>NC_091978.1:250955489-251632477 GCF_044704955.1 Pristiophorus japonicus | reverse complement strand
GGGAGAGACAGGGAGGGAGTGGGGGTGGAGAGACGCGGAGGGAGGGGGGAGAGACGCGAGGATGGGAGGGAGGACCGGAGGAGAGACGGGGAGGGAGGGGGGGGGAGGGAGAGACAGGGAGGGAGAGGGAGGGACAGGGAGGGAGGGGGAGGGGAGGGAGAGACAGGGTGGGAGGGGGGAGGGAGAGACAGGGAGGGAGGGGGGAGGGAGAGACAGGGAGGGAGGGTGGGAGGGAGAGACAGGGAGGGAGGGGGAGGGAGAGACAGGGAGGGAGGGGGGAGGAGAGACAGGGAGGGAGGGGGAGGGAGAGACAGGGAGGGAGGGGGAGGGGGAGGGAGAGACACGGAGGGAGTGAGAGGGAGGAGGGGAGAGGGGAGGGAGAGAGAGACAGGGAGGGAGGGAGGGAGGGAGGGAGAGAGAGACAGGGAGGGAGGGAGAGAGAGAGAGACAGGGAGGGGAGGAGAGAGAGAGAGACAGGGAGGGAGGGAGAGAGAGAGAGACAGGGAGGGAGGGAGAGAGAGGAGAGAGAGAGGAGACAGGGAGGGAGGGAGAGACAGGGAGGGAGGAGAGACAGGAGGGAGGGACAGGGAGGGGAGGAGAGAGGGAGGGAGGGAGGGGAGAGAGGGAGGAGAGAGGGAGGAGAGAGAGGGGAGAGAAGGAGGGAGAGGAGAGAGAGCGCGAGAGAGGTGGGAAAGAGGAAAGCGGGAAAGAGGAAAGCTGTAAGAGCAGGTCTCCCCTCACAGCGTTGGGTGGCTGCACTCCCGGATGGAAAATAAAACACAGTCTTAGTCTTCGGGTGGGGGGAGAAGATCTTTTCACCTGGGATAGCTGCAACTACCCAACCAGAATACTCCCAGCGATGTTAATTATTATGTTAACGGGCCTTCACCCAGGTAGCTCCAGCTAACCCGGGCCATGCAATGGGGGGAGGGGTGCTTCAGTGATGTGTGGGGCCTAGTTGGTGGCAAGAACCCCACACGCACGTGGACACACACCCACTGCGATATTTCGGCCTTCGAGTGACTCTTCTTTCCTCCCCCCCACCGACAAAACAAAGTCTTTTTGGGGAGTGCACCAATACACCCACCTGTAGAATGTTGAATAATGGCTCTCCCTCTTTCCACACTGGATGGTGTTTTTTCAAGTTGATGTTATTTGGTGTTCATTTCCCCTCTCTCCAACTCTCTGGCAGCAGTATTGTTGTAGTTGCTCTCCTCTCCCCTGAAGTGTTGAAACAGGAGGCCCCTTCCTCCTCTTTCTGGGCACACAGGTTTACAGGCCTGCAGGCAGGAGCAGTTGCAGCATCTCCTCTCTCCACAGCACACAGCTCCCAAGTGAATAGGCCATTAGTTGAAGACAATTAAATCATTAAATCAAGTGCCCCCTGATTAAAGGGGGAGGGCGGGGGGGGAGACACTCCAAACAAGTGCCCCCTTGTTTTATATTTTATTTTTATTTTTTTGAGGGCACTAAAAGCACAAATTATACAAGTGCCCCCTGGCTAAAAGAGGGGGGGGGGGGGGCACTAAAGCTGACAATTTAAACAAATTAAACTTTCGACACTGAAGGTTCAAATTAAAATTTGGTTGCCAGGGGTGATGATGCACTCCAGTCCCTCCGGCGCCCACCTCTCGCGCAAGGCCGCGAGCGTACCGGTGGACACCGCGTGCTCCAAATCCAGGGACACCCTGGCTCGGATGTAACCGCTGAAGAGAGGCAGGCAGTCGGGCTGAACGACCCCCTCAACCGCCCGCTGCCTGGACCGGCTGATGGCCCCCTTGGCCGTGCCCTGGAGCAGTCCTACGAGGAGGCCTTCTGACGAGGATGGCAACGTGGAGAGTGTGCAAGAGCAGCCCGTACATGAATCCCCTCCACGCAGAACTGAAAGGCATGCTCAACAGCTTTACAGCTATTTTGTAGGAAACAATTCAAGTGCCCCCTGATTAAAGGAGGGACATACCAAACATTTTCAAACAAGTGCCCTCTTGTTTTTTTTTGAGGACACTGAAACACAAATTATACAAGTGCCCCCAGGCTAAAAGCGGTGCGGCGGGGTGTGGGGGGGGGTGCACTAAACCTAACAAATTAAACTTTAAAACATATAAAATCAAATTAAAATTTAGTTGCCGCGGGTGATGATGCACTCCAGTCCCTCTGGTGCCCACCTCTCGCGGAAGGCCGCGAGCGTACCGGTGGACACCACGTGCTCCATCTCCAGGGACACCCTGGCTCGGATATAACCGCTGAAAAGAGACTGGCAGTCGGGCTGAACGACCCCCTCAACCGCCCGTTGCCTGGACCGGCTGATGGCCTACGAAGAGGCCCTCAGACCTACCCGCTCCCCTCTGCACAGGGTGCCCAAAGATCAGGTGTGTGGGACTGAAGTGCAACCAGAATTTGAGGAGTAGCCTCTATAAATAATGGAATAGGGGCTGCAATCTCGCACATTCCGTAAAAACATGGAACACGGACTCCTCCAGACCGCAGAAATTGCAGGCGGCCTGGGAGCCCGTGAACCGACTTAAAAATTTATTGCACGGGACTGCTCCTTGCACCACCCTCCAGGCCAAGTCCACAGTCAATAAAGGGAGAACTCCCGCGTAGAGTGCACTCCATTGGGGACCTCCGCCTCCTCTGGACGGCAAGGTGGTGCGCCATGGCGTGTCCAGACAGCAGGCGAGGATGCCAAGGTGGAGAGTGTGCAGGAGCAGCCCGTGCAGGAAACCCCTCCATGCAGAACTGAAAGGCACTCTCAACAGCTTTACAATCCTGTGTGCATACATTACATCTAGATTCACAGCTATTCAACGATGGCAGACATATCTCCCAGATACATAGCTGGATTCTGACTCACACACATTCATTTCTTTTGCAGCCCAAGATGGCACACAGTAGGAGGGAGCAACAGAGTATATGTGGGGGTGAACCTCAGCTCCAGCAGCTGTCAGACATCGAGGAGTGAGTGCTGCAACTCATTGGACAGCAGGCGGTGGGTGCGTGGCTGTCGGCGACATTGACCCCGCTGAGGGCAGCAACAGTATCTTTATCCCAACTCCTTTTCTCATCCCAATTCCCCTCTCACACCAGAAGGCTTTATCACTTTCCAGCTCCTGATACTGTCTGCATTCCCTGCTCCACTTCCTGCCCCCCTGTTCTAACCTTAACGTGAATCTTGTGCCTTTATGCTTTTAGATAATCAGCCAGCAGATGATCAGCCTGTCCTCGAGCCCCCCCATGAGAGTGACAAAGGAGTAGAGGAGGAGGACCCAAGCACTGCATCATCGAAAGTGTGGCTCGGGGACCAGCTCCCCGCAGGGAGACTTCCCGCACGAGTTCTGCTGCACAGGACTCAGATGAGGACCTCGATAGGGAGGCATTCACAAGCGTGATGGTCATGCACTCTGAGATGACAGGTGCAATGGCCAGGGTGCCCGAGAGCCTTTCGGCAATAGTAAGGAGCGTGGAAGTGTGCATTCCAACGTTGCACAGAGCCATGTTCATGGAGTGCATCATTTCCAGTCTGCAGACGATGGTGGACTCCCAGAGAGACCATGAGGACCCAGATCTCATGACGGTGTCATGGGCGATGTGGCAGCCTCCATTGCAGCACAGGCAGAAGTAATGCAATGTCTTCGTGCTATAATGCAGAGAATGGTTGCTGGCAAGGAAGCTCAGCACACGAGCTCTGACTGCTGCCATTGTCGCTGGGTCCACCACAGTCGACCGGGGATCGCACGGTGTTGCAGCAAGCCACCAATCTGTGCTTCAGCAGATTGGTGGGGATGCTGAGTTGCTGCCCCGGGGGAGTAGCACTGGGTCAGTGGAGCAGGAACTTGCTTTCCTGCCTCAGGGATGACAGCATTCCTGATACCACCACTGCCACTCCACCATTGCACTTGTCGCTTCCTGTCACTCAGCCAGCCCTGTCTGCCCGCTGCTCAGCCTGAGGTGGTGCAGTCTACAGCCAGGCTTTCCAGGCCCAGCGCTGGTTTCAGACATCCTGCAAGGCCATCTGTAGTCTCTGGCCCTGACACTCAGCAGCCTTCCACCAGCCATGCTGCAGCCACAGGGGACATACTATGTAGGAGCAGTAGAATAGGTAAAGCCAGTGTTAAGAGCCGAGATAAGGATTTGCAAAAGCGTGAATAGTCAATTTAATTGTGTATATATGTGGTTCATGTTTTATGATAAAAATTTAATTGGAATGTTGCATATTTGGTGCTGTCTCTCATTTCAGTTTTGGGGCTCTGCTATGGAATGAGAAATTGATGTAATGATGGGGACAAGCAGACCTACCGGGAATTGGCCTGTAATTCATTGCAACCGAAATCTGATGATGCGCTCGTGGACCGCCTTTGCACAAGGCCGATGGAGTGCCTGCTTCCTGCATCGCTGCTGCTTCTCCTGTTCCTCCTCCTCCTCATCCTCATCCTCCTGCTCCTCTTCATCCTTCTCCTTGCCCTTGCCCTCGTCGTCCTCCTCGTCCTCGTTCTCCTGTTCCTCCTTGTCCTCCTGCTCCTCCTCCTGAGGTGGTGGGGCTATGGCTGGTGACAATGGTTGCGCCCGGATGATGGGCAAGTTGTGCAGCATGCAGCAGACGATGACGAAAAGGGACACCTGCTCAACCGAGTACTGGAGGATTCCTCCCAAGCGGTTATGGCAACAGACCCGTTGCTTGAGCACTCCGATGGTCTGCTCAATGATGTACCTGGTGGCAGCATGGCTCTCATATGAGTGAGAGGCAGGAGTGTTGAGGTTGCACAGGGAAATCATGAGCCAAGTGGAGAGCGGATAGCACATGTCTCCGAGCAGCTGGCCGCGAGCCTGATGTGATGGCTGGAAGAGTGCTGGCACACCGGTCAGGCACAGGATGAATGCATCGTGGCTGCTGCCAGGTTAGCAGGCATTTATAGTGAGGATTTGGCATGTATGGTGGCAAACCAACTGCACATTCAGTGAGTGGTAGCCTTTGAGGTTACAGAATACCTCAGGATTGTTATGCAGTGCCCTCAAAAGCGATGTGGGTGCAGTCAATGGTGCCCTGCACCATGGGAAAGCCTGTTATCCTGGCAAAGCCGTGGAGATGGGGAAGGAAATGTAGTCCTTCCTCCTTCTGTAGAAAGTATCTGTGACCTCGCGGATGGAACAATGGACGACAAACTGGGAGATGTTGGCGATGTCTCCTGTTGCACACTGAAAGGATCCACTGGCATACAAATTGAGTGCGTTGGTGGCCTTGACTGCCACTGAGAGAGCCATCATCACCCTGGTCTTAGGCTCGAGGTCTGGTTGCAGGAGCTGACAGAGCTCTGTGAATATGCCTTTGCTGAAGCACAGCCTTCAAATATACTGTTCCTCAGTGAAACTGATGTAGGAGAACTGCTGCCGGAATACCCTGGGAAGCTAAGGCCTCCTGTTGAGAGCCCTGTTGGTCCTCTGGCCACATTTTGCTGTCTTCCTCTGTGCCTCAGTTGCCTCCGCCAGAGTGTGAGGTCCAGTGCCAGCACAGCCCCCATGAAGCAATGTAAATGTTGGCCTTTCAAATCTGCCCTCAATGAAAGTCAGGAATCTTTAAGAGCCAGAATACACCTTCAAATGAAAATTGCTCAACTTGGTTGAAATGCCTGTCTGCCTATGTGAAACTAAGAAGGCGATATTATTGGCCAAATAAAACTTCAGCGGATGCTGGCGCCTTTAAATAATGCTCCTCCAGCCGACATCCGACTAAACCCCGACTGCTGAAGGTGTCATTGTCAATGCCAGGTGCTAAACCAGAGATTGAGGGCCAATTTTAGTTCCAGGGTGCGCATGGCACAGTGGAAGACTTGCAGGTTACCTATACAGGTGTGCCCGGCCTTGTATAAAAGGCAAGCCACCATGTGTGATCCTCATTCTGGAGATATCAATAAAGGACTAAGGTCACTACAGTTCAAGTACAACACATTGCCTCGTGGAGTCATTGTCAGAGCATCTAAAAACATAACAATTGGCGATGAGATTACGGACCTTCACGCGAAAATGGCTACCCTTGGTACGTTGCAGCAGTTCGCCGTTGATGATGATTGGGACTCCTTTGTGGAGAGGCTTGACCATTTCTTCACAGCAAAAGACCTGGCAGGCGACAACCCGGCCACACTGGCTGATGAGTGCACAGCTATCCTGCTAATCAGTTTTGGGCCCACCGTCTATGGCCTCGTCAGGGACTTGTTGGCACCAGCGAAGACAACGACCAAGATGTACGAGGAGCTCGGAACGCTGATCCAAGAGTAACTCAAGCCCAAGGAGAGCATCTTCACAGACAGACACTGGTTCTACACCCATCGACGGCCCGAAGACCAGGAAATCGCGAAATATGCTGCAGACCTCAGGAGGCTGGCGGCACCGTGTGATTTTGGCAACCATCTCACCGAAGCGCTGCAGAACATTTTTGTCATTTAAATTGGCCATGAGGACCTTCTTCATAAGCTACTGTCTGTGGATACCACAGTCACACTGCAGAAGGCCATTTCTGTGAGCCAACCATTCATGACCTCGACCTGCAGCTCTAGGCAGATGATTCACCCTCAGGACTCAAACCCGGCAAGTACTGTGCACAGAGTGGCGCCTTTTAGAGGCTAGACTGTAGAACACGAACCTTCTCAGGGAAGACAGAACAGGCCCCCGAGTCCCTTAACTCAGAGTTCGCCAAGGGGGGGGCTAATCGAGTAGCACCATACTGGCGTCGCGGAGGGAATCACAGGGCTCACCAGTGCCGTTTTGAAGACTATGTGTGTAAAGGCTGCAGCACAAAGGGCCATCTCCAGCGAGTGTGTAAGAGAAATATGACTCACTGTGTTGATGAAGAGTCTGCAGACGGCCATGAATCCAGCGCGGATTATGAAACGATAGACAGAGAGGCAGCTCAGCCCCACGATGAGGTATATAGCATATTTACCTGCACCACTGAGTGTTCCCCGTTGAGGATGGAAGTTGAGATAGATGACGTCCAGTCTTCATGGAAGTGGACATGGGGGCGAGCCAGTCAGTAATGAATCAAGAAGCCTTGAGAGGCTATGGGATAATCAAGCTGAACGACCCAAGTTGGTCCCGGTTCAGGCAAAGCTGCACACCTACACCGATTAACTTATCCCAGTCGTTGGTAGTGCAGATGAAAAGGTACTCCATGATGGCATGGTGCACAAGTTACCTCTGTGGATTGTTGCAGATGATGGACCAACGCTACTTGGAAGAAGGTGGATGGAGAAGGTCCATTGGAAGTGGGAAGAGTTCAGCCCTCCAGCGATCGACGTCCTCCGCACTTGGAGGCAAGGCAAGCCCTCACCTGAGGGAGGACCTGGCACCAGAGAGCAGACCCAGCACAGCACCCGAGGCACAGACCGCTCAGCACGACTGTGTGGAGATGATCCAGCTGAGACGACCCGAACGCACCTTCCAGGCTCCAGTGGCAGGAATCTGAAGAAAATCGGATCCAAAGATGACTTCCCAGCTTCGGGGAGAACCTGGGGAGAAGAGAATCACCGCAATCGACATCGTGGATGGAGGAAAGATGGCGCCCAAACCATGAGGTGATGCGCTGAAGAACATGATGACAGCAGCCAGACCACGAGGTGCAGCGCTGATGGAGCAACACATGGCACCAAACGGAGAAGAGGATTGGGGTAAAGATAGCAAGGCTCCCTTAAAGGAGGCCTGCAACCCACCACACTTAAAGTGACAGCTCTACATTTTCAAACAATGTAAGAGCAACTGTGAGTTAGATGTAAAATTTGCAATTGATGATCAGAATTGTGTGCATGCAATAAGCAAAGAAGAGTCTCAATGTAATAGCAACTGTGAGACAGATGTAAGATGTGAAATTGATGATCAGCGTTGTGTACATGCAATAAGCAAAGAAAAGGTGCGCGATCGCGATCGGTGCTACAGGTAATTTACAATGAGTAATGAAACGTAGTGCGACGTAGGATTTCAACTGCATTTAATCAATGCAGCGGGCAGACAACCATCGGGAGCACACAGGTCCAGCAAGCTACCCAATGTAGTAGCCTGCATCCCTGGGACTAGAGTTATGCACCATGGAGTGTGGCCACAAGCAGTCAATACATACGAGCTGCAGAGCAAGCGATCTTAAGAGGGCAATGCCACCGGTATCGATACCCTGCCCCTGATCGGCTCCACCTCTCGGGCACCCGATGGAACCAACCACCACGAGCCTGAAAGAACAAACTTTGCTAAGGCGCAGCCCCCAGACCCCATCGCCACCAAGGCCATACCCAGGAACGAAGGGTCACCCGCAACAGTTCTCCCAAAGGGGACCGGGACCAGCCTGGATCCCAAACCAAACAACGCTCAGGCAAGTGAGTCAGCAGTTCCCTGTACACTGCTAGACAACAGCTCCTCAGGGAGCAGCAGCGACCTGGGGCGCAAAGAAAGGACAGGGAGGTCACAGGCATCTGTGAACCTGCCCGACACTAGGAACAATAGCAACAGCCCGGAAAGTAAGCAACTTGAGCCAATTGGGTTCCCACTTAAAGCACTGGGCACCATGCCACCACCAGACTGCCTGGACACCATCCAGCACTTCTGGAACTTTCTTGTCCTTACGCACCGGTTACCGATCCCCAGTACGTATCAAGAATGTATCTCACCAGTCAAATGTACTTGCCTCACAACTGAACCACAAATGTAATGCAAACTTTTTTTTTCTAGACTTGAATGTATATGAATGTATTGAGCCTCCGGCATAATCTACATGTGAGGGGGGAAGAGAATGGAATGGTCATGGACACACAAACAGAAACCACCAGCACTCTACTGCCAACAAAACACCAACCACTCACGCAAGATAGAAACGATCCGCTAAGGGTCAACCAGATAGAGCTAAGCCCAGAGCATAGTCAATGCAGAGGCGATTTGCACTAAAGGCTTGGGGGAGAGTGATGTCATGTGTCCTACATGGTTACTGCTTGCACTATTACAAGGTGTGCCACCAGAGGGCACCGCAGTGGGAGACTTGCAGGTTACCTGTACAGGTGTGCCTAGCCTAGTATAAAAGGCAGGCCAACCATGTGTGATCCTCACTCTGGAGTTATCAATAAAGGACCAAGGTCACTACAGTTCAAGTACAACACATTGCCTCGTCGAGTCATTATCAGAGCATCTCAAGACATAACATATAAATACTAGTAGTGGTCGTAGTAGTACATTGGAATAACCAAGTCTGTAGGTGACAAAGGCATAGATGAGGGTTTCAGCAGCAGACAGACTGAGGCAGTAGTGGAGGAGGGTGATGTGGAAGTAGGTGTTCTTTGAGATTCGGATGGTATGAGGATTTTCATCACACCCAGAAAAAAATACTAGCTTCCCCATCACAGCATGCGGCTGTGTTTGTATAATGACACCAAAGGTTTTGGCCTAGAAATAGGCCAGCTTACCGCCTCCCGTTATCACCTGCGGGGAGGGGGGTGATAATGAGGTACTAACCAGGAACCGACCGGGCCGACGATAACTTCTACTCTCGCCCATTGATCGTGACGTCATCGCTGTGCGCATCACCCTGGTAGCGTCCCAGACCCGAATTTTCGTTCCGCCCCCTACAGCATTGCTAGCTGAAAACATCGGCAGCTGCACGAGGGTCCATCGGGAGGTCGGGCACTTTGGGGGGCAATGATTAAAGGTAGGTGGCCGCGTTAAGTACAAAAAAATGTAACTGCTCTCTTTCAGGTTTGTTGTCACTCTTCTTTGCCCGCGACCAATCAGCCCAGCATTCTGCTTCAGTGCATTGGGTTCATCGGGCCGGATCGTGGCTGCCGTTGGGGAAAAGGTAAGTTTTTATTGCGCAGAGCCTGCACCGATGGTCCTTCCCTTTAAAGGAGTGCAGGAGCCTTTCAACGCGGCAGCGCTGCACGGCCCAGTGTGTAGCATTGCTCAACTTACTGCCCCGCCTGCAGCCTCTTGCACTCCATCATCATCATCATAGGCAGTCCCTCGAAATCGAGGAAGACTTGCGCTTCCACTCTAAAAGTGAGTTCTCAGGTGATTGTCAGTCAAATACAGGAATTACAGTCTCTGTCGCAGGTGGGACAGACAGTGGTTGAAGGAAAGGGTTGGTGGGGAACCTGCTTTGCCGCATGCTCCTTCCGCTGCCTGCGCTTGTTTTCTGCGTGCTCTCGCCGTCGAGACTCGAGGTGCTCAGAGCCCTCACTTCGGGTGATCTTGGGCCAGGGATTCTCAGGTGCTGGTGGGGATGTTGCACTTTATCAAGGAGGCTTTGAGGATGTCCTTGAAACGATTCCTCTGCCCACCTGGGGCTCGCTTGCCGTGTAGGAGTTCCGAATAGCGTGCTTGCTTTGGGAATCTCGTGTCGGACATGCAGACGATGTGGCCCACCCAACGAAGCTGGTCGAGTGTGGTCTGTGCTTCAATGGTGGGGATGTTGGCTTGATCAACAACACTGACATTGGTGCATCTAGCCACCCAGGGGGTTTGCAGGATCCTGCGGAGGCAGTGTTGGTGGTATTTCTCCAGCGCTTTGAAGTGTCTACTGTATATGGTCCACGTCTCTGAGCCATATAGAAGGGCGGGTATCACTACAGCCCTGTAGACCATAAGCTTGGTGCCAGATTTGAGGTTCTGGTCTTCGAACACTCTCTCCTCAGACAATCGAAGGCTGCGCTGGCGCACTGGAGACGTTGTTGGACATGAAGTTGCATGTTCAGCCATGAACTCATTGAATGGCGGTGCAGGCTCGAAGGGCCGAATTGCCTACTCCTGCACCTATTTTCTATGTTTCTATGTTTCTATGTTTCATCATCAAAAGTCTGCCCTTGCTGATCGTAAGCTCCCGAGGTACAGAAAATATTTTTCCTAAATTTGCCTTTTTCCAGTGTAAGCTTGTTTTCCTTGTTCTACCGTCACAGTATACCTGTTCTGAAATAAATCTATATTTTCACATGTTGAATATAAATGATTTTAGTGAATATTCACCATACATATTGCTCTTTTAAGTACATATGTCAATGTTTTCATATTAGCTTCAGGATTGCTGAAGTTAATACTCTGATTAAATAACAATGGAAAAGTACTGGTAGCTGCTGTTTCCCCGGTAATGTTTAACAAACACTATTCACAGAAGTAGGGAGAAAAATGGCTGTAAGTATAATAATTACAGTCATTTGCTGGCCTGATACACGTATTAAGAGCCATCAATTGTGTACTGGTAATTATTCTGGTTATACCCCCTTGATGAGGTCACTGCTATTGAATGACAAGCTGTTTTTTAGATTTAAGTAATAGCTCCATAATTAAAACCTGAATGAAAAATTAAGGAGATGCTATCCCACTGGTACTGCTTTACACAAAGGAGATAGCAATTTCATTTGATTTTAGTGCATGAATTCCTCTGAGATTAGATAAATCCACATAGTCGGTTTCTTTGCTCAATCCACCCATTAAGGGAGCTGTCTAGAGCAGGCACAACGATTCTCCTGGAGGAAAAGAATTAAAAATAAATATTGTACAAAGAATTGAGTTCGGTGAGATGATGCTTTTGTTTTCATATATTGAAATGTATTTTATGCTTAGTTTGGGAGTTGAAGATGCTATAGTACTACAGATAGTAGCATAAAGTAGGTTAACAGGAAAAGGGAAGTGCCTTATTATTAGAACCCAGGTGTGCAGTGAAATTAAGGTGGGATTGAATAAACTGACTCCATGTAATAAATTGAGGTCACGACTTAAAAACCTGATACACATGCCATATGACCTCGCTGCACCTGCTGTTGCTGTTTATCTTGATGCAGACAAAGCCTTTGACTATATGGAATAGAACTAATGAGTTATTTCACATAAACCCTCCTTCCACGTGGTCCACAGCTCCCAGCCAGTAAACTCATATACAGTGCTCAAAGGATTAATAATTTAAGTAAGAATGGAGAATAAGAGTTAGTGGGGCCGATTTCCCTCCTTGTTTTCTAGTTGAAACTGTCATGTATTCAACCAGCATTGTAACCCATGTATAATCTGACCTAAGTTGTACACTGTGAGAACAATGACCACTAGGTGGTGAACTTGTGGGAGACACTCCTAACCTGGACCTTCAGGTATAAAAGGGGAAGCTCCACCCACTTCCATCACTCGAGTGCTAAGGAATAAAGGACAGGTCACAGACTGACCTTCTCTCAAGCATGGCCCTCGTGTGCATTTATACTGTATAGTAAGGGCGTATCAATGGCGACAAGAAACTGGGATTTAAACCACGCGAGCATGGCCACTAGCAGAACAGACGAGAGGTACTGTGTTAAGGAATGGTTGGGACAGAGATTCAACATTGTTAAAGCAGCACACAGTTCTCCAGGCAGACAAGGGCAATCGGGCATGCCCCAACATGTAGTCGAACCCAGAGGGGGAGTTCGACAGAGACAATGGCAAGCTGAACGGCGATTCACGCCATTGCAAGGGACAATGCGGCCAGTAATGGGGCCATCAACACCTGTTAATGGGCAGTCAGGGACGATCGACTGGCAAGTGACCTTTTGTTTCTAACAACAGCTCATGTTGGAGGCGTGGAGGCACACACTCAGCCGGAGTTTGCAGAGATGAGCAAAATACCTGCAGAAATGCAGAAATAAACGCTGGGGGAAATCACTGGAAGCTGAAGTTCAGCGAGTTCATATGGAGCACGTATACAGTTCATACACCAGGACGCCACCGATAATGATGGAAGTTCTCCTCAATGGCATCCCAGTATCAATGGAGCTAGACACAGGGGCCAGCCAGTCCCTGATGGGTATCAAACAGTTCGAAAAGTTGTGGGCGTCCAAGGCCAGGAGGCCAAAATTATCGGCGATTGACGCACAGCTACGGACTTACACAAAGCAAATCATTCCGGTGCTAGGCAGCGCCACGGTAGTCGTGACCCACAAAGATTTGGAGAACAGGTTGCCACTCTGGGTTGTCCCGAGGGATGGTCCTACTGGGGAGGAGTTGGCTTGCTGTCATGAACTGGAAATGGGGCGATGTCAATGCAATTTCCTCTGTGGAGCGAGTATCATGCTCACAGATCCTGGACAAATTTGACTCACTGTTTCAACCCGGCATTGGCACTTTCATGGGGGCCAAGGTAGTGATTCACACAAACCTGGATGCCAGGCCAGTACACCACAAGGCCAGAGCGGTGCCATACGTGATGCGGGAAAAGATAGAAGGTGAATTGGACCGCCTGCTGAGAGAAGGCATCATCTCGCCAGTCGAATTCAGTGACTGGGTGAGCCCGATTGTGCCGATGCTCAAGGTGGATGGGTCGGTCAGGATATGTGGTGATTACAAGGCCACCATCAATCGGGTGTCACTCCAAGATCAGTACCCGTTACCGAGAGCGGAGGACCTCTTTGCGACACTATCCGGTGCCAAACTTTTTTCAAAATTGGACCTGACCTCAGCTTACATGACCCAGGAGCTGGTGAGTGAGTCAAAGAAGCTGACCACCATCATGACACACAAGGGGTTGTTTGAGTCCAACAGATGTCCGTTCGGGATTTGCTCGGCCACCGCGATCTTCCAACGAAATATGGAAAGCCTCCTCAAGTCGATTCCAGGGACGGTGGTTTTTCAGGACGATATCCTCATCATGGGTTACGATACTGAAGAACACCTCCACAACCTGGAGGTGCTACGCAGACTGGACCGGGTAGGGCTGCGACTGAAAAAGGCGAAGTGCGTCTTCCTAGCTCCAGAGGTAGAATTCCTGAGGATGAGGGTAGCAACAGACGGGATCAGCCCTGCTGCGTCCAAGACAGAAGCGATCCAGAGAGCTCCCAGACTCCATAATACGACGGAGCTGCATTCGTTCCTGGGGCTTCTGAACTATTTTGGCAACTTTCTTCCCAAATTGAGCACGCTACTAGAGCCGCTACACGTGCTCCTACGCAAAGGTCACGAATGGGTCTGGGGGGACAGCCAGGAAAGGGCTTTTAATAGAGCATGCAATTTGTTATGTTCCAACAATCTGTTAATGCTATATGATCCATGTAAGAAACTTGTGTTAACGTGTGATGCATCGTCCTATGGTGTCGGGTGTGCGTTGCAGCATGTCAATGCCAAGGGTCAGTTATAGCTGGTAGCTTATGCCTCCAGAAGTCTGTCCCAGGCAGAAAGGGGCTACGGGATGCTAGAAAAGGAGGTGCTCGCATGTGTATATGCGGTAAAGAAAATGCACCAGTATCTGTTTGGCAGGAAATTTGAGCTGGAGACAGATCACAAACCCCCAACGTCCCTTTTGGCCGACAACAAGGCCATAAATGCAAACGCATCGGCCCGCATACAGAGGTGGGCACTCACGTTGGCTGCCTTTGACTATTTGGCACAGGCCGGGCACCGAAAACTGCGCCGATGCACTCAGCAGGCTCCCACTAGCCACCAAAGAGGGGGCTACCGAGCATGCTGCTGAGATGGTCATGGCTGTTGAAGCTTTCGGAAGCGAAGGCTCACCCATGACAGCCCGTCAGATTAAAGTCTGGATAAATAGAGACCCGCTATTGTCTCTAATCACGAAATGTGTCCTGAATGGGGACTGGGCAGCCACGTACAGGGCATGCCCTGAGGAATTTAAACCATTTCACAGGCGCAGGGATGAACTCTCGATTCAGGCCGATTGCCTACTATGGGGAAATCACGTAGTCATGCCCCAGATGGGCAGAGAGGTGTTCATCAGAGAACTCCACAATGAGCACCCGGGCATTGTCATGATGAAGGCAATTGACAGGTCACACGTTTGGTGGCCAGGGATAGACGCAGATCTGGAACTTTGTGTTCGCAGGTACAACACGTGTGCCCAGCTGGGCAATGCGCCCAGGGAAGCTCCCCTTAGCCCCTGGCCCTGGCCCGCCAAGCCTTGGTCACGCATCCATGTGGACTGTGCAGGTCGTTTCATGGGAAAAATGTTTTTGGTTGTAGTAGACGCCTACTCCAAATGGATCGAGTGTGACATTTTAAATTCAAGCACATCCTCTGCCACGGTAGAAAGTCTACGGGCAATGTTCGACGCCCACGGTCTACCGGACATCTTGGACAGCGACAATGGCCCGTGCTTCACAAGCACTGAATTCCAGGACTTTATGGCAGGCAATAGAATTAACCATGTCAGAATGGCACCGTTCAATCCGGCCTCAAACGGTCAGGCAGAACGAGCAGTGCAGATAATCAAACGGGGGATTCTCAGAATCCAAGGGGGTTCCCTACAAAGCCACTTATCATGCTTCCTGTTGACCTACAGATCCCGACCACACTCGCTCACAAAGGTTCCACCCGCAGAGCTGCTAATGAAAAGGATGCTCAAAACCCGGTTATCCCTTATACACCCCACTATGAAAGAAATTGTCGAGAGCAGGCACCAGTCACAATGTGACTACCATGACAGGAATGCAAGGGCGCAATGTATTGATGTAAATGACCCGGTTTTTGTCCTCAACTACGCTGCAGGGCCCAAATGGCTCGCAGGCATTGTGATTGCCAAAGAGGGAAATAGGATTCTGGTAGTTAAACTTACCAATGGACAAATCTGCCGCAAATACGTGGATCAAACAAAAAGGAGGTTCAGCAACCCCATGGAAGAAGCAGAGGAAGAACACGATATAGAGTTCACTCCACCACAGGTGACGGAACACCGGAACCAAAGGGATGAGAGCCCAGTCACTGTGGGCAGTCTGGATAGGCCTGAGGCACCGCAAACAGCAGACACTCAGGCCAGTGCCCAACAACCGGAGCCCCAACTTAGGCGCTCTACAAGGGAGCGTAAACCACCAGAGAGACTCAACCTGTGATCCCAATAAGACTTTGGGGGGTGAGGTGATGTCATGTATTCAACCAGCATTGTAACCCATGTATAATCTGATCTAAGTTGTACACTGTGAGAACACTGACCACTAGGTGGTGAACTTGTGGGAGACACTCCTAACCTGGACCTTCAGGTATAAAAAGGGAAGCTCCACCCATTTCCATCACTTGAGTGCTAAGGAATAAAGGACAGGTCACAGACTGACCTTCTCTCAAGCATGGGCCTCGTGTGCATATATACTGTATAGTAAGGACATATCAGAAATGACACGGTATCACTGTGAAAGTGGGAGTGCAGAACTTACCACCCCTTTCCTGCTGCCGATCTGTTCCGGTCTTTGATCGGGACCTAGACATAGATGCCAGGGTGGGAGCCTCATTAAGTATTCCAATTAAGGTCCCATGACGTCAGTAGGACTCTGATGCCATTTTCATTCATGTTAGTGTGATGAACGCTCAGTGCTGGTCTCGCCCAGTACTATTGGACAGTTCAGGTTGGAAATGGACATTTCCAGTGATATTTAAAGGGGCACTGCCCTGAAAATAGTCAGCTATTTGCATTTAAGAGCTTTTCAGAGAATGTTTTCTGGCTGAAATGGTGCTTTTTGGCATTTTAAACATTCTATTAGCACAATGAGGTCCTTGTTTCATTGAAGGATGGGGGTGATATTGACCAGTGCTTACTGGCTGCAGTAAATGGAGGAACTAGATGAACAACATCAACAGGTCTGAGAGCTTCAGCGAGTAGCACATGGCCCTGCAAGGAGACCAGGATGGAGGAGGGCTGCTTGCAGGCAGTCTGTACTGACGAAAGGTCATTGACCTGAAATGATAACTCTGTTTGTCTCTCCACAGATGCTGCCTGACCTGCCGAGTATTTCCAGAACTTTCTCTTTTTATTTCGGATTTCCAGTATCCGCAGTATTTTGCTTTTGCAGGCACCTTGCTCATAGGGTCTACAGGCCAACACTGAGCTAACCGAAACACAGCGATGAGCAGTGCAGGAGATTATGCTTCTCACGATCTGCCATTGCAGAACTGTGCAGGAAGCTGCAGCCCACTACCACAGCTGGCACTGCAATTGTTGACTTGATTAAAGTGTTAGTCCCTATAATGTCATAACGCTATCTGCTGAGTATTTATGTTGCAGCTGTGGACTCGGCAAAGCCAGGTGACATGTATATGAATGATGGTCATTGAGATGGAGGGGTTTTTTTAAACAGGAAAGTAAACGAACGGGTTCAGAGGATGTTCTGCACAGGAAATAGGACTGCATGCTGGGGCTGGGGGAGGAGCAGATTAGGAAAAGCGATGTTCAGTGAGTTGCTGTCATATAGCTCTGGTTACAGGCTGATGTTGACGACTGCTTGCTGTTTCTGCATCCTCCGGCTCATTAGCTTCCTCCTCTTCATGTGGAGGATGGTCCTATTCATCTGACGGCAACAGTACCTCTTGCCATTGCAAAGAAAAGTGACTGTACTCTCGGAAACCCCCAGGCAGTTTAAGCAATTACTGTTCCGTTGAGCCATAACTGTTTTGGTATCTGATCTCCTCAGGAATCTAGGGGTTTTGAAACAGGTTCAATATCTGAGTCTGGAAAAAATATCCCTTGTCTCCTAGCAGCCAGCCTATGATTTGTTGCCCCTCGTCACACAGAGTGGGAATGCTGGATTATCGCAGGATATAATCTTATGAGAGTTGCCTGGAAAGCATGAGAGGGATGATGGTGAAAGGGGACATGAAAGTGGGGACTCCACTCAAATGCTTCTACTTCTCACCCGCTGCCCCCCCCCCCCCCCCGCCACCGCCCACCTCAGTCAGTAACCGACATGCTTCCTTGACTCCCGATGGCAGAGCCTGTCCCTGCACAGATGCAGATGGACCCAGCGGATGTCGGCCAAGAGCCTGTCAGCAGTCAGAGCAGGGATCTGAGCAGGCTGCCTCTACTTCTGCTCAAGCCACAGGGGTTGCACCACGTAGGAGTAGCAGGAAAAGGAAGAGTAAGGTTTTGTAGTTGCACAAGGGTATGCACATGGGTGTTTGAGAAAATATTGTGTTGCTAAGTTTCCCGGCTCAAAATTCAGGTGCTGATACCAGCAAAAAATAGTGAAAGAGCGGCGGATGTGCCTTGCAAAGAAAAATATGGTGACTTAATGTCACTACTGCGAACTTCGACCCTAGCACTGAGTTCAGTATTGGGTCATAACCATGCCAGGGAAACCCAGCGTGCAAACAGATTGGCAGAGGCCTTCTGTCAGCACCTCTTAAAGGGACACACACATTTTTCAGGTAATTTTGTATGCAAACTATTGGACTGGGTTTTTTTTGATTTTATTGAATTGGTGGCTTGCTATAATAGATGTTTGAAGTTTTTGTACGTGTGCAGGGAGTACTCCTGGATGTTTGCAAGGTCTCGGATGATAAAGGAAGGCCTCTGAGAAGGCAGAAAATGCTGCAAATACTCAGCAGGCCAGGCAACATCGGTGGAGAAAGAAACAGAGTGCACGTCTCAGGTCAAGATGCTGCTTGACCAGCTGAGTATTTCCAGCATCCGCTCGCAGAGGGAAGAGAAAGACACAGAAGAGGAGGAAGCCAAAGAGGAGGAAGAAGATGGAAGGATGCATCACAGACAGCCCCTTTCTGACTGGGCCATCCGGCTGGACTCATCCGCCTGCGGTCTCAGTGACTACAAACTCAGTTTCTCTTTCAACATTAGTCCCACACCTTACCTTCCCATCACAGTGTCGTCTTGGCCACAATGCTGAAATAAAAGCCACCCCAAAGCAAACTTTCCAATCCAACTTTATACTGCTATTCATCCAATATGACATCAAGAAATCAATTCATCAGCCTTATGCATTCCTTTAGTGACTGTCTCATGTGTGCTTTGCCTATCCTACTGATGTCACCTAGTGCTACTCCAATGGCTGCACCATGGCTGGCTGTAGGCTGCTGATTTTCAGTGGGAGACAATGCAAATGGCCTTGCACATTGACCTTGAGGAGTTGGTGGCTGGGAGCGTGGAGGCCCCGACATGTGGGAGAACACTAGTGGCAGGCCGGGGCCATAAAAGGAGTGGTGAGTGGCAGCCTGGGAGCAGCGTGGAGGCCCGACCTGTGGGAGAACACGAGCGGTAGGTCGGGGCCATAAAAGGAGCGGTGAGCGGTGGCCCGGGAGCAGCGTGGATGTGTGCCACTTCAGGGAGCAGCGCGCGCTGATGCAGGAGGGCAATGGCAGCAAAGAGTGACATCGTCAAGGTCTAGGTCAGTGATTGGAGCGTGGGCAGGTACAGCAGGAGCGGCGTGAGACTGTGGAGGAAGGTGATCGGGGCCCAGGAGAGGCATGAGTTCGAGGCCCTGGAGCAGCATGGGCCAGCCCACACTGCGATATGTGTGCACACTAGGTCCGTGCAGCTGAGCAGGTCTCCAGTCGTCTTGGATAATCCTTGCTACTGGACCAAGACCTGGCTCTGTCAAGTCCATGTGATGGCTGGTGTGCAATGGCCACACACGTTAAAAAAATCCATGCACAGGCATCTTCCACCCTTCAGGAAGTAGTTCAGGACCTGGAATATTAGGTCCATCATTGAAACACCTGTAAACTCATCCTTTTTTGGCGTGGAAGCCAGTCATCCTTGTTTCGAGGGACTGTCTATGATGATGATGATGTGTCAAATCAATCTTTTCCTTCACTTTCCTACACAAAAACATAAGAATATAAGAATTAGGAACAGGAGTAGGCCATCTAGCCCCTCGAGCCTGCTCCGCCATTCAACAAGATCATGGCTGATCTGACCGTGGACTCAGCTCCACTTACCCGCCCGCTCCCCGTAACCCTTAATTCCCTTATTGGTTAAAAATCTATCTATCCGTGACTTGAATACATTCAATGAGCTAGCCTCAACTGCTTCCTTGGGTAGAGAATTCCACAGATTCACAACCCTCTGGGAGAAGAAATTCCTTCTCAACTCGGTTTTAAATTGGCTCCCCCGTATTTTGAGGCTGTGCCCCCTAGTTCTAGTCTCCCTGACCAGTGGAAACAACCTCTCTGCCTCTATCTTGTCTATCCCTTTCATTATTTTAAATGTTTCTATAAGATCACCCCTCATCCTTCTGAACTCCAAGGAGTAAAGACCCAGTCTACTCAATCTATCATCATAAGATAACCCCCTTCATCTCCGGAATCAGCCTAGTGAATCGTCTCTGTACCCCCTCCAAAGCTAGTATATCCTTCCTTAAGTAAGGTGACCAAAACTGCACGCAGTACTCCAGGTGCGGCCTCACCAATACCCTATACAGTTGCAGCAGGACCTCCCTGCTTTTGTTCTCCATCCCTCTCGCAACGAAGGCCAACATTCCATTCGCCTTCCTGATTACCTGCTGCACCTGTCCCTCTTCTTGGTCACCCACTGGCTGGGCAGGCTGCATTTCCTGGGTGTGTGAAATGAGGAAGGCACAAGGGTTGAGTTGTGGTGAGGGGAGGGCGAGAAAGCAAGAGGAGCACGCCAGAAAGAAGATAGCATATGAAAATACCAGCATCTTGTATCCTTTCAGCGCACCACCGGCCAATGGCTCGTCCATTCCCCTGCCAAGAATGGCCTGCACCGTCTCCTCCAAGGCAGTGAGGTTAGGCCAGGAATGGGAGATGTGCCTTGTGATTGGTGCAGATTGTTGGTAGGTGAGTGATTGGGGGGCAGGGGGTGGAGGGCTGCATTGAGCAGTATGTGAGGCTAGTGGTACATTTGGTAGGGGACGATTCTTAAAGATGCAATCACTGATCTTGACCAGTCATCTGAGGTCAGGAAGCTTCTTGGGGCACTGGAGCTAGTTGGTGGGGGCGACACTGCTGGCAGTGACAGCCTCGATGATGTGGTGCCATATCATTCTTTCTGGAGAGCCTCGTGGCCCCTGTGGGTAAAGAACCTCTCTTGCAGTGTTGGCCCCCTGCATAAAGCTCGAGTGCTGCATGTGAGACCCTGGTTGCACCTTACCTGGCTTACTGAGCCGTTTGTGTTAGTGCTGAAGCACTTTTCCCACTTTTGAGATTCGGAAGGCAATTAGCTTTAACTGCTGAAGAATCCCATTTGGAACTTCTTTTTAAATGGTAAATTTTTTATTGAAAGGCAATAAGGGCTGAAAACTGCAATTTTTCACTGCATTGTAATTTTAATTACTTCTGAATGCATTGTCCCTTTAATTAAAACCCCCTTAATTGCCCACATTCCTTGTGAATTCCACAGCCTCGCTCCTAGAGGCTGTAATAAGCAGCAACGCTAACTGTGGAAGGGAACTTTGCATCAGAGGCCTCCATTAATGCCACCAGGAGGGTGTTGTAGGGTAAGTTAGCACGGCGCTACACATCGCCAGACCCCAATGCAAATATTTGGCTGGTAGTGCTGCAACCATTTTCAGGGGCAGTTAACTCTATTTGATGGTGACACTGACAAATCGCTCAGTATAAACAAATATTTCACCCTTAGTTTTTATTTAGGTCACATAAATATTATTCATTTTCACCACTTTCCTCTCTTGCCCATTCTTGGTCGCTGGGTGGCAAGATGCTTTTTAACTTACTTGATGATGAATGTAAAGATTGATGGGGCCCAATGAGAGGATGTTAGTGAGGTTGTTTGCAGGACTGCTTTGCGTCACTGGCATTGGGGGGGGCCGATGGGTAGCGTGGCCATTGCATTTCCTTGTGACATAGGTCCACCAGTGCAACCTAAGTGAACCTTGCATTAATGAAGTCATTCCTGGCATCCGAGGCAGTAATGTAAACAACTGGGGGTGCATTGCTCTCATCATCTTCCTCCTCCTCCTCATCTTTGTCCTCCTCCTCCTCCATATCGTCCGAGGGGATCGGAGCTCTTCGCCGTGTTCCTCTTGCAGGTCCAAGCCTTGCTGCTACGCAGCAAACCATTCTGGAGACACTGGCTGGTGCCTCCTAATCTGTCTCGGTACCTGAAGCGCATCTTCAGCATGCCGATGACTTGTTCAATCACACATCTGGTGGTGATATGGCATTCATTGCAGCGCTTTTGGGCTTCATTGGTCAGGCTGCTGACGGATGTCAAGAGTCAAGTTTGAAATGGGTATACCTTGTCACCTTGCAGCCATCCCTCAAGTCTGTTTCCAGGTCCGAATCGGTCAGGGAGCTTGGACTGCCGCAGGACAATAACATAATTGCAGCTGCCTGGGTATCTTGCACACACCTGCATAAAGATCTTTCTGTGGTTGCACACCAGCTGCACATTGATGGATTGGAGGTCCTTGCAGTTCATGAATACTTCTGGATGATCCGGGGGGTGCCCGGAATGCCACGTGTTCAGTCAATGACGCCCTATGCCTGTAGGAAGCCAGCCAGAGATGCAAACCCAAATGGCCTCTCATTCTAACTATCATCATCAGAGGCAAAGTTTACATAATTTACAGCCCTAGCAAACAAACCCTTTTATTAATATATGTATTCAACAATTACACCAAATTTCCCATCAGCCATCAGTTAGGGAAAGGAAGTTCAGAATTTATAAATCTGCAAGCAAATAATACCGCATTCTGGATATATGACTTAAAATTTCAAGGCTGTAATCTAACCTTCAAGTTAAAATGATGATTAGAAACCACTTAAACTGTGTCATTGTGGTTTGTGACATCATCTGAACCCCCTGAAACTCAACTGAAACCCACCTTCTTTGGCTCTGTGTCCATTTGTGATTACACTGCTATGAAATGACTTGGGAAGTTTTACGTTTAAGCTGCTATATCAATTCAAGCTGTTGTTGACTACATTACATTCCAGTAGATCACTGCAAAGTATCAATTATTCTCCATATATTATTCTCTAGCAGTTTGATTTAAACTCGGCTTATTTCTGTACAATCAGCTTTCGGCACTGATTCTCAATAGTGGCCTTATTTTACGAAATTGTGTGCTGCAGAGGAGAGTGGCACAAGGATGACTATTGTTCTCTTTTTGTTTGCTCATGATTTGGAACAACTCACAAATGCTATTCAGAGAATATCAAAGGGATAGTCAAAAGAAATCATGACTATACGATGATACGATATATATTATCTAATTTATCTTAAGGGTGCTGAAAATCTGAAATACCATCAGCGAGTACATTGTAGAAATCTATATGTAACAGACTAAGCAGTAATTATCTTTAATACTGAATCACCTTTGCAAAAACAAAATGACTTGAATAAACTATTTCGTCTTCATCACCTAGGCATTAATCCATTCAGATTATAAATGGACAAGCCAAGAAACAATGCTCTGGGTATGACCACTTCATTCTTTTGCATCTCCTTGCAAACTGAAACAGTGGTACCAATCAAAAATCAATGATTATCCCGAAGCAGAATCATGCAGCTTCTTTATAGGCCACTGATTTAGAATTTCCAAAAATATTTGCTTTTATTTCTAAATATCAATCTCACAATTATGCCCAGGCACACTTATTGTATCATTTCCTGTTGTAAAATATATCTATGACCACCACTTTTTTTAAACCAGGTTATGAATATTTGTTTATCATGATTAGAAATGTCACAGCTGTGAGTAGATTTTTTCTGAGTTTACTGTCAGCGTCAAGCACTCCCAAGTTGGTCAAATAGTGTTTTGACAAATATTGCTCTTTTTAGTTGCAATTATGCAGCTCCTTTTCTTGTGAATCACTAAAGTATGTTGAGGCAAACAAGTGAATAAGATGACTGCCAAAGATGATAAGAAACGGTAATGACTTAAGAAAGCTCAGGTCTACTTTAATGTTCTACAAAGCTTATAGACACAAAATTTGGATCCATAGTGCCTGATCTTTGGGCTCAATGAGTGCTCTTTGAGGTACAAAATGTCTGTGTTTTAGTAAGGACGCCCTCAGTGAAATCTGGCATGTGCTGCAGCCACAACTGCAACCTCAGAACTGGGCAAGGACCGCATTGACAGTGGCTGTGAAGGTGACAGTTGTGATAATTTTTTATGCATTGGGCACCTTCCAGCCTGGAGCAGGAGATGTTTGCAACAACTCACAGTTTGCTATACACTGTTGTGTAAGGGAGTTCACTGAGGCTCTCTATTCAACGAGTGCTGAATACATTTAATCCTCTCTTGCCAGAGAGCAACAGGTGGAGCGAGCTCACGGCTTTGCTGGGATTGCAGGCTTTCCCATGGTGTACGGTGTCATTGACTGCGCGCACGTCGTTTTGCAGGTGTGAAGGGTTGCAAAATTTGTGGGAAAACCCCCCGCAGTGTTTGGACTCATTGGAAAGGAAATTTAATTTGGAACTATCGATCAGAAAGTTTGAGATCCTAAAGTGCACATGGAAGAAACTACGAACTTTAATCGAATTTGGGATTTTACAAGGCAGAATGGGTCTGTGTGGGCAGGGCTAAGGACTAAAGGAACAATCCTTCAAAGAAGCCAGTTTGAGTATTGAAACTGTCTGGGGTATTGAAGCTAAAGCAAATTGTCTGGAGAATTGTGGATACTCGAAAACCCTTCTCCCCAGGAGACATTAACATAGCAACGATTAACCCAGAGATAGCTAACCATCATCCTGATCTGGAAAACCATTCCAGCACATACATAATAACAATGGCACATCCAGCCCGCATGGAAAACCCAAACACAGACAGACATTGCAAATAACAAAGCTAATATTTCCATCAAGAAAACAGATTTAAAAGATTGACACATCCAAGATAGATTAACATTTAATGGGCTCGCCAAAATATGACAAAGAAATATCAAGCCTGCCAAAATTAAACAAAGAATCTGGGCTGATTTGGCGTGAAGATTAGAACAGCTCCAAAGATATAACTGGGCCCTGCTTTAACAAAGAGTATGCTTTTGCTTCAAAAGGCACTGTTAGGGACGTTTAACAGAAGACATGCACACAGCAGCAGAGCATCATAGAGCATCAAAAAGAGAGAGAGACCACCGCAGCAGTTTTAACTAGCTTCTCCAGCCTCAACATCCTGTAATCGGAAAGGAAGGAAGAACATCACCATCGTGGCAGCAACCGACCACAGCCAACGTGGTACCACCAAAAACACCACGATTGACCAACTTCGAAACAAAACTCCACAAGGAAGAAACTGAAAAATCGAAAGTTTCCACTCTACAACCTAGGCTTGACTACCAACAGCTGAAAACATTACCTAAAGAGACTTTGAACCTATTTCTAACGAAAGAAAATGGGTACTTACCCCATACATCCAAAACATGCCCTAACACATCAGTGGACATCACCCAACTGAAGATTGCGCAGTAAGAAGTCTTCTACGACGTTCGGGGTACGGCAAGCAAAACCTACAGAATCCAGCGAACCCCGAAATCACGAACCACCGCCAACTACTAGTAAAGGATCGGTGAGCATATCCCTGATTGTCCTGGAGTTTACCTAGTCAGTGTTAGGCATTGGGAGGTGGAAGGTGTATTATTCACTATAACCCCTTTGAATGTGTGATGTACTGTTCTTTACTTGAGTGATTGTAAGTTTGACATTGTATTTTCTTGCCTTTAATAAAATCGAAGTTCTTTTGCATCAAACCAGTTGTCTCTTGCACTTTATCACACCCCCCAAATAAATCCAGAGTCTAGAACCCAGGGAGCGGGAGCAATTCAAACCGCTCAGAAGGTCAGAGGTGAAACTGACCCCACACACCACCCCCTAGAGAAATGGCGACCGCGGAAGGACTCTGGTATAAGGGATGTGATGCAGAGAGTGCTGCTTTGGGAAAAAGAATCAAGATGGAAGAGAGGATTTCCTTCTATGTGTATAAGAAAGTGAATGTCACTAAAGAATGGGTGCTTGGTCTATTGCGCGCTGAGCGTCCGGGAGAAACTGCAGCCCAGTGGACAGCAAGCAAGGACCGTAAAGAATCAGTAGAAAAGGCAATTTGGTTGGTCTGTCTACAGCGACAGGTCCAACTCCTGGACAAAACCATCGGGTCACTACAGGCAGAACTATAGGAATGTGCAGAGACATCACATGAAAGGGCTATGGCAGGAGAATGATTATGAGGAGAACTCCGTAAGCTAAAACATTGAAAGGCACAGCTAATGGAAAGGTTTAAGAACAGTCAGGACTATTTTCAGTGTCAGGTTAACGAAGTTAGGAATAATGAAAAGATACTGCGGGAGGAAAACACTCGCGTCACCCTTCAAGTAAAAGAGCTGGAGGAGAAATTAAGAGATGTACAGGCAGCTTATAAAGTAGCTAGCACTAATGGGTTTGAGTCAGGAGACCATGGTCCCTGCCAGCAACAAATCAAGAGTTTAACCCTTGCTCTGTCCAAGGCAAAAGGCATGGTATGCCTAATAAGCCCGGGTACGGCCCAGGTAAACCTGGAAGAGAAGGAGGAAACTGTTCAACCACCACCTGTGGCACTGGTGACTACACCGGTGTGGCAGCAGGCGGGGCGAATTAATTGTGGGGCGGACAGGGATAATGGACCACCACCTGTGGCACCGAGGTTCAGCTCATTTTGGCAGCAGGGAAGGGTAGACGAGCCAGAGCAGGAAGAGCCAGAGCCGGAGCCGATGTGCCCGGTCCGGCAGCAGAAGTTCGGCCCGCCCACTGGTGCTGGGGGTCAGGGGCCCCTGGAAAGTCCGTTTGTGGTTCCCCACACTACCCAACAGCTTAGGACTATGATAAGCCACCTGGGAAAGCTCACTCCAAAGGGAGACCCCTCGGTTCACTTTATGGAAGTGGAACAGTCAGGGGATATTAATGGGTGTGATGATGCCGAGATAGCAAAAATGCTCCTCCTCTCACTGGATGGCAAGCTGTACCAGTCCCTCCCTGCCGAGAGCAAAAGGGGGCAGAGGACATGTGCCGCCATCCAGGAAGACATTCTAGAAGCCATGGGTTGTAATGGCGGGAGTCCCTTCTCCAGAATAGAGAAAACAGTGCAGCTCACAGGGGAAACCCCACTGGCTTTCGCAGACAGACTGTGGCCTGTGTACCAGAGTGCCTGTGGAGGGGACCTCAACCAGAATAACCTAAGCCGGGACGAGAGAGCCCATTGGCTCCGGAGCCTGGTGGCAAATAGAAACATAGAAACATAGAAAATAGGTGCAGGAGTAGGCCATTCGACCCTTCTAGCCTGCACCGCCATTCAATGAGTTCATGGCTGAACATGCAACTTCAGTACCCCATTCCTGCTTTCTCGCCATACCCCTTGATCCCCCTAGTAATAAGGACTTCATCTAACTCCCTTTTGAATATATTTAGTGAATTGGCCTCAACAACTTTCTGTGGTAGAGAATTCCACAGGTTCACCACTCTCTGGCTGAAGAAATTTCTCCTTACCTCGGTCCTAAATGGCTTACCCCTTATCCTTAGACTGTGACCCCTGGTTCTGGACTTCCCCAACATTGGGAAATAGTTTGCCACGAATAAGAACAAAGGCTGAGGCATGGTTTGACCTGAGAGATCCCCAGGCCACCGAGCAGAGAGTGGTCAGGCAACTGACCCTAGCGTACTGCAACGACAGGGGGACAGAAGAGCACCCACCCAAGGGAAGGTTCCACAAAATCAGACCTAGTCAGGATAAGATGGAATGGCGCCACGAGTGGGGTAACCCCTCCGACACAAAACATACTTGTTTTGGGTGTGGAAAGAGAGGGCACTGGGGAAAGGATTGTAGAAATCCATGGAAGAGTAGCGCAGGGAAGAATTCTCCAGCCCCTGCCAAAACGACCGAGACCGAGAAGCCAGTCTCTCCCCACACGTTTGATACATTCATGACTGCGCTCCGAACAATGCTAGATGGCCCTGGGAGGGTAGCTGCCACCACCGGTACCGAAATCCCATCTTCCCCATCCCATCCAAAATAGTAACTAGGACAGGTGCAGCCTGTTCACCTGTGTTCCCTCGAGTACGATGTGTGGGGGAGACCAACCGTTCAGATGGAAGTGGAAAAGGTGAAAGAGACTTATCTGCTGGATACCAGTGCATCAAGCACCCTCATCTATGCAGCTAACCTCGCAGCCTCACCTCTGTCTAGCGGGGTCCCCTACAGCAGCCTGGCTCATTCTCCGTCCCGCTCTCTATTCATTTGGGAACACTCCGCACCAAGTGGACTTGTGTCCTGATGAAGTGGGAACAGAAAGGGAGTAGGATCCTGGGGCTGGTTTCATCCTAGGCCACGGGATCCTCGTGGATTTAAGAAATCACTGCCTTTGGGGGGCAGTATGTATGGGACAGGAGAGTGAGTTGATGGTTATCCCAGAAAAATGGGGAAAAGGGACGGTGTTCACCATGAAGCCAAAGGAAAGATCCGACCTTGAATCACTGGTCAGTAACACTCCGATGGAGTACCAAAAGTATGTGAGGGCAAACCTTGCAGCTTTTGCCACTTACAAACACGACTGTGGAAGGATAAACGGGGTCGAGGTTAGCATAGATGGGGACACCATGACACGACCGCAGAAACAGAATAACTTCCCCATGGAGGCGGAGGCAGACATGGAAACAGCCTTGGGTTCGCTGGTTAAACAGTGGGTATTGAGACCAATAGCTACCCATGTAATCTCTCCATTGTGGCCGGTTAAGAAACCGGACAACTCCTGGAGAGCCACAGTGGACTATCGAGTACTCAACCGTAACATCCCCGCCAGTGCACCCACGGTTGCTGCCGTCGCCGACCTCATTGGAAGTATTCCAGTCTCTGCGACCACCTTCATGGTGCTGGATATTTTCAACGGGTTTTGGTCCATAACTTTAAGAGAAGATCAGTACAAGTTTGCTTTTACCTTTAAAGGACAGCAATACACTTGGAACTGTCTCCCTCAGGGCTTCCACAACAGCCCTAGTATTTTCCACCAATTAATGGCCAACTGTTTAAAGAGCTTCAGCAGACCCCAGCAGCTTGTACAGTATGTGGATGACCTGCTCCTATTCAACGATGAGGGGGAGGAGCACGGCCCACTGTTGGCTGAGCTGCTGGAGCTGCTGAAAGAAAAAGGATTTAAAGTAAACCCCAAGAAGGCACAGATCGGCCTGAAGGAAGTAAAATTCCTGAGACTGGCTGTGCGCGCTGGGAAAAGGGCCATAGACAAAGCTAGAAGGGAAGCAGTGCAGAAGTTACCTGCCCCCAACACAGTAACAGGAGTAAAATCTTTTCTAGGGCTAACCGGGTACTGCAAAGATTTCATTGAGGATTATGCAGCCACAGCAGTCCCTCTGCTCCGACTCCTACACAAGGGAGTGGAGTGGGATTAGGACAAAGGTTGCGAGGCAGCATTTATCCAACTCAAGAAAGACCTGCAGACCGTGCCAGCTCTAGGGGCTATTGATGGGGGAAAAGAGTTCTTCCTGGAGGTAGCAGCCAGTGGGGACAGCCTGAGCATAGTACTGCTCCAAGAGCGGCACGGCCGGCTGAGACCAGTGGTCTAGTCCTCCAGGATACTCACGGACGTGGAGAAGGGATACTTCAACTGTGAGCGGCACCTCCTAGCCACTTACTGGGCTGTGAAAAGATCACTGATCTTCACAGGGGGGGTCCCCTATCACACACTTTACCCATCATACGCCCACCCAAATGCTCCTGGACGGGAGAATCAAGGACGGGACGGTGAGCAGTGCCCGCATTGCTCGCTGGACCCTGCTCCTCTCTCAGATGGACCTAAGCGTAAAGGGTCTCTGCGAGCCAAGACTCGCAGCCAACAGCTCCTCGGTGTTCCGTAGAAGGGGTATGGGAAATTAGCATAGGCTTTCGGGCCAGGTTATATCCCACAGGTCGAGAGATCTATGTGGACGGTTCAAGCACGGTATCTGCGAGCGAACGACTCACAGGCTACGGAGTGTATGACCCAGAGGCAGGCATTGCCCTGGCGATTAAACTCCCCAGTACTATGAGCGCCCAGCATGCTGAACGGTCAGTGGTGGTGTACGTGGTCACACACCTCGAAGAATTCCCTACCCCATACACGATTTGCTCGGACAGTATGTCCACGTGCAATTCGTGTACGGAGTATCTGGCTATCTGGTCCCGGCGTGGATATACCTCTGCAGACGGGAGACCCCTGGCAATTAAGCCTTTACAAGAAACAATCATGACAGCTGTGTGGGAGGAAGGGAAGATCTATATACATAAAGTGAAGGCACATTCCATCACTGAACCCCGTAGAGAGGAAAATCAGCAGGCTGACGTTTTGGCCAAGCAAGGTGCACGCACGGGCAAGCTCTGGGATCCGTACAACCCAGGCCCCATCGCAGCAGTCGGGGCAGGATTGGGACGACAGGGAGAGCAGGGGTAACATTGCCCCCGTACCTGAAAACGGTTCAGTCCCAAGACCCCATCCTCAAACTGTCCTGAACATACTAGCTAAAGGGGAAATGGTAGACGGCCCATACGGCACCTCTGTTATTGCCATTTAAAGAAGGCATGCTGTTCATGGGGGAGCAATGGGTAGTACCGCAACAACACCAGAGAGAATTCCTCCAGCTGGCCCACGAGGGTCCAGGAGCAGGACACCCCGGACCTGAGACCACTTGGCAACAAGTGGAACAGGCAGGGTTGATTCCGGGAATCAGGGAAAATGTCCGCGAGTTCTCTGCTAGCTGTCTGGTGTGCACTGCCAACAACCCCAACCCCCAGAAAAGGAAGGTGTCTATGGGACATATCAGGAGGGTAGAGGGACCCTGGCAGTTGATCCAGGTCGATTACATCGGGCCCCTACCCACTGCCTACGGAGGCTACAAGTACTGCCTAGTATTGGTGGATGTATTCATCAAATTGGTGGAGGCCTTCCCATGTCAAACAGCTACTGCTCTGGGAACAGCTAGGATCCTGGTCAGGGAAGTGTTCTCTCGATGGGGACTACCACAGTACGTGGAGTCCAACCAGGGGAGTCACTTCACCGGGCAGGTGATGCAGGAGACCCTTCAGGTGCTCGACATCAAAGGGAAATGGCATGTCGCCCACAACCCGCAGTCATCTGGGCCTGTGGAGTGTTTAAACTGCACTATAAAAGAAAGGTTGTGTAACGAGACAGGGGACTCACCCAGAAGGTGGGTAGAGGTCCTACCACTGGTCCTCATGGGGATGTGGGCCAGCCAGTCAAGGAGCACTGGGTACTCCCCGTACGAGCTCATGACTGGCAGAGCCATGCGAACCCCCACCCATGTATTAGCCCCGGTACTCATGGAAGGTCAGCTTAGGGAAGCAAGACGGAACAGCTTTGTCAAGAACCTGTTTGAACACCTTAAACAGATTCACTGGCAGGCTGCTAACAACATGGGAAAACAGCATCGGAGCAACCGACTGCTGCTAGAGCCCCGCAAACACCACGAATGGGAGGTAGGGGACCAGGTCATGGTACGGAACTATGATCAAGTAGGGGTTTTTGCGGCACTGTACATGGGACCATATCACATTGTCGACAAGGCAAGCCCCATGGTCTATGCCGTGAAGATGCCCCGCCATACATGGTGGTTACACATAATCCAGTGCAAGCTTTTCAACCCCGGGATAGCAGCCAAGTGTAAGGGACAGCTAGAAACAGTGAACCGTACTAAAGCCAGGGATCCCCAGCCAGCAGTCCCCGACTGTGGAAATCCCACCGGGAATGTGGCAGACCCACAGACTGCACCTAGAGGGGCAGTGGACTGTGTCAGTGGAGGGGCTAGCCCTCCAATCATTTGGGACTCGGACACCCCCCCCCAGTAGTCAGAGCCTTGAGAAGGATTCTCCGCACCCCATGGCCTAAGTCACCAGCGCCCCAATTCAAGTGGTTCAGCCCCGGGAGAGGGACCAGTCACGAAGGGGTACCTAAGATCAGGGACCAGCCTGCGAGCAGGGACCCCCAGCCGGTAGTCTCGTGCAACGAGGAACCCCCAGAAGAGATAGTGGGGACCAGCCACCAATTGGGAGTCCCCAGCCCGCAGCCCTTGACCAGGCAGAACCCCTAGGGGACGAAATGAACCGGGCAGCCACCCCCAAAGGAGCGGTGTGCTGTAGCACCGGAGGGGACGTTACCCCATAGTGCAGGACTCAGACCCACCTCCGGTCAGGACACTCCGGGTCCTGCGGTACAGGCTGACTTACTACCGGCCCTGCTGGAAACCCAGAGACCAGAGAAGAAAGGAGAAGGACGGGAATTAACCTGGCCACTCGGAGACGGGTGGCAGATGTACATAAACAGGATGACAGGAGTTTAAGTAGGTTTAGTAAGAATCTAGCGTAGTGTAGATTATGCCTGTAATGATTTCAGTTCACTACAACTGAAAAGAAACCACTCGTAAGGAAGGAGTGAAACTAGTAGAATAGGATAAGAATGTTTAGATGAATATAGAATGTAAGAGTTTCGGCCGACAGCCGGTGACTAAATAGTGACATAGGTACTAGTTATTTGGGAAAGGAAAAGACCCCACCTTGTAGGCAGTAAAAGAAGCACTACAAGAAGTGTGATGTTATGTATTGATGTGTGTATCGCTCTCGTACCTTAAGTGTAATATAAGCACAATGGTACACCACAGAGGGCGCTGTGGTGGGAAACCTGGAAGTACCTGCAACAGGCAATATAAAAGGCTGACCACCACACCTGAGAGGCACTCTGGAGCTGAACAATAAAGGACGAAGGTCACAGCAGTTAGATTTACACCAGACCGTGTGGAGTCAGTGAGTTGTGTGCTACATACACCACATTGGCGACAAGGAAGCGGATGAACTCCACACAACCATGGCTACTCTGGGCTCGCTAAAGGATATTACCGTGGGCAATGATTGAGACGCCTTTACGGAAAAGCTCGAGTACTACTTCACAGCAAATGACCTGAAGGAGGACACGGACGCAATGAGAGAGAAGCGTAAGGCGATATTGCTCTCCAGTTGTGGAGATGAGGTTTACTGTCTCGTCAGGGATTTTCTGGCACCCGGGAGCGCCAGGGACAAGTCATACGAGGAGCTGACTGAACTCATTCGTGACCAGTTGAAACCGAAGGAGAGCATCCTCACGGCCAGATACAAATTTTACCATCACTGCAGATCCGAGGGCCAGGATGTCACCAAATATGCTGCGGACCTCAGGAGACTCGCGGCGCCATGTGATTTTGGCGCACACCTTGACGAGGCATTGTGAGACGTTTTCGTTATGGGGATTGGCCATGAGGGCCTCCTTCACAAGCTGTTAGCCATGGAACCCACAGTCACTCTGACAAAGGCCATCACCATCAGCCGGGCACATATGACCTCGACTTGCAGCACCAAGCAAATAATCCACAAAGTCTCGAACCCGGCAGGCACTGTCCACAGGATAGCGGCCACCACGGACAAAACTGCAGAACGTGGCTCTGCCCGGGGCAGAGAGCACGGACCTCGGGGTCCTGAAACTCAGAGTCCGCTGAGGGGGGCCAATCAAGCAGCACCATGCTGGTGTTGTGGAGGAAGCCATGGGGCTCACCAGTGTAGGTTTGCAGAGTACACGTGCAATACCTGCCACATGAAAGGCCACCTTCAGCGTATGTGTAAAAGAAATCAAACTCACCATGTGGCTGAGGAGATGGGGGATGATCCACCATCCAGCGAGGAGCAGGCAGAAGATGATGAGGTGTTGGGACTGTACACGTGTACTGACGATTCGTCCCTAGTGATAAGGGAAGTAAAAATCAACGGCATCCCTGTGAGTATGGAAGTGGACACGAGCTCGGGTCCGTTGTTGATGAGTCGGAGAACGTTTGATAAACTGTGGATTAACCCAGCTGCACGACCCAAGCTGGTCCCGGTCACGGTGAAGCTGCGTACCTACACCAGGGAACTGATACCTGTTCTTGGCAGAGCGATGGTGCAGGTATCCCACGGGGACGAGACGCACGGTTTACCTTTGTGGGTCATTGCAGGCGATGGGCCGACACTCCTCGGCCGGAGGTGGATGGGGACGGTCCGTGGGAGCTGGGAAGACTTCACCACTCCACAGGTTGCTGTTCCCCGGGTCCCCAGAGAGCAGCTCCGACCGAGCTGGAGCTGCAGCCTCAATCTACCCACAGGCAAGCCCCAGCCCTGGATCTCACACAGAGATCCTGCAGCCTCAGCCCCCACAGGCAAGCCCTGCAGAGAGGGGCCAAGTGCGGGGGCGGGGGGGGGTGAGCCGGCGGGGGCTGCGGGCGGGGTGTGAGGGATCCAGGATGGCCGACGGATCGGAGAGGCCCATGCAGAGGGAGAGGCAGCAGTTGGAGGTCGGCGGCCACTGGAGAAGCGACGACAACGGCCGCAGGAGAGGCAGCAAGTCAGGTGGCAGCGGAGGCTGCGGCGGCGGAGGGCATCCGGAGTGGCGGAGAGCAAGATGGCGGCGGCCTCGGTCCAGAGCAGCAGAGCATCAAAGATGGCGGCGCCCAAGGAGAAGCCTCGTGGAATCCTCCTGCAGCAAAGATGGCACCTTAAAAAGGAAATGCACCCGGGAGTCTTAAAAGGGCCTTACATGTGGTGGTCCCCACAAAGGACTTCTGTAAGGCAGAGCGAGTCTAAAATGAGCTATGTTAATGTGAGATGGTGAATTTATAATAAGAATTAATATTTTAATGCTGAATGGCCACTGTATTTGTGTAAAATAATGGATATGAAGTACAATTAATGATAAGAGCTAACAAGGAAATCAGGGATCCATTACCAGTCAATAACCAGTTAATGTACTAGATAACATGTACCATACTAATGCATTGTCTATGCCTACCTGCCTTCCGTTGGACAAGTGTGATGTTATGTATTGATGTGTGTATCGTCGTCCTGCGTCCTGGTGGGGGGGAAGTGTGCTGTTATGTATTGATGTGTGTATCGTCCTGGTACCTTAAATGTAATGTAAGCACAATGCTACACCACAGATTGCGCTGTGGTGGGAAACCTGGAAGTACCTGCAACAGGCGCTATATAAGGCTGACCACCACACCTGAGAGGCACTCTGGAGCTGAACAATAAAGGACGAAGGTCACAGCAGTTAGATTTACACCAGACCGTGTGGAGTCAGTGATTTGTGTGCGACATACACCACAAGAACAATAAGAGTAAAATGGCTATGGGATTAAAAACAGATATCCGTTCCCACGGGAACTGGATAAGACAATCAGTCGATTAAAGACTTAAATGTGTCTGAGAAGAAATGAGCCCAAATTGGAACTCGATCACCTTTTGTCAAGCCAGAGAGCTTTTCTCAGGACTGGACAATCTGTTTTATGTGCCCCTAAAGGAAGGAGAACAACATGAGAAGGGTCCTGTTCCTGCTCGCCCTGATAAGGCTGTGTGGACAGGGCTAAGGACTAAAGGAACTCTCTTTCAAAGAAGCCAGTTTGAGTATTGAAATTGTCTGGAGAATTGTGGATACTCGAAAACCCTTCTCCCCAGGAGACATCAACATAGCAACAATTAACCCAGAGATAGCTAACCATCATCCTGATCTGGAAAACCATTCCAGCACATACATAATAACAATGGCACATCCAGCCCCATGGAAAACCCAAACACAGACAGTCATTGCAATTAACAAAGCTAATACTTCCATCAAGAAAGCAGATTTAAAAGATCGACACATCCGAGACAGGTTAACATTAATGAGCCCGCCAAAATATGACAAAGAGATATCAAACCCGCCAAAATTAAACAAAGAATCCAAGCTGATTTGGTGCGAAGATTAGAACAGCTCCAAAGGTATAACTGGGCCCTGCTTTAACGAAGGGCATGCTTTTGATTCAGAAGACACTGCTAGGGACGCTTAACAGAAGGTATGCACACAGCAGCATAGCATCATAGAGCATCAAGAAGGGAGAGAGACCACTGCAGCAGTTTTAACTAGCTTCTCCAGCCTTGACGTCCTGTAATCGGAAAGGAAGGAAGAACATCACCATCGCGGCAGCAACCGACCACAGTCAACGTGGTACCACCAAAAACACTGCGATCGACCAACTTCGAAACATAACCCTGCAAGGAAGAAACCGAAGAATTGAAAGTTTCCACTCCACAACCTAGGCCTGACTACCCGCAGGTGAAAACATTACCTAAAGAGACTTTGAACCTATTTCTAACGAAAGAAAGTGGGTGCTTACCCCATACATCCAAAACGCGCCCTACCGCACCAGCGGACATCATGCAACTGAAGATTGCACAGTAAGAAGTCTTCTACGACGTTCGGGGTACAGCAAGCAGAGCCTACAGAATCCAGCGAACCCCAAAATCGCAAATCACCGCTAACTACCAGTAAAGGATCGGTAAGCATAATCGCTGTTTGCCCTGGAGTTTAACCTAGTCAGTGTTAGACATTGGGAGGGGAAGGTGTATTATTCACTGTAACCCCTTTGAATGTGTGAGGTACTGTTCTTTACTTAAGTGATTATAAGTTTGCTATTGTATTTTCTTGCCTTTAATAAAATCGAAGTTCTTTTGCATCAAACCAGTTGTCTCTTGCACTTTATCACATCCCCCAAATAAATCCAGAGTCTGGAACCCAGGGAGTGGGAGTGATTCGAACCGCTCAGAAGGTCAGAGGTGAACCTGACCCCGCACACCACCCCTTACAGGTGCCACCTATCAACTTTACCATGTATTGAAACCAAAAGTGATTTCACTCCCTCAATATCGATCTGATGTGCAACCATCATCTGCGAATCATGCAAGTCAATGTCTGATATCCTGGCAGCAATTATGATGCCTTCATTCTGTGGCAGTCCGCTGCGCCATTTGCATTGGAGCTACCATGGAAAACCAAAGGGTGGCTACTGGGTGACAAGGGCTATCCGCTGATGACATGGCTCATGACTCCAGTGCGTAACCCACATACACGTGCGCAGCATGCATACAATGAAAGCTACGTTGCCACATAAAATGTGATAGAGCAGACCATTGGCATGCTGAAACAACACTTTCGCTGTCTGGACTGCACTGGATGAGCCCTGCAGTACTTGACAGAGCGGGTGTCAAGATTTGTGGTGGTCTGCTACATGCTGCACAACCTTGCCATCATGAGAGTACAGTCCTTGCCACCAGCTATATGGTGAACAGCTGAGGAGGAGAAGGGAGAGAAAAGGAGGAAGCAGCCCAGACAGTTCTTTTCTTGTCAGGCTGTCCATGAAGAACTCATCCGAGTGCGTTACCCATAACCACAATTCCAATTCTCTATCTCACCTTATCTTCCCTCTGTCACTGACCATCACAGAGTCCGCTTTTTCATAGAAATGCAAAAATAAAACCAACACAAAATAAACATTCCATACCAAATTTATAAATTAAATCATGCGATATTGCATACAAATGTAAACTAATCATCCCTGTGCACCGTCTTCTGTGTGCCTTGGCCTGTCCTAGTGCTCCTACACAGGGCAAGGAGGAATCCATATGTAACAGGCCAAGAATTAATTATCTTTATTTGTGTATGGCTGCAGCAGGCTGGTGGAAGGCTGCTGGCTTTCAGTGAGGGAGACTGCAGATGGCCTTGTAAGACAACCGTGAGCAGCTCTGTGCCTATAAGGCCTGGCTTTAGACTGCACACTCTTGGCACAGGCAGCAACAGTCTGGTCTGGCTGACTGACAGGTAACAGCAAGGGCACTGCTGGAGTGGCAGTGGTGGGTGGACAAATGCTGTCATCCTGAGAGAGGATAGCAGGTTCGTGCCCATTTTCGGGGGTTATCAAATTTTGCCCCATATATCTGCCCAGTGAGAGGATAGAGTAATCCAGTTTTCCAGTGTCAGTGGTTTCAGAAAAGCTCTTGTATATTTTAGCATGCAAGTTATTTGGGACTCTCAATTAGTGTCCATTTTTTGCAGATGTGTTTTTTTGGGAGTGTCCATTTATACAGGTTTCACTGTATTTTGTTACTGGCCTAAGTACATTCAGAGTGGTCAATGGGCTAAGTATAATCCTCTCTATAGTTGAGTCCAGCCTCTGCAACATTGAAGAGATCCGGTGGGGAATTCAGATTTTAGATGACCAGAGCAATAAGGTCATGACCGGTGATCAAGGGTCAGTACTTTTAAGCCAGGCCTCCATGTAAATGCAAAGAACACTAGAATTATTGCAACTACACTCTAACTTTCTGCATCAATCTAATAACTAATCATGGGATACTCATGACAGAGCATTACCTTTCAAGAACACTGCCCGTTGTTCTTTTTATGGAAAAGTTCACTTATTAACTGAACCATGGAACACAGTATGTCATAGTTCATGGAGAAGCTTTAGTATCCCTGTCTGCACCCTATTACAAATCCTTGAGATTTTTCGATGCTCTCAACATCCATTAGGATCAATGCAGTGAGACACTGCTCTTTATTACATTTGTTTCCACAGCAATATGTTTGTTAGACAACTTAATTAAAACAATTACTTAATGTTCTAACAGTTAGCAAGCTTGCTGCATTTTTCTGCAGTGATGAACTTCATGATTTGTATGCTGCATTGAGAAAGGCCATTTTAAAGTTCAGTGATTGGACAATAAAGCTATTTGGATGGCATCAATATCATCATAAAACTACACAAAAAAAACATCCAGTGGTTAGCATTTTATCTACTGGTATTATAATTGTGTATTCTAGTCTGTTTGCCCACATAATAACAGTGACCACAATTCAAAAGTAACTAATTGGTTGTAAAGCATTTAGGATATCCCAAAGATGTGATAACGTTCTGTATAAAAAAGTTTTGTCCTTCTTGTTGTACCATTCGCTTGTTTTAGTAGTAAGAAAATAGTAAGATACTAAAGTAAACCTGTAAAATTTAAAACATTCTATTGAGACAGAATCTATGTCAATTGATGTAAACTGTTGCCCATGAAAAGAAGGTGTAATCTGCAGCCGGGCCTTCTTGGCCCAGAGCTGCTCGAGGTCATCCTCCGAAGCCATAATAATAAACTAGGGTTAGTGTTTCTTTAGAGTTATTTTAGAACTTAAAGCGACACCGACTTCATAAAACTGTTGAATAAACCATTTTTTTTAATATAAATTAAATCAAAATGCATTGTGGAGCCAGTTTTGTGTGATGTATCATGATGAAATGATGCACCAGACTTCTGGCTGGTTTCCCCCCTATCTCAAAAAATTAAATGAGAGGATTGCCAAAAATAACTTCATGAAACTTTAAGGTTTCTTACTCCAATTAAAAAATAAGTTGCAAAGTATGATTAGCAATCTTTCACATATTATTTCACATGCTTGCCAACATTATAAATGGAAATTCCAGATGGAGTGGGGGATTAGGGTAAAATGTATCAATCGAAAGGTGGAACAGACACATTTCTTGCACAAGGCTGTTTCTTCTGTGAGAGGGGGAGGGTTGTTTTTGTTAAACAAGTTAATTTAACGTATTTTCAATCTGTAAAAATTGAAATATGTAAATGCTACCTGTTATTAGGGCTAATTTAAGTTAAGGTGGCTCCCTAATTGTTTATAGTTGCATGATGTGTTTAACATTTGGGTATTGCCACAACCTGTTAATTGAAATTGCAATCTCACTGATTTGTCCCATATTTTTGTAATTTTTCCAGATTTGGCTGTAACTTGGAGATGATGTTCAAAATATTTTGTGATTTCACAAGTACAACTAGGCCATGTGACAGCTTTCTATTTCAGTGAACAAGTATTGAGATTGAAAATGGTATGTTATATTCGAAGTGACTATTTGTATTGTGCTTTTTCTGTCGTGTCCCCGCCCCCGTTGCCTCCCGCCTGAACTGAAAGTAGCGGGACCGGAAGTGCGGACCCGAACCTGAAGTTGGACCCTGCAATCAGTCCGACCACGTTCCAGAAGCTGCCAGCTGGGGAGAGAAGCTTCCAATCCAAAAGTCACGACTCTGTCACTATTCTCTTCATATCCAATAAACCGGTTAACAATCCGCACACAATGGCCCATCGATGGTGGGGGGGGCGGAGGGGGGGGGGTCATACACTTGCGCTGGTACAAGGGACTTTGGCTGGGGGAGGCAGCACTTGTGCTGGGGGGGCGCAAGGGACTTTGGCTGGGGAGAAGGGGCGCACTTGCGCTAGGGTAAGGGATTTTGGCTGGCACTTGGTGGCTTCTGGGGAGATCTATCCTCTGTGGCTTCTGGAAGTCAAAGTGGACCGAGTTACAATTTGCGAAGTCAGTGAGAACTTGGGCTGGGTGGTTCCAGTTACACATTCCAGAGAAACTTCAGGGTGTGGCTTATTCTGCAAGGGGACCAATCAGAGACAAGGAGCAGCCATTTTTACAGTACAAATAAACACGTCCTGTTATATTTCATAGCTAGGTATGTATAACATACTACATCCAGACATTTGAAAACCTTGTTATTCATTCATAGCATGTCGCTAACTTGTCCCAGCCATTTGTGTGCAACCATACCGACAGTTGGTGTGACTTTACTGTTGCAGCAGGACAGTTACTTACATTGCAACATACAGTGCTTCATTCACCGCTGTTTACCACAACTACTACATTTATGTAATAGAATCTCCATTTCATCATACTGTGTATAATTTATGCCACGTCTGTCCTTGCACTGGTCAGTGCACACTACTGTTTTTTCGGTCTAATCTTCGGCTGGTTGGATTTCCAGTGCCAAAAGGTGAAAATAGCAATTACTGACCTAGTCTGTATGCATGTTTCAGTAAAACTGTGTACCATTCACGTTTCAGAACTATTTCTGGCACTGAGTTTAGAAAAGTTATAATTAATTTTTCCTCTCCCAGGAGATCACATGGCTCCAGTTGGGGTGGAGTGTAGATGTTTTCAGTATAGGGGGTGTCGCAGTTGTGGTGAGGCGGACTGGTTGGGCTGGGTGCTCTTTGTCTTTCCGTCATTGTTCATAGGCTTATATGTAACCTTTAGGGCTGCTGACCAAGGGCCGTGCGGCTCTTTGTCGGCCGGCGCGGACACGACGGGCCGAAATGGCCTCCTCCTGCGCTGTAAATTTCTATGTTTCCATGTTTCTAATTCATGGTCAGGTTTGCAACTTCCACAACACACTTTCAACATTTTCACAACCTCTGATGTCTGTTTTTGATGACATAGATGACTTGTTCTGTGGAATTGGCACATCATTTGCACTTCATCACCATATTAACCGGTGACATTGACATGAAAATGATCTCAAATTTAGGTTTACAAAAAGTCCATGATGCCTTGCTTTGATCCAACAACAATGCTTTATTGCCTGTGAAGTCAAAAAGTCCCTTTGCATGACATTACAGATGTCTCTAGATGAATCTTATTGAACTCTCTATTTTGGCAGGCAAAATTGTAATAAACATGATAAGATTGTGAGTTTGTAAGTTGCTGATAGATTCCTGTCAAATCATTCATTTGATAAGATGTTGAATCAACAAAATAATAATCCAGGGACTTGTTTTTCAGCTATGGCCTTTATGGAGCAGTCTTTGACATTCAGATTTCAGTTATTGGTACAGTTTCAAGAAAATTATAGCATAAGAATCAACAAGTGCAAAATATTTCTGCAAATAATTATTAGTTTTATATTATAAAAATAAAATGTATGCTGGTTTTAACTAGTTAATTGCAAATCTCAGTGAAGTTTTAACTTGATTTGTGTGCTGGTTTGTACCTTGTATAGACTAAAGTAGATCAGAAAATTTGAACCATAAATAATATTTTATGTAGAATTCCTATGGCATAAAGATAAATGTGTCCCAGGCTTCAAGCAGGTACATAAGAAGGAAAGAACATAGAAATCGGAGTAGGCCATTCAGCCCCTCGAGCCTGTACTGCTATTCTATTAGATCATGGCTGATCTCTATCTTAAAGCCATCTACCAGCCTTGGTTCTGTAACCCTTAACCCTCAGTTTTAACATTTTCTATTGACCTAACCTTACATCTGAATGACCTAGCTCTAATTTTAAGGTTATGCCCTTTGTTCTGGACTTCCCCACCAAAGGAAACAGCTTCTCTTCGTTTAACTTTTCACATCCTTTAATCAGCTTAAACACCTCAATTAGCTCACCCCTTAATCATTTATCAGGGGAATACAAGTCGAGTCTATGCAAGATAGTAATTTTCAGACATTTTACAAACTGGTGTAGGCCAACTTGGTGCAAAGTCATATATTTAATTGTGAAACTTTAATGTACAACAGGCAGAGGTTCCAGCTCTGTATTTATTAATACAAATAAATGTAACCAATTGCACTCGGGTCCAATTTAAAAAAAAAAATTTAAATGCGCTTTCTTGTAAGGAGAAGCACCGCGGAAATCCGATCCAAACTCTAATGATTGGTATGAGTTTTATTTATCCATTAGGAAACAAGAAAAGTACATTTTCTGGTCACTATTGCTGGTGGCTGTAGAGCTGAACAGGTGCTGGGGGATTGGATAATCAGGCAGCGATCAGTGGATCTATGCCCATTCTGTGTCATGTATGAAATTTTGGTTGGGCTTTAGGACAGATCTAAAGAACATAAGCAATGTAACATAAATCATTGGAAGTGAGAATTAACTTGTGCAAAATGATGCTCAGCCCCAACTTGAACACTGAGTACAGTTCTGGGCAATTTACCACAGTTGGCATGGAGGGAGTAGAAAGAAGTAGACTTCAGTTGAAAAATGATTGGATTGGCCACCTGAGCTTTGAGGAAATACCAAAGGTACAAGGGATATTTACATTGGAAACATTAAGTACTTAAGATCTTCAAAGCAATAGATAAACTGGGTCTCAGAATGATGTTCAATATTGATATTCCATGGGAGTTCCGGTTTCCCATCATAACTGATGAAACTTCCAGAGAACGAGTATATGTGGCTATTTTGATCCATTTCCAACCTTTTTCTGGGGATAGGTGGGGTAGGGGTTGGTGGGAGGTGTGGGGGGGGAACTCTGTTGATCTCCCAACAAAGTTTTGGTGGGAGACTGGGAGAACCCCCAAGAATTTCAGGGCCAAAAGCTCCAGGCCAAGGGGACATGAAATAAGGTGAATACAGAATTCACATACTGGGAGGCAGCAGGAGCAGAAAATGTGACACATTTTAAGAGTTTGATGGATACATTTTCGGCAGATGGGGCTATTGAATAGAATCAGCAGTAAAGTAAAATGAAAAATCTGTAACCTTTGGAACTCACCTAATGGTTGAAAATGCTCATTTCCAGTCCTGTATAGTCTCATGTGCCTACGTAAAAGGGAAGTGGGGATGGGTGAGAATCAGTTTAAGTATGCCTCGTGGTATTTTGTGGCTAACCATGTTCTCCTAGAGCTTCCTTAATTGCTTAAGGGAGTTACGGAGAAATTACCCATAATTTGTGCCTCAAATTGGGTAGATTTTTTCCTACTTTTTGTCTCCATCAGGAGTCAGCATTACTAGCAGTTGAGGAGAACAATGCATGAAGTTGTACCATTTAATGTATAGGGTAAGCATTGATGGGCCTGGAGGTCTTTTCTTTCATAAGTAATGTGAGCCTGGTGAGATTTCTGCTGAACCAACTTTACAGCAGCGGGAACCCCACAACAAGCACTCGTTGATGAGATCTTCACCCAAGCACCTAATCTGCTGAATGAAATTAAGCATCCTTTCCAGAATTACATAATACAGTGGCTAAATGCACACATACTGAGCTCTGCACAAACTCAACTATCATGGATCCCATGCCTTTCATCAACCATTTCCTTACTCTACAACATCCCGAGAAAACTCTCTAAACATAGTTGAAATACAACACAACCAAATTTAATACTCTCGTTAGTGGTTTGTGTATGTACCGAATGTTATTTGCTCCAGTGCTTTCCCTTGATGACAATCTAGAGTGAATTTTCCCATTAAATTGCAAAAGCAGCAAAAGATTAGAGTGCAATGAGTTTAGCACCCATCGCTTTGACCACAGTATAATTTCACAGGATTTCCCATAGTTGATTAAGTGTATGCCGCTGAGCTATTGGCCCATACCAGAAGGAGGGTAGGAAAACAGCTGTCAGCTTGTTTTCCAGAATCTCCTGTGGTCAGGCCTCAGTGAAGTTCTTATATTCTCCATCTATTAAATACATTTTGGATATCCTAGTTTGTTTCCCTCGATGGGACAGGGACTAGTTTGATGGGATAAAACCTTTTGCACCTGCACACCAACAGGGCCATTTTGCAAGGCACATTCACAAGGGCATAAATGTGTAAAAATATAATTTACTTTTCAGGGATGTATCACAACAAATTACTATCTTCTGAATACAGTTTGATCAATGGCATATATTGATAGAATATATTTGTTCACAGGACTCCCCCGACAGCTCATGAGTTTGCCCAGTTAGTAATTGGGGCATACTGATTAAAAAGGTGTCAGCACTTAGTGAGCAAATGCTAAATGTTTCTCCGTTCACAGTGAAGCTGAGTTTCAGTACTGACAAAGGAATGTGTCAATGTTATATCAGCAGTACGTTCCATGGTTAGGTTAATGAAGACATCAGACCTTACACATACTTCTTAAAACTCATTTTAAGATCACACTTTGATACGAAGTGCTTTCTGTAGTAAGAACTAATCTCTTCTCATACCCTTGCAGTCAAGAGCCATCAGCCAGTTAAATATTTAACAACTCAAAGGAAGTTCCATAAACTCATTAAATATTTGAATAAAACAATTTATGACCACCCTTACTTTGTCAGCTAAATGCATGGTGTTAAGAAAGTAACAATATTTGGTGGAGTTATAGAAATAAATGGAAAAGAGTAAAGACCTGCCTAAACATAAAAAAATGAAGAAAGTAAGAGTAGAGGAAAAAACTTTGGCCTGTTTTTTTCAGTGCAATTTTCCTGGAATAGGCCAAACCGACACAAAGGTCGAGGAATTTCAAGTGCCAATTAAATCCAGCACAAATCGAGTTTCCACAATCTTTTGTGCTGGTTTAAAAAACATCGCGCTAGAAGCAGGCCCCGCAAAACTTGCCACGCCCTCCCGGTCGAATTAATCAGCATTTTAAGTTTCCACTAATTGCACGCGTTTGTGCGACTTTGTGGAGGCTTGAACAATTAAAACTTATTTTAGGTGCCACAATACTAATAGACACCCTTTAAAAGGTTTAAAATTTTTTTTTTATTAATTAAATAAGAAACAGACTAGTGTGCACCAATGCAATAAGTAAATGGTTCTATATAGTTTTTTAAAGTCATTTTCAGTTATTTAAAATCAGGCTACTCACAAGTGGTGGACTAGACACCAATAAATGCTTATTTTTTGTGATAAACCCATATTCAGCTGCATTAATAAAACTGCACCAGTTTACCGCACTTAAATATATCAAGGAATATTTTTTAGCACAATTTAAAAAAAAATACATTCTAAAACATTGCCCGATGTTGCACTGGTTTATGGCAGATTTTACTCGGCAATATGCATATAAGTTTGAATGGAAACTTGAACAAAAAAAATCATCTCTGAAAACTAGAGCAATTTTGAGCGCAATTTGCGGCCCGATTGCCAATTGTGCTCAAAGCAGAGACTCTGTCCCTTTGTATGGGGAGAATAAAGATGTAGAAGTATTGTGCAACAAGTGAAAATGGATGAAAGAGATCAAAGTTAATGACACATTCATTTTTCTATGGATCTCACTGCAAAGCTAAAAAGAAGGGCCTGGAGTTTCCGCTCGATTATGCTGTTTTTTTGGCGCAATTCGCTTGATATAACCGTAACTGACGCAAAGGATTGTGGAATTTTAAATGCAAATTGCATTCAGCGGAACTTGAGTTTCTGCGATCTTTTGGGCTAGTTTTAAAAACATCGCGCTCGAAGCAGGCCTCACCCACAAAACTGGCCACATCCCCAGGTTGAATTAATCACCATTGGGAGTTTCCGATAATTGCACTCATTTGCTGGCCTTTGAGGAGGCTCCAGAAAGTAAACTGGATCTTTTGGGCACAAGAAGACTATTTAAATTTACTATGGAACTGACTACTGTACCCCAATACAACTAGAAATTACTTTGGTATATTTTCTAAAAGTCATTTTCAGTCATTTAAAATTGTGTTGGTCACAGGTGGTGGATTGACAGTGTGATTTAAAATGCTAATGTTTTGTGAAAAATCCATTTTCAACTATATTAATCAAACTTTACCAAGTTACCACTCTTAACTATATTAAGAATAGTTTTTAATCAATTTTTATTTTAAATCCCATTTTTGAAACACTGCTCAACTGCGCAGGTTCACGGCAGATTTTGTGGTCGGTGATATGCAAATGCATTTGAACGGAAACTCAGGGTAAAAAAAAAATCACTTTTCAATTTTGGACACAGTTTGCGCTGGAATCGCTGATTGCTCCCAAAGTTTAAAGAGAATGATTTACTTATAGCAGGTAGTCTGTCTGTGAAACATAAAGGATTTGCTGTAAACAATTAGACCCAGGCAAGTCACTTTGACCTTGAAATTAGTTAGTGAAATATTAAAACGCTTATGCATCTGTATGAAATCCCTTTGTCTTCTATCTTAAATTGAGGTGTCATTCATTTTAAACAAGGTAATGTTCTTGGAAGCCATTTCACCAGTGAGCTGCCTCTGAAGGCACGACAGGTGCTGTCAGCTCAGCGCAATTGTTAAAATGAGGCCCCAGGCCCGAGGCCCAAGGTCCTATTTCGGGTGAGCTTCATGCCTCTAGCTTCCTGTACACACAGAGAGCGCGCTGAGTACTTGAGGTCTGAAAATGAGCCCAAACCAATTTTCACACCCCCTGCGCCCTCCCCAAGCCCCGCCCCCCACACCACACTATTGACTCCAGAAAAATGTGCATCTACATATAATCTCTTTTAACTTAATTGAAGAAAACAATGTAAAAAGTTACAAAGATCTGTACTGCTTTTGTATAGAAAACAATTTGTGGAATGTTAAGTTATTTAAGTTTCTAATATATGTGAAAAATAAAAGTATAATACTATATCTGTAAAATAAAGTAATCATCAAAGATTGGTATCAAGACATTAAATGTGGATGGGTTGCCAGCATAGCCCACATTTGTAGTTGAATCATTTTTTCACATCATTTGATCTGCTAACAGATTAAAGAGGCTGTATCCATTTGTTATCATGCCATTTAATTTACAAACCTACAAATCATGCTGTGCAATGATTATCAGACAAAGACTCAATACATTTGTATCAAATTCCCAGTCTGCAGATTTAATAGAGGCCTTAAGAAATTATTTTAAATAGATTACCTCATCTGATAAAATAGTGGACAAAATAATCTAATATAAGTGTGCTAATCTTTTGCATGATAATATAACATAATATAATTTCTAAGTGATTGGATTTAGATCTGTAATACCTTTCTTACACCAGAAGTCATGTTATTTTATGATACAATTAGTCACATTTATAACTATCACTCTAATCATGGAATCTGGCATCACATATCTATCTCTACAGTTTCAACTGTACTGCAGCATTATTCTAATTTTCCAGAAATAATGTAAATTGAATCAGCTTTGTTTAGTAAGCCATGATTTTAACTTCTGGCTGGTTATGGGCAAGTAGGTACGTTGTCAGTTAGAAACTTACGCGCTACACCAGAACTGAGACCCAGGTTTTTTAACTCCCAAGCCTGACTTAAATCCTACCAGCTGACTTCCCACTCCCTCTGGGCGGAAAGTAATCAGGAAGGATTGAAAAATTGCCTGACCCAGAGGCCACCTGCTGACACCAGGTAGCCGGCGGGATCGGGAGCGGGTGTGGGACAGACAGGAGAGGCCGAAACTTTTCTTGTGGGCCTACAAGGAATGTAAAAAAAAAAATAATTGTTTAGTCCTCTTCCTCACTGTCTTCACCCAATGAGAAAGCCACTGCGGCTTTCTACTCAGGTGGTCGAGTTAAAATTGCAGTGAGGTCCCAATGACATTGTATGTGTAAAGGACTCTGCCGGTTTTGGGCGGCTATCCTTAGTGCCAGTGAAGCAGTAATTCAGCATCTGATACTTTCCTTTTCAAAATCAAACAAAAGTACTGGTGATACTCCCAAACCTGTATAACAGAGTAGAGAACCATGTTGGATACCTACTATTATAGTTACCGGCACTCCCGCTATAAGGTGGTTGACAATGTTAAATGCCAGGGAGGTATAAGCCTTCGAAATATTAGAAAATTTATGCCTAATGTACTTGGATGATACTTCTGTTTCCATTATTTCAGGAGAGGCACTTACCGATAAATATACCGGTTATGGTCTGTATTAAAACAGCAGAGTGTTATCAAAGGAACTATTAAACATTTATCTGCTAATATCACCACCAACAATTCCTCGGCTACATTCTATAAACTTCTCCTGTCATTGTACTGGAATGATTAAAGCCAACATATCAGTTTGGTAACATGATACCGCTATTTGAGTGCAACAAAATATCAACTGTGGGATCTAAACTTGTATCCTATTTTATATTGGGAGTTCGCGACTGGAGCAACAGCTTACAATATGATTGTAAGAGTAAATGTAAGTTATCGGGAGAATGAGCTGCGCTTTTGTTCTACTCATCAAAGGAAGGGTAGGGAATGAGAGTAAAGGTGTTTAAGGTGTTTATTCTGCTACGATATATTTTGTTACTTAGTGACGTGCTAATGCATCACACCAAGAGGACTTTCAGTGCTCAAACTGCTGTATTATCTAAATTAGGTTATTCTATCTAACAAGGTTGTAGTGTTGACTGCATGAAACAAAATCCATGCTTGGCCACAGACTGTCAACTTCCAAGACAACAAGAGCAGGGAGATTTAATTAGCCATTTAAATATGTAGTATCCTTTTGCAAATAAACACCCCTTCCATCCCACAAAACTAGAAGTCAACCAACCAGCAATTTGCCAATGAGCTTTCAAAGCTCTTTCCAAGTATAGAGAAAGTTCTGATCAGTTGAATATAAATTTAAAGAACGCTGGTTTGAAAAAGAACACTGCAGCATTAAAATGAAGTTAATTGTTTTGTGTCGGATGTATGAGCATCAGGTGTCGCATTCACGTAAGCATGCATAATGGGCTTATAACCAACACAGCTCTTAAATCATTAACTAAGCAACAGTAAGGTCGAGAAACATTGTCATGTGTAAGCAGAGTATGTAGATACATTTCAATCGTAATTATCTTTGTCAAGTGGGAAACTTGAATAAATTTTGCATTTTACTGTCAGAGAAGGAATGAGAAGATTGTGTCAATTTTTCAACCATTTTTCTTTGGAAAATCGAGGCAGTAATAAATGTTTACTTGTATGATGAGAGTATTTAAATATTAATGAGGTTGCTGACTTGCTGCATGAACCTGAAGAAAGTAGATAGCTTATTTACCTAAACTATAATAAATTACAAAAGATTTTAACAATGCATTGTAAAAGATTTTATAATCGTGACCCTGGAACCCATTAGATTTTACTGATAAAAATTACATTCCAGTTTCCCCCTATTGCACTCACTACACAATGAAATGGTTGTTTTTTGTGGAGATCATGCTAGTGAATGCACAAAATTCTACTTGTTCCTCTGGAGACAGCGCAACATGCTCTGTATAATAGTAATCACTAGTTTATCTATGTTAACACTTTAAAGTACCCTGTACTTGTTATTACTTTCACTTCGCTGACAATGGGAAATTCTGGTTTATTCAGCAGGGTAAGGGTTACACAATAACAATGGATGTATTCTCTAAATAGATGCATGGCGCAGTTGTCTCTGGTGTCAAGTGAACACTGACATTGGATGACACATTATTTTCAGTCAAAGAGATTTGAATCATCTGACCTGGAAAAGTAAGGAGTCTGAAACTGGGAATAAATAAGACTAGCCAACACCAAACCAATAGCAATGCTTCCCTTTGCTAGTTTTATGGATAGTTGAAGGCTGTGAGTCTATGTTTAAGACATTAAATTGTGAAGTCTTTGCGCCCACGTTTTAATATAAAGACTGCACTGTTGCAGCACTGATGGCATACTGTGCTTGTGAGCTGATGTATGTAGCCCCGAGTGAAAAGGCATGGGTTCTGTGCCATGTAACTTAACCACAGTTCTGGTCTGTTGGCCCAAAATAGTTAAAGCTTTGAGTTTTAGAACACTCTGTCACTCTGATCCACCTACAATTATTTTGCTAAATTGGTGCAGTGTCTTCCAATTCATTCTACTTACATGAAAGTGCTAATGTTGCTTAACCTATTGAATAGAAATGATCCAACTAATCTGAATTATCTACCAGCCACTCATTTGAAGTAAGATTCAATCGTGTTGGTTTAAAAAAATTAACCTATTTTTATGTGTCTTTCTCCCAAAAGATAAATTCCCTCTGTCAGTTGTTCTCCATACTGTAAAAAAGCTTAGCTTCCTTATACTGATGGCATTATTTACCTATGATAATGGATCAACGATTGCATAATTTGCACAATGATAGGGGAGTTGGTACTGCATGTTTGTAGCCTGGGAATCTCTGCATAAAAATGGAACCTGGCATGACTACGGAGATCGGATAAAATACTTTGCACAAATATAAATTCACCTTTGATTGGGAAATATTAGCTATTTAATTTGCAAACAGTGACTGCTCAAATCAAATCTACTGAGCCATTATTTACTGCTATCGTATAGATTTCAGGACATCAACATGAAAAGATTGCATCCTTGTTAGTTATTTGTATACAGGAAAAAAAAACCTGTTGCCTATTTTAGACGTTCACGTTTATTTGTACTGTAAAAATGGCCGCTCTTTGTCTCTGATTGGTCCCCTTGGAGGATAAGCCACACCCTGAAGTTTCTCTGGAATATGTTACTGGAATCGCCCAGCCCAAGTTCTCACTAACTTTGCAAATTGTAACTCGATCCACTTTGACTTGTAGAAGCCACAGAGGAAAGATCTCCCCAGAAGCCACCAAGTGCCAGCCAAAGTCCCTTACCACAGCGCAAGTACGTCCCTCCCCCAGTTGAAGTCCCTTACACCAGAGCAAGTGCTGCCTCCCCCAACCAAAGTCCCTTGCCCCAGCGCAAGTGTAGGACCCCACCCCACCTTCCCCCTGCCATAGATGGGCCATTGTGTGCGGATTGTTAACAGGTTTAATGGGTATGAAGTGAATAGTGACAGTGCTGTCACTTCTGGATTGGAAGAACTTCTCTCCCATCCGATCCCCCACCCAGTCTCTCTCTTCCACCTCACCCCTTCTCTCTCCCCCCCCCAAGCTCTCTCTCTCCCCCACCCCCCAAGCTCTCTCTCTCTTCCCCCCCCAAGCTCTCTCTCTCTCCCCCCCTCCAAAGCTCACTCTCTCTTGCCCCCACCCAAGCTCTCTTTCTCTTCCCCCTCCCCCCACCCAAGCTCTCTTTCTCTCTCTCTCTCTCTCCACTCCAACCCCCATCCTTCCCCAAGCGCTCTCTCTCTCTCTCTCTCTCTCCCCCCCCACTGCCCGCCCCAAGCTCTCTCCCCCCTCACCCCACCTCACCCCCAAGATCTCTCTCTCTCTCCCCTCAAATCTCTCTCTCTCTCCCCCCCCCTAAAACTCACTCTCCTTCCCCTCCAGACTCCCCGCCGCGGCTTGTGGCTCAGCTCTTTCTCTTTCTTTCCCCTCCCGCCTGGCCACTTCTGTCCCCCACAGGATCTTTCTCTCTCCCTCAGTTGCTCGCTCCCCATGCGGAATGTGGTCGGACTGATTGCAGGGCCCCACTTCCGGTTCGGGGCCGCACTTTCGGTTTGGGCGGGAGGATCGGGGGCGAGGACTCCACAGCAAAAGCACAGTACAAATAGTCACTTCGATTTTAGAATGCACTTTTATATAATGCTGTTTGCATAATAATTTCAATCACGATGCCAATTTGATTATGCAGATAAGGCCATCTCTCCATCCACATCCCCCTTCTCCAACCCAACTCTATCTCTGTAATGTATTTGCTTCATGGGTTCTTTGCTTAAAAACTCATAGAAACACTTTGCTGCTAAGAACTAATTGGTTTATTAACAAAGATTTAACAATCACACTACACATTACCAGTTCATGCACTAAGCTCACAAACTGCATACCTCATCATGAATGACGTAAACCCAACTGACTGGTACTTGAGTCTTGTGAACATCACGTGTCTGGCTAAGCCACTCACAATGCAACAGCTCTACAACTATTTTAGTAAAACTTAAACAAGTGCCCCTTTTGGCAATAGAACCCACAAAGTAAATTTAAAACTGTAACGAAAACATTTAATCAAATTAAAATTTGTTTGCCGGAGGTGATGATGCACTCCAGTCCCTCCAGCACCCACTTCTCGCGGAAGGCCGCGAGCATACTGGTGGACACCGCGTGCTCCATCTCCAGGGACAACCTAGCTCGGATGTAACTGCGGAAGAGAGGCAGGAGGTCAGTCTGAACGACCCACTCGACCGCCCACTGCCTGGACCGGTTGATGGCCACCTTGGCCATGCCCAGGAGCAGTCCTACATGGAGGCCCTCGGACCTGCCCGCTCCCCTCCACACGTTCACGAGATGGAACGGCACGTCCCCCAGGCGAGCCATGACATGGAGCAAGTGGCCTGGCACAGGCTCCTCGGCCCCCAAGATCTCCAGCTGAAAATGTGGGGCCAGCAAGATAGCCACCCCACAAGAAGGGCAGTGAGATGGCTCATGCAGACCTCTCCTGGCCATTCCAGGAGCCACGTGTGGGTTTCTTGCAGGAAGCACACCGCATATTTCCCCTTCCGCAGGAGCAAAAAATGGTTAAATCTATGGCGTGCCTCTCTGCCGCCATTGATGTTGAAGCTGGATATTGTTATCTTCATGGCAAAAGCATAGTGCAACTTCTAACTTAAACTACTGGGGGGGTGGGGGGGAGAGCGGAGTCGTTTGATGACCTCCACTCCTTCAGCAACCCAGCAAGGAACGTTCTAAGCTGGCGCAGCTCAAGTCTTTCCAATTTTGATAAGGCCCCACCCGCTCCCATGGTTTTGACAGCGGTGCGGATGGACCAGATGACCAGCGTCGGCTCGGACCATTTGTCCAGGGTCAGATGGGCTCGATTGCGGCAACCCTGGTATTCGGCTAAAAAGTCCCGGAGTTCTTTTGCAGGAATGAGGGGGGACTCAATGACGGGCACGAGGAGATCCACCACCTCATTGGTGATGGACTCCAGATCTTCTCCCGCGCTCTCCACCGAGTCCCCGTCTCCCTCCGGGAGGTCGCCACCAGCAGCCGATCCGTCGACCGCACGGAGTATGGCGAATGGCCCAGCCGCACCATCCGGCCCCACCTGATCCCACCCCTAGCATCATGGCAGAGACGTCCCCCCTGGGCTCCCCCTGAGGTGCCGGGTCGGGAAGTGGCAGCGGACGGGGGTCCCCCTCTGCCCCAGGCACCGGGGAACACGGAGAAACCGCCCGAAAAACAGCTCCAGTTCCTCCAAGTCCCCCGGCTCCAAAGTTAGGGATGAAGATTGGGGTTCCTCACCCTCGCCCTACCAACCCCGGCCAAACGGGTGGATGCTCATGAAGTGCATTGAATTTTAATTTGTCTCTTCCTGCCGGGTCGAGCAGATCCCGGGGGATGTCAATCTTTGGCTGGGCGGGCTCAGACTCTGCCTTTTCGGCCTCACCCGCCTCAGTCCACGGGACGCTCGGCCTGGCGGTGACACATTCTTGTGGTGGCCCCGCGCCCCCCGCAATAGGCAGGTCTTTTTCTCCATTCGTGGGATGCAGGGGCTGGGCAGTCTCGGCTGTCTCACACTCCCCAGGGACAGACTCCCCCCGCCTTCGGCGCGGTTTGGGAGCATTGGTGGGGGACGCGGGGGACGCAGTGGGCACCAACTCCTCCATGTCGGCCAAGGCCTCAGGCTCCGCTCCCCACTTTGAAATGTCTTTCCTGTGCCTGAGCCCGACCGCAAGTGGTAAACTCTCCGTGGTAGAGGTCAAGGGCTCGAGCACAGGCTCAGGATACCCCGCGCTCGCCGGTGACAGTGGTTGGCTGAGCGCAGTGATGGGTCTGTCTGGCCCACTGAGGGGACTCGCCTGAAGGTGTTTGGTTTTGCACCGTGCCTTCCCTCCCCCCCCCCGCCACAAGCCGCGAAGACAAAGGCCTCTGACGATGCCTGCACACCTACGGCTCCTGGCACGTAGACGGTACTAGAGGGGAGGAGTGGCGGCGGTGCCAGCCTTGGCCGCTTTGGCTGTTTTAGCGGCCTTGGAGGCGGGGCAGTTCTTGCGAACGCGCCCCACCTCCCTACAGGAGTGGTACCGCAAGCCGTCCGACGTTCAAAAGACGCGGTAGGCAATCCCCTCATGAACCACGCTAAATGTTCCCTCCGTTATCTCCTCCCGAGCCAGCCGAACAAAAAGCTGGTGACGGAAGGAGAACACATGACGGAGGCTGGCTTCCCTGAGGCCGAGCAGTATGGGGAGTATCCCCGATCTTACCTCCCCCAGTTGATGTAGGTGAGGGAGGAGAAGCTCACCGGGAACAAAGGGCGGGACGTTGGAGATGATGACCCTCTGCACGGTGGCCTCGAGAGGATCCACCGGCAGGAAGGTCCCGCCCACCGTGAGCCCCTTTTCAAGGACCAGGGACACTGCCTGCTCCGACCCCAGGAAGAACATAGCATTGCCGGACGTCTTGGAGGTGGCGACAATGGCCGAGGGGCCGACTACCCCCGCCATTGCCCTCACGCACTCCTCAATGGTCATGTTTGGGTGAGTGTAGTTCTTGACCCCATGTTTTTTTGTAACTAGTTTAAATGGTGGCAGGGCAGCAGAAGGCGCCATGGCCGTGGACGCCACGTGCGCATAGGTTTGGAGTTGCCATTACGGGGTCCCTTTAAGGCCCCCTTCCCCCGCCCTACCTAGTCACATGCCTGAAAGGTCTTAATTGTCCTCGTTATTTGAGCAGAGGGAGCTCTTAATGAGGCACACCTCTCCCCTGCTGGTTTTAAACGTTGGGGAGGGGCCTTTTTCCCTCTGCTCAGTTGTATTATTTTTATTTATTATTATATTATATTAAAAGAGAGGAGAAAGGGGCCTCTCAGAGAGAGAGAGGGAAGAGAGAGAGAGAGAGAGAGAGTGAGAGGAAGGGGGGAGTGGGAAAGAGAGAAGCTTTGAGAGCAGGTCACTCCTCACAGCGTTTGGTGGATGTTTGCAGGGGTGCACCCCCGGATGGCGAAACAAAACAAAGTCTTAATAGATTGTCTTCTGGTGGAGGGAGAAGATGTCTTCACCCGGGATAGCTGGAGCTCGCCAGGCACAGTCCTCCCAACTATGTTAATTAATATGTTAACGAGTCTTCACCCAGGTAGCTCCAGCTAACCCGGGCCAGGCAATGGGGGAGGGGTGCTTTAGGGGTGCGTGGGGCCTAGTTATTCGCAAGAACCCCACACACACTTCCACACACACTTCCCGCAAAGTACCGGCCTTCTGTAATCTTCTTTCCTCCCCCAACCGATAAAGCAAAGTCTTTTTGTGGAGTGCACCAATACACCCACCTTAGATGATGTTGTTAATGGCTCGCCCTCTTTCCACACAAGATGATGTTATTTCCATGATGTAGATGTTATTTGTTTCTCTTTTCCCCTCTCTCCAACTCTGTAGCAATGTTTATAAAAGCTTTTGCACTCCTTCTTCTCCCCTGAAGTGTTGAAACAGTAGGCCCCTCTCTCCTCTTCCTGGACTCACAGGTTTACAGGCAGGAGAAATTGCAGCATCTCCTCTCTCCACAGCTCACAGTTCCAAAGTGAATAGGCCATGCCCTCAACAGCTCTACAATTTTTTTAGTTGAAGACAATTAATCATTTAAATCAAGTGCCCCCTGATTAAAATGAGGGGACACTCCAAACACGTTTCAAGTGCCCCCTTTTTTTGTTTTCTTTTTGTTTTTTTTTAGGGCAATAAAAACAAAAATTATACAAGTGCCCCCTGGCTAAAAGGGCGGGGGGGGAAGGGAAGGAACACTAAAACCGGCACAATTTAAACTTTAGACAAACATCAAATTAAAATTTGGTTGCTGGGGGTGATGATGCACTCCTGTCCCTCCGGCGACCACCTCTCGTGGAGGGCCGCGAGCGTACTGGTGGACACCGCGTGCTCCATCTCCAGGGACACCCTGGCTCAGATGTATCCGCGGAAGAGAGGCAGGCGGTCAGGCTGAACGACCCCCTCGACTGTCCGCTGCCTGGACCGGCTGATGGCCCCCTTGGCCATGCCCAGGAATAGTCCTACGAGGAGGCCTTCCGACTTGCCCGCTCCCCTCCGCACAGGGTGCCCAAAGATCAGGAGTGTGAGACTGAAGTGCAGCCAGAATTTGAGGAGCAGCCCCTTCAAATAATGGAATAGGGACTGCAACCTCGCACATTTCATAAAAACATGGAACACAGACTCTTCCAGACCGTAGAAATTCCATGTGGCCTGGGAGCCCGTGAACCGACTTAAAAACTTATTGCACGGGACCGCTCCGTGCACCACCCTCCAGGCCAAGTCCCCAATCAATAGAGGGAGGACTCCCGCGTAGAGTACACTCCATTGGGGATCCCCGCCTCCTCCGGACAGCAAGATGGTGCGCCATGGCATGTCCGGGATGGCAGGACTGACATATGAGGAGAGACTGGATCGACTGGACCTGTATTCACTGGAGTTTAGAAGGATGAGAGGGGATCTCATAGAAACATATAACATTCTGATGGGTCTGGACAGGTTAGATGCAGGAAGAATGTTCCCGATGTTGGGGAAGTCCAGAACCAGGGGACACAGTCTAAGGATAAGGGGTAAGCCATTTAGGACTGAGATGAGGAGAAACTTCTTCACTCAGAGAGTTGTTAACCTGTGGAATTCTCTACTGCAGAGAATTGTTGATGCCAGTTCATTGGATATATTCAAGAGGAAGTTGGATATGGCCCTTACGGCTAAAGGGATTAAGGGGTATGGAGAAAAAACAGGAAAGGGGTACTGAGGTGAATGATCAGCCATGAACTTATTGAATGACGGTGCAGGCTCAAAGGGCTGAATGGCCAACTCCTGCACCTATTTTCTATGTTTCAATGTTTCTCAGGTAGACTCCCAGATAAAGGAGATGGGTCTTGCTCCAGGCAAAAGGCCTGAGCTCCTCCGGCAGGGAGTCCACCCGCCACTGACCCACCAGGAGTCCGGAACATTTCTCCCAGTTGATCCTGGCGGAATATGCGGCCAAGTAAATCTCCTGGCACTCATGCACTCTCCGCAAATTAATGGGATCCTCGACCATGAGGAGCACGTCATCGGCATAAGCCGAGAGGACGACCTCCACGCCCGGCCCTTGCAGAGCCAGTTCCGTCAACCTCTCCCGCAAGAGGCGCAGGAAAGGCTCCACACAAAAAGCATATAACTGGCCGGACATGGGACATCCCTGGCGCACCCCTTTCCCAAAGTGAAGAGGCACCATCAAAGCGCCGTTAACGTTAATCAGACACTCCGCGGCGGCGTACAAAAGTCGGATCTGGGCAACGAAATGCGTCCGGAACCCGAAAGCGCGCAGAGTTCCGAACAGATACTCGTGACCCACCCTGTCAAACGCCTTCTCCTCATCTAGGGATAGGAAGGCGACCGACAGACCAGCCTCCTGGGAATGGTGGATCTGGTTCCGGACCAGATGGTTGTTGTCGTGGATTGTCCGGCCCGGGAGAGTGTCGGACTGGTCAGAGTGGATCATGTGGTCCAGCATGGCGCCAAGGTGAGCAGACATCACCCTGGCAAAGATTTTGTAATCCATGCTGAGTAGGGAGACCGGCTGCCAATTCTTAAGTAGGCGGAGATCGACCTTCTAAGGCAGCAGGACAATGACTGCTCTGCGCCAAGAGAGGGGCATCTCCCCGGTCGTCAGACTTTCCCTCAGGACCCGCGCGTAGTCGCTCCCCAAGACGTCTCAGAACGTCCTGTGGAACTCCACGGTCAGCCCGTCCAGCCCCGGGGCTTTTCCCCTCAAGATCTGGTCGAGGGCACCGGTCAGCTCCGCCACACTTAGCGGAGCGACCAGATATTCGGCGCCCTCCGGGCTGACCTTCGGCAGGTCCTCCAACAAAACTCTACGCGCTTCCTCGCTGGATGGATCAGGAGCGAACAGAGCCCTGTAATAGTCTCGGGCCCTGTTGCTGATGCCCTCTGGATCCGAGACCAGAGATCCATCGACGGCCAGCAGCGTCAAGAGCTGCTTATGGACCCCCTGTCTTCTTTCCAGCAAGTAGAAGAAGGGGGAGCTGCGGTCCAATGTAAAGTTGCAAAATTAGTGGGAAAATCCCCTTGTTTGGACTCACTGGAAAGGAAATTTAATTTGGAACTATCAACCAGAAAGTTTGAGATCCTAAAGTGCACATGGAAGAAACTACGAGTTTTAATCAAATTTGGGATTTTGCAAGGTAGATTGGGTCCATGTGGGAAGGGCTAAGAACTAAAGGATAACTATCCTTCAAAAGAAACCAATTTTGAGTATTGAAACTGTCTGGGTATTGAAGGTAAAACAAATTGTCTGGGGAATTGTGTAAACTCGAAAACCCTTCTCCCCAGGAGACATTAACATAGCAACAATCAACCCAGAGATAGCCAGCCATCACACTGAGCAAGAAACCAATCCAGCATATACATAATGACAATGGCACATCCAGCCCGCGTGGAAAACCCAGGCCTAGACAGACATTGCAAATATCAAAACTAATTTTTCCCCATCAAGAAACAGATTTAAAAGATCGACACATCCGAGGCAGGTTAACATTAATGAGCCCACCAAAATATGACAAAGAGATATCAAGCCCGTCAAAAATTAAACAAAGAATCAGGGCTGATTTTGCGCGAAGATTAGAACAGCTCCAAAAGTATAACTGGGGCCCTGTTTTAACAATGATTATGCATAGCATCATAGAGCATCAAGAAGGGAGGAGAGAGAGACCACCGCAGCAGTTCTAACAAGCCTCCCAGCCTCGGCGATACTACCGGGGCCACACTGCCCTGCTATCGAGAAGGAAGGAAAAACATCGCCACGACAGAGAAAGCAGCCCCAGAACCTCGGACATCACCATCGCGGCAGCAACCGACCACAGCCAACATGGTACCGTCGAAAACACCGCGATCGACCAACTCCGAAACAATACTCCTCAGAGAAGAAAGTTTCCATTCCACAATCGAGTCCTGACTACCAACAGGTGAAGCATTAACGAAAGAGACTTTTGAAACCTATTTCTAACGGAAGAAAGTGGGTACTAACCCCATAAGTCCAATATGTGCCCTACCGCATCAGTGGACACGACCCAACTGAAGACTATGCAGTGAGAAGTCCTCTACGACGTTCGGGTTACGGCAGAACCTACAGAGTCCAGCGAATCCGAAATCACAAATCACCGCCAACTGACAATAAAGGATTGGTGAGCATAGTCCCTGTTTGCCCTGGAGTTTAACCTAGTCAGAGTTAGGCACTGGGAGGTGAGAGATGTATTACTTCTGTAACCCCTTTGAATGTGTGATATAGTGTTCTTTATTTGAATGATTACAAGTTTGACATTGTATTTTCTTGTCCTTAATAAAATCAAAGTTCTTTGCACCAAACCAGTTATCTCTTGCACTTTCTGTCACATCCCCCAAATAAATCCAGAGTCTAGAACCCAGGGAGTGGGAGCGATTCAAACCGCTCAGAAGGTCTGAGGTGAACCTGACCCCACACACCACCCTCTACAGAATGGCGACCGCGGCAGGACTTTGGTATAAGGGATGTGATGCAGAGAGTGCTGTTTTGGAAGAAAGAACCAAGATGGAAGAGAGGCTTTCCTCCTATGTGTAAAAGAAAGTGAATGTCACTAAAGAATGGATGCTTGATCTATTGCGCGCTGAGCATCCAGGAGACGCGACGGCCCAGTGGACAGCAAGCAAGGACCGTAAAGAATCGGTAGAAAAGGCAATTTGGTTGGTCTATCTACAGTGACAGGTCCAACTCCTAGACAAAACCATCGAGTCAATGCAGGCAGAACTATGGAATATGCAGAGACATCACATGAAAGGGCTATGGCAGGAAAGTGGTTATGGGGAGAACTCCACAAGCTGAAGCATGGAAAGGCGCAGCTAATGGAGAGGTTTAAGAACAGCCAGGACTATTTTCAGTGTCAGGTTACCGAGGTTAGGAATAATGAAAAGATACTGCGGGAGGAAAACACTCGCCTTACCCTTCAAGTAAAAGAGCTGGAGGAGAAGTTAAGAGACGTATAGGCAGCTTATAAAGTAGCCAGCACTAATGGGTTTGAGTCAGGAGTCCACGGTCCTTGCCAGCAACAAATCAAGAGTTTAACCCTTGCTCTGTCCAAGGCAAAAGGCATGGTATGCCTAATAAACCTGGGTACCGCCCAGGTAAACCTGGAAGAGAAGGAAGAAACTATTCAACAACCACCTGTGGCGTCGGTGATTATACCGGTTCAGCAGCAGGAGAGGTGGACGTGTTGCGGGACGGACAGGGATAACGGACCACCACCTGTGGCGCCGAGGTTCAGCTCAGTTTGGCAGCAGGGAGAGGTGGGCGAGCCAGAGCAGGAAGAGCCAGAGCAGGGGCCGATGTGCCCGGTCCGGCAACAGAAGTTTGGCCCGCCCAACGGCACTGAAGGTCAGGGGCCCCTGGAAAGTCAATTTATGGTTCCCCACACTACCCAACAGCTTAGAGCTATGATAAGCCACCTGGGAAAGCTCACTCCAAAGGGAGAGCCCTCGGTCCACTTTATGGAAGTGGAACAGTCAGGGGATATTAACGGGTGTGATGATGCCGAGATAGCAAAAATGCTCCTCCTCTCACTGGAAAGCAAGCTGTGCATTTCTTACGTACATTACAGTATTGCAGTGTTGTTACATAAAGGTTACATACATGACACTGACCTTAGCCTACCGGAACGGCAGGGGGACGGAAGAGCACCCACTCAAGGGAAGGGTCCATGAAATCAGACCTAGTCAGGATAAGAAGGAATGGCGCCACGAGTGGGGTAACCCCTCCGATACAAAACGTAGCTGTTTTGGGTGCGGAAAGAGTGGGCACTGGAGAAAGGATTGTCGGAATCCATGGAAGAGTAGCGCAGGGAAGAATTCTCCAGCCCCTGCCAAAAGGACTGAGACCGAGAAACCAGTCGTTTCCCACACGTTTGACACATTCATGACTGCGCTCCGAACAATGCTAGATGGCCCTGGGAGGGTAGCCACCGCCACCGTTACCGAAATCCCATCTGCCCCATCCCATCCAAAACAGGCGCAGCCTGTCCACCTGTGTTCCCTCGAATACGATGCTTGGGGGAGACCTACCGTTCAGATGGAAGTGGAAAAGGTGAAAGAGACTTGTCTGCTGGATACTGGTGCATCAAGCACCTTTGTCTATGCAGCTAACCCCGACGCCTCACCTCTGTCTAGTGGGGTCCCCTACAGCTTGGTGGATTTCACAGGCGCCGAGCAGGCTGGCTCATTCTCCATTCCGCTCTCTATTCGTTTGGGAACACTCCACACCAAGTGGACTTGTGTCCTGATGAAGTCGGAACAGGAGGGAGAGGGATCTTGGAGGCTGACTTCATTCTAGGCCACGGGATCCTCGTGGATTTAAGAAACCGCTGCCTTTGGAGGGCAGTATTTACGGGACAGGAGAGTGAGGTGGTGGTTATCCCAGAAAAACGGGGTAAAGGGACGGTGTGCACCATGAAGGCAAAGGAGGGTTACGACCTTGAATTACTGGTCAGTAACACTCCGATGGAGTACCAAGAGTATGTGAGGGCAAACCTTGCAACATTTGCCACTCACAAACACGACTGTGGAAGGATAAGCGGGGTCGAGGTTAGCATAGATGGGGACACCATGACACGACCACAGAAACAGTACAACTTCCCCATGGAGGCGGAGGCAGACATGGAAACAGCCTTGGGTTCGCTGGTTAAACAGAGGGTATTGAGACCAATAGCTACCCATATGAACTCTCCATTGTGGCCGGTTAAGAAACCGGACAACTCCTGGAGGGCCACGGTGGTTTATCGAGTACTCAACCGTAACATCCCCGCCTGTGCACCCACGGTTGCTGCCATCGCCGACCTCATTGGAAATATCCCAGCCTCCGCAACCACCTTCACAGTGCTGGATATTTCCAACGGGTTTTGGTCCATACCTTTAAGAAGAGATGATCAGTACAAGTTTGCTTTTACCTTTAAAGGGCAGCATTACACTTGGAACTGTCTCCCTCAGGGCTTCCACAACAGCCCTAGTATTTTCCACCAATGTATGGCCAACTGTTTAAAGAGCTTCAGCAGACCTCAGCAGCTAGTACAGTATGTGGACAACCTGCTCCTATTCACCGATGAGGGGGAGGAGCACGGCCCACTGCTGGCTGAACTGCTGGAGCTGCTGAAAGAAAAAGTGTTTAAAGTGAATCCCAAGAAGGCACAGATCGACCAGAAGGAAGTAAAATTCCTGGGACTGGCTGTGCGCGCTGGGGAAAGGGCCATTGACAAAGCTAGAAGGGAAGCAGTGCAGAAGTTACCTGCCCCCAACACAGTAACAGGAGTAAGATCTTTTCTAGGGCTAACCGGGTACTGCAAAGATTTCATTGAGGATTATGCAGCCACAGCAGCCCCTCTGCTCCGACTCCTACACAAGGGAGTGGAGTGGTATTGGGACGAAGGTTGCGAGGCAGCACTTATCCAGCTCAAGAAAGACCTGCAGAATGCGCCAGCTCTGGGGGAAAAGAGTTCTTCCTGGAGGTAGCAGCCAGCGGAGACAGTCTGAGCGCAGTATTGCCCCAGGAGTGGCACGGCTGGCCGAGGCCAGTGGTCTACTCCTCCAGGATACTCACGGATGTGGAAAAGGGATACTCCAACTGTGAGCGGCACCTCTTAGCCACTCACTGGGCTGTGAAAAGATCACTGATCTTCACGGGGGGCCGGGGGGGGGTCCCCTATCACACTCCTTACCGACCATACACCCACCCAAATGCTCCTGGATGGGAGAATCAAGGACGGGATGGTGAGCAGTGCCCGCATTGCTCGCTGGACCCTACTCCTCTCTCAGCTGGACCTAGGGGTAAAGGGTCTCTGCGAGCCAAGGCTCACAGCCAACATGATCGATCCAGGAAAATCCCACCGGTGTTCCGTAAAAGGGATATGGGAAATTAACATAGGCTTTCGGGCCAGGTTACACACCACAGGCCGAGAGATCTATGCGGACGGTTCAAGCACGGTATCTGCAGGCGAACGACTCACAGGCTGCGGAGTGTATGACCTAAAGGCAGGTATTGCCCTGGCAATTAAACTCCCCAGCACAATGAGTGTCCAGTATGCTGAACTGTCAGAGGTGGTGTACATAGTCACACACCCCGAAGAATTCCCTACCCTATACACGATTTGCTCGGACAGTATGTTCACATGCAATTCGTATACGGAGTACCTGGCTATTTGGTCCCGTCGCGGATACACATCTGCAGACGGGAGACCCCTGGCAATTAAGCTTTTACTGGGAAAGATCGTGACAGCCGTGGAGGAGGAAGGGAAGATTTATATACATAAAGTAAAGGCACATTCCACCACTGAACCCCGTAGCAAGGGAAACCAGCAGGCTGAAACGTTGGCCAAGCAAGGTGCCCGCACGGGCAAGCTCTGGAATCCGTACAGACCAACTCCATCGCAGCAGTCAGGGACAGGATTGGAATAGCAGGAAGGGCAGGGGTAACACTGCCCCCGGACCAGAAAACGGTTCAGACCCAAGACCCCGTCCTCAAAACTGTCCTGAACACGCTAGCTAAAGGGGAAAGGGTAGACAGCCCGTACGGCACCGCAGCTATTGCCATTAAAGAAGGCATGCTGTTCAGGGGGGAGCAATGGGTAGCACCGCAACAACACCGGAAAGAATTCCTCCAGCAGGCCCACGAGGGTCCAGGAGCAGGACACCCCAGACCTGAGACCACTTGGCAACGGGTGGAACAGGCAGGGTGGTGGCCGGGACTCAGGAAGACGTCCGCGAGTTCTGCGCCAGCTGTCTGGTGTGTGCTGCCAACAACCCTGACCCCCAGAAAAGGAAGGTGTCTATGGGACATATCAGGAGGGTAGAGGGACCCTGGCAGTCGATCAGGTCGATTACATCGGGCCCCTACCCACTGCCCACGGAGGCTACAAGTACTGCCTAGTATTGGTGGATGTATTCACCAAATGGGTGGAAGCCTTCCCATGCCGAACAGCCACTGCATTAGGAACAGCTAGGATCCTGGTAAGGGAGGTGTTCTCCCAATGGGGACTACCACAGTACGTGGAGTCAGACCAAGGGAGTCACTTCACCAGGCAGGTGATGCAGGAGACCCGTAAGGTGTTCGGCATCGAGGGGAAATGGCACGTTGTCCACAACCCGCAGTCATCCGGGCCTGTGAAGCGTTTAAACCGCACGATAAAGGAAAGGTTATGTAAGGAGATGGGGAACTCACCCAAGAAATGGGTAGAGGTCCTACCACTTGTCCTCATGGGGATCCGAGCCAGCCAGTCAAAGAGCATGGGGTACTCTCCGTACGAGCTCATGACCGGCAGAGCCAAGCGAACTCTCACCCATGTGTTAGTCCCGGTACTCACGGAAGGTCAGCTTAGGGAAGCGAACCGGGACAGCTTTGTCAGGAATCTGTTTGAACACCTTAAACAGATTCACTGGCAGGCTGCTAACAACATGGGAAAACAGCATCGGAGCAGCCGAATGCTGCTAGAACTCCACAAGCACCATGAGTGGGAGATAGGGGACCAGGTCATGGTAAGGAACTACGCTCGAGTAGGGTTTTTTTCGGCACTGTACATGGGGCCGTATCACATTGTCGACAAGGCAAGCCCCATGGTCTATGCTGTAAAGATGCCCTGCCGTACAAAGTGGTTCCACATAAACCAGTGCAAACTTTTCAACCCCAGGATAGCAGCTAAGCATAAAGGACAGCCAGAAACAGTGAACCGTGCTAAAGGCAGGGATCCCCAGCCAGCAGTCCCCGACTGTGGAAATCCCACAGGGGACGTGGCAGACCCACAGACTGTAACTAGAGGGGCGGTGGACTGTGTTACTGGAGGAACTATTCCCACAATCATTTGGGACTCGGACACACCCCCAGTAGTCAGAGCCTTGAGAAGGATTCTCCACACGCCACGGCCTAAGACACCATGGTCACCAGCACCCCAATTTAAGTAGTTCAGCCCTGGGAGAGGGACCAGCCGCAAAGGGGTACCTAGGATCAGGGACCAGCCTGCGTGCCAGGACCCCCAGCCAGTAATCTTGGATGACGAGGGACCCGTGGAGGAGATAGTGATGGACCAGCCACCAATTGGGTGTCCCCAGCCCGCAGCCCTCGACCAGGTAGAACCCTCAGGTGACAAAATGAACCGTGCAACCATCCCCAAAGGGGTGGCATGCTGCAGCACTGGAGGGGACGTTTTCCCAATAGTGTGGGACTCAGACCCACCTCCGGTCAGGATACTCCGGGTTCTGTGGTACAGGCCGACTTGCTGCCAGCCCCGCTGGAAACCCAGAGGCCCGATAAGGAAGGACGAAGAACAGGAGTTAACCTGGCCACCTGAAGACGGGTGGCAGATGTATATAATTAGGATGAGAAGAATCGAGCATAGCATAGGATTATGAGTGTAAGGTTTTTTTTTAGGGTCACCACAACCAAAAGTAAACCACGCGTATGGAAGTAGTGAAACGAGTAAAATAGGATAAAAGCATTTGTATAAATATGTAATGGAAGAGCTCCAGACGCCAGCCGGTGCCAAATTAGTAACACAGGCCGAGTAGTATTTGAAGGAAAGACCGGTAACAGTTTGTGGGGAAAGGAAAAGACCCCATCTTGTAGGCAGTAAAAGAGGCACTACAAGAATGATAAGAGTAAAATGAGACAAAAGTTGATAACAGACATCAGTTCCTACGGGAACTGGATAAAACAGCCAGTCGATTAAAGACTTAATTGTGTTCTCCGAGAAGAAATTAGCCCAAATTGGAACTCGATCACCTTTTGTCAAGCCAGAGAGCTTTTCTCAGGGCTGGACAATCTGTTTTATGTGCCCCTACAGGAAGGAGAACAACATGAGAAGGATCCTGTTCCTGCTTGCCCTGATAAGGATGAGCAGCGGCGGCCGAGGAGACGTGGAAGAAATCCCTCATTTGTGGGTGCTCGGGAGAGGGAGCACCGATCGTGACTGTAGGGGGTGGCACGCCGGGTGTGGAAGAGCTCGCAGTTTATTCCCACGAAGGGAGGTGGCCAGGGTGGCTGGGGTCTAATTCCACTCGCTACTCCAGCCAGGAAGGGCTTACCTATGGGGAGGTCTCTGGTCCATGCCCCAGGTTATGGGTCATTGCTGCGCGGGTCAGTGTTACGGAGGGAAAACGTGTGTGTTTGACTTGTAAAGGGCAGATTCCCCTGGGTACATGGTGGTGGCTCAGGAAGCTGAGCAAGGACGCGGGGGACCAAGAATCTGACTGGGAAAGACTCGATAATGACACGCACCGTACCATCAAGGGGACACGTGAAGGAGTGAAGGTGTGTTGGAACAAGTGGTGGGAGTCTGAACAGGGAATTTACGTTTGCATGTGAGGGTCGAGGAGATCTGTCCCGAGGCATATCAATCGCCTTCGCCAGGCAATGGCAAGATGATGGGGAAGGGATGGGGTGGGATTCCAGCCTACATGGATGTGCGGTCCCACACACCCCACTCCCAATTAACGTCACCGAACTTAGAGCAAATATTAAGAAACCCCTGCCCACGACCCCACTAATGCGAACAATAATAGAAAGGTGTCCTACCACCACCAAGGGACCAGGGAACGGATTAGTATTGGTACCGACCGAATAGGTGTTATACCAGGGGGTACACCATCCAGTATGTAAAGTCCTGTCCCCTCAGTACAGATTCACACGAGGCATATAGTGAAGTCAAGGTCACTCTGGACCTGCACCTTTATTTCACAGCTCTGGAATGCTGCACTTGCCTGAGACCTGTCTCTTGCAAGTGCACCCCTGGTGGTAAGGTATGCTGGTGGTTACAGGTCATATCTTATTACAGTCATGTATAGCATGTTAGGATACAGTTATATACAATAATGTAAGATACATGACACAGTAGCTTCAGTTATTTTAAACCTTACTGAGATGCACTTACCTGCATGGTGCCCGAAGGAAACAGAACAGCTATACCAAGCCCTATTCAGAGAAATGTTCAAGAAATTTTACGAGTTAGACTTTGGCAATGTAGACAAAGCAGATCGATACACCCTATACGCTAGGGACACCATGGGCTCGGGGAACCTTGAACGACATTTTTACTGCATATAATACAGGATTCTCTGTGATAAATAGCCTAGATGATATAGGACTGCAAACACAGATAAATGGTCTAAAGAATCAACTGAGAAAGATCCTGAGAGAGGAAAACACAATATTAGGCTCAGAGCTACGTGAAGACCAGGCTATTACGGTCCATTTAAAGGAGATCGTGGCTGAGCTGGAAAAGCATGCACAGACAGTGAATGCACTCATACGGGAGGATAGGAACACTTCAGACCAGACTGCACAGAATGAGGTGTGTTTGCTGTATGGGGCATGGTTGTTGAGCGAGGGCCGCAACAACCTGGAGGATTTAAAACAAGGTTTACTCCCCTCCTGGATCAGTCACAAGCACCTCGCAGCCCTCCACCCGTACAGTAATTCACTAAGCCCGTGCCAGCTCCGCCTAGCTTCTGAAGTCGACCCTGTCCCGGTGGATTGCAGGCGTTCTAATCGCACCTTCATGGGGACAGCACTAAGGATGCCGGTCATGGGTGGGACAGCCCAACCCGCACCGGTATACAGGGTGGAGAACATTAGAGTCATTCAAGGAGGTGCACATGTTAGTTTCACAGCGGTCCTACCCTATGTCATAAAGTGGGAGCACGCTATGATGGGTACTGACCTCTCCGGGTGCCGGAGCCGGGGTGCACACATAATACTGTATCCCCAGCACTTGAACGCCTATTCTAAACCACAGTGCAGGTTTAAAGCTGCTGGTGCACAGCCTATCAATTGTACCATGGTGGTAATGGCACAGGACCATGTCCCTCCACAGGTAGCATACATAGGGGGTGGGACATATTGTGTCAGCACCAGTGCGCCCCACTACCAGCATGGACAACCCTCCTGGTGTCCGGTCAGTGACAGCAGTTTTTGCTTTAAACCCGAGGCAGAAGTTCAAATGGCCCAGGAACGGATTGTCCCCATTCTCGAACCCTCCACTGTTCACTTCACTGTGAGAGAAAGCATCACAAACCTGCAAGATTATGTTGTACATTTTGGCTATGACATTCCCCCTCTACCCGAACATCTTACCACTCTGCTAGAAGCAGTAGTAATCTCACAAAAACATTTCTGTACTCGAGAATAGAAAAAAATTGAGATAGGGAGAAAAATTCTCGAGATCACAATTCCATCTTGGTGGGACATTTTCAGGATTATAGAAGTTCCTGCCGCGATCAGAATAGCTTCCCATGTTTTGGTTGTCTGTCAACTTGCGATTATTCTTTACTTATGGTGTCTCACTGGTTGAATGAAACGCAGTGGCCGTCAGGTCAGGCACCAAAGTGTGCTGTATGATCCCTGGCCAAACTTTGGGATCGCACAGGGAGCGGTAACACCATATTACCATGTTTGATTTGTTTTAATTTTCACCTGCTGTAAAAATGCAGAGATCGAGTGTTGTAACAATGTTACTTAAAATGTGTTTGACTATGTATCTTTATTTTCTGTAAAACGGGTAATGGAGGGGCGTGGACCCTCTCTATGCTGTAACCTAATGGAAATGACTGTATCTGCCTGTAAACTGCTTTACATTTCAAAGGGGGATGAACGTTTAAGTTTAGCTAGGTAAATACAGGAGAAGGTTGACTCTCGGAAGATCAGGAATTTTGCTCACCTAGCATGACACCTAGCTTGTAGAGTGTCACAGGGAGGACTGTAAAGTTGCAAAATTCATGGGAAAACCCCCCAGTGTTTGGACTCATTGGAAAGGAAATTTAATTTGGAACTATCAACCAGAAAGTTTGAGATCCTAAAGTGCACATGGAAGAAACGACGAGTTTTAATCGAATTTGAGATTTTACAAGGCAGATTGTGTCCGTGTGGGAAGGGCTACGGACGAAAGGATAACTATCCTTCAAAAGAAACCAGTTTTGAGTATTGAATATGTCTAGGTATTGAAGCTAAAACAAATTGTCTGGGGAATTGTGTAAACTCGAAAACCCTTCTCCCCAGGAGACATTAACATAGCAACAATCAACCCAGAGATAGCCAGCCATCACTGTGAGCAAGAAACCAATCCAGCATATACATAATGACAATGGCACATCCAGCCCGCATGGAAAACCCAGGCCTAGGTAGACATTGCAGATACCAAAGCTAATTTTTCCCCATCAAGAAACAGATTTAAAAGACTGACACATCCGAGACAGGTTAACATTAATGAGCCCGCCAAAATATGACAAAGAGATATCAAGCCCGCCAAAAATTAAAGAATCAGGGCTGATTTGGCGCAAAGATTAGAACAACTCCCAAAGTATAACTGGGGCCCTGTGTTAACAATGATTATGCATAGCATCATAGAGCATCAAGAAGGGAGGAGAGAGAGACCACCGCAGCAGTTCTAACAAGCCTCTCCAGCCTCGGCGACACTACCGGGGCCACACTGCCCTGCTATCGAGAAGGAAGGAAAAACATCGCCACGGCAGAGAAAGCAGCCCCAGAACCTCGGACATCACCATCGCGGCTGCAACCGACCACAGCCAACGTGGTACCGTCGAAAACATCGCGATTGACCAACTCCGAAACAATACTCCTCAAAGAAGAAACCGAAGATTCGAAAGTTTCCACTCTACAATCTAGTCCTGACTACCAACAGGTGAAGCATTAACAAAAGAGACTTTTGAAACCTATTTCTAATGGAAGAAAGTGGGTACTCACCCCATAAGTCCAATATGCGCCCTACCGCATCAGTGGACATGACCCACTGAAGACTATGCAGTGAGAAGTCCTCTACGACGTTCGGGTTACGGCAAGCAGAACCTACAGAGTCCAGCGAATCCGAAATCACAAACTACCGCCAACTGACAATAAAGGATTGGTGAGCATAATCCCTGTTTGCCCTGGAGTTTAACCTAATCAGAGTTAGGCACTGGGCGGTGGGAGGTGTATTATTTCTGTAACCCCTTTGAATGTGTGATATAGTGTTCTTTATTTGAATGATTACAAGTTTGACATTGTATTTTCTTGTCCTTAATAAAATCGAAGTTCTTTGCACCAAACCAGTTGTCTCTTGCACTTTGTCACATCCCCCAAATAAATCCAAAGTCTAGAATCCAGGGAGTGGGAGCGATTCGAACCGCTTAGAAGGTCCGAGGTGAATCTGATCCCACACACCACCTCCTACACCAGGTCCCGGAGGAACCGGATCCACAACCTCACGAACGCGCCTCGGGACTTGATGAGCTGCAAGTCCTTCAGCTCAGCCTTCTTCGCTTCATACGCCATCCGTGGGGCCGGGTCCTCGACGACTTGACTGAGGCGGGATTCCAGGTTGAGCACCTCCTTTTCCAGGCACCCCACCCTGACCACCCGCCTCTTGGTCGACCCCCTCACATACTCTTGACAGAAGAGATGGATGTGAGCCTTGCTCATGTCCCACCATAACCTCAAGGAGGGGCAGCCCCCCTGCTTCCTTCTCCAGTCGGCTCAGATGCGACGGAACGAATCCCAGAACCGCTCGTCCTCCCGCAGCACGTTGTTAAAGTGCCAGTATGCTGACCCTGCCCGCGCGTGGAGCGAAGCGAGTTCCGTCCACACCAGGTGATGGTCCGAGCATGGCGGCAGCCGAATAGAAGCCGCCAGAACGCAGGAGACGTACGCCTGAGACATGTAAAGGCGGTCGATTCTGGACCATCCTACTCCAGACCTCACCCAAGTAAAGGCGCTGGGGTTGGGATGGAGATTTCACCAGACGTCCATCAAGTCAAAAGGACCCGTCCAATTCCCTCAACTTCTCTATCACCATCATGCTCTGCGGGGCACCGGAGCGGTCCCTCGTCTCGAGTGTGCAGTTAAAATTCTCCCCGAGGACAATGCAGTCGCCAACGTCGACGGAGCCAAGAAGAGTGGACACTTCTTCGAAGAAGTGCACTTGCTGCGGACGGGGCTGGGGAGTGTACAGGTTCACTAGATGGAACGGCATGTCCCCCAGGTGAACCATGACACGGAGCAAGCAGCCTGGCACAGGTTCCTCGACCCCCAAGATCTCCGGCTGAAAATGTGTGGCCAGCAAGATAGCCACCCGACAAGAAGTGGTAGTGAAGTGGCTCATGCGGACCTCTCCTTGCCATTCCAGGAGCCACATGGCGTCGTCTCCCGGAATGGTGTGGGTTTCTTGCAGGAAGCACACTACATATTTCCCCTCCTGCAGGAACGAAAAATTGTTAAAGGTACGGCGTGTCTCTCTGCCGCCATTGATGTTGAGGCTGGCTATGGTTATCTTCATGGCAAAAGCATAGTGATATGTATGTAAACTTGTAGTTACTCTGTACAGCCAACAGAGGGCTCATCCCCTGGAGTCCCAAGGGATCCCACAATCCCTTGGGAGCACGGGTATTTAAGGAGGCCTCACAGGTTGGAAAGGCACTCTCGAGACCTGGAATAAAAGACCAAAGTCACACTTTACTTTGAGCACACAGTGTTCAGTCTGATTATTTCTCCATACATAACAGCTGCCGATGATTTACAGATAGAGAACAGTGTGCAACCTGGAGAAATTCTCAGAGGGAGATGATTGGGCAACTTTTGTGGAGTGACTCGACCAATACTTCGTGGCCAACGAGCTAGATGGAGAAGGGAACACTGCCAAACGAAAGGCAATCTTCCTCACCGTCTGTGGGGCACCAACGTATGGCCTCATGAAGAATCTGCTCACTCCAGCGAAACCCATGGAGAAATCATACAATGATTTGTGCACACTGGTCCGAAAGCATTTGAACCCGAAGGAAAGCATTCTGATAGCGAGGTACCGGTTCTATACCTACAAAAGTTCTGAAGGCCAGGAAGTGGCGAGTTATGTCACTGAGCGAAGACGTCTTGCAGGACATTTAGCGAATTTGAAGGACATTTGGAGCACATGCTCAGAGACTTTTTCATACTTGGCATTGGCCACGAAACCATACTTCGCAAACTTTTGACTGTAGAGACCCTAACCTTGAGTAAGGCCATAGCGATAGCCCAGGCGTTCATTGCCACCAGTGACAATACGAAGCAAATCTCTCAGCACGCAAGTGCTGCTACAATACTGTGAACAAAGTGAAGTTATTTTCGAATCGCAACATACAGGGCAGGTCACACATGCCTGCAGCTTCACGTCTGCAGATGTCTCAGAGTCCACCATCAAGCGTGCTGAATGCAAGGCCACTTATACCTTGTTGGCACTACGGGGGTGATCATCGTTTGCATTCATGCCGATTCAAAGGTATGTTTGCAAGGACTGTGGAACAATGAGATACCTCCAGCATATGTGCAAGCGAGCTGCTAATCCTGGTAAACCTGCAAACCAAGTTGCAGAGGAGGACAGATCCACGTTGGATCACAACGAACCAGAGCCTCAGACCGAGGAGGCAGAGGTACCTGGGGTGCACACATTCACCACGAATTTTCCCCCGATAATGCTGGATGTTGAATTAAATGGACTCCCGGTGTCATGGTACTGGATGCAGGCGCGAGCCAGTCCATCATGAGCAAAAAGACTTTCGAAAGATTGTGGTGCAACAATGTCTCAAGGCTAGTCTTAACTCCAATTCGTACGAAACTAAGAACTTACACAAAAGAACTGATTCCCATAATCGGCAGTGCTACTGTAAAAGTCTCCTACGATGGAGCGGTACACAAGCTACCACTCTGGTCCCACGCTGCTCGGCAGGAGCTGGCTGGGAAAGATACGCTGGAACTGGAACGACACCCGAGCGCTATCGCCCGCTGACGACACTTCATGTGTCCAGGTCTTAAACAAATTTCCTTCGCTGTTCAAACCAGGCATCGGGAAATTCCAAGGAGCAAAAGTGCAGATCCATCTAATTCCGGGGGTGTGACCCATCCATCACAAGGTGAGAGCAATTCCGTACATGATGAGAGAAAGGGTAGAGATCAAGCTAGACGGGCTGCAAAGAGAGGGCATCATTTCACCGATCGAGTTCAACGAGTGGGCCAGCCCAATCATTCCTGTCCTTAAGGACGACGTCACCGTCAGAATCTGTGGCAATTACAACGTAGCTATCAATCGTTTCTCCCTGCAGGATCAATACCCACTACCAAAGACCGATGACCTCTTTGCAATGCTGGCAGGAGCAAAGATGTTCCAGAAGCTGGATCTGACTTCAGCCTACATGACGCAGGAACTGGAGGAATCATCGAAGGGCCTCACAAGCATCAACATGCACAAAGGTCTTTTTATTTATAACAGATGCCAGTTTGGAATTTGATCAGCGGTGGCGATATTCCAGAGAAACATGGAAAGCTTACTGAAGTCGGTCCCGCACACCGTGGTCTTCCAGGACGACATCTTGGTCACAGGTCGGAACACAGTCGAGCATCTGCAGAACCTGGAGGAGGTATTTAGTCGACTCAACAATGTGGGGCTCAGGTTAAAATGCTCGAAGTGTGTTTTCCTGGCGCCTGAAGTGGCGTTCTTGGGAAGGAGGATTGCGACGGACGGCATCATGCCCACCAATGCGAAGACAGAGGCAATCGAGAAGGCACCAAGGCCATAGAATGTGATGCAGCTGCGGTCGTTTCTGGGACTCCTGAGCTACCTTGGTAACTTCTTACCGGGTCTCAGCACACTCTTAGAACCACTACATGTCTTACTACGAAAAGGGGACAAATGGGTTTGGGGCAAAAGCCAAGAAAATGCCTTTGTAAAAGCGAGAAAATTGTTATGCTCAAACAAATTGCTTGTGTTGTATGATCTATGTCAGCGTTTGGTACTAGCATGTGATGTGTCATCATATGGCGTCGGGTGTGTATTGCAACAAGTTAATGATTTTGGGAAACTGCAACCGATTGCTTCTGTATCCAGGAGTCTGTCTAAGTCTGAGAGAGCCTACAGCATGATTGAGAATGAAGCATAAAGAAAATGCATCAATACCTGTTTGGGCTAAAATTTGATTTGGAAATTGACCATAAGCCATTCATATCCCTGTTTTCCGAGAGTAAAGGGATAAATACCAATGCATCGGACTGCATCCAGAGATGGGCGCTCACGTTGTCCGCATACAACTATGCCATCTGCTACAGACCAGGCACAGAAAACTGCACCGATGTGCTCAGTAGGCTGCCATTGACCACCACGGGGGTGGAAATGGTGCAGCCTGCAGATTTAGCCATGGTAACGGAAGTACTTGAGAGTGAGCAATCACCCGTCACTGCCAGGCAGATCAAAACCTGGATGAGCCAGGGCCCCTTATTATCCCTAGTCAAAAGCTGTGTGCTTCACGGGAGCTGGTCCAGTGTCCCAGTGGAAATGCAGGAAGAGATAAAGCCGTTCCAGTGGTGCAAAGCTGAAATGTCTGTACAGGCAGACTGCCTTCTGTGGGGAAATCATGTAGTGGTTTCCAAGAAGGGCAGAGAAACCTTCATCAATGACCTCCACAGTACCCACCCAGGCATCGTAATGATGAAAGCGATAGCCAGATCCCACGTGTGCTGGCCCGGTATCAATGCAGACTTAGAGTCCTGCGTTCACAGATGTAATACATGCTTGGAGTTAAGCAATGTATCCAGGGAGTGCCGCTAAGTTTATGGTCTTGGCTCTCCAAACCGTGGTCTAGGGTACACATAGACTATGCAGGCCCGTTCTTGGGTAAAATGTTCCTTGTGGTTGTAGACGTGTACTCCAAGTGGATTGAACATGAGATAATGTCAGCTAGCAAGTCCGCTGCCACTACTGAAAGCCTGCGGGCCATGTTTGCCACACACGGCCTACTTGATGTCCTGGTGAGCGACAACGGACCATGTTTTACCAGTGCTGACTTCAAAGAATTCATGATCCGTTACGGGATCAAACATGTCACACCTGCCCCATTTAAACCAGCGTCCAATGGTCAGGCAGAGAGAGCAGTTCAAACCATCAAGCAAGACTTGAAGAGGGTAACTGAAGGCTCACTGCAGACTCGCCTATCCCGAGTCCTGCTTAGCTACCGCACGAGACCCCACTTACTCACTGGGATCCCACCTGCTGAACAGCTCATGAAAAGATCACTTAAGACAAGGCTCTCGTTAGTTCACCCTGATCCACATGAACAGGTAGAGAGCAGGCGGCTTCAACAAAGTGCATACCATGATAGCGCAAATGTGTCACGCGAGATTGAAATCAATGATCCTGTATTTGTATTAAATTATGGACGAAGTCCCAAGTGGCTTCCCGGCACTGTCGTGGCCAAAGAGGGGAGCAGGGTGTTTCGGGTCAAACTTTCACATGGACTCATTCGCCGGAAACACTTGGACCAAATCGAACTCAGATTCACGGACTAACCTGAACAACCCACCTTGGACCCTACCTTTTTTGATCCCCCAACATACACACCAGTGGCAACTGGCACTACGGTTGACCAGGAAGCAGAACCCATCATCCACAGCAGCCCAGCAGGGCCCAACACACCAGGCAGCCGAGCAAGGCCAGCTGCTCAGCAGCCCAGCGAGGGCCCAACAAATGATTCAACAACACCAGCTTTCACTCCGAGACGATCAACCAGGGTAAGAAGGGCCCCAGATCGACTCACATTGTAAATAGTTACACTATTGACTTTGGCAGGGAGTGTTGTTATATATGTATACTTGTATTTACTCTGTATAGCCACCAGAGGGCTCATCTCCTGGAGTCCCAAGAGATCCCATAATCCCTTGGGAGCACAGGTATTTAAGGAGGCTTCACAGGTTGGTGAGGCACTCTGGAGACCTGCAATAAAAGACTATGGTCACACTTTACTTTGAGCTCACAGTGTTCAGTCTGACTCTTTCTCCATACACAACACAGACGTTGGGCCCACAACTGATTAACAAGATAGCACGGCGCTTATCATCCAGTGCAGCAGGGTCATCTCCTGTCAGGTCGTTTGCTGTGAAGAAATGTTCTCTCCTCTCCACAAAGGTATCCCAATCATCACTATCGGCGAACTGATGCAACGTACCAAGGGTAGCTATTTCCGCGTGAAAGTTCTCTTTCTCCATATATAACAAATAGTGCAACCTCTAACTTAAACTACTGTGGCAGGGGAGAGCGGAGTCGTTTGATGACCTCCACTCCCTCAGCAACCCAGCGAGAAATGTTCTAAGCCGGCGCAGCTCAAGTCTTTCTGATTTTGTTAATGCCCAGCCCGCGCTCATGGTTTTGATGGCGGCGTGAACGGACCTGATGAGCAGCGCCAGCTCGGACCTTTTGCCCAGGGCCAGATGGGCTCGATTGTGGCGACCCTGGCATTTGGCCAAAAAGTTCCAGAGTTCCTTGGCAGGAATGAGGGTGTCTCAGCGGCGGGCACGAGGTGATCCACCACCTCATTGGTGATGGACTCCAGATCTTCTCCTGCGCCCTCCACCGAGTCCCTGTCCCCCTCTGGGAGGTCACCACCAGCAGCCGGTCCGCCGACCGCACGGCGGACCATCCGGCCCTACCTCTGCCCCGATCCCATCCCCAGGATCGTCGGCAGAAGAGTCCCCCATGGGCTCCTCTTGAGATGCCGAGTCAGGAAGTAGCAGCGGACGGGGCTCCCCCTCCACCCCAGGCACTGGCAAACATGGAGAATCCGGGCCAAAAAACAGCTCCAGTTCCTCCAAGTCCCCCGGCTCCAATGTGAGGGATGAGGATTGGGGTTCCTCACCTTCCCCGTCACCACCCTCCGGCCCAGCGGGTACGGGTTCTTGAAATTCATTATGTTTAATTTTAAATTTTTCTTTTTCTGCCAGGCCGAGCACATCTGGGGGAAGTCAACATTTGGCTGGGCGGGCTCGGATTCGGCCTTTTCGGCCTCGCCCGCCTCAGTCCCCTGGACGCTCGACCCGGCGGCGACACATTCTTATCGTGGCCCTGCGTCCCTCGCAACAGGCAGATCTTTTCCCCATCCCCGGGAGGCAGAGGCTGGGCAGCCTCGGCTGTCTCACCCTCCCCAGGACGGACTCCTACCGCCTTTGGCGTGGTTTGGGAGCGCTGGTGGGGTACGCGGGGCCCGCGGTGGGCACCAACTCCTCCACGGAGGTATGTTGTTCATCCTCTGCTTCATTGGAGTGGTGCCTCTTTTTTTGTCTGGGTGGGTGCGGAGGCAGGTCGACCTCCATGTCTGCCGAGGCCTCCGGCTTTGCTCCCCCCTTTGACTTGTCTTTCCCGCGCCCGAGCCCGAACGTGGGTGGTAAACTCTCCACGGTAGCAGTCAAGGGCTCGAACATGGGCTCGGGATACCCCGCGCTTGCCGGTGACAGGGGTTGGCGGATGGTGGTGATGAGGCGGTCTGGTCCACTGAGGGGACTCGCCTGAAGGTGTTTAGTTTTGCACTGCGACTTCTTTCTGACCGGACGCGCTCCCTCCCTCCCGCTGGAGGCCGTGAAGACAAAGGCCTCCGACGATGCCCGTGCACCTACGGCTCCTGGCACGCAGACGGTACTAGGGGGAAGAATGGCGGCGGCACCAGCCTTGGCCGCTTGGGCTGTTTTGGCAGCCTTGGAGGTGGGGCAGTTCTTGCGAATGTGCCCCACCTCCCTACAGGCGTGGCACCGCACGCCGTCCGATGTCCAGATGACGCGGAAGGCAGTCCCCTCGTGGACCACGCTGAATATTTCCTCTGTTATCTTCTCCCGCGCCAGCCGAACAAAAAGCTGGCAGCGGAAGGAGAATACATGATGGAGATTGGCCTCCCTGAGGCCGAGCAGTATGGGGTTTATCCCCGACCTTACCTCCCCCAGTTGACGTTGGTGCGGGAGGAGGAGCTCACCGGGAACAAAAGCCGGGACGTTTGAGATGACGACCCTCTGCGCGATGGCCTCGAGAGGATCCACCTGCCCACCGTGAGCCCCTTTTCAAGGACCAGGGACACCGCCCGCTCCGACCCCAGGAAGAACACAGCCTTGCCGGACATCTTGGAGACGGCAACAATGGCCGAGGGGCCGACGACCCCAGCCATTGCCCTCACGCACTCCTCAATGGTCATGTTGGGGTGACTGTGGCTCTTGACCCCATTTTTTCTAGTAATTAATTTGAAAGGTGGCAGGGCAGCAGGAGGCCCCGTGGCCGTGGACGCCACTTGCACATAGGTTTTTGCTGGCCCTGCCACCGGCGTGGATGGACTCACCATTACGGGGTCCCTTTAAGGGTTACACTCACCCCAAAGTCACAGGCCTGATAGGTCTTAATTGGCCTCTTTATTGAGCAGAGGGAGCTCTTAATGAGGCACACCTCTGCCCTGCTTAACGATTGGGGAGGGGCCTTTTTCCCTCTGCTCAGTTGTCTTTTTATTTTTTTTTTGAAAAGACGAGAGGGGAGAAACAGAGAGAGAGAGAGAGAGAAAGTGTGGGGTGGGAAAGAGGGAAGCGGTGAGAGCAAGTCTCCTCTCACAGCGTTGGGTGGGTGCTTGCAGGGGTGCACTCCCCGGATGGTAAACAGGCAAAGTCTTAATAGATGGTCTTCTGGTGGGGTGAGATGATGTCTTCACCTGGGATAGCTGGAACCACCCAGGCACAGTGCTCCTAATGATGTTAATTGATTGGATAATAAGTCTTCACTCAGGTAGCTCCAGCGCAAGTTCATGTACTGCTCCGTCATAGGAGACTTTGACTTCTGCACTGCCAATTACAGGTTTAATCCTTGGTGTAAGTCCTTAGTTCGGTGTGAATGGGGCTGAGCTTGGGCCTGTGTGCCTTTTTGCCCCACAGCCTGTCAAAGGTCTTTTTACTCATTATGGACTGACTTGCACCCGTGTCCAGTTCGATAGATACTGGAATACCATTCAGTTCAACTTTCAACATTATTCGTAGTGAATGTGTGTACCCCGTACACTTCTGCCTCCTCGGTATGAGTCTCCAATTCAGCCTGATCCACAGTGGATCAATCTTCCTTTGCAACGTGGTGGTTTGCAGAGTTTGCAGGGTTTGCAGCTCGCCTGCACATTCGCTGGAGATGTCCCATTGTTCTGCAACCGTTGCACGCATAGTGCTTGAAGCGGCATTGATGATCACCTCCACAATGCCAACAAGGTGTTACCTGCCTCGCATTAACGATTGATGGTGGACTCTGGATCATCTGAGGTCGGGCAGCAGCAGCCGGCATGTACGTTCTGCCATGTATAATTCTGCTCGAAACCGACGTTACTTTATGCACAGTACTGGCTGAAATTTCTTTACTCTGCAAAATCTGTTTGGTGTTGTCGCTGGTGGACATAAATGCCTGGGCTATCGTTATGGCTTTACTTAGGTTCGGAGTTTCTACAGTCAACAGTTTGCGAAGGATTGTCTCATGGCCAATGCCCAATACAAAAATGTCTCTTAGCATTTGTTCTAGGAATCCCTCAAACTCACGATGCCATGCGAAGCGCCTTAGTTCGGCGACATAGCTTGCCACTTCCTGGTCCTCTGATCGTTGACACGTGTAGAACCGATATCTTGCCATCAAAACAATTTCCTTAGATTTTAGGTGCTCCCAGACCAGCGTACACAATTATTCATTGGATTTCTCTGTTGGTTTTGCTGGAGCTAGGAGGGTCTTCATGAGGCCATAGTTTGTTGCCCCACAGACAGTTAGGAGGATTGCCCTTCGTTTGGTAGTGTTCTCGTCCACTTCCAGCTCGTTGACCACAAAGTATTGGTCGAGGCTCTCCATGAAGGCCTCCCAATCATTCCCTTCTGAGAATTTCTCCAGGATACCAACTGCATTTTCGCACGGTTGTTCGTTACCTCATCGCCAATTGCTATGCTCACAATAAAGGATGAAGCTGAGTACTGTGTACAATGAGCAAGTGTGACCTTAGCTTCTTTAATAAGACTCCAGAGTGCAGGTACCTCGTGGGAGGCGTGCTTATATACCGTGCTCCCAAAGGATGCAGGGATACCTTTGGACTCCAACAGATAGGCCCTCTGGTGGTAGTGTGATACAGGTTACAAGGGGTTAAATACATAACATTGGGGATATTGCCTCCTGTGAGCTGCACCTCTGTGCTCATCCCTCTCTCCTGTGGAGTGGCAGGTCTGTGAGGAGAAAGCTGATGCTGTTCCTGCTTGTGTTGCTCCTGCTGCTGGTTCCCCTGCTGCTGCTGATGTTGCTGCTCATCTTGGTCCACATCTAAAGTCGAAGGTAAAACTGCATAAGCGGCTCCCATGCTGATCTGATATGTGACAGATGGAAAGTGGAGATCAAGCGCACAGACTTCCAAAGTAGTGAAAGTGACCTCTAATGTAGTGAAAGTCACCTTCAAAATAGTAGAAACCACCTCCAAAATTCTAGAAATCACCTGCAAAGTTCTGAAAGCAAACTCTCAGAACAAGTGCTGTGAGCAAAAGCCTTTCACTTAGACAAAGAAGCAAGTGTGAGGTCTCAGAACTTATGGGATTTTTGCCTGTCATTTGTTCAGCCCCCTTGAACCCCTTCAGCCTTGCTTTCACTGGCAAGGTCCAGGAAGCCCGGGAAACCCATGGACCACAGTTGAAATTGAAACCTCTGTTAAAAAAGCTGTTCATTACCTCTGAACATATTGAAATTGGCAACCCACCTCTCCGGAAAGGGTTTCTCGCATGCAGCCGAACACACTGCAGTTAAATGGGGAAGTTGGGCGGTTGGAATCGGCTTCCCGATGTGCTTTCAATTTCAACGTTTTTATCCACCTGCCCACTCCCAAACTCAACTCACGCTCTTCAAAGTTAAAATTTCCCCCTCCCGCCAACAGTCTCAACAGAGACTGACTTGCTTTCCACAATCTGTCGACTGACAAGTCTATTCCTTTCATTAATGTAATCCCTTATTTTGGTCTCTTGTAATTTTCCCACTACCATTATGAGGCTAAAGCAAAGTACTGCAGTTACTGGAAATCTGAAATACAAACTGAGCCTTGCATCATCATCCCTTTTGTCATTTAATCACTTCTGCCCTGAACCCTATTACAGACCTTCCCTTAGAAACATAGAAACATAGAAAATAGGGGCAGGAGTAGGCCATCCGGCCCTTCGAGCCTGCACCACCATTCAGTAAGATCGTGGCTGATCATTCCTTCAGTACCCCTTTCCTGCTTTCTCTCCATAGCTGCAAGGGCCATATCTAACTCCCTCTTGAATATATCCAATGAACTGGCACCAACAACTCTGTGGCAGGGAATTCCACAGGTTAACAACTCTCTGAGTGAAGAAGTTTCTCCTCATCTCAGTCCTAAATGGCCTGCCCCTTATCCTAAGACTGTGTCTTCTGGTTCTGGACTTCCCCAACATCGGAAACATTCTTCCCGCATCTAACCTGTCCAGTCCAGTCAGAATGTTATATGTTTCTATGAGATCCCCTCTCATCCTTCTAAACTCCAGTGTATAAAGGCCCAGTTGATCCAGTCTCTCCTTGTATGTCAGTCCAGCCATCCCTGGAATCAGTCTGGTGAACATTCGCTGCACTCCCTCAATAGCAAGAACGTCCTTCCTCAGATTAGGAGACCAAAACTGAACACAATATTCCAGGTGGGGCCGCACCAAGGCCCTGTACAACTGCAGTAAGACTTCCCTGCTCCTATACTCAAATCCCCTTGCTATGAAGGCCAACATACCATTTGCCTTCTTCACCACCTGCTGTACCTGCATGCCAACTTTCAATGACTGATGTATCATGACACTCAGGTCTCGCTGTACCTCCCCTTTTCCTAATCTTTCGCCATTCAGATAATATTCTGCCCTCGTGTTTTTGCCCCCAAAGTGGATAACCTCACATTTATCCACATTATACTGCATCTGCCATGTATTTGCCCACTCGTCTAACCCGTCCAAATCACCCTGCAGCCTCTTAGCGTCCTCCTCACAGCTCACACCACCACCCAGTTTAGTGTCATCTGCAAACTTGGAGATATTACAATCAATTCCATCATCTAAATCATTAATATGTATTGTAAAGAGTTGGGTTCGCAGCACTGAGCCCTGCGGCACTCCACCAGTCACTGCCTGCCATTCTGAAAAGGACCTGTTAATCTCGACTCTCTGCTTCCTGTCTGCCAATCAGTTCTCTATCCATGTCAGTACATTACCCCCAATACCATGTGCTTTGATTTTGCACTCCAATCTCTTGTGTGAGACCTTGTCAAAAGCCTTTTGAAAGTCCAAATACACCACATCCACTGGTTCTCCTCTGTCCACTCTACTAGTTACATCTTCAAAAAATTCCAGAAGATTTGTCAAGCATGATTTCCCCTTCATAAATCCATGCTAACTTGGACCAATCCTATCACTGTTTTCCAAATGCGCTGCTATTTCATCCTTAATAATTGATTCCAACATTTTCCCCACTACGATGTCGGCTAACCGGTCTATAATTACCTGTTTTCTCTCTCACTCCTTTTTTAAAAAGTGGTGTTACATTAGCAACCCTCCAGTCCATAGGAACTGATTCAGAGTCGATAGACTGTTGGAAAATGATCACCAATGCATCCACTATTTCTCGGGCCATTTGCTTAAGCACTCTGGGATGTAGACTATCAGACCTTGGGGATTTATCGGCCTTCAATCCCGTCAATTTCCCTAACACAATTTCCCGCCTAATAAGGATATTCTTCAGTTCCTTCTCCTCACTAGACCTTCGGCCCCCTAGTGCATCCGGAAGGTTATTTGTGTTTTCCTTTGTGAAGACAGAACCAAAGTACTTGTTCAATTGGTCTGCCATTTCTTTGTTCCCCATTATAAATTCACCCAATCCGACTGCAAGGGCCCTACGTTTGTCTTTACTAATCTTTTTCTCTTCACATATCTATAGAAGCTTTTGCAGTCATTTTTTATGTTTCCGGCAAGCTTCCTCTTGTATTCTATTTTCCCCCTCTTAATTAAACCATTTGTCCTCCTCTGTTGTATTGTAAATTTCTCCCAGTCCTCCGGTTTGCTGTTTTTTCTGGCTAATTTGTATGCCTCTTCCTTGGATTTAACACTATCCTTAATTTCCCTTGTTAGCCACGGTTGAGCCACCTTCCCCGTTTTATTTTTACTCCAGACAGGGATGTACAATTGTTGAAGCTCGTCCATATGATCTTTAAAGGTTTGCCATTGTCTATCCACCGTCAATCCTTTAAGTATCATTTGCCAGTCTAATCTAGCCAATTCGCGCCTCATACCATCAAAGTTACCTTTCCTTAAGTTCAGGACCCTAGTTTCTGAATTAACTTTGTCACTCTTCATCTTAATAAAGAATTCTACCATATTATGGTCACTCTTCCCCAAGGGGCCTCGCACAACAAGATTGCTAATTAGTCCCTTCTGATTACCCATTACTCAGTCTAGGATGGCCAGCTCTCTGGTTGGTTCCTCAACATATTGGTCTAGAAAACCATCCCGAAAACACTCCAGGAAATCCTCCTCCACCGCATTTCTACCAGTTAGGTTAGCCCAATCAATATATAGATTAAAGTCACCCATAATTACTGCTGTACCGTTATTGCACACATCCCTTATTTCTTGTTTGATGCTGTCCCCAACCTCACTGCTACTATTTGGTGGCCTCTACACAACTCCCAGTAGCGTTTTCTGCCCTTTGGTATTCCGTAGCTCCATCTAAACCGATTCCACATCATCCCAGCTAATGTCCTTCCTTACAATTGCATTAATTTCCTCTTTAACCAGCAACACCACCCCGCCTCCTTTTCCTTTCTGCTATCCTTCCTAAATGCTGAATACCCTTGGATGTTGAGTTCTCAGCCTTGGTCACCCTGGAGCCATGTCTCCGTGATGCCAATCACATCGTATCCGTTAACTGCTATCTGCGCTGTTAATTCGTCCACCTTATTCTGAATACTACTCGCATTGCGGCACAGAGCCTTCAGGCTTGTCTTTTTAACACACTTTGCCCTTTAGAATTCTGCTGTAAATTGGCCCTTTCTATTTTTGCCTTGGGTTTCTCTGTCCTCCACTTTTACTATTCTCCTTTCTATCTTTTGCTTCTGTCTCCTTTTTATTCCCCTCTGTCTCCCTGCATAGGTTCCCATCCCCCTGCCATATTAATTTAACTCCTCCTAAACAGCACTAGCTGTTCTTTCCTCCCTGCTGCCCTTTTCCCCGGGCTCTGTATTACTTATAAACTGTTAAATCTTTAACTTTTTCCAGTTTGGATGAAAGGTCATCGGCCTGAAACATTAACTCTGTTTCTCTCTCCACAGATGCTGCCTGACCTGTAAATGAAGAGGAGGGTCATTGTGGCGCGTCAGCACTACACGGAGCAGCTGCATATTTCTGACCTGTTCATCACGCGCTGACCTCAGCGCATTACTGACACTTCGGGAGCACCCCTCCAATGAGGAGGAGTGCCTGAGACAGCACTGCGCCTTGTTTGAGGGGCACAAAGAGCAATTCCATGCCGGGGGTGGGACTTCCGTGCCCGCTGTTAACTGACCTGGGCCCGGAAGGTTACTGACCCTGATTGGTCGTGAGGCAATTTCAGCCCAATGGTCTTTTATCCTTCAGTATCGTTAAAAAAATGCTTTAATTTTTTTCAACATTGTTCTGGGTTTAACTGATATAAATGTAATCTCAACACTGAAGACTGATTAAAAGGTCCTACAGCAATGAAAAAATAAATAAACGGTTTATGCTTCACAAGCAATGTTCACCTGTTCTGTAAATTTCAAAGCTAACTGCAATTTTCATACTATGTCTGCAAAATAACCAATTCATAGCAGATGCGTCATCTGTGGAAAGAAACAGAGTTAACGGCCCAGATATCCCTGTTTCTTCTTCCCGCGGGCGTTCAACTAAAAATAAGAGTTCGGAAGAGTTCAAGAGCGGGAGAGTCCGAGTTTGGGAGAGTCCAGTCCGAGAGTGGGAGAGTCAGAGTTCGGGAGAGTCCGAGAGCGGAAGAGTACGAGATCGGGAGAGTCTGAGAGTGGGAGAGTCCATGAGCGGGAGAGCCGGCGAGTCAGTGAGTCGGGAGGTCGGTGACTGAGTCGGGTGGTCGGCAAGTTGGTAGGCCCTGAGGTCGGCGAGTTGGTAGGCCCTGAGGTCGGTGAGTCGGTAGGCCCTGAGGTCGGTGAGTCGGTAGGCCCTGAGGTCGGTGAGTCGGTAGGCCCTGAGGTCGGTGAGTCGGTAGGCCCTGAGGTCGGCGAGTTGGTAGGCCTTGAGGTCGGTGAGTCGGTAGGCCCTGAGGTCGGTGAGTCGGTAGGCCCTGAGGTCGGTGAGTTGGTAGGCCCTGAGATCGGCGAGTCAGTAGGCCCTGTGAGGCCAACGAGTCAGTAGGCCCTGAGGTCGGTGAGTCGGTAGGCCCTGACGTCGGTGAGTCGGTAGGCCCTGAGGTTGGTGAGTCGGTAGGCCCTAAGGTCGGTGAGTCAGTAGGCACTGACGTCGGTGAGTCAGTAGGCCCTGATGTCGGTGAGTCAGTAGGCCTTGAGGTCGGTGAGTTGGTAGGCCTTAAGGTCGGTGAGTCGGTAGGCCCTGAGATCGGTGAGTCGGTCGGCCCCCTGAGGTCAGCGAGTTGGTAGGCCCTGAGGTTGGTGAGTCAGTAAGACCTGTGAGGTCGGCGAGCCGGTAGGCCCTGAGGTAGGTGAGTCGGTAGGCCCTGAGGTCGGTGAGTCGGTAGGCCCTGTGAGGTCGGCGAATCAGTAGGCCCTGTGAGGTCAGCGAGTCGGGAGTTCAGAGGCCGGGAGTTCGGAGGCCTTGGAGGTCGGTGAGGTGAGTTGATCAGTAGCTCTCTTTCCTCTATTTCTTTTTAAGTAGGTCGGGAGTTCAGAGGCCGAGAGGTCGGGAGGCCATAGAGATCGATGAGTTCGGGAGGCCACTGAGGTCGGTGAGGTGAGTCGGTAAAATGCTCTCTTTTCTCTATTTCTTTTTAAGTAGATTTCAAACTAGATAAGGCTAACGAGAGGGATGGCAGTGCAGCTCAGTTCCATGGAGTGCACATCCTGTGGCATGTGGGAAGTCCTGGACGCTTCGCGCAGCCTAGACAACCATGTGTACAGGAGGTGTCTTCAGCTTCAACTGCTCGAGCTCCGTGTTTCGGAGCTGGAGCAGCGGGTGGAGTCAATAAGGTGCATCCGCGAGGCTGAGAGCTACGTGGATAGCATGTTTCAGGAGGTGATCACCCCGCAGCTTAAAGGCGTGCAGGTAGAGGGGAAGTGGGTGACCACCAGACGTAGTAAGTGTGCTGGACAGGTAGAGCAGGAGTCCCCCCGTGAGTCCATCTCGCTTCAAACCAATATTCACTTCTGAGTATCGGTAAGGACGATGGTGCCTCTGGGGAGTGCAGCCAGAGCCAATTCCAAGGCACCACGGGTGGCTCAGCTGCACAGGGGGAGGGACAAAGAACAAAAGAGCCCTAGTGACAGGGATTCTATAGTTAGGGGAACAGACAGGCATTTCTGCGGCCGTAGACATGACTCCCAAATGCTTTTGTGCCTCCCTGGTGCCAGGGTCAAGGATGTCACAGAACGGACGCAGGGCATCCTGGGGCGGGGAGGGAGGGTAAACAGCTAGAGGTCGTGGTCCATATCGGGACCAACGACATAGGTAAAATAAGGGATGAGGTCCTACAGGAAGAGTTCAGGGAGCTAGGAAAAAAAATAAAGGGTAGGACTTCAAAGGTAGTAATCTCAAGGTTAATACCAGTGCCACGTGCTAATGAGTATAAGAATAGAAGGATAATGGGGATGATCACATGGCTGGAAAGTTGGTTTGGAGGGAGGGCTTTAAATTCTTGAGGCATTGGAACCGCTTCTGGGGGAGATGGGACCTGTACAAACTGGACGGGTTGCACCTCAACAGCACCAGGACCAATATCCTCGTGGGGAGTTTTGCTAGTGCTGTTGGGGAGAGTTATACTAGCTTGGCAGGGGGATGGGAACCTGAAAACAAATTCAAAAGGGAAGGAAGTAAAGCTGAAATTGGACAGCAAGAATCTAGAAAGCAAATCTGTAAGACAGAGGAAAAAAGGCTTAGTATGTAGTAAGCAAGGAGGTCTTCCTGTGCTGAATGATATAGACTTTAATGCAAAGAGTATAGCGAATAAAGCGGATGAGCTAAGAGCACAGGTAAACACGTGGGAGTATGACATTATAGCCATTACAGAAACATGGCTGAAAGAGGGGCAGGTTTGGCAGATCAATATTCCTGGCTACAGGATTTTTAGACAACATAGAGAGGGGGTTAAAAGCGGGGCATGGGGGGGTTGCAGTACTGATTAAAGAAAATATTATAACGGTGAGGAGGGATGATATCTTAGAGGGATCATCAAATGAGGCCATATAAGTCGAATTGAAAAATAAAAAAGAGGTGATCACACTGCTGGGCGTGTATTATAGACCCCCAAACAAGTGGGAGGGAGCTGGAGGAGCAAATATGTAGGCAAATTGCTGTGAAGTCCAAAAACCATAGGGTAGCAATAGTAGAGGATTTTAACTATCCAAATATTGATTGGGACAAATTTAGTGTGAAGGGTATAGAGGGTGCAGAATTCTTGAAATGCAACTTTTTTAGTCAGTATGTAGCAAGCCCAACACGAGAGGGGCGGTCTTGGATTTAGTTTTGGGGAATGAAGCTGGGCAGGTTGAAGGGGTATTAGTGGGAGAGCACTTGGGTGCCAGTGACCATAATTCAGTCAGATTCAAGTCGGTTATGGTTAAGGACAAGAATAGGCCTGGAATAAAAGTTCTGAATTGGGGAAAAGTTAATTTTGCTAAGTTAAGGAGTGATTTGGCAATAGTGGATGGAAACAGCTACTTGTGGGTAAATCAGTGTCGGAAGAGTGGGAGGCATTTAAGGAGGAGATCCGGAAGGCTCAGGCCAAACATGTGCCCTTAAAGAAAACATAGAAACATAGAAAATAGGTGCAGGAGTAGGCCATTCAGCCCTTTGAGCCTGCACCGCCATTCAATAAGATCATGGTTGATCATTCCCTCAGTACCCCTTTCCTGTTTTCTCTCCTTACCCCTTGTTCCTCTTAGCCGTAAGGGCCATATCTAACTCCCTCTTGAATATATCCAATGAACTGGCATCAACAACGCTCTGCGGCAGGGAATTCCATAGGTTAACAACTCTCTGAGTGAAGAAGTTTCTCCTCATCTCAGTCCTAAATGGCCTATCCCTTATCCTAAAACTATGTCCCCTGGTTCTGGACTTCCCCAACATCGGGAACATTCTTCCCGCATCTAACCTGTCCAGTCCCGTCAGAATCTTATACGTTTCTATGAGATCCCCTCTCATCCTTCTAAACTCCAGTGAATAAAGGCCCAGTTGATCCAATCTCTCCTCCTATGACAGTCCAGCCATCCCGGGAATCAGTCTGGTGAACATTCGCTGCACTCCCTCAATAGCAAGAACGTCCTTCCTCAGATTAGGAGACCAAAACTGAACACAATATTCCAGGTGAGGCCTCACTACAACTGCAGTAAGACCTCCCTGCTCCTATACTCAAATCCCCTAGCTATGAAGGCCAATGTACCATTTGCCTTCTTTACCGCCTGCTGTACCTGCATGCCAACTTTCAATGACTGATGAACCATGACACCCAGGTCTCGTTGCACCTCCCCTTTTCCGAATCTTCCGCCATCCAGATAATATTCTGCCTTCATGTTTTTGCTCCCAAAATGGATAACCTCACATTTATCCACATTATACTGCATCTGCCATGCATTTGCCCACTCACCTAACTTGTCCAAGTCACCCTGCAGCCTCTTAGCGTCCTCCTCACAACTCGCACCACCACCTAGTTTAGTGTCATCCGCAAACTTGGAGATGTTACACTCAATTCCTTCATCTAAATCGTTAATGTATATTGTAAAGAGCTGAGGTCCCAGCGCTGATCCCTGCGGCACTCCACTAGTCACTGCCTGCTATTCTGAAAAGGACCCGTTTATCTCGACTCTCTGCTTCCTGTCTGCCAACCATTTCTCTATCCAAGCTAAAGTATTTTCGCAGTCATAGTAATCGGAGTTTCGTAAATCCAAAACTTCTATTACTATGAATGAGAAACACCCCAAACACCCAAACATTACATAAAACATTAAAGAAAACACCTCACATAAATAAACTATCGAAATTAAAGTTGATAGAAATGTTTAAAAAAAAAAATTTGCCGATTCAAAAAAAAAGTTTTAATTATAGTTAAAAATTAATGTAACGTAATGGACAGGGTTTTTAAAAATATGTGTTTTTTTAATTTAATTTAATTATATTTTTTTACGTTTTTAAACTCTTACCCCTGTAAAAGTAGGCTATGTGCCTGCTTTTATTAGGTGCAAGAGTTTTGAGGACATTTGCTGGGCAGGATATGCATAAATCCTGCAATCTTGTCCTGGCAAATGTCCTCGCTCCCGCGAGCCAGAAAATTGCGTGCTGAAAACCGACTTTTCCGATGCCTTCCCGGGTCCTTAGATACTTCGTACGGACCCAGGAGGCCGCGATTTCTGGGCCAATCTTTCAGATCTGTGACCCTTTGCTAGTACTGGAAAAGTTCGAGATGTAACAGATTCTTAAGCAAGTGCAGGAGCAGTGAAAGTGGGAGGGGATGAAAGAACAAAGGGAAGGTCTGTGATAGGGTGGAAGGCAGAAGAGATTTAAGCTACAAAAGGGATGATGGGCAAAAATGAGATGGTAATGGAACAAGTTAAGAAACAAAAGATGAGTCTAGATAGTGTGAGAGGTGGAATCATCACCATCTGTCATGGGAAAGAGAAAAAAACATTTTTTTTTTAAAAAGAGCAAAGTAAAAAAAAAAATGGGCAGAAGTTATGGTCTGAAATTGTTGAACTCGATGTTGCGTCCAGAAGGCTGTAAAGTAGTCTAAATGAAAGATGAGGTGCTGTTGCTCGAGCTTGCGTTGAACTTCATTGGAACAGTGCAGGAGGCCGAGGACGGAGAGGTTAGAGTGGGAATGGAGCAGAGAATTAAAGTGACAGCCGACCGGAAGCTCAGAGTAATGCTTATGGACTGAATGAAGGTGTTCTGCAAAGCAGTCACCCAATCTGCATTTAGACTCCCCAATGTAGAGGAGACCACATCATGAGCAGTGAATGTAGTATATTAAATTGAAAGAAGTACAAGTAAACTGAAATTTCACCCTTCATGTTTTGGATCCAGCCAGGATTACAGATATCTCTGTGAGATATTCAGCATTCCTTGAACGATTGCTCTCGCCACATCCTGAGATCAACACTCAATGCTATGCGCCACCATATGCACGCTCTCGAACTCTCTCTTCAGCAGCACCGACTCACTCTATCTCTAAGCTGTCCTGGTCCGCAGTTCTACTCATCCTTCGCCTCATCGGGCGTTTTAACAAAAAAAAATGTCTTCCTTTCAGGTGTCAAGGATCCTAAGCTTCAACAACTCTTGGACACCAATGCCCCTCCGGAACCTTCTTCCCGCACACTTCCCTCTGAACCCATTCCTTCTTCCAATCTCACACCCTGCCGTGTTTTCACTAACCCCTCTGACCTTCCCCTCTCTGACCCCGAATGATCCACCCTCAACAAAGGCCTGAGTTTCATCCCTTTGGGTCCCTACTTCAATGAATTTTGAGCTTCGCACAATGTTGAGCTCTTTTCCTGCTGCCTTTGCATGTGTGCCCACTTCTTCGACCAGGATTCTTCCCCCCGCGCAGCTGACCCTTTCTCCCGTTTTCAGACGATAACCCCTGCCCATATTTTTTCCCTTTCCTCCTTATTTTTACAACCCCCCTTTTCATTCTCTTTCCCATGGCAGCTGGTGATGATTCCACCATTCACAACCCATCTAGACTCATCTTTTGTTTCTTAACTTGTGCCATTACCATCTCATTTTTGCCCATCATCCCTTTAGTCTCTTAAATCTCTTCTGCCTTCCACCCTATTATAGACCTTCCATTTTGTTCTTTCCTCCCCTCCCCCTTTCACTGACCCTGCACTTGCTTAAGAATCTGTTACATCTCAAACTTTTCCAGTTCTGACGAAGGGTCACAGACCTGAAACATTAACTCTGTTTCTCTCTCCACAGTTGCTGCCTGACCTGCTGAGATTTCCAGCATTTTCTGTTTGTATTTCAGATTCCAGCTTCCACAGTATTTTGTTTTTGTCATAGCATATGTGATTGCTCTCATTAGCTTCTTACTTTGATTTAATCTATTTTGCTCTTACTTAGTGTTGATAGTTAATTATTTCCTGATATTAAAATGGATTATAGTGTTCACTGGAAAGCTCACAGACTTCCATGTACTTTTAAACTGTGGCAACTTCAACAAGCAGATTAGGAATAAACGGGTCATTTTTGGGTTGGCAGAATGTAACTAGTGGGTGCCACAGGAATCACTGCTTGGGCCTCAGCTATTTACAATCTATATCAATGACTTAGATGAGGGGATCGAGTGTAATATATCCAAGTTTGCTGATGATACAAAGTTGGGTGGGAAAGTAAGCTGTGAGGGGGATGCAAAGAGGCTGCAAATGGATATAAACAGGTTAAGTGAGTGGGCAAGAACATGGAAGAAGGAATATAATGTAGAGAAATGTGAAGCTATCCATTTTGGTGGAAAAGAAGAATATTTTTTAAATGGTGAGAGACTGGGAAATGTTGGTATTCAGAGGGACCTGGGCAATGTTCCCTCTAATTCTTATTGTACGAAGCGGGCCATGAACTCCTTTGACCATGACCTTTGTGTCCGTGGGTAAATTTTAGAACAACTTTTACGACAACAACAACTTTTACAACAACAACCACTTAAAAGCATATATATACAGTAACGCCATATTGCCACCATACCATCTCAAATCATAAGATAATCAGACAAACTCTTAAAAATCAATTTGAGCCTTTAGTTAGTGGTGGCTCTGAGTTAGAAGGTGTAGGATTCAAGCCCCACTAAAGACAACCCTGGTAGGTGGAGACTAGAATATGGTTTCTAAATACTGGGTTGAAATCCAGCAGTGTACTCGCATCCAGATTGAGTGACCACTGGTTCAGAGGTAGTATTCCAGCCTCTGAGTCAGAAGGGTTGGGTTCGGGGCCCACTCCAGAGAACTCTGGTGAGCGTAGCACTGGAACTCTGAATACTGGGTTGATATCCAGCAGGGGTACTTGAGAGTGCCCATCTACATCGTAAAAAGGGTCGGTGGAACTTCTGGTGTTGATTAAAGCGCACCCAGGAAAAGGTATTCCGAAGATAAAAGCCCATGAGGAAGGCAATAGGAAACCACCTGAGTTACTCTTCCCCAATCAGTGGCTGAACAATCTCATGTGTGCGACTTCAGTTAGGACCTGCTCTAGGGCACAATACAATGGACAGACTCACAATTAGAATTTTTAAAATTAATTCTAAAATCCTGAAAATAATTAAGATAAAGATTAAAATAAAGATGTCCGTCTTTACAGTCTGTTAAACATGACTTGGGCGGAATGCATACGGGAAAATCTGGCAGAATCAAGGGATATGGACTTAGGGCAGGAAAGTAGAGTTGTAGTTGATGTTCAGCCATGATCTTATTGAATGACAGAGCAGGCTCGAGGGGCCGTATAGCCTACTCCTACTCTTAATTCTTATGTTCTTAGAGGATAGCATGCCACTAACAGAACCAATTGGATTTTTCTTTTATTTATTTCAATGAAAGTAAATTAAGCCAGGTTCTGTTACTGCTGTACAATCCTCCCAACCAGATTTTCCTTTCTGCTCTCTGCCCAAACGGTGCTTAACGTTCAGGTGGGAAAGAAGAAAATCTACTCCAATATGTCAATATTGTAAAATGGTCACATTTAAACCAATAAACTTTTTATTGGTGTGTTATAAAAAGTTCTATAGTCTATTTCACTTACTGACATGTTAACATGCAATCCATTTTTGTATATATAACTTTCAAAAAATTCCCAGTATTCATTACACAATTTCATTGAAGTGATTTTGTTCTATAAAAAGTCATGTAAATGTATGATGTTGCAGCCCATATACACAATGCAAAATAATCACCCTGTTCTCACTTTTGTAAATGCCACTCTGTTAATTGCTCATCAAAATGAGTCTTAACACCTTATTGTTTATTATTGGCATCTTTGGCAAAACATTTCAATTTAATTGATTTCATTCATTTTCTGGTAACTATAAAACATATTTTAGTCTGCTTTTGTTCACAGTATTTATCATCTAAATTATATATTTTGCACTGCAGTGTACTGACATGAACTTCTCTTAATGGTAATGCCCAAGATATAAGTGTGAAACTGTATGGTTAGGAGGGATGCACTGTATGTAGATTAATTTTTCAAACTACATCACCCTAAACAACCACAGACTCGTTGATCTGCATTATCGACACCTTATACATTTATTGTAGACTTACACATAAAAGACGGTTAGAATGGATCCTTCCAGTTTTTGGAGCTTTATCCAATTTTTTAATGAAGTTGCCAGGATGTCAGTTAAATCTTTAAACAAACAGGGTGAGGGTTATGTTACAATCTATTTCGATGGATCACAAATTACTTTTGCGACTTGAATCCTTTTTGTGTTTCATACACAGTGCATTACTTTGTTGTAATGTGCCATTGTGTCCCAGAAAGTGTTATCTATGAAGTAATTTGTTGATCTCTGTTTCGAAAGTGTGTGACCAGGAAAATCTGGACCTTGTATTTTAATACTATCTCTTCAAAATACAACTTAATGACTTACAGTTGAAGAAAAAGACAATTGTCACCTTCAATAAATCTTTCTAAACATTGACTTGGTGGAATGATCCATTTCCGTACTTCATTTAAGTTAAAATCACATGTTCTGGGCATTCTTTAAAAGACACACCTAATATCTAACAATATGAAATAGCTTTTAAATATCATATGCTCATAAAAGAGGGAGTATTGTCCCTCTTACTCTGTTACTAATAAACCACAAGCCCGTGTTTCCTTGAGGATTACTAAAGGTAATTTTGCAAAGTTGAAAACACCTCGACAAAAGGGAGTGCTGTGCGTGGAGCTTACCCCATTTCGGAGTCGGTATTGATCATATCAGAAGGGGAGGGAGGATGTGAGCGGCTCCCAGATTGATTTTTCCCACTCTTTCATGGCAAACTACACTTGGCCAAATCCTTACAAACTCCAGTCACCGAGGCTTCACTCTCCACATCCTTTGGAGACTTCAGTTGTTCGACTAAGTGATCACATTCCTTTGCCTTTTTACTCAATAATAATTCCTTATGCTTCACTTTCTTCTGAACGTCCATTAAGTCTTTGAGGAATTCGACATACGACAAAAAAAACCTCTAATTCCAAACGGAGCTCAAGTAAGAAAGAGAATAAAGTGGTTAAACTCCCCACTCCTAAGAAGGCAGTGAGGTGCCAGCCTTGGCGATGAGTTGGGATCAGTTTTACAGAAATTACATCCTCTTTTCCGGCTGCCATTCCCTCCATCTCTCACTGACTGTGAGGGAAAAACTGGCGCACAAACTTTTTCCTCCCTCTCACAACATGATTTAAATAACCCTGATAAGCTCTTTCAATAAGGGGACAAACCTGGCAAAATTTAACTGGAATTTACCACGGAACATTCCACATCACTTATTTTTTTCTGGCTTTAAACAATTTCCCAAATTTTAAAATTCTTTTTCTCATCTTTTTTTCACCGCGGGCCTAAAAATTGTTTGCTTTAGTCTCCTTCCAACACCCATTGTATACGCGCTGCGCCTCCAACTGTGTTGTTTCAAAGTGTGGTCGTCGCTCAGTCCCCGGGAGCGGACTACACATCTCCACAGAAAAAAGTATTGACAGAATCCCGAGACACTGCTCGCCGGGTTCCAGGGCTCCATATTTTAGCAAATGCTATTCCAATTCAGAATAGCTCTGACTCTGAGGTCAGAAACGACTCTCTTCGAGGAATCCCAGGCCATTATGTATTGGGCCCTGTTATATATGTATACTTTAGATATACTCTCTGTGTAGTCACTGTATAGTTGCATAAGATGGAGACTTGTTTACCGGAGGTACCATCAACATGGTTCACACAGTATACACTATGCTGGCACCACTAGAGGGTGCAACTGGTGGAGGCCCTGGAGTCACCTGTATACCACAGGTACCCAGGTATAAAAGGAAGTCCACCATGTGGTATCCTCACTCTGGAGTTATATTAAATAGATTAAGGTCACTACAGTTCAAGTACAATACTTTGCCTCGTGGATTCATTATCTAAAGACATAACAATTGGCGACAAGATTACGGCCTTTGTGGAGAGGTTCGACCATTTCTTCACAGCAAATGACCTTGCAGACGATGATCCAGCCACGCTGGCTGATAAGCGCAGAGCTATCCTGCTCACCAGTTGTGAGCCCACCGTCTATGGCCTCATCAGGGACTTGCTGGCACCAGTGAAGACAACAACCAAGACGTACGAGGAGCTTGTAACACTGATCCAAGAACAACTTAAGCCCAAAGAGAGCATTCTCATAGCCAAACGTTGGTTTTACACCCACCGACGGCCCGAAGGCCAGGAAATCACGAAATTATGCTGCAGACCTCAGGAGGCTGGTGACACCGTGTGATTTCGGCGAACACCTCACTGAAGCGCTGCGGGATAGCTTTGTCATCGGAATCGGCCACGAGGGCCTTCTTCACAGGCTACTCTCTGTGGATACCACAGTCACACTGCAGAAGGCCATCACCATGAGCCAGGCATTCATGACCTCGACCTGTGGCTCTAGGCGGATGACTCATCCTCAGGACTCAAACCCGGCAAGTACTGTGCACAGAGTGGCGCCTTTTAGAGGCAGGGCTGTAGAACGTGAATCTCCTCAGGGGAGAGAGAACAGGCCCCCAAGTCCCTTAACTCTGAGTCTGCCGAGGGGGCTAATCGGTTAGCACCATGCTGGTGATGCGGAGGAAATCACCGGGCTCACCAGTGCCATTTTAAGGACTATGTGTGCAAAAGGGTGCAGCACAAAGAGCCATTTCCAGCGAATGTGTAAAAGAAATAGGACTCACCGTGTTGATGAAGAGCCTTCAGAGGGCCATGAATCCAGCGCGGATTATGAAGAAGGGGTAAGAGAGGCAGCTCAGTCCCACGATGAGGTGTACAGAATGTTTACCTGCACCACAGAATGTCCCCCGTTGAGAATGGAAGTCGAGATAAAAGGCGCTCCAGTCTTCATAGAGGTGAACACCGGACGAGCCAGTCAGTAATGAATCAAGAAGCCTTTGAGAGGCTTTGGGACAATCAAACTGAATGACCCAAGTTGGTCCCAGTTCAAGCAAAGCTGCTCACCTACACCAATGAACTAATCCCAGTCGTTGGTAGTGCGAATGTTAAGGTACTCCATGATGGCACGGTGCACAAGTTACCACTGTAGATTGTTGCAGGTGATGGACCAACGATACTCGGAAGAAGGTGGATGGAGAAGGTCCATTGGAGCTGGGAAGATTTCATCCCTCCAGCAATCGACGTCCACTGCGCTCAGAGGCAAAGCAAACCCCCACCTGAGGTTGGATCCGGCATCAGAGAGCAGACCAGCACAGCACCCGAGGCACAGACCGCTCAGCACAACTGCGCAGAGATGATCCAGCTGAGACGACCCGAACGCAACTTCCAGGCTCCAGTGGCAGGACTCCGGAGGAAGAAAATCGGATCCAAAGGCAACTTCGCAGCTTCGGTGGCAGAACCCGGGGAGAAGAGGATCACAGCAGCCGACATCGTGGATGGAAGAAAGATGGCACCCAAACCACGAGGTGAAGCGCTGAAGGAAAAGATGGCGGCGGCCAGACCACAAGGTGCAGCGTTGATGGAGCAACATGTGGTACCAAGCGAAGAAGAGGATTGGGGTAAAGATAGCAAGGCTCACTTAAAGGAGGCCAGCAACCCACCACACTTAAAGGGACAGTCCCACATTCTCACTCAATGTAATAACAACTGTGAGCTAAATGTAAAGCTTGTCATTGATGATCAGAGTTTTATACATGTAATAAGCAAAGAAAAGTCGGGCGATTGCGATCAGAGCTACAGTTTATCTACAATAAGCAATGAAACGTTGTGTGATGCAGGATTTCAACTGCATACAGTCAATGCAGCGGGCAAACACCCATCGGAAGCACACAGGTCCAGCCGATGCTGTAGCCTGCACCCCTAAGACCAGGGTGATGCACCACAGAGTGTGGCCAAAAGCAGCTAAAATAGACAAGCTGCAGAGCAAGCGATCTCAGGAGGGCAATGGCACCGGTATCGATACCCTGCCCCTGATCGGCTCCACTTCTCAGGCACCAGCTGGAACCAACCGCCACAAGCCTGAAAGAGCAAACTGCGCTAAGGCGCAGCCCCCAGACCCCATCGCCACCAAGGCTACACCCAGGAATGAATGGTCACCCGCGGCGGTTCTCCAACTTGGGACTGGGACCAGCCAGGATCCCAAATCAAATTAATGCCCAGGCAAGCGACTTAGCAGCTCTCTGTGCACTGCTAGATGACTCTGGGAGCAGCAGCGACCCGGGGCACAAGGAGAGGACAGGGAGGTCATAGGCATCTGTGAACCTGCCCGACGCTAGAAGCAACGGCAAAGGCCCCGGGAGCAGGCAACTCAAGCCAACCGGGTTCCCAGTGCCAGCACCGGGCAACGCGCCGCCACCAGGCTACCTGAACACCATCCAGCAGTTCTGGAACTAGCTTGTCCTCACGCACCGATGTTGACCCCAGCACTGATCCCAAAGATGTACCATCAATGTATCTCATGAGTCAAATGTACTTGCCTCACAACTGTACCACAAATGCAATTATGTAAATGCAAATTTATTTTTCTGGACTTGAATGTATATGAATGTAATTGAATTTGATGAGCCAACGGCACGATCTACATGTGGGGGGGAAATGGATTTATGTAGCCTTGGACACACACATGGATCACACCCAGAACCCACTGAAACCCCACTGCATCATCGAACCATCCCAACTGGTAACCACTACCCAACGTTGTGCCAATAAGGACTTGGGGGTTAACAGGGAGAGAGCCAAGCCAAAGCACAGCCAAGGTGCAAGGGCTACTGGCACTTAAGTCTGGGGAGAGTTAAGCCAGAGCACATAGTGCAAAGGTATTGGCACAAAAGACTTGGGGGAGAGTGATGTTATATATGTATACTTTAGATATACTCTCTGTGTAGTCACTGTATAGTTGCATAAGATGGAGACTTGTTTACCGGAGGTACCATCAACATGGTTTACAGTGTATACACTATGCTGGCACCACCGGAGGGTGCAACTGGTGGAGGCCCAGGAGTCACCTGTACACCACAGGTATCCAGGTATAAAAGGGAGTCCACCATGTAGTATCCTCACTCTGGAGTTATATTAAATGGACTAAGGTCACTACAATTCAAGTACAATACTTTGCCTCGTGGAGTCATTACCAGAGCATCTAAAGACATAACTGTTCCCTCCACCCTCCCAGCTCACTGTGCATAGGGTGCATGGCCTTGGAAGTAAAGTGCGAGGGATCTTACAGGTCAGTGCACAGCTGCACACCCGCATACCTTACAGAGAACAGTGGTGGTGACTATTCCACTCCACTCAATATACCAGAGAAGGAACAGGGGAGACTGCCACTGACCTAATGGCATTATCAATAATTCCATCTGTATATTGATGGAACAAACCAACTAAAAACCCTGCGATGTTCTCGTGATCACCAGTAGCGGAGGGGGGTGGGAGGCAGCAAACCTCTGATTGAGGCCAGGTCCCATTGTCCAGGACCCACTCTCTGACTGCGATTTCGGCACTCGCGGCGGCATCGATGCGGGCGGGGTTCATGGCGGGTGGTAAACTTGTTTCCGACGCGAGCCCGCTCTCTGTCCCGAATCTTCCCATGATTGGGCTTGTTAAGCCCAACCTGCAAGCTTCCCGGCCAATTAAAAGGAAGCTGGTGTGATAACGTCATTTGATGACACGTCATCTGCCGGTTTCCTTAAAGGGACCATGCCCACATTGATTTTGACAGTTCTTCTGTCAGTGTTCTATAGCACTGAGGTACTACAAACACTGACAAGCACTACACAGAGGTGCAAGGCTGCACCCAGACTCTATCATGACTCCCTCCAGATGCTTATGGAGGGAGTCACAGCAAGTAGGGAGGTTCTCTTCCCTTCCAATGGGCGGAAGGGACCTCCTCAGGACACCAACGCAGCCTGGTTGCACATTGCACAGGAAGGCACAAGCAGGGATGTTGTCAGGGGGACCATGCTGCAGTGGCGCAAACATTTTAATGATCTAAGTAGATCACGAAACATTACTGCAAAGCCACACTCAACCTCATCCTGCTGTGCCACTCATCACATCCCCATCACTCTGCTTTCCCTACTCTACCCCTGCACAGCCTTACTCACACCAACTTACCTTGCATCTCCATCCATCCCTCTCTTTCTCTATCTGCATTTTCAGTTCCCCATTTCACTAGATGCCTCTCACACTCACCCTCATCCGTGGCCAAATCATACCAACTAACAACACATGTATAGTTAATGTTTATGTGTTGTCAAACATTGAAATCTTTATCTTCAGCTCTTTGTGTTCTTGGACAGATTTGTGGGAAACTTTTGAAATGGTTTAGTAAGCTGTAGTGAATGGTGAGACATAAGGATTCCCTCCCACGATGGTGATGAGTGTGAAAGGATTGGGTTGGGCATTGCAGGGATGCTTTATGGAACTGGTATGGGGTGGTGACAACCTGGTGCATCATGTGACAGCGTGAAGTGAAGTAAATGTGGCCATGGTGAAACCATCACTGGCCTCCCAGGCAGCAATGTGGTTGGGTGCTGATGCCCTATGTACTGTGCAGCATCAGGTGATTACAAAGAAAGTTGGTGTTGTTGGTGGTAACGCTGGTATGTTTAGTGATGTTGGTGTTGGGCTGATCGTGGTGGGATTCTAAAGACCAAGGTGAGATTTTTTTCAAGGGCACTGATGCTGCTGGAATAGATGACAGATGAGGTTGAGTTGACAGAAGCGATCTGTCAATGGTGAGAGAGGTTGCTCCAAGGAGGTGACAGTGAATAGAGAGTTCACTGAAAACACTTCCAAAAGTACATACAGCTCAAAAGTCTCTTCTAAATGCTGAAGGCTTCAGCTTCTGACATTGGAAAGTGAACAGCTGGTGAAATGGTAGCTTTTATACCATTTCTGCAACTGCCAACTAGCCAAAGCAATGGAGAGTCATTAAGAACCCAACTCCACTTACTTGCCGTGTTCTCCGAGTTACGGCAAACCCGTCAAAGGTTTGGTAAAATTGTAGGTGATTGCTTTTAAACCTCTTAACGAGCATTTAAGTACCTTTTAATGATGGTAATTACCTGTCCCGTCACTTGATGTCGGGTCTGCTATCCGAACACAAATCTGACAGGTCAGAAGCTTACATGGAGTCGGGTTCAGAACGGGATCCCAACCCACTGTCAATCAGGGGCATTTTAACAGCAGGCCCACCTCCAAACCTGCACTCGCAGGGCTGGGAAGATTTCGGCCTCTGTCTATGGGCCCCAAAGTTTGGAACCCACTCTCCAGAGGACTTGGCGCCTGTGCATTGAAGCCTGCTCCTGTGGGACTGCGTGGCCTGCTACGTCTAGTGCGCAGCTCCAGGGAACATTGTCTTTCTCCCTCTCTCCGTCTCTCTCTCTCCCGCTTTCCTTCCTCCATCTCTCTCTCCCCCTCCTCCCTCCGTCTCTCTCTCTCCCCATCCTCCCTCCCTCTCTCCCTCCTCCCTCCCTCTCTATCTCCCCCTCTATCTCTACCCTTCTCCCTCCCTCTCTCTCTCCCCCTCCTCCCTCCATCTCTCTCTCCCCCTCCTCCCTCCATCTCTCTCTCCCCATCCTCCCTTCCTCTCTCCCTCTTCCCTCCCTCTCTATATTCCCCTCTATCTCTACCCTTCTCCCTCCCTCTCTCTCTCCCCCTCCTCCCTCCATCTCACTCTCCTCCTCTCTCCATCGCTCTCTCCCCCTCCTCCCTCCATCTCTCTCCACCTCTTCCCTCCTTCTCTCTCTCCCCCTCCTTCCTTCCTTCCTCCCCCTTCATCTCTCTGTCCCCCTCCTCCATCCATCTCTCTCCACCTCCTTCCTCCATCTCTCTCCCCCTTCCTCCATCTGTCTCTCTCCCTCCCTCTCTCCCCCTCCTCCTACCATCGCTCACACTCTCTGTATCCCAATCTCCTCCCTTCCCCTCCATCTCTTCCCCTTCTCCCTGCCCACTCTCTCTTCCCTCCTCTCTCCCTCCCTTCTCCCTCTCCTCTCCCTCTCCCTACTCCCATCTCTCTCTTCCTCCCTCCATGCTCTTTTTAATCACATTCCACAGGCTCGAGTTCTTTAAGCCTACAGAAGCAGGCTCCAGCGCGCAGGTGCCAATTCCAGTGCCTGCGCGGTAAAGCCTGCTCTTGCAGGCCGAAAGAACTGGATCTTGGGACACAATTAAAAAGAGCACCTGCACGCTGGAGAGCACTCCTGCGGGACTGTATGCACCATGCAGCTTAGGGGGAACAGTGGACCTGCATGTCCTTGTACATGAATCACAGAAAGTTAACATGCAGGTACAGCAAGCAATTAGGAAAGCAAATCGTATTTTAACCTTTATTACAAAAGGTTTGGAGTATGAAAGTAAAAAAGTCTTAATACAATTATATAGGACTTTGGTGAGACCATATCTGGAGTATTGTGTAAAGTTTTGGTCTCCTTACCTAAGGAAGGATATACTTGCCTTAGAGGGAGTGCAACAAAGGTTCCTGGGATGGGGGGATTACACTATGAGGAGAGAAACTTAAAGGCACTTTGTCTAAATGCACGTAGCATTTGTAAAAAAATAAATGAGTTGACGGCACAAATTGAGACAAATGGGTATGATCTGATAGCCATTAGAGAGACGTGGTTGCAAGGTGACCAGGACTGGGAATTAAATATTCAGGGGTACTTGACAATCCGAAAGGTTAGACAGAAAGGTAAAGGAGGTGAGGTAGCTCTATTAATAAAGGATGGAATCACTGCAATAATAAGAAACGATATTGGCTCAAATGATAAGGGTGTTGAAACAGTTTGGGCGGAGATAAGGAACAATAAAGGGAAAAAGTCACTGGTGGGCGAAGTTTATAGGCCCCCTAACAGTTGCAACTCTGTTGATCAGAACATAAACCAGGAAATAGTGGGGGCTTGTATAAAAGGAATAGCAATAATCATGGGTGATTTTAACCTCCATATTGATTGGACAAATCAAATTAGTCTGGGTAGCCTTGAGGAGGAGTTCATAGAGTGTGTAAGAGATGGGTTCCTTGAGCAGTATGTAACGGAACCAAGCAGGGGGCAAGCTATCTTAGATCTGGTCCTGTGTAATGAGACAGGAGTAATAAACAATCTCCTAGTAAAGGATCCCCTCGGAATGAGTGATCATAGCATAATTTGTAGTGTCCTTAGATACTCTAGTAATGACTCCATAGTGTAATCCCCCCATCCCAGGAACCTTTGTTGCACTCCCTCTAAGGCAAGTATATCCTTCCTTAGGTAAGGAGACCAAAACTTTACACAATACTCCAGATATGGTCTCACCAAAGTCCTATATAATTGTATTAAGACTTTTTTACTTTCATACTCCAATGTGTTGTACTTGAACTGTAATGACCTTAGTCCTTTGTTAGTTAACTCCCAAGTGAGGATCACACCCGGTGGCCTGCCTTTTATACTAGATCAGGCACACCTGTACAGGTAACCCAAGAGTCTCCCACTGCTATGCCCTCTGGTGGCACATCTTGTGATAGTACCAACAATAACCATGTAGGATACATGATATCACTCTCCCCTGAGCCTTTAGTGCAAATTGCCTCTGCATTGACTGTGCTCTGGGCTTAGCTCTATGTGGGCTCTGTCTGGTTGACCATTGGCGGGTCACTTCAACCTTGGGTGAGTAGTTGGTGCAGTAGTGTGCTGGTGGTTGCTGTTTGTTTGTGTGTGTCCCTGACCACTCCATTCTCCACCACCCCCCCGCCCCCTCAACAACATTGATTATGGTGGGGGCTCCTAACATTCATGTACATTCAAGTTCAGGTAAGTGGGTTTTGCATTTGTTTTTTGTGTGGTTCCGTGGTGCGACAAGTACATTAGATGCCTTATCGATGCAGTGACCAGTGCGTGAGGACAAGCTAGTTCCTGAGCTGCTGGGTTGTGTCCCTGCAGTCCAGTGGTGGCTCAGTGCCCGGTGCTGGCAGTGGGAACCTGGTTGGCTCATGTAGCCTGCTCTCAGAGCTGTTGCCATGGTCCCTAGTGTCGGGCCGGTTCACAGATGTTTGTCCTTTCTTTGTGCCCTGGGTCACAGCTGCTCCCTGCGGAGCTGTCGTCGAGCAGTGCACAGGGAACTGCTGACTCGCTGGCCTGAGCGTCGTTTGGTTTGGGATCGTGGTTGATGCCTGTTTTCTTTGGGGGAACCTATATCTAGGGGTATGGCCTTGGTGCAGTCTGCCCCTTCAGACACGTGGCAGTTGGTGCCTGAGAGGTGGAGCCAACCTGGGGCATGATATTGATACTGGTGCCATTGCCCTGCTGAGGTTGCTTGTTCTGCAGCTCGTGTGTGTCAGCTGCTTGTGGTCACACTTCATGGTGCATGACCCTGGTCCCCGGGACGCAGGCTACAGCATTGGGTAGCTCGCTGGACCTGTGTGCACCTGATGGGTCCCTGCCTGCTGCATTGACTGCGTGCAGTAGAAATCCTACATCACACAACTTTTCCTTACACATTTTACTTAATCAGTTACACATTTTGTCTCTGACTTACAGTTCTTATTACATTGCTTGAGTATGTGGAACTGTCCCTTTAATTGTTGTGGGTTGCAGGCCTCCTTTAAGAGGGCCTTGCTTGCTTTACCCCAATCTGCTTCTCTGTTTGGTGCCACGTGTTGCTCCATCAGCGTTGCACCTCATGGTCTGGCCGCCGCCATCTTTGTCTTCAGCACCTCACCTCGTGGTTTGGGCGCCATCTTTCCTTCATCCACTATGTCGACTGCGGTGATCCTCTTCTCCCCAGGTTCTGCCTCCGCCGTTGGGAAGTTGCTTCTGGATCAATTTTCTTCCTCCGGAGACCTGCCACTGGAGCCTGGAAGGTGCGTTCGGGTCGTCTCAGCTGGATCATCTCCACGCAATCGTGCTGAGCGGTCTGTGTCTCGGCTGCTGTGCTGGCCTGCTCTCTGGTGCTGGGTCCACCCTCAGGTGAGGGCTTGCTTTATCTCTGAGCGCGGGGGACATCGATCGCTGAAGGGATGAAATCTTCCCACTTCCATTGGATCTCCTTCATCCACCTTCTGCCGAGCAACGTTGGTCCATCACCTGCAACAATACACAGAGGTAACTTGTGCATCGCACCATCATGGAGTACCTTTACATTCGCACTACCAATGACTGGGATAATTTCATTGTTGTAGGTGCACAGCTTTGCCTGAACCGGGACCAACTTGGGTCGTTCAGCTTGATTGTCCCATAGCCTCTCTAAGGCTCCTTGATTCATCACTGACTGGCTCGACCCCGTGTCCACTTCCATGAAGACTGGCGCTCCCTCTATCTCGACTTCCATCTTCAGCGGGGAACAATCAGTGGTGCAGGTAAACATGCTATGTACCTCCCCATGGGACTGGACTGCCTCTCCGCCTATCGATTCATAATCCACGTTGGATTCATGGCCATCTGCAGACTCTTCATTGACACAGTGAGTCATATTTCTCTTACACATTTGCTGGAGGTGGCCCTTTGTGCTGCAGCCTTTGCATACATAGTCTTTAAAGCAGCACTGGTGAGCCCTGTGATTCCATCTGCATCGCCAGCATGGTGCTAAGCGATTAGCCCCCCTCGGCGGACTCAGAGTTAAGGGACTCGTGGGCCTGTTCTCTCTTCTGTGAGAGGATTTGCGCTCTACAGTCCAGCCTCTAAACGGCGCCACTCTATGTACAGTACCTGCCGGGTTTGAGTCCTGAGGGTGAGACATCTGCCTCGAACTGCAGGTCGAGGTCATGAATGAGGGGCTCACAGAGATGGCCTTCTGCAGTGTGAATGTGGTATCTGCTGACAGTAGCTTGTGAAGAAGGCTAATTCCAATGACAAAAATGTCCTACAGCGCTTCGTTGAGGTGGGTGCCGAAATTGCATGGTGCCACCAGCCTCCTGAGGTCTGCGGTGTACTTTGCGACTTCCTAGCCTTCGGACCATCGGTGGGTAAAGAACCGGTGTCTGGCTGTGCGGATGCTCTTATTGGGCTTGAGTTGCTCCTGGATCAGGGTTACGAGCTCCTTGTATGACTTGGTCATTGTCTTCGCTGGTGCCAGCAAGTCCCTGACGAGGCCATAGACTGTTATATATGTATACTTGTATTTACTCTGTACAGCCACCAGAGAGCTCACCCCTGGAGTCCCAAGGGATCCCATAATCCCTTGGGAGCACAGGTATTTAAGGAGGCTTCACAGGTTGGAGAGGCACTCGGGAGACCTGCAATAAAAGACTAAGGTCACATTTTACTTCGAGCTCAGTGTTCAGTCTGACTCTTTTGACATACACAACAACTGGCGACGAGATAGCAAATCCAAAGATGCAGAGAACAGTGGGCATTCTGGAGAAATTCTTGGAGGGAGATGATTGGGAAACTTTTGTGAAGCGACTCGATCAATACTTCATGGCAACGAGCTAGATGGGGAAGAAAGCACTGCCAAATGAAGGGCAATCCTCCTCACCATTTGTGGGGCACCAACGTATGGCCTCATGAAGAATTTGCTCACTCCAGCGAAACCCACGGAGAAATCGTACGACGATTTGTGCACACTGGTCCGAGAGTATTTGACCCAGAAGGAAAGCGTTCGGATGGCGAGGTAACGGTTCTACACCTACAAAAGATCTGAAGGCCAGAAAGTGGCGAGTTATGTCGCCGAGCTAAGACGCCTTGCAGGACATTGCGAATTTGAAGGACATTTGGAGCACATGCTCAGAGACTTTTTCGTACTTGGCTTTGGCCACGAAACCATACTTTGCTAACTTTTGACTGCAGAGTCCCCAACTTTGAGTAAGGCCAGAGCGTTAGCCCAGGCGTTCATTGACACCAGTGACAATAAGAAGCAAACCTCTCAGCACACAAGTGCTGCTACAGGTACTGTGAACAAAGTGAAGTTGTTTTCGAATTGTAACGCACAGGGCAGGTCACACATACCTGCAGCTACATGTCCGCAGATGTCTCAGAGTCCACTATCAAGGATGATGAATGCAAGGCCATTAACACCTTGGTGGTGCTGTGGGGGTGATCATCATTTCCATTCATGCCGATTCAAAGAGTATGTTTGCAAGGGCTGTGGAACAATGGGGCACCTCCAACGAGTGTGCAGGCGAGCTGAAAAGCCTAATAAACCTGCAAACCACCATGTTGCAGAGGAGGACAGATCCACGGAGGATCACGACAAACCAGAGCCTCAGATCGAGGAGGCAGAGGTACATGGGGTGCACACATTCACCACAAATTGTCCCCCGATAAAGCTGAATGTTGAACAAAATGGACTCCCGGTGCCAATGGTGCGAGCCAGTCCATTATGAGCAAAAAGACGTTCGAAAGTTGTGGTGCAACAAGGCCTCAAGGCCAGTCTTAACTCCTGTTCGCACGAAACTAAGAACTTACACGAAAGAACTGATTCCTGTAATTGGCAGTGCTATTGTAAAGGTCTCCTATGATGGAGTGGTGCACAAGCTACCACTCTGGGTGGTACCGGACGATGGTCCCATGCTGCTCGGCAGGAGCTGGCTGGGAAAGATACGCTGGAACTGGGACGACGTCTGAGCGCTATCGCCAGCTGACGACACTTCATGTGCCCAGGTCTTAAACAAATTTCCTTCGCTGTTCGAACCAAGCATCAGGAAATTCCAAGGAGCAAAACTGCAGATCCACCTAATTCCGTGGGCGCGACCCATCCATCATAAGGCGAGAGCAGTACCGTATGTGATGAGAGAAAGGGTAGAGATCGAGCTAGACCGGCTGCAAAGAGAAGGCATAATTTCCCTGATTGAGTTCACCGAGTGGGCCAGTCCTATTGTCCCAGTCCTCAAGGGAGACGGCACCGTCAGAATCTGTGGCAATTACAAAGTAACTATCAATCGTTTCTCCCTGCAGGACCAATACCCACTACCAAAGGCCGACGACCCCTTTGCAACGCTGGCGGGAGGAAAGACATTCACGAAGCTGGATCTGGCTTCAGCCTACATGACGCAGGAACTGGAGGAATCATCGAAGGCCCTCACCTGCATCAACGCGCACAAAGGTCTTTTTGTTTATAACAGATGCCCGTTTGGGACCCGATCGGCGGCAGCGATATTCCAGAGATACATGGAAAGCTTACTGAAGTCGGTCCCAAACACTGTGGTCTTCCAGGACGACATCTTGGTCACAGGTCGGAACACAGTCGAGCATCTGGAGAACCTGGAGGAGGTTCTTAGTTGACTCAACTATGTGGGGCTCAGGTTAAAATGCTCGAAGTATGTATTCCTGGAACCTGAAGTGGAGTTCCTGGGAAGGAGGATTGCGGCGGACGGCATCAGGCCCACCAACACGAAGATGGAGGCAATCAAGAACGCACCATGGCCACAGAACGTGACGGAGCTGCGGTCATTTCTGGGACTCCTGAACTACTTTGCAAACTTCTTACCAGGTCTCAGCATACTCTTAGAACTATTGCATGTCTTACTACGAAAAGGGGATGAATGGGTTTGGGGCAAAAGCCAAGAAAATGCCTTTGTAAAAGCAAGAAAATTGTTATGCTTAAACTAATTGCTTGTGTTGTATGATCCATGTAAGCGTTTGGTACTAGCATGTGATGCGTCTTCATATGGCGTTGGTTGTGTATTGCAACAAGCTAATGATTTTGGGAAACTGCAACCGGTTGCTTATGCATTCAGGAGTCTGTCTAAGGCTGAGAGAGCCTACGGCATGATTGAGAAAGAAGTGTTGGCATGTGTCTATGGGGTAAGGAATATGCATCAATACCTGCTTGGGCTAAAATTCGAATTGGAAACTGACCATAAGCGACTTATATCCCTGTTCTTTGAGAGTAAAGGGATAAATACCAATGCATCGGCCCGCATCCAGGGATGGGCGCTCACGTTGTCCGCATAGAACTATGCCATCCACCACAGGCCAGGCACAGAAAACTGCGCCGATGCTCTCAGTAGGCTGCCATTACCCACCACAGGAGTGGAAATGGTGCAGCCCCGCAGATCTAGCCATGGTTATGGAAGCATTTGAGAGTGAATAATCACCTGACACTGTCCAGCAGATCAAAACCTGGACAAGCCAAGACCCCTTATTATCTCCAGTCAAAAGCTGTGTGCTTCACGGGAGCTGGTCCAGTGTCCCAGTGGAAATGCAGGAAGAGATAAAGCCGTTCCAGTGGAGCAAAGATGAAATGTCTATACAGGCAGACTGTCTTCTGTGGGGCAATCGAGTCGTGGTTCTCAAGAAGGGCAGAGACATCTTCATCAATTATCTCCACAGTACCCACTGATGAAAGCGACAGCCAGATCCCACATGTGGCGGGCCGGTATCGATGCAGACTTAGAGTCTTGCGTTCACAGATGTAATACCTGCTCGCAGTTAAGCAATGTACCCAGGGAGGCGCCGCTAAGTTTATGGTCTTGGCCCTCAAAACCGTGGTCTGGGCTACACATAGACTATGCAGGCCCATTCTTGGGTAAAATGTTCCTTGTGGTTGTCGATGCATACACCAAGTGGATTGAATGTGAGATAATGTCGGCTAGCTCGTCCGCTGCCATTACTGCAAGCCTGCGGGCCATGTTTGCCACACACTGCCTACCCGATGTCCTGGTGAGCGACAACGGGCCATGTTTTACCAGTGCTGAGTTCAAAGAATTCATGACCCGTAATGGGATCAAACATGTCACATCTGCCCCATTTAAACCAGCATCCAATGGTCAGGCAGAGAGAGCAGTTCAAACCATCAAGCAAGGCTTGAAGACGGTAACTGAAGGCTCACTGCAGACTCGCCTATCCCGAGTCCTGCTTAGCTACCGCACAAGATCCCACTCACTCACTGGGATCCCACCTGCTGAACTGCTCATGAAAAGATCACTTAAGACAAGGCTCTCGTTAGTTTACCCTTATCTACATTAACAGGTAGAGAGCAGGCGGCTTCAACAAAGTGCATACCATGATAGCGCAAATGTGTCACGCGAGATTGAAATCAATGATTCAACTGTAATGACCTTAGTCCTTTATTAGTTAACTCCAGAGTGAGGATCACAACTGGTGGCCTGCCTTTTATACTAGGCCAGGCACACCTGTACAGGTAACCTACGAGTCTCCCACTGCTGTGCCCTCTGGTGGTACACCTTGTGATAGTACTAACAGTAGTCATATAAGATACATGACATGATTGAATTTCAAATTCAGATGGAGGGTGAGAAAGTTGGATCTCTAACCAGCTTAAATAAAGGAGACTATGAAGGTATGAGGGCAGAGTTGGGTAAAGTGGACTGGGAAACTAGATTAAAGGATAGGACGGTTGATGAACAGTGGTGTACATTTAAGGAGATATTTCAGAACTCTCAAGAAAAATATATTCCAGTGAGGAGGAAACGGTGTTAGAGAAAAGATAGTCATCCGTGGCTAACTAAAGAAATAAAGGACAGTATCCAATTAAAAACAAGGGCATACAAAGTGGCCAAAACTAGTGGGAGGACAGAAGACTGGGAAGCTTTTAAAAGCCAGCAAAGAACAACGAAAAACATGATTAAGAAAGGGAAGATAGACTATGAAAGTAAACTAGTACAAAATATAAAAACACATAGCAAGTGTTTCTATAGGTATTAAAAAGGAAAAGGGTGGCTAAAGTAAATGTTGGTCCCTTAGAGGACAAGACCGGGGAATTAGTAATGGGGAACATGAAGATGGCAGAAACTCTGAACAAATATTTTTGTATCAGTCTTTATGGTAGAGGACACTAACTATATTTCGACAGTGGATAGTCTAGGGGCTATGGGGGGGAGGAACTTAACACAATCACAATCTCAAAGGAGGTGGTACTCAGTAAGATAATAGGACTAAAGGCAAATAAATCCCCTGGACCTGATGACTTGCATCCTAGGGTCTTAGAAACATAGAAACATAGAAAATAGGTGCAGGAATAGGCCATTCGGCCCTTCGAGCCTGCACCGCCATTCAACAAGATCATGGCTGATCACCCACCCCAGCACCTCCCCCCCACGCCCCCCCCACACCCCCCGGCCCCTCTCAGCCACAAGGACCACATCCAACTCCCTCCCGAACACATCCAATGAACTGGCATCAACAACTCTCCACGGCAGGGAACCCCACAGGCCAAAACCTCCCCGAGTGAAGAAGTCTCTCCCCATCCCAGTCCCAAACAGCCCACCCTCCATCCCAAGACCGTGCCCTCCCCCGGCTCCGGACCCACCCAACACCGAGAACACTCTTCCCGCACCCAACCCGCTCCGTCCCGTCAGAATCCTTCCCAAATGCCGAACACCCCCGGATGTTGAGCCCCCAGCCTCAGCCTCCCCAGAGCCATGCCCCCGCGACGCCAACCACACCACATCCACCAACCGCCATCTGCATAGTCAACCTGTCCACCCCACTCTGAACACTCCCCGCACCGAGGCACAGAGCCCCCAGGCCAGCCCCTCCAACACACTTCGCCCCCCCCAGACATCCGCTGCAATGTGGCCCCTCCCATCCCCCGCCCTGGGTTTCTCCGCCCCCCATCTCCACCACTCTCCCCTCCATCCCCCGCCCCCGTTTCCCCTCCACTTCCCTCTACCTCCCCCGCACAGGCTCCCATCTTGGGGGCGGTAACCTTCTGGGGTCTGTAATTTTAGCCCCCAGCGTGGAAGTCCTGCTCCCGCCGCAGAATTGGCCTTACCACCCCTCAATGGAAGCGGAGTGCAATTTCCCACACTACACTTTCTTTGGGGGCAGTTACTGGGGTACGACTGGATGCTCCTGTGACAGTTGGAACTGGTGCTCTCCACTCTCTTAAGAGAAGTAGTGGCAGGGATTGAGGATGCATTGGTTGTAATTTACCAAAATTCCCTGGATTCTGGGGAGATCCCAGCAGACTGGAAAACTGCAAATGTAACACCCCGATTTAAAAAAGGAGACAGACAAAAAGCAGGAAACTATAGACCAGTTAGCCTAACATCTGTGGTTGGGGAAATGTTGGAAAAATGTTGGAATCCATTATTAAAGAAGTTGTAGCAGGACATTTAGAAAAGCAAAAGTCGGTCAGGCAGAGTCAGCATGGATTTATGAAGGGGAAGTTATGTTTGACAAATTTGCTGGAGTTCTTTGAGGATGTAACAGGGTGGATAAAGGGGAACTAGTGGATGTGGTGTATTTGGACTTCCAAAAGGCATTTGACAAGGTGCCACATAAAAGGTTACTGCACAAGATAAAAGTTCACGGGGTTGGGGGTAATATATTAGCATGGATAGAGGATTGGCTAACTAACAGAGAACAGAGAGTTGGGATAAACGGTTCATTCTCTGGTTGGCAACCAGTAGTTAGTGGGGTGCCGCAGGGATCAGTGCTGGGACCCCAACTATTTACAATCTATATTAACGACTTGGAAGAAGGGACTGAGTGTGACGTAGCCAAGTTTGCTGATGATACAAAGATGGGAGGAAAAGCAATGTGTGAGGAGGACATAAAAAATCGACAAAAAGACGGGCTAAGTGAGTGGGCAAAAATTTGGCAGATGGAGTATAATGTTGGAAAGTGCACTTTGGCAGAAAAAATCAAAGCAAGTTATTATTTAAATGGAGAAAGATTGCAAAGTGCTACAGTACAGCGGGACCTGGGGGTACTTATGCATGAAACACAAAAGGATAGTATGCAGGTATAACAAATGATCAGGAAGGCTAATGGTATCTTGGCCTTTATTGCAAAGGGAATGGAGTATAAAAGCAGGGAAGTCTTGCTACAGCTATATAAGGTATTGGTGGTCCACATCTGGAATACTGTGTGCAGTTTTGGTTTCCATATTTACGAAAGGATATACTTGCTTTGGAGGCAGTTCAGAGAAGGTTCACTCCGGGTATGAGGGGGTTGACTTTTGAGGAAAGGTTGAGTAAGTTGGGCCTCTACTCATTGGAATTCAGAAAAGTGAGAGGTGATCTTATCAAGACGTATAAGATTGTGAGGGGGCTTGATAGGGTGGATGCAGAGAGGATGTTTCCACTGATGGGGGAGACTCGAACTAGAGGGCATGATCTTAGAATAAGGACCGCCCATTTAAAACACAGATGAGGAGAAATTTCTTCTCTCAGAAGGTTGTGAATCTGTGGAATTCGCTGCCTCAGAGAGCTGTGGAAGCTGGGACATTGAATAAATTTATGACAGAAATAGACGGTTTCTTAATCGATAAGGGGATAAGGGATTATGGAGAGCAGGTGGGGAAGTGGACCTGAGTCCATGATCAGACCAGCCATGATCTTATTGAATGGCGGAGCAGGCTCGAGGGGCCGTGTGACTTACTCCTATTCCTATTTCTTATGTTCTTATGTTCTTATGATTGAGTAGAACAGGGGCCCGAGTTTGGTCAAACATAGGTTCTGCCGATATACCATCGAAAGGACCGCTAAGATCCTGATGGTACTTTGGGCGGATGTTTGGTGGAAAAATGTGGAAAAAAATGCCCGGCGGAAAAAATGTGCCTTACACCGCCGATTCTGGGCGGCAGGTTAGATTCTGAGCCGCAAATGTGATCCTCGGCAAAGGGAGGGGGAAACGGCAAAACATTTTTTTTTTAGCAAATGGAAAAAAACTTTTTCAAATTATTCAGAGAACCCTATTCTCTAAAATCGCTGTAAAAGAAATGAAAAACACAAGTGCACTAATCTTTTCTCGCAGGTCTTCATACTTACCATTCAGGCAACACCTGCCTCCATGCGGCTCTTCTGCTGCTGGAGCAGAGGACAGCCCGGACCAATCTGGGGAGTCAGCGGGCGGGAGGACTTTTGTTGGCGTTGCACACCGGTGCACGCCAGCGGACGCTCCCCAGCGTTCTTCTCTCCTCGCCGACGTGAGGACCTCACCAAACTCGCTCGGAGGGGAGAGCACCCAGAAAGCAGGGAGACCGTTGAAAAAACACAGCGGCAGCCGAGGGTAATTTCACCAAATTCGGGCCCAATGCCTCTATTCCCTAGAGTTTAGAAGAATAAAAGGTAATCTCATTGAAACATATAAAAGGGAATGACAGGGTAAATACAGGGAGGATGTTTCCCCTAGCTGGGGAATTTGGAATTAGGGGTCACGGTCTCAGAATAAAAGGTCGTCCATTTAGCACTGGGACAAGGAGAAACTTCTTCACTCAGAGGGTGGTGAATCTTTGGAATTCTCTACTCCAGAGAGCTGTGGATGCTCAATGGTTGAATATATTCAAGACAGAAATCGATAGAACTTTGGATACTAAGAGAATCAAAGAATATGGGGATAGTGCAGGAAAGTAGAGTTGAGATCGAAGATCAGCCATGATCTAATTGATTGGCAGAGCAGGCTCGAAGGGCTGAATGGCCTCCTCCTGCTCCTATTTGTTATGTTCTTAATAAACTGTGTTCAGATTACATTGCTTGACTGGCTCAGTTTTGAAGGAGAACTCCTGCTCAGGGTTAAATGGAGTGTGCAGGCCCTCTGAATGTCAATTCAATCCAATCCATTCACAGCTGGCCTGAGGCAGTGATCATTAACATTATGATCAAAGATCAAAGACCTTGAAATTATGAAAAACATGGTAAAATCCTTGCTGTCCTTTTCTATGGTTTAAATATATAGGCCCGTAATTTGCGGTCATGAAAAAAGCTGCCCACAGAGATCTCGTGATCTCTGTGGCAAAATCTTTAGGGGGCCGAAATTTCCCCTCTCCTCAAGGCCTGTTACCACCACAAATCGGCAGCCATGCTGATGAGTGGAGTGGCCGCCAACTTTTTGTGGAATGGTCGCTGATAGCGCAATTGCCCTCGCGCGGTTTCCAGCGGTGCTTCGATTTCGCTCCCCCCCGCGCCCCCCCACCCCACTGCTCCACTGCTGCCGATCCGTGTTAAGTGAATTATCACCATGCGCACCATCCCCTCCACCCCCCCCCCGATGGCAACATTCCCCACTGAAAATCTTCGGCCTGCCCAGTGGTGCCTTTTGTTTCCCCGGTGGTCCAATGAGGCTGTGGCTTTCTGCAACGGGGGTGCGGCTTCCCTAAAAGGGGAGGATGCACTGCCGCTGCCGTCATGTTTTTTTTTGTTGGCCGACTTCCATGTCGGCCCGACAATTATGCCCTTGGGTTTGGTGGGCCACCAACAGGTAGCCTGGCACTCTCCCTTTTGGATGCCAGTCCGCTAGCCCGGCCGAAACTCTCCCTGAAGGTCCAATGGGCCGAAGTTTTAAAATCATGAAGGCTCTCCCCTTTAAGTGGAGGGGAGAGCCATGGTGACGTGGCGCTGTGATGACATCATCGCGGCGGTCACTCCGCACCGCTCCCAACTTCCGCCCTTCAGCTGTTGCCACTGCCACGTATCCGCCCCTCGCATGTAGTCACTGCTCCATTAAGAACGACTTCCGGATCTCAATTTAAAAAAGCAACAAAGAGCAGAATTTCGCTCAACCACAGCTGCGGTAAAAACTAATGAAACAGGGTGCGGTGCCCCATTTCGGGTGGGGTTCAATTTCTAGTCCTAGGTTTCTTGACATATAATTGATTGTAGCGCTGTCAACAGTGGATTCTTAGTGTGATGCAGCAGTGATGTCATCAAGCTGTCTAAGCAGCCAATCACATTGAAGAATTCTCACAGACAGGAAATCAGGAAATGAAAAGCACTGATCATCTGCACTTTTTAAAAAATGTTACAGAAAGCAAAATAAAGATTGGAACATACACATGGGATTAATGCAGAAGCTGAAATATCACGAACAGACTTAAAAAAAAAATCGAGCAATTTTTATCATTATGGAAAAATTTGACATTCCACAAATATAAAAAAATATTTTTTCAGTGCCGGTAGGATTATTTAGCAGTCAATACGCTGCTAAAACCCATGTTACAGATATTCCAAAATGGCTTAACATTTAATGGATGTTTAACAGTGATATTCGGGCGGAAAAGCTCAAGTTTTCATCAGTTCCACTGATTGTTGGTGATGTTGGAGGTGGTCGGGGGGTGCACAGCACAGCCTGTGTTGGGGCAGTCAATGACTGACTAAAACGTCTGGATCTCGGTGTATAGATGCACATACACTAAATCCTGAAGTTACGGTCAATTTCCGAGGGATAATGATGGCGAACAGAATCCGGGTCATGGTTTTAATGGATTTTCACTCTATAGAATGTGAGCTAGATTAGTAGTGTCTTGTACTTAACTAAGTTCACTCTTAAAATTGGTTAGTTCCTATGAAAACAATAATCAACTTACAAGTCCTGTTAGCATTTTAGCTGTTATTGCTGCTGTTATTCACATCCCTACTTAATTGTGTTCATTCTGTTAGTTGGCGTTTGTTTCTGCTGATGTTAATAACCCTTCAACTAGGCTGGAGTTTAATATTTTGATATTTCAAATAACAGTGTGTCGATATTTGATGTCTCCAAGATAAGAAGAGGCTAATTGATGTCCTGTTATTTACTGCTTTATCGGGGCCCAGGAGAAGCAAGGGTTCGGGGCCCAGAAGAGGCAAGGGCCCAGGGGCTGCATGGGTCAGCCCACATTGCGATCTACGGATAGTAGGAGCATGTGTGCGCACTAGGTCCGTGCAGCAGAGCTTGGTCTCCAGTCGTCTTGCTTAACCCTTGCCACTGGATCAAGACCTAGCTCTGTCAAGCACGTGCGGTGGCTGGTGTGCAACAGCCACCCCACGTTAAAAGAATCCACGCACAGGCGCCTTCCACCATTCAATATGGAGTTCTGGACCTAGAATGTCAGGTCCCTCATTAAAACACCTGTGAACTCATCCCTTTTTGGTTTGGAAGTGGGTCATCCTCTATACGAGCGACTGCCTAATACTACCATACTAATACTAGCATTTTAGGATGTTGCAGGCTCAGCACTGTGTTCTGCAAAAGCAACATTCAGTTGATTCCTTCGAGAACTTCCCCCACCCCGCCCCCCCCCAACCCCCACAATTTTCTCCCTCCCTTTCCTGAAATTCCAGATTCATCCTGCGTTATGGAACAATGAATAGTAGCCACCTCACAGTATCTCTCCCAAGTGACCATTCTTCATGCACAAACTTAGACAATGAGTACTGGAAGGCTATTCAACAATGGAAGGCATTACAACCAAATCCAATCTGTCTTCATCCAATGAACATGCAGACACACACACACACACACATTTTCCAGCTGGGTCCACTGAATAGTGATCAGAAGGATGGAAACATGATGTTTTAAATTTATATATTTTTTCCTTTAGCAATTGATGCACAAGGAGTAGCAGTATGAGAAAGGCAAAGAATAAGTCGAAGCTTTGGGAATTTAAGTTGCAAGTCATCTTACTAGTTAGAATTCATTCAACAACAACAATTTGCAATTATATATTGCCTATAATGTAGTAAAACGTGCCAAGGTGCTTGACAGGAGTTTGCCACGAATATGGGTAAAAGCGGAGACCTGGTTTGACTCCGAGGACCTCACGAATCTGGAGGTCGGAGTGCTCCGTCACCTGAGCCTGTCCTTTAAAACCGGCTCAGAGGAGGAAGTCAAACCAAGTAAGGGCAGGGTACACAAAGTGAAGGCCAGTGAGGCTAGTAAAAAGGAATGGCATCAGGAAGGAGTTAGCGCAGGGAAGGCTAGGGCGTGTTTCTGGTGTGGGAAGGCGGGTCACTGGAGGAGAGACTGCCCGGCCCCGAGGAGGGAGCAAGGCAAAGGGGATCCTCCAGTGCCTAAGACGAAACCTGTCGAGGCGAAGGGACCGATCGCGGAACAATTTGATGTTCTGGGGGCCGCCCTTCGGACAGTTTTTGTGCCAGAGCAGGGAAGGATAGATGCTGCTGTGAGCAGGGAAATCTCGTCCGCTCTGGAAATCCCACCACCCTGGCTAGCGCGCACCCAGCCTGAGTACATGTATTCGCTCACGTATGTTGAGTGGAGTTGACCATGCGTGAGCATGGGGGTGGAGAAGTTAGAGGGGAAGTACTTGGTGGATACTGGAGATTCGAGCACGGTGATCCATGCGAGAATCCCGACAGATTCACCCCGGTCCAGCAAGGTTCCATTCAGTCTCGTGGGGTTCACCGGGAACGAGCAGGCTGGGGCGCTGTCCACGGCGTTAGCCATAGATTTAGGATCCCTCCACACCAGGTGCGAATGTGTCCGAATAAATTGGGAACAGCCAGGGTCAGGAGTTCTTGGGGCCGACTTTATGTTAGCCCACAGGATTATAGTGGATTTGAGGAATCACTGCCTTTGGGGAGCAGTGGGTTCCAATAAGGAGAATGAAGGTGTAGTGATCCCAAGGAAAGGGGAAGGACGGATTACTTGCATGGATCACTGTGCTCGAAGCTCAGGTTTCCACACACAAGCATGACTGTGGTCGGGTGACGGGGGTGGAAGTCCGAGTATAGGGGGACCCCATGTCACGGCCACAGAAGCAGTACAGTTTTCCCAGAGAGGCAGAGGCCGATTTGGAGACGGCACTGTGATCCTTGGTAGCACAGGAAATGTTGAGGCCCATAGCCACACACGTGAACTCTCCACTTTGGCCGGTTAGGAAACCGGACCAGTCGTGGAGAGCCACAGTGGACAAAAACATCCCAGCCTGTGCGCCCATAGTCGCGGCCGTTGCTGATCTGATAGGGAGTATTCCAGCAACCGCAACCACATTTACGGTGCTGGACAATTCAAACGGGTTTTGGTATATTTCCCTGAAACGGGAATACCAGTACAAGTTTGCCTTCACCTTTAAGGGAAAGCAGTATAGGTGGACATGCCTTCCCAGGGATTTCATAACTGCCTCTCCATATTCCAGCAGTGCATGGCAGACACCCTAAAGGGTTTCAGCAGACCCCAGCACATGGTGCAGTATGTGGATGATTTGCTTTGTTCTCCGATGAGGGGGAGGAGCATGGTCTGCTGCTGGCCAAGCTGCTAGAGCTGCTGAGAGAGAGAGGGTTCAAAGTCAATCCTAAGAAAGCTCAGGTCGGTCAGAGGGAAGTAAAACTTCTCAGGTTGACCGTGAGAGCTAGGGAAAGGGCTATAGACGAGGCCAAACGGAAGGTGGTACAGGAGTAACCAGTCCCCACGACAGTGACGGGGGTGAGATCCTTCCTCGGGTTCACAGGGTACTGCAGGGATTTTATTGAAGATTACGCCACCACGGTAGCCCCTCTCCTTCGGCTCCTCCGCAAGGGACGAGGATGGGAGTGGGATGAGGACTGCACGGCATTAATCGCCTCAAAGGAGACCTGCAGATGGCACCCGCATTAGGGGTGATTAATGGTGGGGAGGACTTCGTTTTGGAAGTAACAGCCAGCGGGGACAGTTTGAGCGCGGTGCTGCTCCAGGAGCGGCACGGCAAACTGAGGCCCGTGGTGTACTCGTCAAGAGTCCTCACGGTTGTAGAACGGGGATATTCCAATTGCGAGAGGTATCTCCTAGCCACACATTGGGCCGTAAAGCATTCACAGCTCTTTACGGGATCGTCCCTGCTCGTTCTACTAACCCACCATACCCCCACTCAGGTGTTATTAGATGGGAGGATAAAGCACGGCGCGGTGAGCAATGCTCGCATTGCCCGCTGGACTTTATTGCTCTCACAAATGCATCTGAGTGCAAGGCCTGAGTGAGCCCAAGTTGGCCGCTAACATGATCTACCCAAGGACGGCCCACAAGTGTATGATGGAAGGGGTATGGGACGTGAACATAGGATTCCGGACTGGATTACACCCAACGGGCCGCGAGATCTACGTCGACGGGTCTCGTTCAGTAATGAACGGGGAGCGTTTCACTGGGTGCGGGATTTATGATCCTACGGCTTTGATAGCAAGGGCCATTAAACACTCGAGCTCCCTGAGCGCCCACCACACCGAACTGTCGGTGGTGGTGTGCGTCGTTACCCACACCAACGAGTTCCCGACCCCATATACCATCTGCTCGGATTCCATGTTTACGTGCAATTCGTGTACCGAATACTTAGCCATCTGGGCTCGTCGCGGTTTCACATCCGCAGACAAGAAGTCCTTAGCAACAGCACCGTTGCTGAGAAAGAACTTAGAGGCCATAGGGACCACAGGATATCATTAATCCACAAAGTAAAGGCTCACTCTAAGACAGAGCCCAGAGGGGAAAGCAACCAAAGGGCAGACGAGTTAGCAAAGGAGGGAGCCAGGGAAGAAGTTTTTTGGGATCCACACGGGTCCAGCCCAGTAGCAGTGATCTGGGATAAAGGGGGGACCAGGGAGTGCAGGAGAAGTATTGGCCCCGGAATTGAGGCAAGTCCAGGCACAGGATCCCGTCCTCAAGGTCGTCCTGGAGCAGCTAGCTAAGGGCGAGAAGGTAGAAGGTCCATTCGAGGTAGAGGACATCACCGTAAAGATGGGATGCTCTTTAAGGGGGATCGGTGGACAGTTCCCGAGACGCACCAAAGGGAATTCATCCAGTTGGCCCACGGGGGCTCAGCAGCAGGACACCTAGGGCCGGAGACTACCTGGCAAAGGGTAGAACAGGCAGGGTGGTGGCTGCAACTGAGGGAGGATGTCCGCGATTTTTGCCCGGACTGTCTGGTGTGCGCAGCGATCAACCCCGAACCGCAGCGTAGGAAGGTTCCCATGGGGCACACGAGAAGGGTAGAGGCACCATGGCAGTCAGTACAGGTCGATTATATCAGGCCATTGCCCACCACAAAGCGGGGGGGGGGTTACAAATATTCTTTAGTCCTAGTAGACGTGTTCTCCAATTGGGTGGAAGCCTTCCCTTGCCGATCAGCCATGGCATTGGCGACGGCAAGGATTTTGGTAAGGGAAGTGTTCTCCAGGTGGGGACTGCCATAGATCGTGGAGTCCGACCAAGAGAGCCACTTCACGGGGCAAGTCATGCAGGCTACCTTGAAGGTTCTGGGGATAGGGGGTAAATGGCATGTGGCTCACAACCCACAGTAATCGGGGGTTGTGGAGCAACTTAATCGGACCATCAAAGAAAGGCTGCGGAAGGAAACAGGGCCATCCCCGAAAAGGTGGGATGAGGTCCTGTCGTTAGTTTTGATGGGGGTCCGAGCCAGTCTCTTCAGGAACACAGAGTACTCCCCGCATGAGCTCATGACCGGGAGGGTCATGCGCACACCCACCATGTTCTGGCACCGGTTCTCACCGAAGGTCAAGTGAGAGAAGTAAACCGGGATAAGTTTGCCAAGAATCTGTATGAGAGGTTGAAGCAGATTCATTATCAGGCAGCCAGTAACATGGGGAAGCAGCACCGGAGTAATTGGTTGCTACTCAAACCGCAGAGAACGCACGAGTGGAAGGTAGGGGACTAGGTGATGGTCCGAAACTACGCTCGTGTAGGGACGTTTGAGCCACTGTATATGGGATTGTACAGTATAGTGGATAAGGCAAGCCCCATGGTTTACATGGTTCAACGTCCTAGGCACACAAAGTGGTTCCACGTGAACCAGTAAGTTGTTTAACCCGGGGGAAAGGGTAAGGAAAGGAAAGAAACACCAAGGCTCTGTAAACAGCATGGTGGACACGGGTCTTCCTCCCATCGTTTGGGACAGTGAGGATCCTGTGGTGAGGGCTGTAAGAAGAAGCAGCAGGATCCCACGGCCAAGGGCCAAGGGCACCGTGGACGCCTCCTTACACGCCGACCAGGAGCCGTAAAAGGCCCAGGCAAGAGGCGCCCTAGCAGGGCCACCCGGCAACACAGGTGGTATTGTACATAGTTTTCTTTGAAAGTGTTTTGGTTAGTTGAAACGAAGCCAGACCTGTGGAGGTAGACCCTTTCAAAGCAAGGTGCTTGTAAGTTTTGTTTTGCAGGAAGCCAAGGACAGAATGGAGACAGCCCTGAGACTGAACCTAATTTGGATGCTGACCGGAACGGGGCACAGCAGGAGAGGAGGCGCTGAGTTTCCCTTCTTCTACCGATGTACTGGGGGGGACAGACCCACCATGACACAGGGGGGTAGGACAGGGGACACAGACGGAATGGCGGCCTACTTCCACGAAGGAAGGTGGCCAGGGTGGATGGTGTCGATTTCGACGAAATACTCCAGCTACGCTGGATTCACATATGGGGAGGCTTCCATACTGTGTCCTAGACTGAAGGTCACAGCCACACAGGTTAGGGTAACCGAGGGCAACACGTATGCTTGAAGTGCAAGGGACACATTTCCCTGGGACAGTGGTGATGGCTCAGGTGAAGGGGGGTGCAAAATTCACAAGAACCCTCCCCAGTGTTTGGGCTCATTCGAAAAGAAATTTAATTTGGGACTACCTACCGAAAAGTTTGGAACCCTAAAGTGCTTATGGAAGAAACTACGAACTTTAATCGAATTTTGGAGTTTAAAAGACAAATTCAAGTCTGTGGGCGGGCCTAAGGAACTAACAGGAGACAACCTGATTAAGTGAGACTACCTGGGTGTAAGGACTAAAGTTAACCTGTCTGGAGAAATGGGTATTCGAGAATCTTTCTCCACAAGAGACATTAACATTACAACATGACCCAGAGATAGCTAACCATAAACTTGAAACTGGAAAACCATTTCAGCATATACATCACAAAAGAGGCCCAATCCAGCCTGTATGTGAAAACTAAGCACAAAAGGACATTGCAATTACCAAACTAATATTTCCATCAGGAAACAGTTTTCGAACATCAGCCCACCCGAGACATATTAACTTTTAATGAGCCTGCCAGAATATTACACAGAAGAGCCAAGCCCGCCCAATTTAAACAAAGAACTCTGAACAGATTTGGCGCCAAGATTAGAACCACTCAAATCGTATAACTGGCCCCTGTTTTCAACAGAGGTTGGGTAGCTAAGTAGCTGCAAGGTTGCTACTACCTCATCAATACAAGGAGAGAAACCAACACGACAGTTGTACACTAACTTCTCCAGTCTCGAAGTCCTGAAGGAAGGAAGAACATCACCATCGTGGCAGCAACTGACCACAGCCAACGTGATATCAACGAAAAACCACCGCGATCGACCAAACTCGAAACAAACTCCAACGGGAAAAAAACGAAGAATCGAAAAGTTTCCACACTACAATCTAATCCTGACCTACCAGCGGGTAAAACATTACCTAAAAGAGTGTAGAAATCTATTTCTAACCAAAGAAAACGTGTACTTACCCCACAGATCCAAAATGCGCCTTACAGCATCAGCGGACTCAACCCAACTGAAGATTGCGCAGCAAGAAGTCTTCTCCGACGTTCGCGGTACGGCAAGCAGACCCTACCGCATCCAGCGAACCCTGAAACCGCGATCTACCGTTAATTGTCAAAAATATTAGTAAGCATAGCCCCTGCCTGCCCTGGAGTCTAACCGAGCTAGAATTAGGTATTGGGAGATGGGAGGTGTAATTCCACTGTAACCCCCTTTGAATGTAATATGTTGTTCTCTATTAGAGTCATTATAAGTTATTGTAACCCCCTCTGAGTGTGTAAGATGTTGTTCTTTAATAAGTTTGAATAAGTTTTGACATTGTATTTTCTTATCAGAGTAATTATAAGTTTGTGATTTTCTTGACGGTCATAAAATCAAAGTTCTTTTGCATCAAACCAGTATCCTTTGCACTTTGTCACATCCCCCAAATAAATCCAGAGTACCGAACCCAAGGAAGTGGGAGTGATTCGAACCGCTCAAGTTGGTCAGAAGGGAACCTGACCCCCTCATAGAGACCACCCCCTTACAAAATGGCGACCGCGGCAGGACTCTGGTACAAGGGGTGTGATGTAGTGAGTGCTGGTTTGGGGCAAAGAACCAAGATGGAAGAGAAGATTTCCTCCTATATGTATAAGAAAATGAATGTAACTAAAGAATGGGTGCTTAGTCTATTGCATGCTGAGCGTCCAACTGACGCTGCAGCCCAGTGGACATAGAAACATAGAAACATAGAAAATAGGTACAGGAGTAGGCCATTCGGCCCTTCTAGCCTGCACCGCCATTCAATGAGTTCATGGCTGAACATACAACTTCAGTACCCCATTCCTGCTTTCTCGCCATACGCCTTGATCCCCCTAGTAGTAAGGAATTCATATAACTCCTTTTTGAATATATTTAGTGAATTGGCCTCAACAACTTTCTGTGGTAGAGAATTCCACAGGTTCACCACTCTCTGGGTGAAGAAATTCCTCCTCATCTCAGTCCTAAATGGCTTACCCCTTATCTTTAGACTGTGACCCCTGGTTCTGGACTTCCCCAACATTGGGAACATTCTTCCTGCATCTAACCTGTCTAAACCCATCAGAATTTTAAACGTTTCTGTGAGATCCCCTCTCATTCTTCTGAACTCCAGTGAATACAAGCCCAGTTGATCCACTCTTTCTTGATATGTCAGTCCCACCATCCTAGGAATCAGTCTGGTAAACCTTCGCTGCACTCCCTCAATAGCAAGAATATCCTTCCTCAAGTTAGGAGACCAAAACTGTATATAATACTCCAGGTGTGGCCTCACCAAGGCCCTGTACAACTGTAGTATCACCTCCCTGCCCCCTGTACTCAAATCCCCTCGCTATGAAGGCCAACATGCCATTTGCTTTCTTAACCGCCTGCTGTACCTGCATGCCAACCTTCAATGACTGATGCACCATGACACCCAGGTCTCGTTGCACCTCCCGTTTTCCTAATCTGTCGCCATTCAGATAATAGTCTGTCTCTCTGTTTTTACCACCAAAGTGGATAACCTCACATTTATCCACATTATACTTCATCTGCCATGCATTTGCCCACTCACCTAGCCTATCCAAGTCGCTCTGCAGCCTCATAGCATCCTCCTCGCAGCTCACGCTGCCACCCAACTTAGTGTCATCCGCAAATTTGGAGATACTACATTTAATCCCCTCGTCTAAATCATTAATGTACAGTGTAAACAGCTGGGGCCCCAGCACAGAACCTTGCGGTACCCTACTAGTCACTGCCTGCCATTCTGAAAAGTCCCCATTTACTCCTACTCTTTGCTTCCTGTCTGACAACCAGTTCTCAATCCATGTCAGCACACTACCCCCAATCCCATGTGCTTTAACTTTGCACATTAATCTCTTGTGTGGGACCTTCTCGAAAGCCTTCTGAAAGTCCAAATATACCACATCAACTGGTTCTCCCTTGTCCACTCTACTGGAAACATCCTCAAAAAATTCCAGAAGATTTGTCAAGCATGATTTCCCTTTCACAAATCCATGCTGACTTGGACCTATCATGTCACCTCTTTCCAAATGCACTGCTATGACATCCTTAATAATTGATTCCATCATTTTACCCACTACCGATGTCAGGCTGACCGGTCTATAATTCCTTGTTATCTCTCTCCCTCCTTTTTTAAAAAGTGGGGTTACATTGGCTACCCTCCACTCCATAGGAACTGATCCAGAGTCAATGGAATGTTGGAAAATGACTGTCAATGCATCCGCTATTTCCAAGGCCACCTCCTTAAGTACTCTGGGATGCAGTCCATCAGGCCCTGGGGATTTATCGGCCTTCAATCCCATCAATTTCCCCAACACAATTTCCCGATTAATAAGGATTTCCCTCAGTTCCTCCTCCTTACTAGACCCTCCGACCCCTTTTATATCTGGAAGGTTGTTTAAGTCCTCCTTAGTGAATACCGAACCAAAGTACTTGTTCAATTGGTCCGCCATTTCTTTGTTCCCCGTTATGACTTCCCCTGATTCTGACTGCACGGGACCTACATTTGTCTTTACTAACCTTTTTCTCTTTACATATCTATAGAAACTTTTGCAATCCGTCTTAATGTTCCCTGCAAGCTTCTTCTCGTACTCCATTTTCCCTGCCCTAATCAAACCCTTTGTCCTCCTCTGCTGAGTTCTAAATTTCTCCCAGTCCCCAGCAAGCAAAGATCACAAAGAAACAGTAGAGAAGGCAATTTGGTTGGTCTGCCTACAGCGACAGGTCCAACTCCTAGCCAGAATGAATGCAACATTATAGGCAGAGTTATGGGAATGCGCAGGGAACTACCAGCAAAGGGTTATGTCAAAAGAAAGATTATCGGGAGAACTCCGTAAGCTAAAACAGGAAAGGACCCAAATAATGGAAAGGTTTAAAAACAGACAGGACTATTTTAAATGTCAGGTTGCTGAGGCCAAAAGTAATGAAAAGTCACTGAGGGAGGAAGGCACTCGCCTCACCCTACAAGTAAAAGAGCTCCAGGAAAGATTAAAAAATGTGCAAGCAGCGTATAAAGTAGTTAGCACTAATACGTTTGAATCGGGACACCACGGTCCCTGCCAGCAACAAATTAAAAGTTTAAACCTTGCTCTATCCAAGGCAAAAGGCATGGTATGCCTAATAAGCCTGGGTACGCCCCAGGTAAACCTGGGAGATAAGGAGGAAACTACCGGCCACTACCTGTGGCACCAGTGACTACACCGGTTCAGCAGCAGGAGGGGCAAATCAGTTGTGGGGCGGACAGGGATAGTGAACCACCACCACCTATGGCACCGAGTTTCAGCTCAGCTTGGCCGTAGGGGTGAGAGGGAGGCGAGCCAGAACAGGGAGAGCCAGAACCAGGGCCAATGTGCCCGGTCCGGCAACAGAGGTTTGGCCCGCCCACCCTAGTCGGAGGTCCAGGGCCCCTGGAAAGTCAGTTTGTGGTCCCCCACACTCCCCACCAGCTTGGGGCTATGATAAGCCACCTGGGAAAGCTAACTCCAAAGGGAGACCCCTCGGTTCACTTTGTGGAGGCGGAACAGGAAGGGGATATTAATGGGTGTGATAATGCAGAAATGGCAAAGATGCTTCTCCTATCTCTAGACAGCAAACTGTATCAGTCCCTCTCTACTGAGAGCAAAAGAGGACAGAAAACACTTGCTGCCGTCCAAAAGGACATTTTAGAAGCTATAGGTTGCAATGACGGGAGTCCCTTCTCTAGAATAGAGAAAACGATGCAGCTCACAGGGGAAACCCATAGGCTTTCGCACACCGACTGTGGCCTGTGTACAAAAACGCCTGTAGTGGGGATATAGACAGAGATCACTTAAGCCCAGACGAATTAGCACACTGGCTCCGAAGCCCAGTAGCTAACAGTTTACCCAGAATAAGAACCAAGGCTGAGGCCTGGCTCGACCCAAGAGATCCCCAAGCCACAGAACAGGGAGTGCTTAGGCGAGTGACCCTAGCTTACAGAAATGGCAGAGGGACAGAAGAGCACCCACAAAAGGGAAGAGTTCACGAAATCCAACATAGCCAAGATAAGAGGGAATGGCGCCACGAGGAGGATAACCCCTCCGATACAAAACATACCTGCTTCAGGTGCAGAAAGAGTGGGCACTGGAGAAAGGATTGTAGAAATCCATGGAAGAGTAGCGCAGGAAAGAATTCTCCAGCCCCTGCCCAGAAGACCGAGATAGATAAGCCAGTCCCTCCCCACTCATTCGATACTTTTCTAACCGTGCTCCGAGCCATGTTAGATGGCCCTGGGAAGGTAGCCACCGCCACCGGTACCGAGATCCCATCTGCCCCCTCCCAACCAAAACCATGACTAGGACAGGCGCAGCCTGTCCACCTGTGTGCCCTCGAGTACAATGCGAGGGGGAGACCGACTGTACAGATGGAGGTGGAAAAGTTGAAAGGTACTTACCTGCTGGACACCGGTGCCTCAAGCACGCTTGTCTATGCATCTAACCCCACCGCCTCACCTGTGTCTAACGGGGTCCCTTACAGCTTGGTGGGTTTCACAGGCACTGAACAGACTGGCTCATTCTCCATTCCGCTCTCCATGCATTTAGGTACACTCCACACGAAGTGGACTTGTGTCCTGATGAAGTGGGAGCAGGAAGGGAGAGGGAGCCTGCGGGCTGACTTCATCCTAGGCCATGGGATCCTGGTGGATTTAAGAAACCACTGTCTTTGGGCGTCAGTCTGCACGGGACAGGAAAGTGAGGTGATAGTTATCCCGGGAAAACAGGGAAAAGGGATGGTGTGCACCATGAAACCAAAGGAAGGTTACGACCTTGAATCACTGGTCAGTAACACCCCTGTAGAATATCAAGAGTATGTGAGGAAAAACCTTGCAGCTTTTGGCACTCACAAACACAACTGTGGGGGAATAAACGGGGTCAAGGTTAGCATAGATGGGGACCCCATGACCCAACCACAAAAACAGTACAACTTCCCCAGGGAGGCGGAGGCAGACATGGAAACAGCCTTGGGTTCTCTGGTTAAACAGGGGGTATTGAGACCAATAGCTACCCATGTGAACTCTCCATTGTGGCCGGTTAAGAAATCGGACAACTCCTGGAGAGTCACGGTGGACTATCGAGTACTCAACCGTAACATCCCCGCCTGTGCACCCACCTTTGCTGCTGTCGCCGACCTCATTGGAAGTATCCCAGCCTCTGCGACCACCTTCATGGTGCTGGATATTTTCAACGGGTTCTGGTCCATACCGTTAAGAAGAGAAGACCAGTACAAGTTTGCTTTTACCTTTAAAGGACAACAATACACTTGGAACTGTCTCCCTCAGGGCTTTCACGACAGCCCCAGTATTTTCCATCAGTGTATGGCCAACTGTTTAAAGGACTTCAGCAGACCCCAGTAGCTTGTACAGTATGAGGATGACCTGCTTCTGTTCACCGATGAGGGGGAGGAGCATGGCCCACTGCTGGCTGAACTGCTGGAGCTGCTGAAAGAAGGAGGATTTAAAGTAAACGCCAAGAAGGCACAGATCGGCCTGAAGGAAGTAAAATTCCTGGGACTGGCTGTGCGCGCTGGGGAAAGAGCCATCGACAAAGCTAGAAGGGAAGCAGTGCAGAAGTTACCAGCCCCCAACACAGTAATAGGAGTACGATCTTTTCTAGGGCTAACCGGGTACTGCAGAGATTTCATTGAGGATTATGCAACCACCGCAGCCCCTCTGCTCCTACACAAGGGAGTGGAGTGGGAATGGGACGAAGGTTGAGAGGCAGCATTTATCCAACTCAAGAAAGACCTGCAGACCGCGCCGGCTCTAGGGGCCATAGATGGGGGTAAAGAGTTTTTCCTGGAGGTAGCAGCCAGTGGGGACAGTCTGAGTGCAGTACTGTTCCAAGAGCGGCACGGCCGGCTGAGACCAGTGGTCTACTCCTCCAGGATACTCATGGACATGGAGAAGGGATACTCCAACTGTGAGCGGCACCTCCTAGCCATTCACTAGGCTGTGAAAATCTCACTGATCTTCACAGGGGGATCCCCTATCACACTCCTTACCCACCATACGCCCACCCAAATGCTCCTGAACGGGAGAATCAAGGATGGGACAGTGAGCAGTGCCCGCATTGCTCGCTGGACCCTGCTCCTCTCTCAAATGGACCTAAGGGTAAAGGGTCTCTGCGAACCAAGACTCACAGCCAACATGATTTATCCAGGGACTGTCTACCGGTGTTCTGTAGAAGGGGTATGGGAAATTAACATAGGCCTTCGGGCTGGGTTACACCCCACAGGCTGAGAGATCTATGTGGATGGTTCAAGCACGGTATCTGCGGGTGAACGGCTCACAGGCTGCGGAGTTTATGACCCAGAGGCAGGCATTGCCCTGGCGATTAAGTTCCCCAGTACTATGAGCGCCCAGCACGCTGAACTGTCTGCGATGGTGTACGTAGTCACACACCCCGAAGAATTCCTTATCCCATACACGATTTGCTCAGACAGTATGTTCACATGCAATTCATGTATGGAGTACCTGGCTATCTGGTCCCGCCGCGGATAAACATCCACAGACGGGAGACTCCTGGCAATCAAGCCCTGACTGGAAAAGATCATGAAAGCCATAGGGGAGGAAGGGAACATCAACATATATAAGGTGAAGGCACATTCCACCACTGAACCCCGTAGCGAGGGAAACCAGCAGGCTGACATGTTGGCCAAGCAAGGTGCCCGCACGGGCAAGCTCTGGGATCTGTACAGTCCAGGACCCATCACAGCAGTCAGGGGCAGGATCGGGGCGGCAGGGATAGCTTTTCCCCCAGACCTAGAAATGGTCCAGACCCAAGAACCCGTCCTCAAGACTGTCCTGAACACATTAGCTAAAGGGGAAAGGGTAGACGGCCCATAAGGCACCGCAGCAATTGCCATTAAAGAAGGCATGCTGTTCAGGGGGGAGCAATGGGTAGTACCGCAACAACACCGGAGAGAATTCCTCCAGCTGGCCCACGAGGGTGCAGGAGCAGGACACCCTGGACCTGAGACCACTTGGCAATGAGTGGAACAGGCAGGGTGGTGGCCAGTGTAAAGTCCTTACACAATACCACAAATCCACACGAGGCACATTCTATGGACAAGGTCACTCCATGACCTGAACCTTTATTCACAGGATCAAGAAGTCTTGCCCCTGCGTGGGACCTCCCTTTATATACCTCGATGACCAGGTGAGGAGTATCTCCTACAAGTTCACCCCCTGTGGTCACGGTGTGCATTTCTTATGTATATACAGTATTGCAGTGTTGTTACATAAAGATTACATACATGACATCACCTCCCCCTCAACACCTTATTGGGATCATAGGTTAAGTCTCTCGGGTGGTCTGCGCTCTCTCGTGGAGCGCCGCAGTTGGGGCTCTGGTTGTTGAGCCTTGGTATGCGTGTCTCTCACCTGTGGTGATTCCGGCCTGTCCGGGCTGACCGCAGGGACTGTGCATGCTGCTGAATGTTCTTGTTGCTCATTCACTGGCGGTGGTGTGAATACCATCTCATGATCTTCCTCAAGTTCCTCAGTGTCCATGCTGAACCTTTTTTTTACTTGGTCCAGATGCTTGCGGCATATCTGCCCATTGTTAAGTTTAACCACTATGACCCTATTTCCCTCTTTGTCTATTACAGTACCCTCAAGCCATTTGGGCCCCAAAGCGTGATTGAGAACAAATATGGGGTCATCAATTTCTATACATCTCCCCCTTGAATTTTGGTCATGGTACTCGTTTTGGGACTGACGTTTTCCCTCAAGAATGTCAGACAGGACTGGATGAATGAGGGACAGCCGAGTTTTGAGTGTTCGTTTCATGAGCAGCTCCGCGGGCGGGACCCCCGTGAGCGAGTGCGGTTGGGACCTACAGACCAGCAGGAGGCGCGATAGGCGGCATTGAAGGGAGGGTCCTTGAATCCGGAGCATGCCTTGTTTTATGATTTGGACCACGCGTTCCGCTTGGCCATTGGAGGCTGGCTTGAACGGTGCTGTCCTGACATGGTTAATGCCATTACCCGACATGAACTCCTAGAATTCGTAGCTTGTGAAACATGGGCCATTATCACTAACAAAGATGTCCGGCAAGCCGTGGGTCGCAAAGACCGCGCGCAGACTCTCCACGGTGGTGGATGTCGTGCATGAATTCAAAATGATGCACTTGATCCATTTCGAGTATGCATCTACCACAATGAGAAACATTTTTCCCATGAACGGGCCCGCGTAGTCTACGTGAATATGTGACCATGGCCTGGTGGGCCAGGGCCACGGGCTGAGCGGTGCCTCCCTGGGGCATTACCTAGCTGGGCACACGTCGTACAGCTGCGAACACAGTGTTCCAGGTCTGAATCAATTCCCGGCCACCACACATGTGACCAGGCAATGGCCTTCATCAGCACGATGCCTGGGTGCTCGCTGTGGAGTTCCCTGATAAATGCTTCCCTGCCCCTCTGGGGCATGACTACCCGGCTGCCCCATAGTAGGCAGTCGGCTTGGATGGAGAGCTCATCCATCCGCCTGTGAAACGGTCTGACCTCCTCAGGGCATGCTCCGTGTGCAGGCGCCCAATCCCCAGTCAGGATACATTTCTTAATCAAGGATAGGAGGGGATCTCTGTTGATCAAGATTTTGATCTGGCAGGCTGTGATGGGGGAGTCTGCGCTGTCAAAGGCATCGACAGCCATGACCATCTCAGCAATTTGCTCCGCTGCCCCCTTGGTGGTGGCCAGTGGAAGCCTGCTGAGCACGTCAGCGCAATTTTCAGTGCCGGGCCGGTGCCGGATGGTGTAGTCATACGCAGCGAGCGTGAGAGCCCATCGCTGTATGCGAGCTGACGCATTGGCATTGACGGCCTTGCTGTCTGACAGCAGGGATGTTAACGGCTTGTGGTCCATTTCTAATTTGAACCTTCTGCCAAAAAGGTACTGATGCATCTTTTTCACCCCATAGACACATGCGAGTGCTTCCTTCTCAACCATTCCATATAGCGACCTGGAGGCATAAGCCACAGGTTGTAGTTGGCCCTCAGCATTACCCTGCTGCAACACGCACCCAACCCCCATAGGACGATGCATCACATGTCAGAACCAATTTCTTACGGGGGTCATACAAGGTCAACAACTTATTTGAACAAAGTAGGTTCTGTGCCCGATTGAAAGCCCGTTCCTGACAGTCCCCCCAAAACCAATCGCAGCCCTTAAGCAGGAGCACATGTAGCAGCTCCAACAATGTGCTTAAGTTCGGCAGAAAGTTTCCGAAATAGTTCAAGAGTCCCAGAAATGAACGCAACTCCGATGTGTTGCAGGGCCTGGGCGCTCGTCGAATCACCTCCGTTTTGGGTTCGGTAGGCCGAATCCCATCTGCAGCAAACCTCCTGCCCAGAAACTCGACCTCAGGAGCCAAAAACACACACTTAGACTTCTTGAGTCGCAGGCCTACCCGGTCCAGTCGGCGTAGCACCTCCTCCAGGTTGTGGAGGTGTTCCTCGGTGTCACGGCCGGTGATGAGGATGTCGTCCTGAAATACGATTGTTCCAGGAATGGATTTGAGCAGGCTTTCCATGTTTCTTTGAAAAATCGCGGCCGCTGATCGAATGCCAAATGGACACCTGTTGCAAACAAACAGTCCCTTGTGCGTGTTGATGGTGGTCAGTAGTTTAGATTCGTCGGCCAGTCATGTAGGCTGAAGTGAGATCCAACTTGGTGAACAGCTTGCCGCCTGCCAGCGTGGCAAAAAGGTCCTACGCTCTCGGGAGCGGGTATTGGTCTTGTAGGGACACTCGGTTGATAGTGGCCTTGTAGTCGCCACAGATCCTGACCGAGCCATCCGCTTTTAGGAGGGGAACGATGGGGCTTGCCCAGTCGCTGAATTCAATGGGCGGGATGATGCCCTCTCTCAGCAACCAGTCCAACTCACTTTCAATTTTCTCCCGCATCACATACGGCCCAGCTCTGGCTTTGTGGTGCACTGGTCTGACGTCCGGGGTGATGCGTATCACTACTTTGGTACCTTTGAACGTCCCGACGCCAGGTTGAAATAGTGACTCAAATTACTGTAGGACCTGTGAGCATGAACTTCGCTCCACAGATGACATGGCATTCACATCCCCCCATTTCCAGTTTATCTCAGCTAACCAGCTCCTCCCCAGCAGTGCGGGACCATTGCCCGGGACTATCCAGAGCGGCAGCCGGTTCACCGATCCATTGTGTGTGACCGCCAACATTGCACTGCCTAGCACTGGAATTATTTCTTTGGTATATGTCCGTAATTGCATCTCAATGCATTCTAATTTGGGTCTGCTGGTTTTGAGTGGCCACAGCTTTTTGAATTGTTGAACACTCATGAGTGACTGGCTGGCCCCCGTGCCCATCTCCATGCATACAGGGATGCCATTTAATAGGACTTTCATCATCATAGGTGGCGTTTTGGTATATGAGCTGTGAATATGAACCCTCTGAACTTCAGCGTCCATTGATTTGCCCCAAGCGTCATCCTGCCTCACAGATCCCTCATCTGGTTCATCTGCCTCGTATATTTGCCTGGTTACAGGCTTTCTGCACATTCTGGCTAAATGGCCACTGAGGTTACAATTTCTGCAGATGAACTGTTGAAACCTGCAAGTCCTGGCAGCATGTCTGCCCCTCACACTTCCAGCATGAACTGAGATTCCCATTGTTGTGAACAAAAGAGCTGTTACCAGGCATTCCTCGCTGATTGTCCCTTTGACTGCTCTTGAGCACTGTGTTAGTGGTTGTCAATGGCCCCATCCCGGGCCGCATTGTCCACTGGGGGGGTGTAAGTGTCAGTTCAGCCTGCCATTGTCTCTGTTGGAGACTTACTCTTGGGTCTATTGCTGCCTGGGGTGTCTCAAACTGCCCTTGCCTGCCTGCGGGGCTCTGTGTCGCGTTTATGATATTGAATCCCTGATTGGAGGCAGAATTGCGCACGTATATTATCTTGGTTTCCTCCCCCGCCGCCATAAAAGTCTGAGCCATCAACGCTGCCGCTTCCAAGGTCAAGTCCTTGGTCTCAATTAGCTTTCTGAAAATCCAAGCATGACCGATGCCCTCAATAAAGAAATCCCTTAGCATCTCCCCCCTGCAGGCGTCTGTGAACTTACAGAGGCTGGCCAAGCGCCGGAGGTCCGCAACGAAATCCGGTATGCTCTGTCCTTCCCGACGTCGGTGGGTATAGAATCTGTGTCGGGCCATGTGTACGCTGCTCGCCGGTTTGAGGTGCTCACCGATTAGTTTGCTGAGCTCTTCAAAGGTATTGTCCGCCGGCTTTTCGGGTGCTAGCATGTCTTTCATGAGTGCGTAAGTCTTAGATCCACAACTGGTCAGCAGATGAGCCCTTCGCTTGTCGGCCGCTGCGTCTCCCAGCCAGTCCTTTGTGACAAAACTCTGCTGGAGCCTTTCAATGAAATCGTCCCAGTCCTCACCAACACAGTACCGTTCATCTGTGCTGCCAGTGGCCATTCTCGTGGGTCGTTGATTCCCGTTTCTCGTCGCCAATGTAAAGTCCTTACACAATATCACAAATCCACACGAGGCACATTCTATGGACAAGGTCACTCCATGACCTGAACCTTTATTCAAAGTCCAAGAAGCCTTGACTCTACGTTGGACCTCCCTTTATATACCTGGATGACCAGGTGAGGAGTGTATCCCACAAGTTCACCCCCTGTGGTCAAGGTGTGCATTTCTTACATATATTCAGTATTGCAGTGTTGTTACATAAAGGTTACATACATGACATCCAGGACTGAGGCAAGACGTCCGCTAGTTCTGTGCTAGCTATCTGGTGTGCGCAGCCAAAAACCCCGAGCCCCCAGAAAAGAAAGGTGTCTATGGGACATAGCAGAAGGGTAGAGGGACCCTGGCAGTCGATCCAAATTGATTACATCGGGCCCCTACCCACTGCCCATGGAGGCTACAAGTACTGCCTAGTATTGGTGGATGGTTTCACCAAATGGGTGGAAGCCTTCCCATGCCGAACAGCCACTGCCCTGGGAACAGCCAGGATCCTGGTCAGAGAAGTGTTCTCTCGATGGGGACTACCACAATACATGGAGTCCGACCAAGGGAGTCACTTCACCAGGCAGGTGATGCAGGAGACCCTTAAGTTGCTCGGCATCAAAGGTAAATGGCATGTCGCCCACAACCCGCAGTCATCCGGGCCTGTGGAGCATTTAAACCGCACCATCAAAGAAAGAATGCGCAAAGAGACAGGGGACTCACCCAAAGGGTGGGTAGAGGTCCTACCACTGGTCCTCAGGGATCCAGGCCAGCCAGTCAAAGAGCACGGGGTACTCATGACCGGCAGAGCTCATGACCGGCAGAGCCATGCGAACCCCCACCCATGTGTTAGCCCCGGTCAGCTTAGGGAAGCGAACTGGGACAGCTTTGTCAGGAATCTGCTTGAACACCTGAAACAGATTCACTGGCAGGCTGCTAAAAACATGGGAAAACAGCATTGGAGCAATCGACTGCTGCTAGAACCCCACAAGCATCGCGAATGGGAAATAGGGGACCAGGTTATGGTGAGGAACTACACTAGAGTAGGGGTCTTTGAGGCACTCCACATGGGACCGTTCCACATTGTTGACAAGGCAAGCCCCATGATCTATGCCATAAAATTGCCCCGCCGAACAAAGTGGTTCCACATAAATCAGTGCAAACTTCTCAACCCAGGGACTGCAGCAAAACGTAAGGGACAGCCAAAAATGGTAAACCGTACTAAAGACAGGGACCCCCAGCCAACAGCCCCCGACTGGAAATCCCACAGGGGACGTGGCAGACCCACAGACTGCACCTAGAGGAGCGGTAGACTGTGTTACTGGAGGAGCTGTCCCCCCAGTCACACCCCCAGCAGCAGGAGCCTTAAGAAGGACTCCCTGCACACCACAGCCAAAGACACCATGGTCACCAGCGCCCTAATTTAAATGGTTCAGTCCCGGGAAAGGAACCAGCCACAAAAGGGCACCTAAGGTCAGAGACCAGCCCGCGAGCAGGGACACCCAGCCGGTAGCCTCGGACAATGAGGAATCCTCAGAAGAGAGAGCGGTGGACCAGACACCAAGTGAGAGTCCCCAGCCCGTAGCCCTCGACCAGGCAGAACAACTCCCAGGGGAAGGAACGAACCAGGCAGCCACCCCCAAAGGAGCGGTATGCTGCAGCACTGGAGGGGACGTACCCCCGATAGTGTGGGACTCAAACCCACGTCTGGTCAGACCCTACCGCATCCAATGAACCCCGAAACCGCGATCTACCGTTAACTGTTAAAAAGATTGGTAAGCATAGTCCCCGCCTGCCCTGGAGTCTAACCAAGCTAGAATTAGGTATTGGGAGGTGGGAGGTATAATTTTACTGTAACCCCCTTTGAACGTAATGTGTTGTTCTCTATTAGATTCATTATAAGTTATTGTAACCCCCTCTGAGTGTGTAAGGTATTGTTCTTTAATAAGTTTGAACAAGTTTTGACATTGTATTTTCTTATCAGAGTAATTTTCTTGACGGTAATATATTCAAAGTTCTTTTGCATCAAACCAGTGTCCTTTGCACTTTGTCACATCCCCCAAATAAATCCAGAGTCTAGAACCCAAGGGAGTGAGAGCGGTTCAAACAGCTCAAGTTAGTCAGAAGGGAACCTGACCCCCTCATAGAGACCATCCCCTTACACAAGAAACTGAGTCAGGACACGAGGAACCAGACAGCAGACTGGGAGAGACTAGGGAACGATACGTACCGACAGATTAGAAACAAAGAAACATAGAAAATGGGAGCAGGAGTAGGCCATTCGGCCCATCGAGCCTGCACCACCATTCAATAAGATCATGGCTGATCATGCACCTCAGTACCCTTTTCCTGCTTTCTCTCCACACCCCTTGATCCCTTTAGCTGTCAGAGCAATATCTAACTCCCTCTTGAATATATCCAATGAACTGGCATCAACAACTCTCTGCGGTAGAGAATTCCACAGGCTCACAATTCTCTGAGTGAAGAAGTTTCTCCTCATCTCAGTCCTAAATGGTTTACCACTTATCCTTACACTGTGACCTCTGGTTCTGGACTTCCCCAACATCGGGAACATTCTTCCTGCATCTAACCTGTCCAATTCCGTCAGAATTTTATTGGTTTCTATGAGATCCCCTCTCATTCTTCTAAATTCCACTGAATATAAGCCTAGTTGATCCAGTCTCTCCTCATATATCAGTCCTGCCATCCCGGGAATCAGTCTGGTGAAGCTTCGCTGCACTCCCTCAATAGCAAGAACGTCCTTCCTCAGATTAGGAGACCAAAATTGAACACAATATTCAAGGTGAGGCCTCACCAAGGCCCTGTGCAACTGCATTAAGACCTCCCTGTTCCTATACTCAAATCCCCGAGCTATGAAGGCCAACATGTCATTTGCCTTCTTCACCGTCTGCTATACCTGCATGCCAACTTTCAATGACTGATGTACCATGACACCCAGGTCTCGTTGCACCTCCCCTTTTCCTAATCTGCCGCCATTCAGATAATGTTCTACCTTCATGTTTTTGCCAGCAAAGTGGATAACCTCACATGTATCCACATTATACTGCATCTGCCATGCATTTGCCCACTCACCTAACCTGTCCAAGTCACCCTGCAGCCTCAAAGCATCCTCCTCACAACTCACACTGCCACCCAGCTGCAGACTTGGAGATATTACACTCAATTCCTTCATCTAAATCATTGATGTATATTGTAAATAGCTGGGATCCCAGCACTGAGCACTGCGGCACCCCACTAATCACTGCCTGCTATTCTGAGAAGGACCCATTTACCCCTATTCTCTGCTTCCTATCTGCCAACCAGTTCCCTATCCACGTCAATACAATACCCCCAATACCATTTGCTTTAATTTTACACACTAATCTCTTGTGTGGGACCTTGTCAAAAGCCTTTTGAAAGTCCAAATACACCACATCCACTGGTTCTCCCTTGTCCACTCTACTAGTTACATCCTCAAATAATTCTAGAAGACTTGTCAAGCATGATTTCCCTTTCATAAATCCATGCTGACATGGACCTATCCTGTCACTGCTTTCCAAATGCGCTGCCATTTCATCTTTAATAATTGATTCCAATATTTTCCCCACTACTGATGTCAGGCTAACAGGTCTATAATTCACCGTTTTCTCTCTCTCTCCTTTTTTAAAAAGTGGTGTTACATTAGCTATCCTCCAGTCCATAGGAACTGATCCAGAGTCGATAGACTGTTGGAAAATGATCACCAATGCATGCACTATTTCTAGGGCCACTTCCTTAAATACTCTCGGATGCAGACTATCAGGCCCTGGGAATTTATCGGCCTTCAATCCCATCAATTTCCCTAACACAATTTCCTGACTAATAAGGATTTCCTTCAGTTCCTCCTTCTCACTAGACCCTCGGTCCCCTAGTATTTCCGGAAGGTTATTTGTGTCTTCCTTAGTGAAGACAGAACCAAAGTATTTGTTCAATTGGTCTGCCATTTCTTTGTTCCCCATTATAATTTCAGCTGATTCTGACTGCAAGGGACCTACATTTGTCTTCACTAATCTTTTTCTCCACATATCTATAGAAGCTTTTGCAGTCAGTTTTTATGTTCCCTGCAAGCTTACTCTCATATTCTATTTTCCCCCTCATAATTAAACCCTTTGTCCTCCTCTGCTGAATTCTAAATTTCTCCCAGTCCTCAGGTTTGCTGCTTTTTCTGGCCAATTTATATGCCTCTTCCTTGGATTTAACACTATCCCTAATTTCCCTTGTTAGCCACGGTTGAGCCACCTTCCCTGTTTTATTTCTACGCCAGACAGGGATATACATTTGTTGATGTTCATCCATGTGATCTTTAAATGTCTGCCATTGCCTATCCAGCGTCAATCCTTTAATTTCATTCGTCAGTCTATCCTAGCCAATTCACATCTCATACCATCAAAGTTACCTTTTTTTAAGTTCAGGACGCTAGTCTCTGAATTAACTGTGTCACTCTCCATCTTAATGAAGAATTCTACCATATTATGGTCACTCTTCCCCAAGGGGCCTTGCAAAAAGAGATTGCTAATTAATCCTCTCTCATTACACAACACCCAGTCTAGGATGGCCAGCTCTTGAGTTGGTTCCTCGACATATTGGTCTAGACAGGCACAAGCAGATTTTTCAGGTTTTCATTAACCTCGGAGCCTGATTCAGTTAAGAATATAGCCTGCTTTCTTTCCAACACCACTCAGTTACGGTTTTCATCGTCGGGGACTTCGATGATACTATTCGCGGTGAAAAACATTTCTAGCCTCTCCACATACACTCCGAAACTTTCACGTCGCATTGAAACACCCCGCAAAATTTCAGCTAGTTTATCCAGAAATCCCATCTTCATCACCAATGTGATTTCTTCTGTACGACCTCACAAACACAGGCTTTAAGGTGGCTGAGAACTTTAGGAACTTGTCAGGTGACCTCTTCCAACTTTATTGTTATAAAGAGCAATGGCTGCATTACCATAGTAGTCCACTGGGTGGAGCTTTCTATATTACAGGAGACCAGCCATGTGTGCAATGAAGTAGTCAAGTCTAGAGGTAACAAAGGCATGGATGAGGGTTTCAACAGCAGATGAGCTGAGGCAGGGTGGAGACGGGCAATGTTACGGAGATAGAAATAGACGGTTTTAGTTATGCCGCAAGTATGTGATCAGATGCTCATTTCAGGATCAAATATGACACCCATGGTTGCAAACAATCTGGTTCAGCCTCAGATAGATGCTCGGGAGAGGGATAGGGCTGGTGACTAGGGAAAGTAGTTTGTGGCGGGGACCAAATGCAATGGCTTCGCTTTTCCCAATATTTAATTGGAGAAAATTTTTGCTCATCCAGTACTGGAGCAGTCTGACAATTTAGAGACCGTGGGGGGGTCGCGTGAAGTGGTGGTGAGGTAGAGTTGGGTGTTGTCAGCTTCATGTGGAAACTTACACCATGTTGTCGGATTATGTTGCCAAGGGGCAGCATATAAATCAGAAATAGGATGGGGCCAAGGCTAGATCCTTGGGGGACACCAGAGGTAATGATGCGATAGTGGGAAGAGAAGCCATTGCAGGTGATTTTCTGGCTACGATTAGATAGATAAGAATGGAACCAGGCGAGTGCAGTCCCACGCAACTGGATGATGGTGGAGAGGTGTTGGAGAAGGATGGAGTGGTCAACTGTGTCAAAGGCTGTAGACAGGTCGAGAAGTACGAGGAGGGATAGTTTACCTTTGTCACGGTCACAAAGGACATCATTTGAGACTTTGATGAGAACCGTTTCGGTACTGTGGAAGGAGCGGAAACCGAATTTAAGGGATTCAAGTATGGAGTTGCGGGAAAGATGGGCACGGATTTGGGAGGCAACAACATGTTCAAGGACTTTGGAGTGCAAAGAGAGGTTTGAGATGGGGTGGTAGCTTGCAAGCGCAATGAGGTAAAGGGTAGTTTTTTTGAGGAGAGTGGTGATGACAGCAGATTTGAAGGTGTAGGGGACAGTATCTGAGGAGAGATAACCAAAACTAATGTCAGCTAATATGGGAGCCAGAAAAGGATATTGGATTGTCAGCAATTTAGTCGGAATAGGTTCAAGGCAGCATGAAGTGGGTCTCATGGACAAGATGAGCATGGAGAAGTCAAGAGTGGAGATCAGAGAGAAACTGGAGAAAGATGCGAGTTCAGGGCTAGGACAGGGGGAACCTTAGAGGAAGTTTGGCCCTGTGGGCTAGGGGAAGGAAGTCGCAGAGGCAGCTGATCGGATGGTCTCCATCCTCGAGACAAAGAAGTCAACAAGCTCCTTGCACTTGTTGCATGTGAAGGTGGAGACTGGGGAGAGGTGGTTAAGATGGTTAATAGTGGAGAATAGAAGCAGGGTTTTATCTTTACATTCCGGAATGATTCTGGAATAGTGAGCAGTTTTGGCAGATGAGAACAGGACCCGATAATGCTTTACGTGGTCCAGCCAAATCTGGCGGTGAATGGTTAAACCAATTGTCCGCCACATCCGATCAAGTCTGCGTCCCTTGGACTTGAGGGAGTGAAGATGAGGGCTGTACCGGGGGAACGGCCAGCGCGAGAGAGAGTAATGGTTTTAATAAGGACTAAGGCATCAAAGCTGGTGGTGAGGGTGTGGTTGAGCAGATAAGTGGCTGCAGAAATGTCACAGTGAATGGAAGGCCAAAGGCTGGATAGTTCGGATTTCATAAATGCAGTTATAAGAGAGTTTGGAGAGAGTTTTTTCCAGTGGCAGACGTAGAGGGAAGTTGTAATGTACGCATCAATGAGTATGCTCACAGGAGGTGTTATCTGTGGAGAGAGGAGCTGCTGCAACTGCTCCTGCCTGCAGGCCTGCAAACCTGTATGCCCAGGAGGAGGAGGGAGGGGCCTCCTGCTTCAACACTTCAGGGGAGAGGAGGAGAGCAAGAACTTCTACAAACACTGCTACAGAGAGTTGGAGAGAGAGGAAAAAGAGAACAAATAACATCAACTTGGAAATAACATCATCTTGTGTGGAAAGAGGGAGAGCCATTAACAACAACTTACAGGTGGGTGTATTGGTGCACTCCCCAAAAAGACTTTGTTTTATCGGTGGGGGGAGAAAAGAAGAGTAAATCGAAGGCTGGAACACCGCGGCGGGTATGTGTTTGTGGATGTGTGTGTGGGGTTATTGCAAACAACTCGGCCCCACACACCACTAAAGCACTCCTCCCTCATTGTCCAGGGGATGGCCCCACGTTATTTGGCAGAAGCTGGCTGGGAAAAATCCGCTGGAACTAGGACAACATCCGAGCGCTTTCGTCCGTTGATGACGCCTCATGTGCCCAGGTTCTGAGCAAGTTCCCATCATTGTTCGAGCCAGGCATTGGAAGCTTCTCAGGGGCGAAAGTGCAGATCCATTTGGTTCCCGGTACGCGACCCATCCACCACAAGGCACGGGCGGTACCATACATGATGCGTGAGAAAATGGAAATTGAGCTGGACAGGTTGCAGCGAGAAGGCATCATCGTGCTGGTGGAACTCAACGAGTGGGCTTGTCCGATTATCCCGGTACTTAAAGAGGACGGCATGGTTAGAATTTGTGGGGACTATAAAGTAATGATTAACCATTTTTTGCCACAGGACCAGTACCCGCTACCCAAGGTAGATGACTTATTCGCGACTCTGGCTGGAGGGAAGACATTCACCAAGCTGGACCTGACCTTGGCCTAAATGACGCAAGAGCTGGAGGAGTCTTCGAAAGGCCTCACCTGCATCAACACGCACAAAGGTCTTGTCATCTATAACCGGAGCCCGTTCGGGATTCGGTCGACCACGACAATCTTCCAATGGACCATGGAGAGCCTGCTAAAATCGGTTCCTCGCACCGTGGTTTTCTAGGACGACATACTGGTTACAGGTCGGGACACCATTGAGCACTTGAAGAATTTGGAAGAGGTTTTTAGTCGGTTGGATCGCGTGAGGCTCAAGTTGAAATGCTCGAAGTGTGTTTTCCTGGTGCAGGAAGTCGAGTTCTTGGGAAGAAGAATCGCGGCAGATGGCATGAGACTCACCGACGCCAAGACGGAGGCCATCAAGAATGCGCCGAGACCACAGAACGTGACGGAGCTGTGATCGTTCCTGGGACACCTTAACTATTTCGGTAATATCCTACCTGGGTTAAACATCCTGCTAGAACCCCTACATGCGCTACTGCACAAGGGAGATGACTGGATATGGGGGAATTCACAAGAGGCTGCCTTTAAGAAAGCCAGAAATCTGTTGTATTTAAACAAGCTGCTTGTCCTGTCTTGTAAAAGATTAGTGCTAGCTTGCGATGCGTCGTCATACGGGGTCGGGTTGTGTTGCAACAGGTTAACAAATCGGGGATCTTGCAACCGGTCGCTTATGCATCCAGGAGTCTGTCCAAAGCCGAAAGGGCCTACAGCATGATTGAAAAAGAGGCTCTGGCGTGTGTTTACAGGGTAAAAAAAATGCACCAGTACTTGTTTGGCCTCAAGTTTGAGCTTGAAACTGACCACAAGCCGCTCATATCGCTGTTCTCTGAGAGCAAAGTGATTAACACCAATGCCTCTGCCCACATCCAAAAATGGGCGCTCACGCTGTCGGCATACAACTATGTAATCCGCCGCAGACCGGGCACAGAGAACTGCGTAGATGCTCTCAGTCGGCTGCCACTGTCCACCACCGGGGTGGAAATGGCACAGTCAGCGGACTTGCTCATGGTCATGGAGGCATTGAGAACAAAAAGTCCCCCGTTACGGCCCGCCAGATCAGGACCTGGACCAGCCAGGATTCTTTACTGTCCTTGGTAAAAAACTATGTCCTCCATGGGAGCTGGTCCAGTGTCCCAGCGGAGATGCAAGAGGCGATGAAGCCGTTCCACAGGCGCAAAGACGAAATGTCCCTGCAGGCAGACTGTCTGTTGTGGGGAAATCGCGTGGTCTTGCCCAAGAAAGGCAGAGATACGTTCATATGTGAACTGCACAACACCCACCCAGGCATTGTAATGATGAAAGCCATAGCCAGATCCCATGTGGTCTGGCATTGACTCAGATTTGGAGTCATGTGTGCGCCAGTGCAACACTTGCTCTCAGCTGAGCAATGCACCCAGAGAGGCACCGCTAAGTTTGTGGTCGTGGCCTTCCAAACCGTGGTCGAGGATCCACGTGGACTATGCAGGCCCATTTCTAGGCAAAATGTTTTTGGTTGTTGTGGACACTTACTCAAAAAGGATTGAATGTGCAATAATGTCTGTAAGCACGTCCACGGCCACCATTGAAAGCTTACGAGCCATGTTTGCCACACACGGCTTGCCTGATGTCCTAATCAGCGACAATGGGCCGTGTTTCACCACTGCTGAATTCAAGGAATTCATGACCCGCAATGGGATCAAACATGTCACATCTGCCCCTTTCAAGCCCGCATCCAATGGCCTTGCAGAACGGGCAGTTCAGACCATCAAGCAAAGCTTGAACCGTGTGTCGGAAGGCTCCCTGCAGACTCGGCTGTCCCGAGTGCTGCTCAGCTACCGCACCAGACCCCACTCACTCACCAGGGTTCCCCTAACCGAGCTGCTCATGAAAAGGGCGCTAAAAACAATGCTCACTGTGGTCCACCCTGATCTCCATGATCACGTGGAGGGCAAGCGGCATCAACAAAGTGTGTACAATGACCGCACAAATTTGTCACGCGATATTGAGATCAATGATTCTGTGTTTGTGCTCAATTATGGACATGGTCCCAAATGGCTCACTGGCATGGTCACAGCCAAAGAGGGGAGTAGGGTGTTTCAGGTCAAATTGGCCAATGGACAAACACACAGAAAACATTTAAACCAAATCAAATTGCAGTTCACCAACAGCTATGAACAACCCGAAGAAGACACCACCAACTTTGACCTTCCAACACATACACAAGTGGCAACTGACATCATGGTTGACCACGAAGCTGAACTCATCACCGCCAGCAGCCCGGCAAGACTGGCTGCCCAACAGCCCAGTGAAGAATTAACCAACTCACCCACACCCACATTTATACTGAGATGATCGACAAGGGAGTGAAAAGCCCCAGATCGTCTCACCTTGTAAATAAGTGTACTCTTGACTTCACGGAGGAGTGATGTTATGTACTTAACCCCTTGTAACCTGTATTACACTACCACCAGAGGGCCTACCTGTTGGAGTCCCAAGGGATCCCAGCATCCCTTGGGAGCACAGTATACCCACGAGGTACCTGCATTCTGGAGCCTTATTAAGAAGCGAAGGTCACACTTGCTCATTGTACACAGTACTCAGCTTCATCCTTTATTATGAGCATAGCACCCAACACATGATATATAGGCAGAGGATCAGCTTTCTGGACATTTCTGAACACCAGTGCCTCGAGAGGCTCAGTGTATCGCATCAGGTTGTGGTAGCCATTTGCAATCTTGTAGAGGAAGATCTATGCCGAGTGGTCGTGCTTTACCAGTGGCTGCCAAAGTGACCATCACGCTCAACTTATTCGCCTCAGGCTCCTTTTTCTGCTACTCCTATGTGGTGCAACCCCTGTGGCTTCAGCAGAGGTAGAGGCAGGCTTCTTGGATCCCTGCTCTAACTGCTGAGAAGCTCTTAGCTGACAACCTCTGTGAGGACCCCACCAAAGACAGGTCCACATGTACTTGTGCAGAGGTAGATTCAGCCATTGGGAGGTGAGGCAGCATGTCGGGTACTGACTGAATGGGGAGGGCGGTAATGGGTGAGAAATGGAAGTGTTTTGAGTTGTGTTCCCACTTGCATGTCCTTTTTCACCATCATGAGCCAGCTGCATTTCACTCCTACCACTTTGCTGGAAAGCAGTTTGGTGCAGATCAGTGCGGCGCTGTAAGGCCAAGACTAAGTTATCTGTCATGCTATTTAAGATGCCAGACATGGCATCCAGAATATGCAAGCCTTTGTTCAATGCCTGCATGGACTACTTTGATTGCCGCATTTGATGTTCCATGGAGTTGGCCAATCTAACCATGCAAAAAGACATGATCCCAATGAACTGCAACATCAACCTACTCTTCCATTTTCTCTGCAGTCATGCTCAGTTTGCTTGGAAGATCTCTCAGTACATCATACATTCTCTGCTTCTGCTCAATATTTCATCTTTGGCCCCAAAGTACAGCAATCTGTGTCCAGCTGAACAGAGCTTGGAGAGAGCTGCGATCTCCAACGCAGATTTTCCACAGCTGTCCCTGCTATCACGATCTGCTCTTGCTCACTTGTGAAGTGTGAGTCATCAGGTGAAAACCCAACTATCTGTCTCACAGGTCCCACCGAATTGCGAGTATCTGAGCTGGTGCACGGTAAGCATGAATGATGCTGCACTCTCGGAACGAATCACCTCCTCTGATGATTTGTCATTCACGAGTTCCATGGACTCCAGCTGCATGTGTGAAGGTCCTGGCGGAGAGAAAAAATATGAATAAGTATTGGCAAGGTAAGTATGGTGTAACTTATCATTCTGGAGGTGATCATTTTTTACTCTGTGTTGAAATCAAGTCATGCGAATCTTTCTTCAGATGTGAGGGTTTAACATAATCATCACTGTGAGTTTCAAGAAGTAGCAAACCTTTCCGAATAGTAATATTATGTAGAACACATCAAGGTTTCTGGAAACTCATACTGGGCTCCACCAGGTTTGTCCAGTCACCCATAATGAGACTTCAGAATGCCAATCGTTTGCTCTATCAGACTTTGTGTATTCCCATGAGCCTTATTATATATGTTCTCCTTCTCTGTATGCAGAAGCCATACTGGAGTCATTATACATGACTGCAGGGGATATCTCTGATCACCAATCAACCAGTCCCATTACATGTTTCTGAGTCAACAGGGATGGTATGATGGATTCAAGCATGATGAAAGCATCATGACGGTTTCCAGGGTAGTAGGCATTCATTTGCAGGATAAGGTGATTGACATTGCACAGCTGTTGCATGTTGATCAGCTAAAAATCTTTACTGTTCTTGAAATTGAAGGGGTTGTCATAAATTCTATGCCACATGAAAGCAAATAAAATGCATGCTGCACCTATGGGAGCCTATTAGTCTGCAGAATTAAACTATGTTCTAATTCACAAATGGAACCCATTTTATGTTTCCAAATTCTACTAAAGAATTTTGAAACACACAAGATATGGGGCTAGATTTTACATTTTTTTGCACGCACAACGCCTGCTTAACATCCATTTTACCACTGAAATGAGGTATAACGTCCAGATATTATCCATTTAGCCACAAAATGGAAACTGACGCCCATTTTTCAGACACTTATCGCCGAGCGTTACTTTCCCCATGTGCGTAAAGCTGAGAGAAAATAATACTGCTCGCCCACTTTTTTTGGGCGGAATCATCAGAATGGGCAAATCCAATGCCCATAATATCGCCCAGCATTACTTTCCGCACGTAATTAATGCCGAGATTCAATAATACCGACCGCCTACTTTTTTTTGTCGTAAAAATCACATTTGTCAAAACTAACGCCCAGGAGATCGCCCAGCGTCACTTTCACCACCTCGCACACATCTCGCCCACAATATCGCTCACCCAAAACACCGCTAAGAAAAAGTGGAACTGTTCTGAACGAAGCACAGTGGTGTGGGCGCCATTTTTTAAATGGCAGGTCGCTTCATTCAAAAGGCTGCTTCAACTTCGGGGGAGTTTGGATTGATTCTGGAGTTCTTCTCAGGTGAAGTGACCATCTCAACAGACATATTTTCAGACTCTGGAATATTGGGGTTTACTGTAGGTGTATTTTAGTGAGGAAATTATTGCTTCTGATCAATCGCTATTATACTTTCATTGCAATGGGGCCAGCCATTTCTCAGCCTGCATCGATTAATAAGCAGATGCTGCAGAATGCAAATGGCTCAATGTCTAATGCACATCATTATGTGCCCAATTTAAGACATGCCAGAATGAGGAGGAGGTCCAGACCATACACACCCCGCGCATACAGGGAGAAGAGGTCTTACCTCGACATGTCCGAGCACACCTGCCTTCGGAGACTGCACTTCCACAAGGTGGTGATCAATGAAATATGTGAGCTCATCAGGCCACCTATGCAGACTGCCATCAGGACATCAGTATCGGTCGAGGTCAAGGTCACCGCGGCACTGTCTTTCTACGCGTCCGGTTCCTTTCGGGCCTCCGTGGTCGAGATTTCCCATCTGTCTCACCACGCCACACATCGCTGCATTAGATAGGTCACAGAGGCCCTGTACGCACGTAGGATGGACTTTATCAGCTCCCCATTACCACAGAGGTTCAGATTGACAGGGCTGGAGCATTCTACTGCATTGCTAAGTTCCCCAGCGTGCAGGGAGCAATACAGTGCACTCACATCGCCATGTGGGCACCTTCTCAGGATCCAGAGCTTTTGCTTAAAAGAAAAGGATTTCACTCTCTGAAGGTCCAACTAGTTGTCGACCACAACCAGATCATACTGGCAGTGAATGCCAAATGTCCGGCAGCTTTGATGAGGCTCACATCCTGTGTGAGAGCGCTGTCTCTGACATGTTTAAGAGTTGGCCTCAAGGGCAATGCTGGATGCTGATATGGCCTAGCCACCTGGCTGATGAACCTCCTGCATGACACCCACACTGAGGCCAAAAAGTAATACAACCAGAGCCACAGAGACACACGCAATGTGGTCCAGCAAGCAATAACTGTGCTTGAGCAGCACTTTAGATGCCTGGAGCACTTAGGAGGGGAGCTACAATACAACCCTGAGCAAGTAACTAAATTCGTGGTCATGTGCTCCATGCTGCACAACCTGGCTATCAGGAGGGGACAAGAATTGCCAGAAGGGATTGATGGTCCACATCAGGAGAGAGAGGAAGAGGAGGACGAGGTGCTGGACGCCGAGCTAGGGCCAGACAATCAGGCTGACTATGCAACCATGCCCCTCCTCCAGACCGCATGAAAGGGTCCGTGGTGGCTACATAGCTGCAAGACTCTTACGTCAGTGTTGTGTATGCAATAACTGTTAGACTGAGCACTGTTTAACTCCAAGAGGTATGATCTTGGCTCTGCTTTATTAAAGCCCAAAATGACTAATATCCAAAATGGCTGGCCTTTTATACTTGGGCTGCACACATGTGCGTGCAGCCCAATGGCCTCCAACAGTGACGCCATCTAGTGGCTAGTGATCCCATAAGTACATACAAGACAATATCCCCCTCTGAGATATTAACACAGTCTTTTACAAATTGAGACGGTCCAGTGTTTTACGCTCCCGGGTTGACCGTCTCAGTTCAACTCCAGCCTTGTTCTGTTGTGACTGGTGGCTGGGTGGCTGACCTGATGGGAGTGGCAATGGCCATGTCAGGGATTGAAAGTCCATTTTCATTGAACATGTCAGTGATTGAAAGTCCTGATTCACTGATGACCACTGAGTCCTCTGATGACTGGGGGTAGGTTGGTTGGTCGTCAATTGTCTCTTCCTCCGACTGTTCCGGTTTGTCTGTGTGCCGCAGTTTTGTCTGATCCATATGTTTCCTGCATGTTTGCCCATTTTTGTGCTTGACAATAAATACTATGTTGCCCTCCTTGGCCATGGCAGACCCAGCGATCCACTTGGGACCCTGACCATAATTCAGAACATATACAGGATCATTTACAGAAATATCGCGTGACACAGCTACACGATCATGATACCCTTGCTGACTTTGTCTTCTATATTCAACATGATTATTCAAGTCAGGGTGTACAAGAGATAGCTTGGTTTTAAGACCTCTCTTCATCATTAGTTCAGCAGGTGAGACCCCGGTAAGCATGTGTGGTCTTGTCCTGTAACTCAGCAGTATGTATGACAGGAGGGTCTGCAGTGACCCTTGGGTTACTCGCTTCATACTCTGCACGATCCGTTGTCGCTAACAACGATGTTTGGCAGACCATGTGTCACGAACATGACACTGAGATTCTCAATGGTAGCTGTGGATGTGCTGGATGACATGATTATACAGTCTATCCACTTCAAATATGCATCCACCACAACTAAAAACATCCTCCCCAGGAATGGACCTGCAAAGTCTATGTGGATCTTGGACCATGGTTTGGACGACCACGACCACAGACTCAGCGGCGATTCCGCTGGTGCTTTGCTGAGCTACATGCAAGTGTTGCACTGATGCACACATGATTCCAGCTCAAAGGCAATTCCTGGCGATGGCTTTCATCATTACAATGCCGGGATGTGTGCTATGTAGCTCATGTACAAATCTCTCTCGACCTTTCTTGGGCATAACAACATGATTGCCCCACAGTATACAGTCTGACTGAATAGACAGTTCGTCTTTGTGACGAATGTAAGTTTGGTCTCCTCGCACATTTGCTTGAGTATGGCAGACCAATCACCTTTGAGGATGCAACTCTTCATCACCGATAAAATCCGGTCCTGGCTGGTCCAGGTCTTAACTTGTTGAGCCATAACAGGGATTCCTTCACTCTCAAAAGCATCCATAACTAACAATAGGTCCGCAGGTTGTGGCGTTTCCACCTTCAGTGTGGGCAACGGCAGACGGCTCAAAGCATCAGCACAATTTTTGGTGCCAGGTCTATGGCAAATGATATAATCATAAGCGGATAATGTCAGCGCCCACCTCTGGATGTGGGATGAAACATTGGTATTGATACCTTTGTTTTCAGAGAACAGCAAAATGAGCAGCTTGTGATCTGTCTCCAGTTCAAACCGAAGACCAAACAGGTACTGATGCATCTTTTTAACCTCATACACACAGGCTAGTGCTTCTTTCTCTACCATGCTGTAGGCTCTTTCCGCTTTAGACAAACCTTTTGAAGCCTACGCGACTGGTTGAAGTTTACCCGACTCATTAGCTTGTTGGAGTATGCAACCAATTCCATATGACAAAACATCACAGGCCAATACTAAACTTTATATTGGTCATAATGTACCAGCAGCTTGTTAGAGAAAAGCAGATTAAAGGCTTTCTCAAACGCTCTGTCTTGAGATGCACCCTCCACCCAGTTGTCACCTTTTCTTAGCAGCATATGCAGTGGTTCTAATAAGATGCTCAATTTAGATAGGAAGTTACCGAAGTAGTTGAGTAGACCCAGGAACGAACGCAGCTCCGTCACATTCTGCGGCTTGGGTACATTCTTGATGGCCTTGGTTTTCGCGTCCGTGGGCCTGATGCCGTCAGCAGCAATTTTCCTCCCCAAGAATTCGACCTCTGGTGCCATGAAGACACACTTCAAGTGTTTCAGTCTGAGTCCCACTTTGTCCAGACGATGTAGAACCTCTTCCAGGTTGTTTAGATGTTCCTCGGAGTCACGACCTGTGACCAGGATGTCATCTTGGAACAAGACGATTCTGGGAACGGACTTCAGTAAACTCTCCATGTTCCTCTGAATTCCAAAAGGGCACCTGAGATAAATAAACAGTCCTTTATGCATGTTAATGCACGTAAGTCTCTTCGACGTCTCGACCAGCTCCTGTATCATGTAGGCCGACGACAAGTCCAGTTTGATGAATGACTTCTCCCTGGCTAGCATTGCAAACAAGTCATCAGCCTTCGTAACGGGTACTGATCCTGTTTTGAAACGATGTTGATCGTAGCCTTGTAGTCTCCACAGATTCTGACTGTGCCATCACTTTTCAGCACAGGAACAATGGGGCTGGCCCATTCATTAAATTCTTTGCTCTAACAAGCTGCTGGTATATTATGACCCATGTAAACTTTTAGTATTGGCCTGTGATGCTTCGTCATATGGAATTGGTTGCGTACTCCAACAAGCTAATGAGTCGGGTAAACTTCAACCAGTCGCGTATGCTTCAAAAAGTTTGTCTAAAGTGGAAAGAGCCTACAGCATGGTAGAGTAAGAAGCACTAACCTGTGTGTATGGGGTTAAAAAGATGCATCAGTACCTGTTTGTTCTTTGGTGATATGATTCCTTCATGCTGGAGTCAATCCAGTTCGATTTCGACCTTCTCCCTCATCATATACTGAACTGCCCGAGCTTTATGATGGACGGGTCTTGCATCTGAGTCCATGTGATCTGCACCTTGGCCCCCGTGAAATTGCCGATGCCTGGTTCGAACAGCGAGGGGAACTTGCTCAGTACTTGGCCACATGTATCTTTCTCCATCGACAACACCTTGATGTCGTTCCAATTGCATCTGATTTTTTCAAGCCAGTTCCTGCCGAACAGCGTTGGGCCATTGCCTGGGACAATCCATAGCGGTAACTCATGAACTGCACCGTCATATGACACTTTAATTGTGGCATTGCTAATCACCATTATGAGCTCTTTGGTGTACGTGCGCAACTTGGCCTTGACTGGACTCAGCCTGGGCCTCACAGCCTTAGTATCCCACAGCTTGTCGAATGCCCTCTGGCTAATTATCGATTGACTCGCCCCCATGTCCAGTTCCATTGATACCGGCACCCCATTAAATTTCACATTGATCATTACCGGTTTGCTCTTAGTTAGGAACGAGTACAGTCCATACAATTCCTCCTCTGGTATCTCGAGTTGCGTATCCGGATCTGCGCTAGTCTGACCATCATCCTCCATGTGGTGTGTTGCAGCACGCTTGCTCATCTGCAGACACTTGCGCTGGAGATCCCCCACTCTCAGACAGTCTTTGCAACGATATTGCTTAAATCGGCACTGCTGGTGCCGATGATTTCCTCCACAACGCCAACACGGAGAAATCGGATGCATTCCTGCTGGCAGACTTTGGGCAGCCACAGGTTTCGCGTATGCAGTCGGGTAGGCCCTGCCATGTGCCGCTCTGCCAAACGCCGAATCAATCATATTTACAGTACTTGCCGAGTTTCGATTTTTCACTGATATCTACTTTAAACTTCTATCCATTGAGATGGCCCTGTTCAAGTAAATGTCTCTACTGCCAGTAGTTTATGCAGGATCACTTCATAGTTGATGCCGATTACAAAGAAGTCCCGCAGCATGTCTGCCAACACAACCCCGAACTTATATGGTCCCGCTAGACGTCTCAGGTCGGCAACGAATTCCACCACATTCTGGCCCTCTAAGCGAAAGTGCATGTATAATCTGTATCTCAAGATGATGATGCCTTTGTCTGGCCTAAGGTGATCCGATACCAGTGTACATAATTCTTCATACGTCTTCTCTGTTGGACTCACAGGCAGGAGTAGATTCTTTATCAGACCCTAAATTTTTCGACTGCAAACCATGAGAAACACCGCTCGATGCCGATCTGCATCGTCGATCTCCTCCATTTTGTTGGCCACGAAGAACTGGCTCAAATGGCTCACAAATTCTGCCCAATCTTCTCCTTCCACGAATCGCTCCAACAATCCAATTGTGCTCATTTTTGCATGCAAAGATTCTTGTTTCCTCGTCGCCAAATGTGTATGTAATAACTGTTAGACTGAGTACTGTTTAACTCCAAGAGGTATGGCTTTATTAAGGCCCAAAGTGACTAATATACAAAATGGCTGGCCTTTTATACTTGGGATGCACACATGTGCATGCAGCCGAATGGCCTCCAACAGTGACGCTGTCTAGTGGCTAGTGATCCCAAAAGTACATACATGACAGTCAGGAACTCATAACTGAACGATTTGCCTGAAAGAACATTGCTGTGAGTGACAACACTGATACACTGCTGTGTGTGTGCATCTCAGACATCAATGGTGGGCATCACCTTGGTGCCAGTTAAAGTTTAAGGTGATTGAAGTTAAGTTGTATTTAACCCTTTCATGTTAGGGAATCACCAGTGTGTAATGGTCCAGCTATCTGAGACAATGAGCAACAAGGTTATGTTGAATTTAAAAAATGTTATACGACCATTGGTCTGAAATTATAAGTATCATGGGCAAAGACACCCCACCCTCGCCCACACCCCACTTTTTCAACCATTGACATCATTCAAATGGTCAACATGTCCAGCAACACAGAATACAAATGCAAAGCAGGAGGATGGCCCTCTCCCGCCATACATTACAACAGATTGCATACACCCAGATGGAGATATAACACAGTCATCACCTGCGCACGTGCACCTCACTTTCCTTCGCCCCTCCCCTTCTTCTCCCCACCTCTACCCATTCCCCTCCTCGCTCCACACCGCCTGGCCGAAGAGCTCCTCAGGTGGTACCTCATTGCGGGGGATGAAGGCAGAGGCGGTGGTTGGATGTGTACAGGAGCGGGGGGCACCGAGGGGGGAACATTCTCGGATCCAGAAGCAGGATCTTGGTCCTGTCTTTCATCTGTCATTCGCAGTGGTGGTGCGGAACCCAGGGAAGGAGTGCCGCGCTCCGAGACCACTGGGAGGCCTGTGCCAGCAGTGTTCCTGGCTATTGCCTCCAGGGCCTCCGCTGTCCGCGGAATGTACTCAGTCATGGTGGCCAGCTGTCGGGATATGCCCCCCAGTGCATCAAGGATCTGGTCACCAATGTCTACAGTCCTCCTGGACAACTGTACCATCTCTCCATTCTCATGTGGCGCTCGTGGACCAGACCTGCCGCGTCCACAAAACTTCCGCAGAGTCGGCATCTGGGGACAAATGGGATGCCCTGTGGTGAGGTGCTTGGGGCTGGTACCTCCAGAGTGGAGCTGGGAATGACCGGAGGAGCACTAGATGTCCTTGGGGTGGAATGGCTTCTGAAGCGTGGCGATGCAGGTTCCTCGAAGTCCGCGCTCTCATCCATAGAGAACAGAGCCAGCGGATTGACGGGCAAGAATCGGAGCTCCTCAGCACCAAATGTAGGATTGTCCGGCGAGTCCGGCCCCGCGCCCCCACCTTCTGGCCTCTGTGGCCTTGCCTGGGGCCGCGCTGCTGGCTGAACTGCAAAACACAAATGAGGTTATTAGAGGAGAAGGGGGTGCTAGGATCACAAGGCGAGTCCAGCGCTACACACAGCATATGCACGACAAAAGCACCACCACTATCAAAATCATCACCGACATCACATTTCATGACCATCAACACATTTGCATTGCAATGATTTTTATTAGACCAGCATTATTTCTAGGACAATTTTCGAAATCATCTATCATATATGATTGTTCGGATTGAGTGGGTGTGGCATCTATTGACTTTACATCACGCAATGGTGTCAGCTTTACTCACGTTGCTTCACTTCGGGGTCTGCAGCTGCTTGCGTGGCCATCCGTGTGTGCTTCCCCACGATATGATCAATGTGAACAAACCTAACCTGTCCATGATTAAACATCTTGACCAAATATGTGTGAGGGACCCACAAGAGTATGTATTACATTTATTTACATGTACTTATGTATTTATATAATTTGATTTGTAATAGTCATGAATGACTATCAGCAGATGTGAGGTCTTTCACTTTTACCGGGAATGTTGTAGTCAAAGCCTGCGGTCACGGTGTACATCTTTAGGTAAAGAATAATAATTATCATAATAATCATGATTATATCTGTCGGTTATGTGTTGTATCAGTCTCTGTGACAGTACGTAGCAATGATATCATGCAATGATCTCATGCCAGGTTGTCCTGTCACCTTTTACAGAAGAAGATCTTGACGATGAGAGAGACGAATAGGTGGGGGCCACCAGTTGTCAGAGGAGCGGGTGCTCACACTCGTGGGGAAGCACACACGGATGGCCACGCAAGCAGCTGCAGACCCCGAAGTGAAGCAACATGAGTAAAACTGATACCATTGCGTGATGTAAAGTCAATAGATGCCACACCCACTCAATCCGAACAATCATATATGATAGATGATTTCTAAAATTGTCCTAGAAATAATGCTGGCCGAATGAAAATCATTGCAATGCAAATGTGTTGATGGTCATGAAATGTGATGTCGGCGATGATTTTGAGAGCGGTGGTGCTTTTGTCGTACATATGCTGTGTGTGACCCTAGCACCCCCTCCTCCTCTAATAACCTCATTTGTGTTTTGCAGTTCAACCAGCAGCGCGGCCACAGGCAAGGCCACAGAGGCCAGAAGGTGGGGGCGTGGGGCCAGACTCGCCGGACAATCCTACATCTGGTGCTGAGGAGCTCCGATTCTCACCCGTCAATCTGCTGGGTCTATTCTCTATGGATGAGAGCGCGGACTTCGAGGAACCTGCATCGCCATGCTTCAGAAGCCATTCCACCCCAAGACCACCCAGTGTTCCTCTGGTCATTCCGCCTCCACTCTGGAGGTACTGGCCCGAAGCACTTCACCACAGGGCACCCCATTTGTCCCCAGGATGGCGCCGACCCTGCGGAGGTTTCGTGGACGTGGCAGGTCTGGTCCACCGGCGCCACATGAGAGCGGAGAGATGGTACAGTTGTCCAGGAGGACTGTAGACATTGGTGACCAGCTCCTCGAAGCATTGGAGGACATATCCCGACAGCTGGCCACCATGACTGAGTAGGTTCCGCGGATGGCGAAGGCCCTGGAGATGATAGAAAGGAACACTGCTGCCACAGGCCTCCCAGTGGTCCTAGAGCATGGCACTCCACCCCTAGGTTCCGCAACACCACTGCGAACGGCAGATGAAAGCCAGGATCAAGATCCTGCTTCGACATTAGAGAATGTTCCCCCCTCGGCACCCCCACCACATCTGCCTTCATCCCCCCAATGAGGCACCTCCTGAGGAGCTCTTCGGCCAGGCGCCGTGGAGCGAGGAGGAGAAGGGGTAGAGGTGCGGAGAAGAAGGAGAGAGGGCAAGGAAAGTGAAGTGCATGTCTGCAGGTGATGGCTGTGTTATAGCTCCATCTGGGTGCATGCAATTTGTTGTAATGTATGGGGGGAGTGGACCACCCTCCTGCTTTGCATTTGTATTCTGTGTTGCTGGACATGTTGAACATTTGATTGATGTCAATGGTGGAAAAAGTGGGATGTGGGGCTGGGTGTTTTTGCCTGTGATAGTTATGATTTCAGATCAATGTTGGTATAAATTTTTTTTTAATTGAACATAACCTTGTTGCGCATTGAAGGGTTAATAGCGTTAGTGCGAAATTGCTGTGCTTTAGAAAATGTACCGAATGACAGGATGAGATAAGTAATTGCGAAAAGGTCACAAGACGCTGAGCAACATAGAAGCCAACCACACACTAGACGCTAAGGAAGTGAGCCGGACAAACACGACTGTAAAAATTGTTGTGTAGGCACTTTTGAAATGCCAGATGTATCAGGTCATTTAGAAGCAGTGACATGTGACCTTTGCAGTTTACGACTTTAAATACTCATTTTGTGTAACCTCAAAATGATTTGTTGCCTGGTTGAGGGACCTACATACAACTCCCCTGGTAACTTGTATTAATAAACTGGGGGTGTTTTCAACTCTCTAACGTAGTCTCGGAGTAGATTTATTACTACCACGGGGTTTTCCCCCAACACGCATTGTTTCAGATAGCTGGACCATTACACACTGGTAATTCCTTAACATGAAAGGGTTAAATAAAACTTAACTTCAATCAATGTAAACTTTAGCTGGCACAGCAGTGAGTCAGCATTGTCACTCACAGCAATGTTCTTTCAGGCAAATCGTTGCACCTCCCCTTTTCCTAATCTGTCACCATTCAGATAATAGTCTGTCTCTCTGTTTTTACCACCAAAGTGGATAACCTCACATTTATCCACATTATACTTCATCTGCCATGCATTTGCCCACTCACCTAACCTATCCAAGTCACTCTGCATCCTTATAGCATCCTCCTCGCAACTCACACTGCCACCAACTCAGTGTCATCCGCAAATTTGGAGATAGTACATTTAATCCCCTCGTCTAAATCATTAATGTGCAATGTAAACAGCTGGGGCCCCAGCACAGAACCTTGCGGTACCCCACGAGTCACTGCCTGCCATTCTGAAAAGTACCCATTTACTCCTACTCTTTGCTTCCTGTCTGACAACCAGTTCTCAATCCATGTCAGCACACTACCCCCAATCCCATGTGCTTTAACTTTGCACATTAATCTCTTGTGTGGGACCTTGTCAAACGCCTTCTGAAAGTCCAAATATACCACATCAACTGGTTCTCCCTTGTCCACTCTACTGGAAACATCCTCAAAAAATTCCAGAAGATTTGTCAAGCATGATTTCCCTTTCGCAAATCCATGCTGACTTGGACCTATCATGTCACCTCTTTCCAAATGCGCTGCTATGACATCCTTAATAATTGATTCTATCATTTTACCCACTACTGATGTCAGGCTGACCGGTCTATAATTCCCTGTTTTCTCTCTCCCTCCTTTTTTAAAAAGTGGGGTTACATTGGCTACCCTACACTCCATAGGAACTGATCCAGATTCTATGGAATAGACATTCTCCATCTCCTCTATCAAAACCTCTCATCATCATGACGCTGGCAAGCGCAGTGAGCTGGGGGAGGAGCACATTGGAGGGCGCAAAAGAGCGAGGAGGTTCTCAGACAAGGCAAATGCCTCCCTTCTGCAGGAGGTTGAGTTACGCTGGGGTGATTTGACCCAGGTGGGAAGCCCATCCCAAAGGTGTACCAGAAGATATAGGCCGAGATAGCAGAGGTGGTCTCGTCGGCGACCAACGAGGTGCGTGACGGCAACCAATGCCGCAAGCGATGACCCTTGACCTCCTGAATCACTGGAATCGAGCATGCCGTTGCTAAGGACGGTAACACTTTACAGCAGAAGGTCAGAGAGATTTAATGCTACTGCCCATTTCATATTGCTCGCGCTAACGCCCAATTTAAAAAATGGAGACTAGGTGCTTTGAAAATGGGCGAGAAGCCGGCGATCTGAAAACCCATTTTTACTGCCCATGCCGGAAATAATGCCCATTTTTGGGTGATCTGCACAAATGTGTAAAATCTAGCCCGACTTAAATTCTGGGTTTCTCTTGGAATTGTTTCTGGTACATCTGATGTGGAATTTGCTACTGGTACTCTACTTGTATCTGAATCATCCCAACTTTCAACTCCTTCCACATCTGTAGGTAAGATATGATCAATGTGAACAAACCTAACCTGTCCATGATTAAACATCTTGACCAAATATGTGTGAGGGCCATATTTATTCACTACACTTCCTGGTAACCACTTTAACCAGTTACGATGATGGTTCTTCACTCTAAACTTCAAATTCAACTTCACACTTCCCTCTCTAACTCTACCTTTATCATGACTCTATTTCTGCCTTCATTGTTTTGCTACTACTAACTTTGCCAAGTTTCGCTTTAACAATGCAAAACAACTCCACTGGTTTTCTACCAGTAGTGGTATGAGGGGTATTCTGATAAGTAATCATACAATTTGCCAGTTTGTGGTCCAACGACAACTGACGTTTCTTTGTATTTGATCTAACATTTACTTGATGAGGGCACATTTGAAAGTTTTTATTCTGCATTCTGCTGTACCATTTGAAGCAGGGTGATATGGTGGAACTTTGGTATGTTTCATACCGTTTCTGCTCATGAAATGTGTGAACTCTTGTGAAAAAAATTTTGCCCATTATCAGTCACAATTACTTCTGCGAGGCCGTATGAAGAAAACAATCTTCGCAAATGGTTTAATGTTTTGCTTATTGTTATTTTCCACATCGGAATCACCTCTACCCAATTTGAGTGACGAACTATCACTATGAATACTTGTTGTTCTTCTAGCTCAGCAAAATCTACATGTAACCTTTGCCATACCCTGGGAGGCTATTTCCATGCTGTAATGGTACTGATGGTGGTTTCTTGCTCACTGATTGACATGTTGTACACAGACTGATGATGTACTCTATATCTTTACCTAAACTTGGCCAACATAAGTAACTGTGTGCAAAACTCTTAATCAAGCACATACTCTGGTGCTGGTCATGAAGATCTCCTAACAGTTTAGACCTGAACCTATTTAAGATAACCACTCTTGCTCCCCACAGGATACAATCTTTAGCCACTGCCAATTCATTCTGATAAACGAAGTATGGATGAATATCTTCCTCTGATACCTCTGGTTTGGCCATCCACTTGCTATACAATCATATACCTTTGACATAACCAGGTCACATTTGGTTGCCCTACCATTCTCTTCAACTGTGAGTAACAGCTCATCAATGTATGAGAAATAGAACACTTCTTCCCTGTTGGGTTTAACTTATGATGGGGATGGCAAACTGGACACAACATCAGCATTAGTTTGATCAGCTGCTTGTCTGTACTCAATGGGAAGAATGATCATAGCATGTTAGAATTTCAAATTCAGTTGGAGGATGATAAACTTTGGTCTCAAACTAGTGTCCTGAACTTAACTAAAGGCAATTACAAAGGTATGAAGAAAGATTTGGCTAAAGTGGACTGGAAAAATAGATTGAAGGGTAAGACAGTAGATAAGCAATGGCAGACATTTAAGGATATATTTCATAAATCTCAGCAAAGATATATTCCAGTGAGAAAGAAAGACTCTAAGAGAAGGATAAACCACCCGTGACTAACTAAGGAAGTTATGGATGGTATCAAATTGAAAACAAAGGCATACAATGTTCCGAAGATTAGTCGTAGGTCAGCGGATTGGGAAATCTTTAGAAACTAGCAAAGGACGACTAAAAAAATAATAAAGAAAGAGAAGATAGATTGAGAGTAAACCAACAAGAAATATAAAAACAGACAGTAAGAGCTTCGAAAGATATATAAAAAGGAAGAGAGTAGCTAAAGTAAATGTTGGTCCCTGAGAGGATGAGACTGGGGGATTAATAATGGGAAATAGGGAAATGGCAGAGACGTTGAACAAACATGTTGTATCGGTCTTCACGGTAGAAGACACTAAAAGCATCCCAATAATAATAGATAATCAAGGGGCGAAAGGAAGGGGGAACTTAAAACAATCACAATCACTAGAGAAAATTTACTAGGCAAACTAATGATTCTAAAGTTGGACAAGTCCCATGGCCCTGATTTCCTGCACCCAAGGGTCTTAAAAGAAGTGGTTGCAGTGATAGTTGATGGATTGGTTGTAATATACTAAACTTCCCTGGATTCTGGAGAGGTCCCAGTGGATCGCAAAACTGCAAATGTAATGTTGTGTATGGAGAAAGAGTCAGACTGAACACTGTGAGCTCCAAGTAAAGTGTGATCTTAGTCTTTTATTGCAGGTCTCCAGAGTTCCTCTCTAACCTGTGAAGCCTCCTTAAATACATGGGATCCCTTGGGACTCCATGGGTTGAGCCCTCTGGCAGCTGTACAGAGTAAATACAAGGTTACATATATAACAACACTCCCTCCCCCCATCCCCCAAAGTCAATAGTGTAACTATTTACAATGTGAGTCGATCTGGGGCCCTTCTTGCCCTGGTTGATTATCTCAGTGTGAAAGTTGGTGTTATTGAATTATTTGTTAGGCCCTCGCTGGGCTGCTGTGCAGCTAGCCTTGCTGGGCTGCCTGGTGTGTTGGGCCCTGCTGAGCTGCTGTGGATGATGAGTTATACTTCGTGGTCAACCATGGTGCCGGTTGCCACTGGTGTGTATGTTGGGGGATCAAAAAAGGTAGGGTCCAAGGTGGGTTGCTCAGGATAGTCCGAGAAACTGAGTTTGATTTGGTCCGGTGAATGAATCCATTTGAAAGTTTCACCCGAAACACCCTGCTCCCCTCTTTGGCCACGACAGTGCCGGGAAGCCACTTGGAACCTTGTCCATAATTTAATACAAATACAGGATCATTGACTTCAATCTCGCATGACACATTTGAGCTATCATGGTATGCACTTTGTTGAAACTGCCTGCTCTCTACCTGTTCATGTAGATCAGGGTGAACTAATGAGAATCAAGGATGTCTCGGAGTGGCTGCAGAGCATTCTGGAGAGGGAGGGTGAACAGCCAGTTGTCATGGTACATGTAGGTACCAACGATATAGGTAAGAAGCGGGGAGAGGTCCCACAAGCTGAATTTAGGGAGCTAGGAGTTAAATTAAAAGTAGGACCTCAAAGGTTGTAATCTCTGGATTGTTACCAGTGCCACGTGCTAATCAGAGTAGTGGGAGCAGGATAGTTAGAATAAATACATGGCTTGAGCAGTGGTGCAAGAGGGAGGGATTCAAATTCCTGGGGCATTGGAAACAGTTCTGGGGAAGTGGGACCTGTACAAAAGGGATGATCTGCACTTGGGCAAGACTGGAACTGATGTCCTGGGGGTAACATTAGCTAATGCAGTTCGGGAGTGTTTAAACTAACGGGGATGGGAACCTATGCAGCGAGACAGGGCGAAATAATATGGAGTCAGAAACAAATGGTAGAAAGTTAAAAAGCAATAGTGGAAGGCCGAGTAAACAAAGGCAAGAAACAAAAAGGGCCACACTACATCATAATTCTAAAAGGACAAAGGGTGTTAAAAAAACTGTATTGGGAAAATTGATGGGATTGAAGGCCGATAAATCCCCAGGGCCTGATGGTCTGCATCCCAGAGTACTTAAGGAGGTGGCCTTGGAAATAGCGGAAAGCATTGACAGTCATTTTCCAACATTCCATTGATTCTGGATCAGTTCCTATCGAGTGGAGGGTAGCCAATGTAACCCCACTTTTTAAAAAAGGAGGGAGAGAGAAAACAGGGAATTATAGACCGGTCAGCCTGACATCGGTAGTGGGTAAAATGATGGAATCAATTATTAAGGATGTCATAGCAGCGCATTTGGAAAGAGGTGACATGATAAGTCCAAGTCAGCATGGATTTGTGAAAGGGAAATCATGCTTGACAAATCTTGTGGAATTTTTTGAGGATGTTTCCAGTAGAGTGGACAAGGGAGAACCAGTTGATGTGGTGTATTTGGACTTTCAGAAGGCTTTTGACAAGGTCCCACACAAGAGATTAATGTGCAAAGTTGAAGCACATGGGATTGGGGGTAGTGTGCTGACGTGGATTGAGAACTGGTTGTCAGACAGGAAGCAAAGAGTAGGAGTAAATGGGGACTTTTCAGAATGGCAGGCAGTGACTAGTGGGGTACCGCAAGGTTCTGTGCTGGGGCCCCAGCTGTTTACATTGTACATTAATGATTTAGACGAGGGGATTAAATGTAGTATCTCCAAATTTGCGGATGACACTAAGTTGGGTGGCAGTGTGAGCTGCGAGGAGAATGCTATGAGGCTGCAGAGTGACTTGGATAGGTTAGGTGAGTGGGCAAATGCATGGCAGATGAAGTATAATGTGGATAAATGTGAGGTTATCCACTTTGGTGGTAAAAACAGAGAGACAGACTATTATCTGAATGGTGACAGATTAGGAAAACGGGAGGTGCAACGAGACCTGGGTGTCATGGTACATCAGTCATTGAAGGTTGGCATGCAGGTACAGCAGGCGGTTAAGAAAGCAAATGGCATGTTGGCCTTCATAGCGAGGGGATTTGAGTACAGGGGCAGGGAGGTGATACTACAGTTGTACAGGGCCTTGGTGAGGCCACACCTGGAGTATTGTGTACAGTTTTGGTCTCCTAACTTGAGGAAGGATATTCTTGTTATTGAGGGAGTGCAGCGAAGGTTTAGCAGACTGATTCCTAGGATGGTGGGACTCACATATCAAGAAAGAGTGGATCAACTGGGCTTGTATTCACTGGAGTTCAGAAGAATGAGAGGGGATCTCACAGAAACGTTTAAAATTCTGACGGGTTTAGACAGGTTAGATGCAGGAAGAATGTTCCCAATGTTGGGGAAGTCCAGAACCAGGGGTCACAGTCTAAAGATAAGGGGTAAGCCATTTAGGACCGAGATGAGGAGAAACTGCTTCACCCAGAGAGTGGTGAACCTGTGGAATTCTCTACCACGGAAAGTTGTTGAGGCCAATTCACTAAATATATTCAAAAAGGAGTTAGATGAAGTCCTTACTACTAGGGGGATCAAGGGGTATGGTGAGAAAGCAGGAATGGGGTACTGAAATTGCATGTTCAGCCATGAACTCATTGAATGGTGGTGCAGGTTCGAAGGGCCAAATGGCCTACTGCTGCACCGATTTTCTATGTTTCTATGTTTGTCTTAAGTGCGCTTTTCATGAGCAGTTCGGCAGATGGGATCCCAGTGAGTGAGTGGGGTCTCGTGCGGTAGCTAAGCAGGACTCGGGATAGGCGAGTCTGCAGTGAGCCTTCAGTTACCCTCTTCAAGCCTTGCTTGATGGTTTGCACTACTCTCTCTGCCTGACCATTGAACGCTGGTTTAAACGGGGCAGATGTGACATGTTTGATCCCATTATGGGTCATGAATTCTTTGAACTCAGCTCTGATAAAACATGGCTCGTTGTCGCTCAACAGTACATCGGTAGGCAGTTAGTGGCAAACATGGTCCGCAGGCTATCAGTAGTGGCAGAGGACGTGCCAGCTGACATTATCTCACATTCAATCCACTTGGAGTAGGCGTCTACAACCACAAGGAACATTTTATCCAAGAACAGGCCTGCATATTCAACGTGTACCCTCGACCACGGTTTGGAGGGCCAAGACCATAAACTTAGCGGCGCCTCCCTGGGTACATTGCTTAACTGCGAGCATGTATTACATCTGTGAACGCATCGATACCGGGCCACCACACGTGGGATCTGGCTATCGCTTTCATTATTACGATGCCTGGGTGGGTACTGTGGAGGTCATTGATGAAGGTGTCTCTGCCCTTCTTGGGGACCACGAATCGATTGCCCCACAGAAGGCAGTCTGCCTACGTAGACATTTCATCTTTGCGCCACTGGAACAGCTTTATCTCTTCCTGCATTTCCACTGAGACACTGGATCACCTCCCGTGAAGCGCACAGCTTTTGACTAGAGATAATAACGGGTCCTGGCTTGTCCGGGTTTTGATCTGCTGGGCAGTGACGGGTGATTGTTCACTCACAAATGCTTCCATAACCTTGGCTAGATCTGTGGGCTGCGCCATTTCCACCCCCGTGGTGGGCAATGGCAGCCTACTGAGAGCATCGGCGCAGTTTTCTGTTTCTGGCCTGTGGCGGATGGCATAGTTGTATGCGGACAACGTGAGCGCCCATCTCTGGATGCGGGCCGATGCGTTGGTTTTTATCCCTTTACTCTCGGAAAACAGAGATATAAGTGGCTTATGGTCAGTTTTCAATTTGAATTTTAGCCCAAACGGGTATTGATGCATTTTCTTTACCCCATAAACACACGCTAATGTTTCTTTCTCAATCATGCTGTAGGCTCTCTGAAGCCTTAGACAGACTCCTGGATGCATAAGCAACCGGTTGCAGTTTCCCGAAATCATTAACTTGTTGCAATACACACCCGACGCCATCACATGCTAGTACCAAATGCTTACATGGATCATACAACACAAGCAATTTGTTTGAGCATAACAATTTTCTCGCTTTTACAAAGGCATTTTCTTGGCTTTTGCCCCAAACCCATTTGCCCGCTTTTTGTAGTAAGACATGCAGTGGTTCTAATAGTGTGCTGAGACCCGGTAAGAAGTTACCAAAGTAGTTCAGGAGTTCCAGAAACGACCGCAGCTCCGTCACGTTCTGTGGGCTCGGTGCGTTCTTGATTGTCTCCGTCTTCACGTTGATGGGCCTGATGCCGTCCGCCGCAATCCTCCTTCCCAGGAACTGCACTTCAGGCACCAGGAAAACACACTTCGACCATTTTAACCTGAGCCTCACGCGGTTGAGTCGACTAAGAACCTGCTCTAGGTTCTGCAGATGCTCGACTGTGTTCCGACCTGTGACCAAGATGTCGTCCTGGAAGACCATGGTATGCAGGACTGACTTCAGTAAGCTTTCCATGTTTCTCTGGAATATCGCCGCTGCTGATCGGATTCCAAACGGGCATCTGTTATAAACAAAAATACCTTTGTGCGTGTTGATGCAGGTGAGGGCCTTCGATGATTCCTCCAGTTCCTGCGTCACGTAGGCTGAAGTCAGATCCAGCTTCGTGAACGTTTGCCTCCTGCCAGCATTGCAAAGAGGTCGTTGGCATTTGGTAGTAGGTATTGGTCCTGCAGGGAGGAACATTTGATAGTTACTTTATAATCGCCACAGATTCTGACGGTGCCATCTCCCTTGAGGACTGGGACAATAGGACTGGCCCACTCGTTGAACTCGATCGGGGAAATGATGCCCTCTCTTTGCAGCCGGTCTCGCTCTATCTCTACGCTTTCTCTCATCATGTATGGTACTGCTCTCGCCTTGTGATGGATGGTCGCGCCCACGGAATTAGGTGGATCTGCACTTTTGCTCCTTGGAATTTCCCGATGCCTGGTTCGAACAGCGAAGGAAATTTGTTTAAGGTCTGGGCACACGAAGTGTCGTCAGCGGGCGATAGCGCTCGGACATCGTCCCAGTTCCAGCGTATCTTTCCCAGCCAGCTCCTGCCGAGCAGCGTGGGACCATCGCCCGGTACCACCCAGAGTGGCAGTTTGTGCACTGCTCCATTGTAGGAGACCTTTACGGTAGCACTGCCGATTACAGGTATCAGTTCTTTTGTGTAAGTTCTTAGTTTCATGCGAACAGGAGTTAAGACTGGCCTAGATGCCTTGTTGCACCACAACCTTTTGAAAGACTTTTTGCCCATGATGGACTGGCTCGCGCCCGTGTCCAGCTCCATTGACACTGGGAGTCCATTTAGTTCAACATTCAGCATTATCGAGGGACAATTCGTGGTGAATATGTGCACCCCATATACCTCTGCCTCCTCAGTCTGAGGCTCTGGTTCATCGTGATCCTCTGTGGGTCTGTCCTGCTCTGCAACATGGTGGTTTGCAGTTTTAACAGGCTTTGCAGCTCACCTGCACACTCGTTGGAGGTGTTCCATTGATCCACAGCCCTTGCAAACTCTTTGAATTGGCATGAATGGAAACGATGATCACTCCCACAGTGCCAACAGGGTGATAATGGCCTTGCATTCATCACCTTGATGGTGGACTCTGAGATATCTGCGGACGTGTAGCTGCAGGTATGTGTGACCTGCCCTGTACGTTATGATTCAAAAACAACATCACTTTGTTCACAGTACTTGTAGCAGCACTTGTGTGCAGAGAGATTTGCTTCATATTATCACTGGTGGCAATGAATGCCTGGGCTATCGCTATGGCCTTACTCAAGGTTGGGGTCGCTACAGTCAAAAGTTTGCGAAGTATGGTTTTGTGACCAATGCCAAGTACAAAAAATTCTCTGAGCATATGCTCCAAATGTCCTTCAAATTCACAATGTCCTGCAGGACGTCTTAGCTCTGCGTCATAACTTGCCACTCCCTGACCTTCAGACCTTTGGTAGGTGTAGAACCGGTACCTCTCCATCAGAGCACTTTCCTTCGGGTTCAAATGCTCTCGGACCAATGTGCACAAATTATCGTATGATTTCTCCGTGGGTTTCACTGGAGTGAGCAGATTCTTCATGAGGCCATACATTGGTGCCCCACAGACAGTGAGGTGGATCGCCCTTCATTTGGCAGCGCTCTCTTCCCCATCTAGCTCGTCGGCCACGAAGTATTGGTCGAGTCGCTCCACAAAAGTTTCCCAATCATTTCCCGCCGAGAATTTCTCCAGGATGCCCACTGTTCCCTGCATCTTTGGGTTCGCTATCTGTATCTCATCGCCAGTTGTTGTGTATGGAGAAAGAGTCAGACTGAACACTGTGAGTTCAAAGTAAAGTGTGACCTTAGTCTTTTATTGCAGGTCTCTAGAGTGCCTCTCTAACCTGTGAAGCCTTCTTAAATACTTGTGCTCCCAGGGGATCATGGGATCCCTTGGGACTCCAGGGAATGAGCCGTACAGAGTAAATACAAGTTTACATATATAACATGTAACACCCCTATTCAAGAAAGGAGGAAGACAGAAAGCAGGAAACTATGGCCCTGAAATTCCTGTAAGACCATTCCCGCGGGCAATCTGGTAAAATAAAGAAATAAAATGCACACTTACCTTTCTCTCCTGCGCCCTCTTGAACTTCCGATTCTCTGATGAAGATTCCCGGGCAGTGTATGATGTCACGCCGCGCATGAACGCAGCGCATGCGAAGCCTGTGGCTTCTTTCAGTGTCTGTCCCCGCCCAAAGGAGCTGTTAAAAGGAACTTATTTACATAGGCCAGGCCCTGATTTTTTTTACCTTCAGTTCTGGATTTGGTTAGAGATCACTACAAGGCTTTGAAAGGTGAGATTTTTCAATTATTTTTTAATCTTTTAGAATAGTTTAAAGATTGTCTAATTTATTTTTAACATTTTAATAGTTTTAAACACTTTAAAAGTTAACTAAGGCAATATAAAGACTTTAAAAATGTCTTGCATTTCTGTACAGTGAGTAATAGCATGGCCAGCAAATGAAAAGTGGCGAGTTCTAAACTGCATGTACAAATGAAAGGAGGAGAAAATGTTTATAAGATTGATGGCCACAAAATTTCTGGTTTGGGGAGGGTGTAAATTGGTGGGGACAGGAATTGTTGGCTGGGCCGATGTATGACAGAACACACTGAAGAAGCAACTGCCCTCCTAGTGCAGCAGCATACAAATGACGGAATTAGGATGGGATCCTAAATTCCAAAACTCCTGCCCTCCTATCCGTTCTCGAGAAGCTGAGTCTCTCGGTCAAAGGTGCAGTTTGTCGGGACTCATTCACTAAGGTGGAAGTACGTGGTTGAAAATATGCTGTTCAGCTGAGATTGTTTGTAGAAACATTTGGCCATATTTTGGGACTCACTACAATTGCTGGAAAGCCTTTGCACTATTATTCTCAAGAAGCCATCCTCTACATTCTGCATTACCCTTGTAAAGCATTCTATCTCAACACAATTACTGAGGTAGGTACTGAGTGTCTGACTTTAAAGTTGATCATATTTTACAAGCCAAGCTGCAATAGACAACACGGTACCTCAAATGTTATAAAAGTTGGAAGATTTGAATCTCTCATTACTTTGAGAGGAAGCTGCTTGTTTCCATTTCCTGCTGTTTATTTAGTTTGTGTTGAGCTTTTACTCTACAGAACTCCTCAGCATCGACTGCTGCTTATGCTGAAGGCTATTGAGCTGTTTGAAACAAAGTTTCAGGTAGATGTCCACAGAATGTAGGCTGTGCGCCTGCTTTATCTCTCGCAGAACTTTCGTGCCCTAATCCTGGGCAGAAGATCTCTAAAAGTCAGAATTTTGCGCAAGAACTCATCACACGAGCAAGACTGTCAAGGTCCAGCTGGACAGGTCAGAAAAGTCGATTTTCAGCGTATGCGCATTGTGCGCTGAAAACCGGCTTTTCCAATGCCTTCCCGGGTCCGTAGAATCTTCGTATGGACTCGGGACATCAGAATTTCAGGGCCTATAGACCAGTTAGCCTAACATCTGTCATTGGGAAAATGCTGGAGTCCATTATTAAGGAAGCAGTAGAAGGACATTTAGAAAACCATAATACAATCAAGCAGAGTCAGGATAGTTTTATGAAAGGGAAAACATACTTGACAAATTTGCTAGGCTTCTTTGAAGATGTAACGAACAGGGTAAATAAAGGGGAGCCAATAGATGTGGTATATTTGGATTTCCAGAAGGCATTTGATAAGGTGTCACATATAAGTTCACTGCACAAGATAAGAGCTCACGGGGTTGGGCGTAATATATTAGCATGGATAGAAGATTGACTAACTAACAGAAAACAGAGAGTCAGGATAAATGGGTAATTTTTAGGTTGGCAAACTAACTAGTTGGGTGCCACAGGGATCAGTGCTGGAGCCTCAAGTATTTACAATATCTATACGAACATATGAACAATGATGGGCAGGTTAATGACTTGGATGAAGGAACGGAGTGTAATGTAGCCAAATTTGCTGATGATCAAACATAGGTGGGAAAGCAAGTTGTGAAGAGGATACAAAGAATCTGTAAAGGGATCTAGATAGGTTAAGTGAGTGGGCAAAAATTTGGCAGATGGAGTATAGTGTGGGAAACTGTGAGATTATCCACTTTGGTAGGAAGAATAAATAAAACAAATTATTATTTAACTGGAGAGAGACTACAAAGTACTGCAGTACAGAGGGATCTGGGGGTCCTTGTGCATGAAACACAAAAAGTTAGCATGCAGGTACAGCTAATAATTAGGAAGGCAACTGGAATATTGGCCTTTATTGCAAGGCGGATGGAGTATAAAAGTAGCGAAGTCCTGTTACAACTGTACAGGGCATTGGTGAGACCACACCTGGAGTACTGCATATAGTTTTGGTCTCCTTATTTAAGGAGGGATATACTTGCATTGGAGGCAGTTCAGAGAAGGTTCACCAGGTTCATTCGGGAGATGATGGGGTTGTCTTATGAAGAAATGTTGAGCAGGTTGGGCCTATATTCATTGGAGTTTAGAAGAATGGGATATGATCTTATTGAAACATATAAGCTTCTGAGGGGATCGACAGGTTAGATGCAGGGAGGAGGTTTCCCCTTGTGGGGGAATCTAGAACTAGGGGGCATAGTTTTAGAATAAGGGGTCGCCCATTTTAAATGAGGATGAGGAGGAATTTCTTCCCTCAGAAGGTCATGAATCTTTGGAATTCTCAACACCAAAGAGCTGTGGAGGCTGGGTCATTGAATATATTTAAGGTGGAGATAGACAGATTTTTGAACTATAGGGGAGTCAAGGGTTATGGGGAGCGGGCACAAAAGTGGAGTTGAGGCCAAGTTCAGATCAGCCATGATCTTATTGAATAGCAGAGCAGGCTCTGGGGGCCAAATGACCTACTCCTGCATCTATTTCTTATATTTTTATGTTCTTATGTTCTTATATACCTCAAGTTGTAGGTAGATGTTTGTAAGATCCAACTTTGAATCTGGCCACCTGTCAGCATTGTGAACAAATCTTCTATATTTGGCATCATGTTGGGTAGATTACACTCGAGAACCTGCTTTACATTTACCTTAAGCACACCACATAACCTTACCTTACCATCTGACTTAGATACAATGGGTGTAGCCCAATTACTCAAGTATCTGGAAGAAGCGTAGGCAGGCAAAACATTGTAAGACCTTTGAGGTCTGTAGGTCCTATGGATTGTGTATCTACATGTTGAAAACAAATGTCTTCTGTGATACCTCACAGTTCCTCCAATCTCACCTCTTCTATATCCTCCTCTGCATAGCACAGGAAGTGAGTGATTCCTATTGGAAATCCATTTCTCCAGGACAAAATGTAACTTTGCCCCGTACATACCATAAACTGCAGGAAAAATCTTAAGCGAAGGTCCAGAGTAGCAAACAGAAAAATGCCTTAGGGATAACGTTGTGCAACTAATATCACAAATTACATGGTGACGGTGTTCTAAGAGTTTGGGTTTAAGGTGGTAATTGGGGGAAATTGCACAAAGAACTTGGCCATACTCACCTGCTGTCATTTACATGTGTAGGTGTGGTCTTTGATAGTGGATACTGCAGACTGTCTGGTTTTAAATAATTTTAATTATATTGTTCAACCTTGCACTTCAGTATTTGGTGAGTGTTTTACTCACTACTGTGTGGTCATGGCGTACTGTAGCTGGAACCATAAATCTCTCCTAACATTTCAATTTCTTTAATTTCCAAACTATCCTGAATATATAAATCTGCTCTTCCTTTCTGAACGTCATCTCTGTCTTTCCAACAATATCGCCTCAAAGTTAGTTTAGATTTAACCACTTCACACAATGGGTGGTGAATGCATGAAATGGATTGCCAAGGGAGAGAATGTCATGAGAGAGTTGGATAAGTACCTGGAAAGGAAATTGGAAGAGAGGTGTGATATTTCCTAGACACTAGTTTTCTGGTCCTGTGTATTCTTATGTTCCTAGCCTTGCAAGCTATTTTCATACCATTTTGTCTGAATGTCACTAACATTATAAGCTATCTTACTTGTAATCCAGACAATAAATTTGTATAATTCACGTCTAATTACTTGGCATGAATTGATTCATGGTCTGCTTTTTGATTAAACTATTAAAGTACTTGTCACATTTCTGCCATACAAAGTTCATCTAGCAAGACAAGGGTTAATAACCAGTTGATCTCCACCAACATTCACGCCACCTGTCTGAGCCAGTCTCTGACATCACATATCTTAAACTACATGACATCACTGTTGCTATGATATGTGCTGATCTGCTTATATTTCTAAAGTAGATTCTAGTGGAGCCAAATGAGCTGATATCATTTGGTGAGCTGAACAATATCCCATGAGCTTCACAGTGAAGTCTTTATAAATCATTCATCCAAATGTCATGGAGCTTAACTGTCCTCTTTTCTATCTTTCTCTTCCATTTGTCCTCAACCGTACAGATATATATTGTTTTGTATTTGAATGTGATTCCTCTGTGTTCGATGGCCTCTTGCACCTCTCAGAAGTCACTTTTGTACAGCAGTATTACAAAACAGCGAACGAGAAATGTGGGCATTAGACTTGCTGAAGCCAAAAGTATTTTCTGCATCTGCAAAACAAAATGAAGTCAATCAGAGCAAGTATAATCCCCCAAAAAACCTCTGGATGTCAAAGGGTATACAGGGTACGATAAGGCAAAAAAGTAAAGTATATGTCAGATACCGAGTGTTAAATACTGCAGAACGCCTAGAGGAGTATAGAAAGTGCAGTGGTGAAATTCAAAAGGAAATTAGGAAAGCAAAGAGTGGGCATGAAATAATATTGGCAAGTAAAATCAAGGAAAATCCAAAAATGTTTTATAATACCTAAGGAGTAAGAGGATAACGAAAGAGTAGGGCCAGTAAGAGACCAAAAAGAAAGCTTGTGTGTGGAAGGTCATAACTAACTTGATTGAATTTTTTGATGAGGTAACTAAGAGGGTTGATGAGAGTAATGCATTTGATGTTGTCAACATGGATTTTAGCAAGGCTTTTGACAAGGTCCCACATGGCAGACTAGTCAGAAAAGTAAAAGTTCATGGGATCCAAGGGAAAGTGGCAAGTTGGATCCAAAATTGGCTCAGAAACAGGAAGCAAAGGGTAATGATCAACTGATGTCTTTGTAACTGGAAAGCAATTTCCAGTGGGGTTCCGCAGGGCTCAGTAGTAGGCCCCTGCTTTTTGGTCTATATCAATGATTTAGACTTCAATATAGAGGCCATAATTCAGTTTGCAAATGATACAAAAATTGGCCATGTGGTTGATAATGAAGAAGAAAGCTGTAGACTGCAGGAGGATATCAATGGACTGGTCAGGTGGGCAGAAAAGTGGCAAATGTAATTCAGTCTGGAGAAGTGTGGGGGAAATCATTGAGGAGGGCAAACAAGGCAAGGAAATACACAATAAATGGTAGGATTCTGAGAAGTGTAGAGGAACAGGGAGACCTTGGAGTGTATGTCCACAGATCTCTGAAGGTAGCAGGACAGGTAGATAAGGTGGTTAAGAAGGCATACGGGATACTCTCCTTTATTAATCAAGGCATAGAATACAAGAGCAAGAAGGTTATGCTTGAACTGTATAAAACACTGGTTAGGCCACTTCTAGAGTACCGTGTACAGTTCTAGTCACCACATTACAGGAAAGATGTGATTGCACTCGAGAACATTTTACGAGAATGTTGCTAGGACTGGAGAATTTTAGCTATGAAGAAAGATTGGATAGGCTGGGGTTGTTTTCTTTGGAACAGAGGAGGCTAAGGGGAGACTTAATTGAGGTGTATAAAATTATAAGATGCCGAGATAGAATGGATAGAAAGGATTTATTTCCCCTAGCAGAGAGGTCAATAACAAGGGGGCATAGATTTAAAGTAATAGTAGAAGGATTAGAGAGGAGTTGAGGAGGATTTTTTTCACTCAAAGGGTGGTGGAGGTCTGGAACTCACAGTCTGAAAGTGTGGTTGAGGGAGAAACCCTTGTCACATTTAAAAAGTTCTTGGATATGCACCTGAAGTGCTGTGACCTACAAGGCTACTGTCATGTATGTAACCACAATGTAACACCACTGTATTACTGTATACATTCAACCTAGATGCACACCTTGACCACAAGGGGTGAACTTGTGGGAGACACTCCTTACCTGATCACTCAGGTATAAAAAGGGAGGTCCCACGCAGGGTCATTGCCGTTGAGTCTTGTGAATAAAGAGTTCAGGTCACAGAGTGACCTTGTCCCCAGAAGGTGCCTCGTGTGGTTTCATACTGTAGAGTAAGGACTTTACATTGGCGACGAGAAACGGGAATTCACAACCCACGAGAATGGCCACCAGTAGCACAGAGGAACGGTACTGTGCTGGGGAAGACTGGGACGATTTTGTTGAGAGGCTTCAGCAAAGCTTCGTTATCAAAGATTGGCTGGGGGATGCAGCGTCCGACAAGAGAAGGGCTCATCTCTTGACCAGCTGCGGACCAAAGACTTACGCACTCATGAAGGACTTACTAGCACCCGAAAAGGAGGCGGACAAAACCTTTGAAGAACTTAGCAAATTGATCGGGGAGCACCTCAAACCGGCAAGTAGCATACATGTGGCCTGGCACAGATTCTACACCCACCGACGTCATGAAGGACAGAGCATACCGGACTTCGTAGTGGACCTCCAGCATTTGGCCAGCTTCTGTAAGTTCACAGACGCCTGCAGGGGGGAGATGCTAAGGGACTTCTTTATCGAGGCCATCGGTCATGCGGGAATTTTCTGCAAATTAATTGAGACCAAGGATTTGACCTTGGAAGCAGCAGTGTTGATGGCTCAAACTTTCATGGCGGGGGAGGAATTCTGCCTCTAACGCGGTGATGGATCAGGGAGTCAACATCATTAATGCGGCTCAGAGCCCCGCAGGCAAGCAGGGGCAATCCTAAGCAATAGACCCCAGAGCAGGACTTCAACAGAGACAATGGTAGGCTGAACGGACATTCACACCATCACAGTGGACAATGAGGCCCGGGATGAGGCCATTGACACCCACTAATAGGGTACTGAAGAGCAGTCAAAGGGACAGTCAGCGCGGAATGCCTGGCCACAGCCCTGTTGTTCCCAACAATGGAAACTTTAACTCATGCTGGAGGTGTGGGGGAAAACACTCAGCTAGATCTTGCAGATTTCAAGTTTGTCTGCAGGAACTGAAATCTCAGTGGCCACTTAACTCGAATGTGCAGGAAGCCTGCAACCAGACTAATATATGAGGCGGATGGAGCAGAAGAGGGTTCTTTGAGGCAGGATGACCTTTGGGGCAAATTGATGGATGCTGAGATGCAGCGGGTCCATGTGGCGAATATTCACAGGACTCCAAAGACAGTGACCCTGCGTGGGACCTCCCTTTTTATACCTGAGTGATCAGGTAAGGAGTGTCTCCCACAAGTTCACCCCTTGTGGTCAAGGTGTACATCTAGGTTGAGTGTATACAGTAATAGTGTTACATTGTGGTTACATACATGACATCATCTCCCCCACCTATGGGGTTGGGTGCGTGTTGCAGCAGGGCAATGCTGAGGGTCAACTACAACCTGTGGCTTATGCCTCCAGGTCGCTCTCTCAAGCAAGCAGAACCTATTTGGTAGGAAGTTTGAATTAGAGACGGACCACAAGCCATTAAAAACCCCTGTTGTCAGACAGCAAGGCTGTCAATGCCAACGCATCAGCTCGCATACAGTGATGGGCTCTCATGCTGGCTGCTTATGACTACCCCATCCGGCACGGGCCCGGCACTGAAAATTGCACTGACGCGCTCAGCAGGCTTCCACTGGCCACCACGAAGGGGGCAGTGGAGCAAAGCGCCAAGATGGTCATGGCTGTCGATGCCTTTGACAGCGCAGGCTCCCCCATCACAGCCCGCCAGATCAAAATCTGGACAAACAGAGATCCCCCCCTATCCCTGATTTAGAAATGTGTCCCGAATGGGGATTGGACGCTCGCACACGGAGCATGCCCTGAGGAGGTCAGACCGTTCCACAGACGGATGGATGAGCTCTCCATCCAAGCCGACTGCCTACTATGGGGCAGCCGGGTGGTTATGCCCCAGAAGGGCAGGGAGGCCTTCATCAGGGAACTCCACAACGAGCACCCAGGCATTGTGCTGATGAAGGCCATTGCCCGGTCACACGTTTGGTGGCCTGGAATTGATTCAGACCTGGAACAGTGTGTTCGCAGGTGCACGACGTGTGCCCAGCTGGGTAATGCCCCCAGGGAGGCCCCGCTCAGCCCGTGGCCCTGACCCACCAGGCCATGGTCATGCATTCATGTTGACTATGCGGTCCCGTTCTGGGTAAGATGTTCCTTACTGTGGTAGATGCGTATTCGAAATGGATCGAGTGCATCATTCTGAATTCATGCACGTCATCCACCACTGTGGAAAGCCTACGTGCGATCTTTGCAACCCATTGCTTGCCGAACATCCTGTTAGTGATAATGGCCCATGTTTCACAAGCTACAAATTCCAAGAGTTTATGTCGGGCAATGGCATCAACCATGTCAGGACTGCGCTGTTCAAGCCGGCCTCCAACGGCCAGGCGGAACGTGCGGTCCAAATCATTAAGCAAGGTATGCTCAGGATTCAAGGGCCCTCCCTACAATGCCGCCTATCACACCTCTTGCTGGTCTATAGATCCTGACCGCACTCGCTCATGGGGGTCCCGCCCGCAGAGATACTAATGAAACGGATACTCAAAACTCGGTTGTCCGTCATTCACCAGTCCTGACCGACATAGTTGAGGGCAAGTGCAAGTCACAAAACGAGTACCATGACCATAATGCAAGGGGGAGATGTATAGTAATAAATGATCCTATATTCATCCTCAATCACGCCATGGGGCCCAAATGGCTTGAGGACACTGTAATTGACAAAGAGGAGAATAGGGTCATTGTGGTAAAACTCAACAATGGTCAGATATGCCGTAAGCATCTGGACCAAGTAAAAAAAAGGTTCAGCATCGACACGGAGGTACCTGAAGAAGACCATGAGATGGAGCTCACAACACCGCCAGTGAACGAGCAACAAGAGCAATCAGAAGAATGCACAGTCCCTGCGGTCAGCCCGGACAGCCCGGAATCACCACAGGTGACAGACACTCACGTCAGTGTCCAACAACCAGAGCCTCAACTGCGGGACTCCACAAGGGAGCGTAGACCATCTGAAAGACTAAACCTATGATCCCAATAAGACTTTGCGGGGGGAGGTGATGTCATGTATGTAACCACAATGTAACACCACTGTATTACTGTATACACTCAACCTAGATGCACACCTTAACCGCAAGGGGTGAACTTGTGGGAGACATTCCTTACCTGATCACTCAGGTATAAAAAGGGAGGTTCCACGCTGGGTCACTATCTTTAGAGTCCTGTGAATAAAGAGTTCAGGTCACAGAGTGACCTTGTCCCCAGAAGGTGCCTCGTGTGGTTTCATATTGTAGAGTAAGGACTTTACAGCTATGGACCAAGAGCTGGAAAGTGGGATTAGGCTGGATAGCATTTTTGGCCGGCACAGACAGGATGGGTCGAATGGCCTCCTCCTGTGCCATAAATTTCTATGATTCTATGAATGAATCACGTTTAAAGTTATCCTGCCTCTTTTTTATGGTTAACATAGGGTGATTTGCTTCTACATAAGATGAATCAAACCTTTCTCTGAATATCATTCCTGAAATACTATAAATAGTATGGCATAGCAATCAGTAGGGATGCATTCCTATCAGTTAAGTCCCCATTGAAGAGCTCCACTGCTAGCCTTGCCAGAGTTTGTATGGTCAGAGGGGAAAGGCCTACAGGAAGGGTCTTTAGTGGTCTGAGGAAACATTTGTTGCATCCCCTGCTGAGCATGCCAGGAAGGGCAATGGAAGCTGGCCAGCCCAGGGTGGGAGTGTTGCCAGGTCCCTGACGGTCTTCAGGCCCCGGCCCTGACCTCAGTCAGGAACCCTCAGTAGGCCCCACTTCCACTGGTTGGGACAGTAAAAACAGAATTACAGGTACTTCAATCTTAAACAAAATTTTGGCAGAGAAGCATAATATCACAAAGCCTTCAGTAAGATGTGAAATGTTTTTAATTCATATGAGTCATGTGATATTTTTGCTTTATTATATTTTCTCTATTATATAGAGTTATAATGCAGTTATTCCTCATTGCTCAAACTTTTAATGCTAAAGATCAGCCTCATTGTTCTTTACTGTACCACTCCAGAGGCTTGAATGGTTCCCTTGGCTTGTGGTTAAGCAACACCTCGATTTCAAAATGTTCATCTTTGTTTTCAAATCCCTCCATGGCCCCGCCCCTTCCTGTCTCCAGTCCCCAAACCCCCTGAGATGTATGCACTCCTCTAATTCTGCCCTCGTGAGCATCCCTGATTATAATTGCTCAACCATTGGTGTCCGTGCCTTCTGTTGCCATGGCCGCAAGCTCTGGAACCTTTCCACCTCTCTATCTCTCTTTCCTCCTTAAAGATGCTCCTTAAAACATACCTCTTTGACCAAGCTTTTGGTCACCTGTGCTAATTTTTACTTTTGCAGCTCGGTGTCAAATTTTTATCACATAATACTCATGTGAAGCGCCTTGGGACGTTTCACTACGTTAAAGGCACTATATAAATACAAGTTGTTATTGTTATTGTTATGCATTGATGACCAAACTGGACATAGAACTTAATGACCAGAGCACCTCGTAGTTTTAGAAAACATAGAAAATAGGTGCAGGAGTTGACCATTCGGCCCTTCGAGCCTGCACCGCCATTCAATAAGATCATGGCTGATCATTCCCTCAGTACCCCTTTCCTGCTTTCTCTCCATACCCCTTGATCCCCTTAGCCATAAGGGCCATACCTAACTCCCTCTTGAATCTATCCAATGAACTGGCATCAACAACTCTTTGCAATGTTCAGAATTTTTTAGCAGCTCACATTAAGCTTAGTAGAGGTAATTGTATATCTTGTGCTTCTAGTGAGGAGCTGTGCTCAAAGAGAAGGTGGGTAAGAGATAAGGCTACAACACAGTACCCCTAATTCTTCAATCCACACTTCCTGAAAGCACAAGGCCAGCATTCAGTGCCCATTCCTAGTTGCCCTTGAGAAGGTGCTGGTGAGCCACCTTCTTGAACCACTGCAGTTCGTGTGGTGTTGGTGCTCCCACAGTGGTGTTAGGGAGGGAGTTCCAAGATTTTGACCCAGCAATGATGAAGGAAATGCAACATAACTCCAAGTCGGGATGGTGTGTGACTTGGAGGAGAACTTGGAGGTGATGGTGTTCCCATGCATTTGCTGCTCTTGTCTTTCTAGGTGGTGGAGGCCATGTGTTTGGAAGATGCTGTCGAAGAAATATAACAGACTTAATGACATCTTTCTAAATTATTTCATGGACAGCAGTAACTGAATTCAATCAATAAAAAATATAGGGCAACACATGTGTGTTTTTTCGTGATCTGTAAATTTCACAATTATAAAATCTGACTTTAGTAGTATTCCTACATAAAGCTTACTTCTTAGAAGTGGTCTTTGCATGACCAGTCCTATCAAATGAAAGGAAAATTATCTTTATTGTCATGATATCACAGCATTTGGCATTGCAGTGCTTGACAATACTGCATGCAAAAAATTTTATGTCCGATACTGTAGATTCATATCAGGCACCAGCTGTGATCTTTAAATTCTAGGATACACCAGTGGTAGGAAAAGTGAAAAGTATATGCAGATATTTATTTCCTTGCAAAGTAATATTTTAAAATGGCATTGTATTTATTATGCTTTGTTCCTTGAATATTTGTTGAGTTTATCATTTTTTTATTTTTTGGCATGACTAACATCAACAGCAATGTCACACGCTTGGTGACATGGCTATACAAAGCAGGACATACTCTTGCATTGGCCAACTAGGATAGGAGAATAAAGCTCTGATTCATTGACATGTTCCTATTCATCTTTATGTTTTCTTACAACAAAAGAATTGTTTAAAGAGGCAGACATGGATAGTTTAAAGGGCTGAATTATATTTTGGGGAGAATTTTAGGGTAATGTACTTTTGTGGACTACCTTGCACAGCTAGTTCTGCAAACGGGGCGAGAGTAGCCTGAAAATGGCTCACCGCCCATTTATGCCGGCCTTCATTCTCAAAGGAGTTTCTGCTAAGAGGCCAGTGTGCATGCCTGTTTCAGGCAATAGGCCCTTTGAATATGCAAATTGGGTTTCTATGACATACCTACGACCCAGTAACTCATTGATAGCCTACATGTAATTGGTAGTAATAGGTGTAATGCCCTTTTACCTACCTGTAACTAATAGCAATTCTAAAACTCGTTTATTTTCACCTGAAACCATAGCCAGAATCTCCAGTCGATGTCACTTTTAACAGGCCTTCTCTCTCCCTATCTCTTTGGACTCAGGGATTGTGTGAAGGTGACAACTCTGAACTAGAAGCTTCAGTCAGAGCCAATCTGTACCTGAGAGAGAGATCACACAAAGAGCATCGAGCTCAGTGATTGGGATGCTTCTTACAGAGCATGTCATCCTAAACTCAGCTCAGTACTGATATTTGTAAACCATTACCCTGGGCTCAGTCCCAATAAGGGTAAATTTTCATATAATGATAGAAATTATAGCACCGGAAGAGGTCATTCAGCCACCATTTCTCCTGCTCTCTCCTGTAGCCCCATTTCCCCGAGATCTTTTAATATTTCTCATTAAGTCTCTACCTCAATAGTAACTTGAGGTAAAGCATCCCTGATATAATAGCCATCAGTTCAAAAACAGTGGAAACAACCTATCACTATTTATCCAGAGTAACGTCCTCAGGTTTCACTTAGCCCATTATTGGATACTCTTCTCTTGGCATCACTCTCACTCACTATATTGTTGTTGTTCCCAGCACTGCAGGAAATGCTGGGCTCCGCACCCACCCCAATCTCCCTCACTCCCTCCGGAAACCCAATGCCCCAACTCCCAGTAACCCTTTCTCCATCCTCAAGCCCCAATCCGCCCAACCCCCAGACTCGCTTGCTCTCTCTCCCCCCAACCCCAAATCCCTTCCCAGTCTTCAGTCACCCAATCTTCTCCCCCCACCCCCATGAGTCCCAAATCCTGTTCCCAGATCGTTCGCTGTTCACCTTCTTCGAACCCAGTCCCGCACCTCTCCATGCCCCAACGCATGGCTGTTGGTCCACCAGCTGGTCCCATTTCCAGTCACTGCTAAATGGGAGGTGACTCTCTGTGGTACTGGGGGGAAGGATGACACCACCGAGCCGGAGGTTCCTCTGCAGTGACAGTGGAGACGTTACAGACTCACTGATGCAACAAGAAATTTAGCGGCCAAAGTTCTCCTGGGCTGCCAGCAGCAGTACCAGCATCACCCATTTGTGGAGACATCCAGGCACTCTGGAAGGGTTGGAAACCCTAAGGCAATCAATGGCAACAGTTTTTTATTAAATGCACTTACTTTTCGTTCACGGCTGCATCAATGCCAGGAAAACCTGAGGGGCTTGCTCTGCTCAGGAAAAGGTCCTAACTTAGGCATTTAGCCCCTCATTAGCTAACACAAGGAGTCTAATGCTGAATAAAGTGGCTGCCAGAGATGCCCAAAGAAATATTGTGTGGAGAACTGAAAATTGGTGGAGGATTGGTCAGATATGCCAGATCCCAGCTTGGGCTATAAGTTTCCATTAGTGCCTCTTTAGGGCAGACCCTTTGTCCACCCACAAATAAAGCTGATGACTTGGTGGGGTGGAGCTGAGGACAGGCAATTACCACACTAAGTGACCGGGACGTTGGGATGAAGCCAGCGATTAGGTCAGCCCAAAGGTAGAAATAGTCTCCATGCTTGGTTTCTGGACTGAAGATCGCAGAAAAAGTACCTTTGCATGATCAGATTGCCCCATTTCTAAAGGGGACCTATCAGCCAGTGTGATAGCGTTTGTAGGGGTGCCAAAACAAGCGCTCTACTCCGAGTTCCAGCACAGCAAGCGAGCCCCAGGAGGACAGAAAAAATGCTTCAAAGACACTCTCAAATCCTCTTTGCAAAAGTGCAACATTCCCACCGACACTTGGGAATCCCTGGCCCAAGTCTACTCAAAGTGGAGGAAAAGCATCCGAGAAGGCACTGAACACTTTGAGTCTCTTCAACAGGAGCATGCGGAAGCCAAGTACAAACTGCGGAAGGAGCGTACAACAAATCAAGCACCCCACCTACCCGTCCCTTCACCCACCACCTGCCCCACCTGTGACACAGACTGTAGATCCTGCATTGGTCTCATCATCCCCTTAGAACTCATATTAGTGTCATCCTTGAATCCGGTGGACTGCCTAAGAGAAGAGGGATCACATGATATAGAAATATTTTTTCTAGAGATTATGATAGAAAATATTTGTACTTTAGGTTGCTTAGCTATATTAACATGGCACTGGTTTCCTAACTGGATGGCCTGTCTTTGATTGCCAATTTCAAATGATTTCCCGACTTGAGAAGGTTTCACCAATTTTTAGCGGATTTGCTAAATAAAATGTTATTTGGCGGTGGAGTCTTCCACCTCGAAGGGGTGAGGAAAGACTCGCAGGACCCCACAGTGTTGTAATTCTTATCTGTTTTTCACACAGAAATTGACAGTTAACAACCAGAAGTTCTGCAGAAGTCTGCAGCCCATATTATTTAGTCCTCCCAGCTAAAGAAGGAATGATGTCCGCCAACAGCAATGGGGATCGTCAGTGGATTAAGAATCCCCAAAATAACCATCTTTGAAGATTGCAAAAGAAAATTATTACCGAAAGAATTCCTCTGGCATTTACATTTTGTTTTGAAATATGTTGATTTCTAAAGAAAACCGTTGAGTGACGGCTCAAAAATGTGCATGGGTAGTGTGATTAAACATCGCGTGGTATAAGGCAGTTATTATTTTCTGTGACTTGAATAAATTTAAGATGCCCTGTGATAAATTTAACATGCTCTGTGATAAAGGTAAGTAAAATGACAATATAAAAGCTCATAGCAGTAAAGATTTCATCAGGTTACAGAACAACATAAAAAATTGACGAACATATGAAATAAAATCAATAAAATATTTATTGAGCTTTGAATTATTTCAGAAAATGGCCAGCAAGTAGAAGCAGCACAAGTGAGCATCAATATAATTAAATGTTAATATGGGCCATAGCATGCTACTCTGAGAACTAACAATGGGCTATTGACATGTTAAGAATTATGCTTTATACCAATGAACCTTTCATCATAACACTGGCCACTTGTTCAATTTCTTTGCCTTTTAGGACTAAAAATGTAATTAGTCATCACCCTGCAATATTTTTCTCCTTTAGCCCTACATTCTGAAAGAAAAATGTGTTTGACATTGTCTTGTTAATCCCAGCTAACTGTCTTAATATGTTATTAAACTTTAAGTAAATTTCATTACTTACATCATTGCTTAATAAGCAAGCTAACAGCAAATAGGCACACAAAGATTTTACTCTTTCTACTGTCCAATTTTTGAGTAGTGTTACGTCAGATTCCTCCGCTTACTGCAGTGCTCGCCCAAGTTTCCACCACAATTTCCAGGTTGCATATTAGTTCTGCTGTAGAGGACTCAATTGCTGACTTCGAGGTCCCAGACTTCTGAAGAAGGCTCATGGGACCCACCATGGCGGAGCTTCTGCTGACACTCTAGCTCACACTGCTGCCATGAAATCTCATATAGCTGCCATCTAGGCTCTGGTGGGTAATGTTGACAGGGCCTCCAATGCGTCACAGCAGTCCTCATTCTGAATTAGCACAGAGCTGTAAGAGTACTGAGGCGCCATCCCAGAAGAATGGTCTTGGCTCCATGGGGAGGCACCGGTTGTCATCTCTCAGGATGATAGCACATCTGTTTCCCTGCCAGCCACTCTGTCAGTGCCCTTGTTAGTGCCACACAGCCAGCCAGGCCAGACTGCACTGGCCCACATTATAGGATTACATAGGATATACAGCACAGAAACATGACATTCAGCCCAACCAGTTCATGCCAGCCTTTATGCTCCATTCAAGCCTAATGCTGTCTTTCCTCATCTAATTCTATCACCATCACCAGCTCCAGGTTTCGGAGCTTAAGCAGCAGCTGGTGTCACTGCGATACATTTGTGAGGCTGAGAGCTACGTGGATAGCATGTTTCCGGAGGTCGTCATCCCGCAGTGTAAAAATGTTCAGGCAGAGAGAGAATGGGTGACTGTCAAGACAGACAAGGAGGACCAGACAGGTAGTGTAGGAGTCCCCTGAGAGCATCTCACGCTCTAACCAGTACTGAATACTGGTAGAGGGTGATGGTTTCTCTGGGGAGTACAGCTGGAGCCAAGCCCATGGCACCAGGACTGGCTCAGTTATATGGGCGGGGCGGTGGGGGGGGGGGGGGGGGGTGGTGGCGCTGGCGGGAGAAGATTGGGAAAGCAACATTGATAGGGAATTCAATAGTTAGGGGAAAAGACAGGCGTTTCTGCGGCCGCAGACATGATTCCAGGATGGTATGTTGCCTCCCTGGTGCCAGGGTCAAGGATGTCACTGATCAGCTGCAGAACATTCTGAGGGGGGAGGGAGAGCAGCCAGAAGTTGTGGTCCATATTGGTATCAACGACAGGTAGAAAGAGGGATGAGGTCTAGTAGACAGATTTTAGAGAGCTAGAAAAGAGATTAAAAAGCAGGACCTTGAATGTAGTAATCTCCGGATTACTCCTGGTGCCATGAGCTAGTGAGTATAGAAATAGGAGGATAGAGCAGATGAATGCGTGCCTGGAGAGATGGTGCATGAGGGAGGGCTTTAGATTCCTGGGATATTGGGACCGGTTCTGGGGAAGGTGGGATCTGTACAGGCTGGATGAGTTGCACCTCAACAGAGCTGGGACCAATATCCTCGCAGGGGGCTTTGCTAGTGCTGTTGGCGAGAGTTTAAACTAGCTTGGCAGGGGGATGGGCACCAGGACGTAGCATTCGAAAGGAGAAACATGGTGCACAAAGGATTGGGAGAGACAGATAGCACTAGAGTAAGAAATAATACAGTGTTAGCTGGGATCAGACTAAGGGAGAATATAAGAAGATCTAAGATAGGTTTACAGTGCATCTATAAATGCACGAAGCATGGTAAATAAGATTGGTGAACTGCGGGCACAAATAGCTACATGGGAATATAATGTCATGTCAATATTGGAGACCTGGCTCAAAAAAGAGCAGGATTGGGTCTTAAATATTCCTGGATATAAGGTGCTCAGGAAAGATTGGGAAGGAATTATAGGAGGTGGGATGGCAGTATTGATTAAAGCCAATATTTTGAGCTGGAGAGAGAGGATGTCCTGGAGGGATCAAGGACAGAATTTATTTGGTTAGAGTTAAGAAACAATAGAGGTGCAATGACACGACTAGGTGTATTCTATAGGCCACCCACTCATGGGAAGGATATAGAGGAGCAAATTTAGAAACATAGAGACATAGAAATTTACAGCTAAGAAGGAAGCCATTTCGGCCCATCGTGTCTGCGCTGGACGACAAAGAGCCGCACAACCCTTCAGAGCAGCCCTAAAGGTTACATACAAACCCATGAACAATAACGGAAAGGCAAAGAGCACCCAGCCCAACCAGTCCGCCCCACACGACTGCAACACCCCTTATACTAAAAACATCTACACTCCACCCCAACCGGAGCCATGTGATCTCCTGGGAGAGGCGAAAACCATATAAAAGCCCAGGCCAATTTAGGGAGAAAAAATCTGCGAAAATTCCTCTCCGACCCATCCAGGCAATCGAAACTAGTCCAGGAGATCATCCTGGCCGTATTCTATTCCCTGCAGTACTTACCATTATATCTGTGCCGACCAACAAAAGGTCATCTAGTCTAATCCCAATTACCAGCTCTAGGTCCGTAACCCTGCAGGTTACGGCACTTAAAGTGCCCATCCAAACATCTCTTAAAAGTGGTGAGGGTTTCTGCATCCACCACTCTTCCAGGCAGCGAATTCCATATCCCCACAACCCTCTGCGTAAAGGAGCCCCCCCCTCAAATCCCCTCTAAAACTTCCACTACCTATCTTAAAACTATGCTCCCTCATAATAGACCGCTCCACCAATGGAAATAGACCCTTATTATCCACTATGTCCAGGCCCCTCAATATTTTGTGCACCTCAATGAGGTCTCCTCTCAATCTCCTCTGTTCCAATGAGAACAAACCCAACCTATCCAATCTGTCTTCATAACTAAGATTCTCCATTCCAGGCAGCATCCTAGTAAATCTCTGCACCATCTCTAGTGCAATCACGTCCTTCCTATAATACGGCGAACAGAACTGCACGCAGTACTCCAGCTGTGGCCTAACCGAAGCATTATACAATTTAAGCATAACCTCCCTGCTCTTATATTCTATGTCTCGGCCAATAAAGGCAAGCATTCCATATGCCTTCTGAGCCACCTTATCCACCTGGCCTGCTACTTTCACGGATCTGTGGACAAGCACTCCATGGTCCCTTTGTTCATCTACACTATTAAGTGGCCTACCGCTTAATGTGTATACCCTTTCCTTATTAGCCCTCCCAAAGTGCATCACCTTACACTTCTCTGAATTAAATTCCATTTGCCACTGCTCTGAGCACCTGACCAGTAGATTGATATCCTCCTGCAGCCTATGACTTTCCTCTTCATTATCAACCACACAGCCAATTTTAGTGACGTCTGCAAACTTCTTAATCATACTTCCTATATTCAAATCTAACTCGTTGCTATATACCACAAAAAGCAAGGGACCCAGTACTGAGCCTTACGGAACCTCGCTGGAAGCATCCTTCCAGTCACAAAAACATCCATCAATTATTACCCTTTGCTTATTACCTCCAAGCCAATTTTGGATCCAACTTGCCACTTTCCCCTGGATCCCATGGGCTTTAACCTTCATAACCAGTCAACCATGTGTGACCTTATCAAAAGCCTTGCTAAAGTCAATATATACTACATCGTACGCACTACCCTCATCGACCCTCTTGGTTACCTCCTCAAAAAATTCAATGAGGTTAGTCAAACACGATCTTCCCTTAACAAATTTGTGCTGACTGTCCCTAATTAATCCTTGCCTATCCAAATGCAGATTTATCCTCTCTTTCAGGACTTTTTCCAATAATTTTCCCACCACTGACATTGGGCTGACAAGCTGTAATTACTCGGCCTATCCCTTTTTCTCTTCTTAAACAAGGGTACTACATTAGCAGTCCTCCAATCCTCCGGCACCATGCCCATATCCAAAGAGGACTGGAAAATGATGGTCAAGGCCTCTGCTATTTCCTCTCTTACTTCGCTCAACAACCTGGGATGCATTTCATCCAGGCCTGGGGACTTATCTACTTTCAAAGCTGTTAAACCCCTTAATACTTTCTCTCTCACTATATTTATTTCATCCAGAATATCACACTCCTCCTCTATAGCAGTATCTGCATTACCTTTTTCCTTTGCGAAAACAGATGCAAAGTATTCGTTAAGAACCCTACCAACATCTTCCGACTCCTCACAGAGATTACCCTCATGGTCTCTAATAGGCCCTATCCTTTCCTTAGTTATCCTCTTACTCTTAATATATTTATAGAACATCTTAGAGACTAAGATCACACTTACTCAAGTCTACAGTACTCAATCACATTGTTTTATTCGAGACATAACAACTGGCGATGAGATAACGAACCATCACGCGAAAATGCAGAGAACTGTTGGTATCCTGGAGAAATTCTCAGAAGGTGACAATTGGGAAGCCTTCGTGGAGTGACTCGACCAATATTTGTGGCCAATGACTGAAAGGGAATATGTATGCTGCCAAATGAAGGGCGATCCTCCTCACCATTTGCGGTGCAACAAACTATGGCCTCATGAAGAATCTTCTTGCTCCAGTGAAACCAACAACCAAATTGTATGAAGAACTGTGTATGCTGGTCCGGGAGCACCTAAATCCGAAGGAGAGTGTTCTGATGGCAAGGTATCGATTTTACATATGTCAACGGTCTGAAGGCCAGGAAGTGGCGAGCTACATCGCCGAACTAAGGCGCCTTGCAGGACATTGCGAATTCGATGGATTCCTGGAGCAAATGCTGAGACTTTTTTGTGCTTGGCATTGGCCATGAGGTATCCTTCGCAAACTATTGACTGTTGAAACACCGAATCTGAGCAAAGCCATAACGATAGCCCAGGCATTTATGTCCACCAGAGATAACACCAAAAAAAATTTGTAGCATAAAGATGCTTCGGCAAGTACTGTACACAAAGTAATATCATTTTCAGGCAGGAATGCATATGGCAGAATGTACACGCCTGCAGCTGCATGACCTCAGATGACTCAGAGTCTGCCGTCAAGCGTGAATGCGAGGCAATTGACACCTTGTTGGCGCTGCGGAGGTGATCATCGAGCCCATCAATGCCGCTTCAAACACTATGCATGCAAAGGCTGTGGAACAATGAGACACTTCCAGCGAATGTGCAGACAAGCTGCAAACCCAGAAACCACCACGTTGCAGAGGAAGACCGATCCATGGCGGATCAAACTGGACTAGAGACTCGAACCGAGGAGGCAGAAGTGTACGGGGTACACACCTTCACCACAAAACGTCCACTGATCATGTTAAAAGTTGAGCTGAGCGGAATTCCAGTATCCATAGAATGGACAAGGGTGCGAGTCAGTCTATCATGAGCACAAAGGCCTTCGAGAGGCTGTGGTGCAACAAAGCACAAAGGCCCAAGCTGAGCCCTATTCATATCAAGCAGAGAACTTACACTAAAGAGCTGATCCCTGTAATTGGCAGTGCAGTAGTAAAAGTCTCCGACGATGGAGCGGTGCACGAACTACCACTATGGATTGTACCAGGAGATGGCCCCACACTGTTCGGCAGAAGCTGGTTGGGAAAAATCCGCTGGAGCTGGGACGACATCCGAGCACTTCCGTCCGTCAACGATGCCTCATGTGCCGAGGTTTTGAGCAAGTTCCCGTCGTTGTTTGAGCCAGGCATCGGAAATTTCTCTAGAGCGAATGTGCAGATCCACTTGTTTCCCGGTACACAACCCATCCACCACAAGGCACGTGTAGTGCCATACATGATGCGAGAGAAAGTGGAGATCGAGCTGGATTGGCTGCAACGAGAGGGCATCATCACGCCGGTTGAGTTCAACGAGTGGGCCAGTCTGATTGTTCCGGTTCTCAAGTGCGATGGCACGGTCAGAATTTGTGGGGACTATAAAGTAACGATTAACCGTTTTTCGCTGCAGGACCAGTACCCATACCCACTACCCAAGGCAGATGACTGATTTGTGACACTGGCAGGAGGGAAGACAGTCACCAAGTTGGACCTGAACTCGGCCTACATGACGCAGGAGCTGGCGGAATCTTCGAAAGGCCTCACCCACATCAACACGCACAAAGGTCTGTTCATCCACAATAGATGCCCGTTTGGGATTCGATCGACCGCGGCTATTTTTCAAAGGAACGTGGAAAATCTGCTAAAGTCGGTTCCGCGCACCATGATTTTCCAGGACAACATATTGATCACAGGTCAGGACACCATCGAACAATTGCAGAATCTGGAAGAGGTTCTAATCGTGTGGGACTCAGGTTGAAACGCTCAAAGTGTGTTTTCCTGGCGCCAGAGGTCGAGTTCTTAGGGAGAAGAATCGTGGCAGATGGCATCAGACCCACCGACGCCAAGACGGAGGTCATCAAGAACACGCCGAGACCACAGAACGTGACGGAGCTGCGATCGTTCCTGAGACTCCTCAATTACTTTGGTAATTTCTTACCCGGGTTAAGCACTTTGCTACAACTTCTACACATGTTGCTCTGCAAGGGAAATCACAAGAGACTGCTTTTGAGAAAGCCAGAAATCTGTTATGTTCCAACAAACTACTTGTTCTGTATGACCCATGTAAACGTTTAGTGCTAGCTTGCGATGCGTCTTCGTACGGGGTCGAGTGTGTTACAACAAGCAAACGAATCGGAAACATTACAACCGGTGGCTTATGCATCCAGGAGTTTATCCGAAAGGGCCTACAGCATGTTTGAAAAAGAAGCGCTGGCATGTGTTTACGGGGTGAAAAAAATGCACCAGTATTTGTTTGGGCTTAAGTTCGAGTTAGAAACTGACCATAAGCCGCTCATATCGCTATTCTCAGAGAGCAAAGGTATCAATACCAATGCCTCTGCTCGCATCCAAAAATGGCTGCTCACACTGTCTACATATTACTATGTAATTCACCACAGTTCAGGCATAGAGAACTGCACTGATGCTCTCAGTCAGCTACCATTGCATCATTGCCCACCACCAGGGTGGAAATGGCACAGCCTGTGTGGTGTCCTTACACCTTACTATATAATCACACGAGGCATGTACTGCAGACAAGGTCACTACGTGACCTGAACCTTTATTCCCAGGACCAAGAAGTGCTGACCCTGCATGGGACTTCCCTTTATATACCTGGATGACCAGGTGAGGAATGTCTCCCACAAGTTCACCCACTGTGGTCAAGGTGTGCATTACTCAGGGGTATACAGTGTACAGTGTTGTTACATAAAGGTTAAGTGAAGGTTACAAACATGACATCACTTCCCCTCAACATCTTTGGGTCAAAGATTGACTCTTTCAGGCAGTCGACGCTCTCTCGTGGAGCGCCGCAGTTGGGGCTCTGGTGGTTGGGCCTTGGCATGCGTCTCTGACGCCTGAGGTGATTCCAGCCTGTCCGGGCTGGCCGCAGGGATTGTGCATGCTGGTGAATGTCCTTGTTGCTCGTTCACTGGCAGTGGTGTGGGTGACATTTCATGATCTTCCTCAGGTTCCTCAGTGTCCATGCTGAACATAAGAACATAAGAATTAGGAACAGGAGTAGGCCATCTAGCCCCTCGAGCCTGCTCCGCCATTCAACAAGATCATGGCTGATCTGGCCGTGGACTCAGCTCCACTTACCTGCCCGCTCCCCGTAACCCTTAATTCCCTTATTGGTTAAAAATCTATCTATCTGTGATTTGAATATATTCAATGAGCTAGCCTCAACTGCTTCCTTGGGCAGAGAATTCCACAGATTCACAACCCTCTGGGAGAAGAAATTCCTTCTCAACTCGGTTTTCAATTGGCTCCCCCATATTTTGAGGCTGTGCCCCCTAGTTCTAGTCTCCCCGACCAGTGGAAACAACTCTATCTTGTCTATCCCTTTCATTATTTTAAATGTTTCTATAAGATCACCCCTCATCCTTCTGAACTCCAACGAGTAAAGACCCAATCTACTCAATCTATCATCATAAGGTAACCCCCTCATCTCCGGAATCAGCCTAGTGAATCGTCTCTGTATCCCCTCCAAAGCTAGTATATCCTTCCTTAAATAAGATGACCAAAACCGCACGCAGTACTCCAGGTGCGGCCTCACCAATACCCTATACAGGGTTGCAACAGGACCTCCCTGCTTTTGTATTCCATCCTCTCGCAATGAAGGCCGACATTCCATTCGCCTTCCTGATTACCTGCTGAACCTTTTCTTTACTTGGTCCAGATGTTTGCGGCATATCTGCTCATTGTTAAGTCTGACCACTATGACCCTATTCCCCTCTTTGCCAACTACAGTACCCTCAAGCCACTTGGGTCCCAAAGCATGATTGAGAACAAATTCAGGGTCATCGATTTCTATGCATCTCCCCACTGAGTTGCGATCATGGCACTCGATTTGGGACTGGCGCTTGCTCTCAACAATGTCTGACAGGGCTGGATGAATGAGGGACAGCCGCATTTTAAGCGTGCGTTTCATGAGTAGTTCCGTGGGCGGGACTCCTGTGAGCGAATGCGGGCGGGACTTATAGGCCAGCAGGAGGCGCGATAGGTGGTACTGAAGGGCGGGTCCTTGAATCCAGACCATGCCCTGTTTTATGATTTGAACCGCACGTTCCGCCTGGCCATTAGAAGCCGGCTTGAACGGTTCTGTCCTGATGTGTTTGATACCATTACCCGACATAAACTCCTGGAATTCATAGCTAGTGAAACACGGGCCATTATCGCTAACCAGGATGTCCGGCAAGCCATGGGTCACAAAGACCGTATGCAGACTCTTCACCATGGTGGATGTCGTGCACGAATTCAATATGATGCACTCGATCCATTTCGAGTATGCATCGACAATAATCAGGAACATTTTTCTCATGAACGGGCCCACGTAGTCTACGTGAATACGTGACCATGGCCTGGTGGGCCAGGGCCATGGGCTGACTGGGGCCTCCCTGGAGGCATTTCCCAGCTCAGCACACGTCGTGCACCTGCGAACTCAGTGCTCCAGGCCTGAGTCAATTCCCGGCAACCATACATGTGACCGGGCAATGGCCTTCATTAGCACTATGCCTGAGTGCTCGCTGTGGAGTTTCCTGATGAATGCTTCCCTTACTTTCTGGGGCATGACTACTCGGCTGCCCCATAGCAGGCAGTCGGCTTAGATGGAGAGCTCATCCATCTGTCTGTGAAACGGCCTGACCGCCTCGGGGCACGCTCCGTGTGCGGGCGCCCAATCCCCAGTCAGGACACATTTCTTTATCAGTGATAGGAGGGGATCTCTGTTGGTCCAAATTTTGATCTGGCAGGCTGTGATGGGGGAGCCTGCGGTGTCGAAAGCCTCAACAGCCATGACCATCTCCGTGCTTTGCTCCGACGCCCCCTCGGTGGTCGCCAGTCGGAGCCTGCTTAGCGCGTCAGCACAATTTTCGGTGCCTGGCCGGTGCCGTATGGTGTAGTCATACGCAGCCAGTGTGAGGGCCCACCGCTGTATGCAAGCTGACGCATTGGCATTGACAGCTTTGCTGTCGGACAACAGGGATGTTAACGGTTTGTGGTCCGTTTCTAACTCGAACCTTCTGCCGAAAAGGTACTGGTGCATCTTTTTCACCCCGTAGACACATGCGAATGCTTCCTTTTCAACTATTCCATACTCCCATTCTGCTTGGGAGAGTGACCTGGAGGCATAAGCCACAGGTTGGAGTTGGCCCTCATCATTACTCAACCCCATAGGATGATGCATCACATGTTAAAACCAGTTTCTTACAGGGGTTGTACAAGGTCAACAGCTTGTTAGAGCAAAGCAGAATCTGCGCCCGATTGAAAGCTCATTCTTGACAGTCCCCCCAAAACCATTCACAACCCTTACACAGGAGCACGTGCAGCGGCTCCAACAATGTGTTTAAGTTCGGCAGAAAGTTCCCGAAGTAGTTCAATAGTCCCAGAAATCACCGCAACTCCGATGTGTTGCCGGGCCTGGGCGCATGTTGGATCGCCTCCGTTTTGGATTCGGTAGGCCGGATCCTGTCTGCGGCAACCCTCCTGGCCAAAAACCCAACCTCTGGGGCCAAAAACTCACATTTGGACTTCTTTAGTTGCAAGCCTACCCGGTCCAGTCGGTGTAGCATCTCCTCCAGGTTGTGGAGGTGTTCCTTGGTGTCTCAACCCCTGATTAGGATGTCATCTTGGAATACGATTGTTCCAGGGATGGATTTGAGCAAGCTTTCCATGTTCCTCTGGAAGATGGCGGCCGTTGAACGAATGCCGAACGGACACCTGTTGTAAACGAATAGCCCCTTGTGCGTAGTGATGGTGGTCAGAAGTTTGGATTCTTCAGCCAATTCCTGAGTCATGTAGGCTGAAGTGAAGTCCAACTTGGTGAACAGCTTGCCACCTGGCAGTGTGGCAAAAAGATCCACCGCTCTCGGAAGCGGGTATTGGTCATGTCGTGACACTCGGTTGATGGTGGCCTTGTAGTCGCCACAAATCCTGACTGAGCCATCCGCTTTAAGGACAGGAACGATGGGGCTTGCCCAGTCATTGAATTCAATAGGCGAAATTATGCCCTTTCTTAGCAGCTTGTCCAACTCACTCTCAATTCTCTCACGCATCAAAACTCATTGAATGGCGGTGCAGGCTAGAAGGGCCGAATGGCCTACTCCTGCACCTATTTTCTATGTTTCTATGTTTCTATGCATCACATATGGCATGGCTCTGGCTTTGTGGTGCACTGGTCTGGCGTCCGGGGTGATGCGTATTACTACTTTGGTGCCCTTAAAGGTCCCGACACCTGGTTGAAAAAGTGGCTCGAATTTCTGTAGGACCTGTGAGCATGAACTTTGCTCCACAGATGAAATGGCATGCACATCCCCCCATTTCCAGTTCATCTCGGCTAGCCAGCTCCTCCCCAAGAGCGCGGGACCATTCCCCGGGACAATCCAGAGTGGCAGCCGGTTCTCTGATCCATTGTGTGTGACCACCAAGTTTGCACTGCCTAGTACTGAGATGATCTCTCTGGTGTACGTCCGCAGCTGCATGTCAATGCGTTCCAGTTTGGGCCTGTTAGCTTTGAGTGGCCATAGTTTTTCAAATTGTTGGGCACTCATAAGTGACCAGCTGGCTCCTGTGTCCAGCTCCATGCGTACCGGGATGCCATTTAATAAAACTTTCATCATCATAGGTGGCGTTTTGGTATACAAGCTGTGGACATCTGCCACATGAACCTGCTGGACTTCAGCACCCATAGCTTTGCCCCAAGCATCACCCTGCCTTGCAGACCCCTTGTCTGGTTCCTCTGCCTCATAAACTAGCCTCGCTATGGGCTTTCTGCACATTCCATGTCCACTGAAGTTACAGTTTCTATAAATTGTTGAAACCTACAGGTTTTCGCAGCATGTCTGCCACCGCACCTCCTCTCTGATAGAAAATAGGTGCAGGAGCAGGCCATTCAGCCCTTCTAGCCTGCACCGCCATTCAATGAGATCATGGCTGAACATGAAACTTCAGTACCCACTTCCTGCTTTCACGCCATACCCCTTGATCCCCCGAGTAGTAAGGACTTCATCTAACTCCCTTTTGAATATATTTAGTGAATTGGCCTCAACTACTTCCTGTGGTAGAGAATTCCACAGGTTCACCACTCTCTGGGTGAAGAAGTTTCTCCTTATCTCGGTCCTAAATGGCTTACCCCTTATCCTTAGACTGTGACCCCTGGTTCTGGACTTCCCCAACATTGGGAACATTCTTCCTGCATCCAACCTGTCCAAACCCGTCAGAATTTTAAACGTTTCTATGAGGTCCCCTCTCACTCTTCTGAACTCCAGTGAATACAAGCCCAGTTGATCCAGTCTTTCTTGATAGGTCAGTCCCACCATCCCTGGAATCAGTCTGGTGAATCTTCGCTGCACTCCCTCAATAGCAAGAATGTCCTTCCTCAAGTTAGGAGACCAAAACTGTACACAATACTCCAGGTGTGGCCTCACCAAGGCCCTGTACAACTGTAGCAACACCTCCCTGCCCCTGTACTCAAATCCCCTCGCTATGAAGGCCAACATGCCATTTGCTTTCTTAACCGCCTGCTGTACCTGCATGCCAACCTTCAATGACTGATGTACCATGACACCCAGGTCTCGTTGCACCTTCCCTTTTCCTAATCTGTCACCATTCAGATAATAGTCTGTCTCTCTGTTTTTACCACCAAAGTGGATAACCTCACATTTATCCACATTATACTTCATCTGCCACGCATTTGCCCACTCACCTAACCTATCCAAGTCACTCTGTAGCCTCATAGCATCCTCCTCGCAGTTCACACTGCCACCCAACTTAGTGTCATCCGCAAATTTGGAGATACTACATTTAATCCCCTCGTCTAAATCATTAATGTACAATGTAAACACAGCTGGGGCCCCAGCACAGAACCCTGCGGTACCCCACTAGTCACTGCCTGCCATTCCGAAAAGTACCCATTTACTCCTACTCTTTGCTTCCTGTCTGACAACCAGTTCTCAATCCACGTCAGCACACTACCCCCAATCCCATGTGCTTTAACTTTGCACATTAATCTCCTGTGTGGGACCTTGTCGAAAGCCTTCTGAAAGTCCAAATATACCACATCAACTGGTACTCCTTTGTCCACTGTATTGGAAACATCCTCAAAAAATTCCAGAAGATTTGTCAAGCATGATCTCCCTTTCACAAATCCATGCTGACTTGGACCTATCATGTCACCATTTTCCAAATGCGCTGCTATGACATCCTTAATAATTGATTCCATCATTTTACCCACTACTGAGGTCAGGCTGACCGGTCTATAATTCCCTGCTTTCTCTCTCCCTCCTTTTTTAAAAAGTGGGGTTACATTGGCTACCCTCCACTCCATAGGAACTGATCCAGAGTCAATGGAATGTTGGAAAATGATTGTCAATGCATCCGCTATTTCCAAGGCCACCTCCTTAAGTACTCTGGGATGCAGTCCATCAGGCCCTGGGGATTTATCGGCCTTCAATCCCATCAATTTCCCCAACACAATTTCCCGACTAATAAAGATTTCCCTCAGTTCCTCCTCCTTACTAGACCCTCTGACCACTTTTATATCCGGAAGGTTGTTTGTGTCCTTCTTAGTGAATACTGAACCAAAGTACTTGTTCAATTGGTCTGCCATTTCTTTGTTCCCCGTTATGACTTCCCCTGATTCTGACTGCAGGGGACCTACGTTTGTCTTTACTAACCTTTTTCTCTTTACATGCCTATAGAAACTTTTGCAATCCGCCTTAATGTTCCCTGCAAGCTTCTTCTCGTACTCCATTTTCTTTTGTCTGATTGTCTCTTTGATTACTCCTGAGCACTCTGTTGCTGAGTGTCAATGGTCCCATCCCGGGACGCATTGTCCCTTATGATGGCGTGAATTGCCGATCCCCCTGCCATTGTCTCTGTTGCTGGCCCACCCTTAGAGCCTGTTGTTGCCTGGGCGGTGTCGAATTGCCCTTGCCTGCCTGTGGGGTTCTGAGTCTCGTTTACAATGTTATCTCCCTGGTCCATCGCCACGTTGGAACCAGGGCTGCGCGCATAAATTATCGTCTCCTCTTCCCCTGCCATGAAGGTCTGAGCTATCAACATTGCCCTTTCCAAAGTCAAATCCTTGGTCTTAATAAGCTTCCTGAAAATCCCGGCATGACCAATGCCCTCAATGAAGAAATCCCTTAACATCTCCCCCCTGCAGGCGTCTGTGAACTTACAGAGGCTGGCCAAACGCCGAAGGTCCTCAACGAAGTCCGATATGCTTTGTCCCTCCTGACACCGGTGTATAGAACTGGTGCTGGGCCATGTGTATACTACTCGCCGGTTTGAGGTGCTCACCGATCAGAGTGCTGAGCTCTTCAAAGGACTTGTCCACCAGCTTCTCGGGTGTGAGCAGGTCTTCCATCAGCGCCTACATCTTGGATCCACAGCTGGTCAGTAGATGCGCCCTCCACTTGCCAGCCGCTTCCTCTCCCAGCCAGTCCTTCGTGACAAAGCTCTGCTGGAGCCTCTCAATGACATCGTCCCACTCTCACCAACACAGTACCGTTCCTCTATGCTACTGGTGGCCATCCTCGTGAGTCGTTGATTCCCGTTTCTCGTCACCAAATGTGGTGTCCTCACACCTTACTATATAATCACACGAGGCATGTAAGACAAGGTCACTATGTGACCTGAACCTTTATTCCCAGGACCAAGAAGTGCTGACCCTGCGTGGGACCTCCCTTTATATACCTGGATGACCAGGTGAGGAGTGTCTCCCACAAGTTCACCCGCTGTGGTCAAGGTGTGCATTACTCAGGTGTATACAGTGTACAGTGTTGTTACATAAAGGTTACAGTTATGTGAAGGTTACAAACATGACAGCCTGCAGACTTGCTCTTGGTGGTGGATGCATTTGAAAATGAAAAGTCACCCATTACGGTCTGCCAGATCAGGACCTGGACCAACCAGGATCCTTTACTGTCGCTTGTAAAAAAACTGTGTCCTCCATGGGAGCTGGTCCAGCGTCCCAACGGAGATGCATGAAGAGATCAAGCTGTTCCAGCGGCACAAAGACGAAATGTCCATACAGGCGAACTGTCTTTTGTGGGATAATCGCGTGGTTTTGCCTAAGAAAGGCAGGGAAACATTTATACGCGACCTACACGGTACCCACCCAGGCATAGTAATGATGAAAGCTATAGCCAGATCCCAGATGTGGTGGCCCGGCATCGACTCAGATTTGGAGTCTTGCGTGCGCCAATGCAACACTTGCTCTCAACTGAGCAATACACCCAGGGAGGCACTGCTAAGTTTGTGATCATGGCCCTCCAAACCATGGTCTAGGATCCACGTTGACTTTGCTGGCCCGTTTCTAGGCAAAATGTTCTTGGTTGTTGTGGATGCTTATTTAAAATGGATTGAATGTGTAATGATGTCTGTAAGCACATCCACTGCCACCATCGAAAACCTACGAGCCATGTTTTCCATGCACGGTCTGCCTGATGTCCTAGTCAGCGATAATGGGCCGTGCTTCACCAGCCGCTGAATTCAAGGAATTCATGACCCGCAATGGAATCAAGCACGTCACCTCTGTCCCGTTCAAGCCCGCATCTAACGGCCAGGCAGAACGGGCAGTCCAAACCATCAAGCGAAGCTTGAAACACGTGTCGGAAGGCTCCCTGCAGACTCGCCTGTCCCGAGTCCTGCTCAGCTACCGCACAAGACCCACTCGCTCAACGGGGTTCCCCCTGCCGAACTGTTCATGAAAAGGGCACTCAAAACAAGACTCTCTCTAGTCCACCCTGATCTCCCTGATCAACAGAGCATGTACCATGATCGTGCAAGTTTGTCACGCGATATTGAAGTCAATGACCCTGTACATGTACTCAACTATGGACATGGTCCCAAATGGCTTGCTGGCACTGTTGTAGCCAAGGAAGGGAGTAGGTGTTTGAGGTCAAACTCGCAAATGGACTAACTTGCAGAAAGCATTTGGACCAAACCAAACTGCAATTCACAGACAGCCACGAGCAACCCGAAGAGGACACCACCAACTTCGACCCTCCGATAGACATACATGTGGCAACCGATATCACGGTTGACCACGAAGCTGAACTCATCATCCCCAGCAGCCCAGCAAGGCCAACTGCGCAGCAGCCCAGCGAAGCCCAACCAACTCACCTGCACCTGTGTTTGTACCGAGACGATCGACTAGGGAGCGGAAAACCCCAGATCGTCTCACCCTGTAAATAAGTGTATGATTGACTTTGGGGGGGGGGGGTGGGGGCGGGGAGTGATGTTATGTATGCAACACCTTGTAACCAACATTCTACCGCCACCAGAGGGTGCATCTTTTGGAGTCCCAAGGGATCCCAGCATCACTTGGGAGCAGTGCATATAAGCAGGCCTCCCATGCTGTGCCGGCACTCTGGAGTCAGAATAAAGAGACTAAGGTCACACTTACTCAAGTCTACAGTACTCAGTCACATTGCTTTATTCGAGACATAACAGTTCCGACATCAATTTACCCACAAGTAGCTGTTTCCAGTCCACTATGGCCAAATCACTCCTTAACTTAGCAAAATTAGCTTTTCCCCAATTTGGAACTTTTATTCCAGGTCTATTCTTGTCCTTATCCATAACCAACTTGAATCTGACTGAATTATGGTCACTGGCACCCAAGTGCTCCCCCACTAATACCCCTTCAACTTGCCCAGCTTCATTCCCCAAAACTAAATCCAAGATCACCCCCTCTCCTGTTGGGCTTGCTACATACTGACTAAAAAAGTTCTCTTAAATGCATTTCAAGAATTCCGCACCCTCTATACCCTTCACACTAAATTTGTCCCAATCAATATTTGGATAGTTAAAATCCCCTAATATTGCTACCCTATGGTTTTTAGACTTCACAGCAATTTGCCTACATATTTGCTCCTCTATCTCCCGCCCACTGTTTGGGGGTCTATAATACACGCCCAGCAGTGTGATCACCTCTTTTTTATTTTTCAATTCGACCCATATGGCCTCATTTGATGATCCCTCTACCATATCATCCCTCCTCACCGCTGTAATAGTTTCTTTAATTAGTACTGCAACCTGGCCCTCCCTCCCCCCACAACTTTTACCCCCCTCTCTATCTTGTCTAAAAATCCTGTAGCCAGGAATATTAATCTGCCAGACCTGCCCCTCTTTCAGCCATGTTTCTGTAATGGCTATAATGTCATACTCCCAAGTGTCTACCTGTGCTCTTAGCTCATCCGCTTTATTCGCTATACTCCTTGCATTCAAGTATATACCATTCAGCACAGGAAGACCTCCTTGCTTATTACATACTAAGCCCTATTTCCTCTGTCTTTCTAGATTCTTGCTATCCAACTTCTGCTTTACTTCCTTCCCTTTTGAATTCGTTCTCAGGTTCCCATCCCCCTGCCAAGCTAGTTTAAACTCTCCCCAACAGCACTAGCAAAACTCCCCACGAGGATATTGGTCCTGGCGTTGTTGAGGTGCAACCCGTCCGGTTTGTACAGGTCCCATCTCCCCCAGAAGCGGTCCCAATGCCTCAAGAATTTAAAGCCCTCCCTCCTACACCAACTTTCCAGCTACATGTTCATCCTCACTATCCTTCTATTCTTGTACTAATTCGCACGTGGCACCGGTAGTAACCCGGAGATTACTACCTTTGAGGTCCTACCCTTTAATTTTCTTCCTAGCTCCCTAAATTCTTCCTGTAGGACCTCATCCCTCATTTTACCTATGTCGTTGGTCCTGATATGGACCACGACCTGTAACTGTTTACCTTCCCCCTGCCCCCAGGATGCTCTGAGTCTGCTCTGTGACATCCTTGACCCTGGCACCAGAGAGGCACAAAACCATTTGTGAGTCATGTCTATGGCCACAGAAACGCCTAACTGTTCCCCTAACTATAGAATCCCCTGTCACTAGGGCTTTTTTGTTCTTTATCCCTCCCCCTTGTGCAGCTGAGCCACCCGTGGTGCCTTGGAATTGGCTCTGGCTGCACTCCCCAGGGGCATCATCGTCCTTACCGATACTCAGAATTGAATATTGGTTTGAAAGCAAGATGGACCAATGGGGGGACTCCTGCATTACCTGCCTAGCACACTTACATCTGGTGGTTACCCACTTCCCCTCCACCTGCACACCTTTAGGCTGCGGGGTAACCACCTCCTGAAACGTGCTATCCACGTAATTTTCAACCTCGCCAATGCACCTTATTGACTCCACCCACTGCTCCAGCTCCGAAATGCGGAGCTCGAGCAGTTGAAGCTGGAGACACCTCCTGCACACATGGTTGTCTAGGCTGCGCGAAGCGTCCAGGACTTCCCAAATGCTCCAGGATGTGCACTCCACAGGGCTGAGCTGCGCTGCCATCCCTTTAGTTAGACTTATCTAGTTTAAAATCTACTTATAAAGAAATAGAGAAAAGATAGCTACTCACCAACTCACCTCATCCCGAAATCATCGACCTCTGTGGCCTCCCGACCTCTCGGCCTCCGAACTCCTGACCTCCTTAAAAAGAAAGAGAGAAAATAGAGAAAAGAGAGCTACTTACCAACTCACCTCAGCGATCTCCCGGCCTCCGAACTCCCGGCCTCCGAACTCCCGACTCGCCGACCTCAGGGCCTACCGAATCGCCGACCTCAGGGCCTACCGAATCGCCGACCTCCTGAACTCCTGAACTCAGACTCCCCGGAACTCACGGACTCTTCCGCTCTCGTCTGTAACAGTAGGAATCCATTGCAGGGAAATTACAGAGCGGTGCAAGAAATATAGAGTAGTGATAACGGGGGACTTTAACTATCCTCATATAGACTGGGATATGAACGTGTTGTCGCCTCCCAAATCCATGCCTATCTTTCCCGCAATTCCATGTTAAAATCCCTCCAATCTGGTTTCCGTGCCTGCCACAGTACCGAAACGGCTCTCATCAAAGTCACAAATGACATCCTCTGTGATTGTGACAAATAAAACTATCCCTCCTCGTTCTTCTTGACTTGTCTGCAGCCTTTGATACTCTATCATTCTGGTTGATCACTCTATCCTTCTCCAACACCTCTCCACCATCATCCAGCTGCTGGGTGTGACTGCACTCGCCTGGTTCCATTCTTATCTATCGAATCGTAGCCAGAGAATCACCTACAATGGCTTCTCGTCCCAACCCCGCATTGTTACCTCTGGTGTTCCCCAAGGATCTATTCTTGGCCCCCTCCTATTTCTCATCTACATGTTGCCCCTTGGCGACATCATCAGGAAACACAGCGTCAGTTTCCACATGTACGCTGATGATATCGAGCTCTACCTCACTACCACTTCTCTCGACCCCTCCACGTTCTCTAAATTGTCAGACTGCTTGTCCGATCTGGAAGGAGCAAAAATTTTCTCCAATTGAATATTGGGAAGACCGAAGCCATTATTTTCGTTCCCCGCCACAAACTCCGTTCCCTAGCTACTGACTCTATCCCTCTCCCCAACTTCTGTCTGAGGCTGAACCAGACTGTTTGCAACCTTGGTGTCATATTTGACCCTGAAATGAGCTTTCGACCACATATCCACTGCGTAACTAAGCCCGCCTATTTCCACCTCCGTAACATTGCCCGTCTCCGCCCTTGCCTCAGCTCATCTGCTGCTGAAGCCCTCATCTATGCATTTGTTACCTCTAGACTTGACTATTCCAATGCACTCCTGGCTGGCCTCCCACATTCTACTCTACATAAGCTAGAGGTGATCCAAAACTCAGCTGCTCATGTTCTATCTCGCACCAAATCCCGCTCACCCATTAAACCTGTGCTCGCTGGCCTACATTGGCTTCCGGTTAAGCAATGTCTCAATTTCAAAATTTTCATCCTTATTTTCAAATCCCTCCCTATCTCTGTAATTTCCTCATGCCCCACAACCCCCTAAGATGTCTGCACTCCTCTAATTCTGCCCTCCTGAGCAATCCTGATTATAATCGCTTAACCATTGGTGGCCATGCCTTCTGTTGCCTAGGCCCCAAGCTCTGGACCTCCTTGCCTAAACCTCTCCATTTCTCTAACTCTCTTTCCTCCTTCAAGACGCTCCTTAGAACATACATCTTTGATCAACCTGCATTAATTTTTACTTATGCGGCTCGGTGTCAAATCTTTATCACATAATACTCCTGTGAAGCACCTTGGGACGTTTCACTATGTTAAAGGCACTATATAAATACAAGTTGTTGTTGTTGTTGGATAGTAAATGTATAAAGGGCAGAGATGGGGAAGAATTTCTAAAGCGTGTTCAGGAGAACTTTCTTGCTCAGTATGTTTCTGGCTCAATGAGAAAGGAGACATTGCTGGATCTAGTTCTGGGGAATGAGGTGGGTCCAGTTGAGCAAGTTTCAGTAGGGGAACATTTAGGGAACATTGATCGTAGTGTCATTAGATTTAGATTAGCTATAGAAAAGGACAGGGAACAATCTAGAGTAAAAATATTTAATTAGAGGAATGCCAATTTCAGTGGGTTAAGAATGGATCTGGCCCGGGTAAATTGGAATCAAAGATTGGTGGGCAAAACTGTAATCGAACAATGAGCTGTCTTTAAAGAGGAGATGGTTCAGGTACAGCTGAGGTACATTCTCATGAGGGGGAAAGGTAGGGCAACCAACGTCAGAGCTCCCTGGATGACGAAAGAAATAGAGAGTAATATGAAGCAGAAAAAGGGGCATATGACATGTCAGGTTGAGAATACAAGTGAGAACCAGGCTGAATATAGAAAGTTCAGAGGGGAAATGAAAAAAGAAATAAGAGGGGGCAAAGAGTGAATTTGAGAATAGATTGGCAGCTAACCTAAAATGGAAACTAAAAGTCTTCCATAGGCATATAAATTGTAAACAAGTAGTAAGAGGTGTGGTGGGGCCAATTAGGGACTAAAATGGAGACCTAGTCTTGGAGGAAGAGGGCACAGCTGAGGTACTAAATGAATACTTTGCATGTCTTTATCAAGGAAGAAGATGCTGCCAAAGTCATAGTGAAAGAGGAGGTAGTTGAGATACTGGATGGGATCAAAATTGATAAACAACAACCACTTTTATTTATATAGTGCCTTTAACAAAGTAAAACGTCCCAAGGCGCTTCACAGGAGTGTTATAAGACAAAACAAATAAAGAGGAGGTACTAGGAAGGCTGGCTGCAATTAAAGTAGAAAAGTCACCAGGACCGGAGGGGATGCATCCTCGGATGCTGAGGGAAGTAAAGGTGCAAATTGCAGAAGTACTGACCATAATCTTACAATTCTCCTTAGATATGGAGGTGGTGCCAGAAAATGGAGAATTGTAAATGTTGCACCTTTGTTCAAAAAAGGGTGTAAGGTTAATCATAGGCAGTCCCTCGGAATCGAGGAAGACTTGCTTCCACTCTTAAAATGAGTTCTTAGATGGCTGAACAGTCCAATACGAGAACCACAGTCCCTGACATAGGTGGGACAGATAGTCGTTGAGGATAAGGGCGGGTAGGACAGATTTGCCGCATGCTGCAGCTACAGGCCAGTCAGTTTAACCTCAGTCGTGGGGAAGCTTTTAGAAATGATAATCCGGGACAAAATTAACAGTCACTTGGACAAGTGTCGATTAATTAAGGAAAGCCAGCACAGATTTGTTAAAGGCAAATCGTGTTTAACTGACTTGATTGAGATTTTTGATCAGGGCAATTCGGTTGACTTGGACATGCAAAAGGCATTTGATAAAGTGTCAGCTTGCCAGCAAAGTTGAAGCCCATGGAATAAAGGGGACAGTGACAGCATGGATACGAAATTGGCTAAGTGACAGGAAATATAGAGAGTAGTGGTGAACAGTTGTTTTCGGACTGGAGGAAGGTACACAGTGATGTTCTCCAGAGGTCTGTACTAGAATCGCTGCTTTTCTTGAGATATATTAATGACTTGGATATGGGTTACAGGGGACAATTTCAAAATTTGCTGATGACACAAAACTTGGAAGTTTAGTGAACAGTGAGGAGGAGAGTGATTGACTTTAAGAGTGTTACGCTCATAATAAAGGATGAAACTGAGTACTGTAAGCAATGAGTAAGCGTGACCTTAGCTCCTTTAATTAGACTCCAGAGTGCAGGTACCACGTGGGTGGCCTGCTTATACACAGTGCTCCCAAGAGATGCTGGGATCCCTTGGGACTCCAACAGGTAGGCCCTCTGGTGGTGGTGTGATACAGGTTGCCAAGGGTTAAATACATGACATCACTCCCTCATAAAGTCAATAGTATACTTATTTACAGGGTGAGACGATCTGGGGCTTTTCGTTCCCTTGTCGGTCGTCTCGGTACAAATGCAGGTGTGGATGAGTTGGTTGGTTCTTCACTGGGCTGCTGGGCAGCTGGCCTTGCCGGGCTGCTGGGGATGGTGAGTTCGGCTTTGTGGTCAACCGTGATGTCGGTTGCCACTTGTGTGTGTGTTGGAGGGTCGAAGTTGGTGATGTCCTCTTCGGGTTGCTCGTAGCTGTTAGTGAACCGTAATTTGATTTGGTCCAAATGCTTTCTGCACGTTAGTCCATTGGCCAATATGACCTGAAACACCCTACTCCCTTCTTTGGCTATGACCGTGCCAGCGAGCCATTTGGGACCATGTCCATAATTGAGAACAAACACAGGATCATTGATCTCAATCTCGCGTGACAAATTTGTGCGATCATGGCACATACTTTGTTGATGCTGCCTGCCCTCGACGTGATCATGGAGATCAAGGTGGACAAGAGCGAGCCTCATTTTGAGTGCCCTTTTCATGAGCAGCTCGGCTGGGAGAACCCCGGTGAGCGAGTGGGGTCTGGTGCGGTAGCTGAGCAGAACTCGGGATAGTCGGGTCTGCAAGGAGCCTTCCGACACGCATTTCAAGCTTTGCTTGATGGTCTGAACTGCCTCTTCTGCCTGGCTGTTGGATACGGGCTTGAATAGGGCAGATGTGATGTGCTTAATCCCTTTGTGGGTCATGAAATTCTTAAATTCAGCACTGGTGAAGCACGGCCCATTGTCGCTGACTAGGACATCAGGCAGGCCGTATGTGGCAAACATGGCTCGTAGGTTTTCGATGGTGGTGGTGGACGTGCTTACAGACATTATTACACATTCAATCCATTTTGAATAAGCATCCACGACAACCAAGAACATTTTGCCTAGAAATGGGCCCGCATAGTCAACGTGGATCCTAGACCATGATTTGGAGGGCCACGACCACAAACTTAACAGTGCCTCTCTGGGTGCATTGCTCAGTTGAGAGCAAGTGTTACACTGGCACACGCATGACTCTAAATATGAGTCGATGCCGGGCCACCACAGCTGGGATCTGGCTATAGCTTTCATCATTACAATGCCTGGGTGGGTGCTGTGTAGGTCACGAATGAACACTTCTCTGCCTTTCTTGGGAAAGACCACGCGATTACCCCACAAAAGACTGTCCGCCTGCAAGGACATTTCGTCTTTGCGCCTGTAGAATGGCTTAATCGCCTCCTGCATCTCCGCTGTGATGCTGGACCAACTCCCATGGAGGACACAGTTTTTTACCAGGGACAGTAAAGGATCCTGGCTGATCCAGGTCCTGTTCTGGCGGGCCGTAACGGGTGACTTTTCATTTTCGAATGCATCCGTCACCATGAGCAAGTTTGCAGGCTGCGCCATTTCCACCGTGGTGGTGGGCAATGGTAGCCGACTGAGAGCATCAGCGCAGTTCTCTGTGCCCGGTCTGTGGTGGATTACATAGCTGTATGCAGACAGCGTGAGCGCCCATCTTTGGATGCGGGCAGAGGCATTGGTGTTAATCCCTTTGCTCTCTGAGAATAGCGATATGAGCGGCTTATGTTCTGTTTCAAACTCAAACTTGAGACCGAACAAATACTGGTGCATTTTTTTCACCCCGTAAACGCACACCTGAGCTTCTTTTTCAATCATGCTGTAGGCCCTTTCGGCATTGGACAGACTCCTGGATGCATAAGCGACCGGTTCCAAATCCCTGATTCGTTAGCCTGTTGTAACACACATCCAACCCCGTATGACGATGCATCGCAAGCTAGCACTAATCATTTACATGGGTTATACAGAACAAGCAATTTGTTTGAACATAACAGATTTCTGGCTTTCTCAAAGGCAGCCTCTTGTGAATTCCCCAGTCATCTCCCTTGCACAGTAGCACATGTACGGGTTCTAGCAGGGTGCTTAACCCTGGTAGGAAATTACCAAAATATTTGAGGAGTCCCAGAAACGACCGCAGCTCTGTCACGTTCTGTGGTCTTGACGCGTTCTTGATGGCCTCCGTCTTGGTGTGGATTGGTCTGATGCTGTCTGCTGCGATTCTTCTTCCCAAGAGCTCGACCTCTGGCGCCAGAAAAACATACTTCGAGCATTTCAACCTGAGTCCCACGCATTCTAGCCGACGTAGAACCTCTTCCAGATTCTTCACATGTTCGATGGTGTCCCGACCTGTGACCAGTATGTCGTCCTGGAAAAGCACGGTGCGAGGAACCGACTTCAGCAGGCTCTCCATGTTCCGTTGGAAAATTGCCACGGCTGACTGAATCCCGAACGGGCATCTGTTGTAGGTGAATAGACCTTTGTGCGTGATGATGCAGGTCAGGCCTTTCGAAGACTCCGCCAGCTCCTGCGTCATGTAGGCCGAGGTCAGGTCCAACTTGGTAAACGTCTTTCCTCCAGCCAGGGTCATTTGCCTTGGGTAACGGGTACTGTTCCTGTATCAAAAAACAGTTAATCGTTACTTTATAGTCCCCACAAATTCTGACCGTGCCGTCACCTTTGAGTACCGGGACAATTGGACTGGCCCACTCATTGAATTCCACCGGCGCGATGATGCCTTCTCGCTGCAGCCCGTGCAGCTTAATTTCCACTTTCTCTCGCATCATATATGGTACCGTCTGTGCCTTGTGGTGGATGGATCGTGTACCAGGAACCAAATGGATCTACACTTTCGCCCCCGAGAAACTTCCAATGCCTGGCTCAAACAATGAGGGAAATCTGCTCAGAACCTGGGCACATGAGGTGTGTCGACGGACGAAAGCGCTCGGATGTCGTTCCAGTCCCAGTGGATTTTTCCCAGCCAGCTTCTGCCGAACAGTGTGGGGCCATCCCCTGACACGATCCACAGTGGGAGTTCGTGCACTGCTCCATCATAATAGACTTTGACTTCTGCACTGCCAGTTACAGGGATCAGTTCTTTGGTGTAAGTTCTTAGCTTGGTGTGAATAGGGCTGAGCTTGGGCCTGTGTGCCTTGTTGCACCACAGCCTGTCGAAGGCCTTTTTGCTCATTATGGACTGTCTCGCACCCGTGTCCAGTTCCATAGACACTAGAATTCCATTCAGTTTAACTTTTAACATTATTAGTGGACATTTTGTGGTGAAGGTGTGTACCCTATACACTTCTGCCTCCTCGGTTCGAGTCTCTAGTTCAGCCTGATCCACCATGGATCGATCTTCCTCTTAATGTGGTGGTTTGCAGGTTTGCAGGGTTTGCAGCTCACCTGCACATTCGCTGGAGGTGTCCCATTGTTCTGCAGCCATTGCAAGCATAGTGCTTGAAGCGGTATTGATGGGCCCGATGATCACCTCCACAACGCCAACAAGGTGTTAACTGCCTCGCATTAATGATTGATAACGAATTCTGGGTCATCTGAGGTCATGCAGCAGCTGGCTTGTATGTTCTGCCATGTATATTCCTGCTTGAAAAAGACGTTACTTTGTGCACAGTACTGACCGAAACCTCTTTATGCTGCAAAATTTGTTTGGTGTTATCGCTGATGGACATAAATGCCTAGGCTATCATTATGGTTTTGCTCAGATTCGGTGTTTCAACAGTCAATAGTTTGCGAAGGATTACCTCATGGCCAATGCCAAGCACAAAAAAGTCTCTCAGCATTTGTTCTCGGAATCCTTCAAATTCTTAATGTCCTGCAAGGCGCTTTAGTTCGCCACTTCCTAGCCCTCCGACCGTTGACACGTGTAGAACCGATACCATGCCATCAAAACGCTTTCCTTAGGATTTAGGTGCTCCTGGACCAGCGTACACAATTCTTCACAGGATTTAATTGTTGGTTTTACCGGAGCTAGACGATTCTTCATGAGGTCATCGGTTGTTGCCCCACAGACGGTAAGGAGGATCGCCTTTCATTTGGCAGCGTTCTCGTCCCCTTCCAGTTTGCTGGCCACGAATTATTGGGCGAGTCTCTCCATGAAGGCCTCCCAAACGTCCCCTTCTGAGAACTTCTCCAGGATGCCAACTGCTCTTTGCATTTTCGTGCGGTTGTCCGTTATCTCGTCGCCAATTGTTACACTCATAATAAAGGATGAAACTGAGTACTGTAAGCAATGAGTAAGTGTGACCTTAGCTCCTTTAATTAGACTCCAGAGTGCAGGTACCGCGTGGGTAGCCTGCTTATATACAGTGCTCCCAAAGAGATGCTGGGATCCCTTGGGACTCCAATAGGTAGGACCTCTGGTGGTGGTGTGATACAGGTTGCCAAGGGTTAAATACATAACAAAGAGGACATAGACAGGTTGGTGGAATGGGCGGATATATGGTAGATGAAATTTAAAGCGGAAAATTGCGAAGTGATACATTTTGTAGGGAAGAACGACGAGAGGAAATATAAACTAAAGGGTAAAATTCTAAAGGGTATGCATGAACAGGGACCTGGGGATGTATGTGCACAAATTGTTGAAGGTGGCTGGGCAAGTTGAGATAGCGGTTAAAAAAGCATACGGGATCCTGGGCTTCATAAAGAAAAGCATGGAGTACAAAAGCAAGGAAGTTATGAATAGCCTTTCTATAACATTGGTCTGAGTATTGTGTCCAATTCTGAGCACCACACTTTATGAAAGATGTGAAGGCCTTAGAGAGGGTGCAGAAAACATTTACAAGAATGGTTCCAGGGATGAGGGACTTCAGTTGCATGGCTACACTGGAGAAGCATGGCAAATGGAATATAATGTGGAGAAATGTGAAGTTATCCACTTTGGTAGAAAAAATAGAAAAACAGAGTATTTTTTAAACGGTGAGAGATTGGATAATGTTGTTCAAAGGGACCTGGGTGTCCTTGTACATGAATCACAAAGTTAGCATGCAGGTACAGCAGGCACTTAATAAAGCAAATTATGTGTTGGCTATTATTACAAGAGGATTTGAGTATAAGAGTAAATGGCCTCGAAATTCACGGTCCCAGAAGGACGGTTACTGCCTGTTTGCGGCGGCCATTCGTCAAAATCGAATGGCCGCCGCTTTGGGCTCAACTGGCCGCCCAGACATAGATTCAGCCCAGGAGATCTTGCAGTGATGTGGGCCACCGCTGACTGTCATGGCGGCTTGCGGCAGTAGTGATGCGCTAAAAGTGCGCATCGCTGCCGCTCCGCCCCCCCGGACCCATTTTCAGCGTGAAAAAGCCAGTCCTTCAGCTGATGATGCCCCCCATCAGCTTTTAGGACCAGTGCAGAGTGGCAGAAATCTCGGAGCCATGGAAGCGGAGAGAGACAAGAAGGTAAGATCCAAACCTAAGGATATTCAGTATAGAATCCACACACAAGGGGAGAGACAGAGGATGAGAGAGAGAGGGAGAGGGAAAGAGAGTGAGAGAGCGATGGAGAGTGGGAGAGAGCAAGAGGGAGGGAGAGAGAGGGAGAGTGGGAGAGGGAAAGAGAAAGAGAGAGGGTGAGAGAGAGAGAGAAAGAGAGAGAGAGAGAGAGAGAGAGAGAGAAAGAGAGAGAGAGAGAGAAAGAGCAAAAGAGAAAAGAGAAAAGAGAAAGAGATAGTATGAGGTAAAAGAGAGAGGGTGAGAGAGAGGGAGGGAGAGAGGGTGAGAGAGAGGGAGGGAGAGAGGGAGAGGGAAAGAGAGAGGGTGAGAGACAGATAGGGTGAGAGAGAGAGAGCAAGAGAGAGAAAGAGAAAGAGAGAAGATGTGTGAGAGAGAAAGAGAGAGAGAGAGAGAGAGAGAGAGAGAGAGAGAGAGAGAGGGAAGGGAGCGAAAGAGAAAGGAGAAAGAGATAGTGGTAAGGAAAGGGAATGAGCTACCGAATGAGAACATTTGATTGGGAGAGAGAGAAATAGAGAAATAGGAATAGAGAAAGAGAAAAGGGTGAAAAAAACTCGAGAGAGATAGAGAACTAGAGATCCTGAGATTCACAGAGAGAAAACTGAAATCTCAATCTAGGGGCTCAGACTGGAAACATCGCCTCAGCTCAGCATTCTGCGTGGTAACAAATGGGAATCTGTTCCACCACTGCCGCCTCCAGGCTAGATCCAAGGTCATCTCATCCTCTGTCATCAAACTACAGTATGCAGTTGACGCTTGCATCTGCACACACTTAGAGGCCAAACTCCAAGCTATCGTCAACACCTTCACCGAGGCATACAAAAGCATGGGCCTTACACTAAACATCCGTAAGACAAAGGTTCTCCACCAACCTGACTCTGCCACACAGCGCTACCCCAGTTATCAAAATCCATGGTGAGGCCTTGGACAACATGGACCATTTTCCATACCTCGGGAGCTAACTGTCAGCAAGGGCAGACATCGACGACGAAGTCCAACACTGCCTTCAGTGTGCCAGCGCAACCTTCGGTCGCCTGAGGAAGAGAGTATTTGAAGACCAGGACCTCAAATCTGGCACCAAGCTTATGGTCTACAGGGCAGTAATGATACCCACCCTCCTATATGGCTCAGAGACATGGACTATTTCCAGAAGACACCTCAAAGCACTGGAGAAGTACCAACGCTGCCTCCGCAAGATCCTGCAAATCCATTGGGAGAACAGACACACCAACATCAGCATTCTCGCTCAGACCAACATCCCCAGCATTGAAGCACTGACCATGCTCGATCAGCTCCGTTGAGCAGGCCATATCGTCTGCATGCCTGACGTGAGACTCCAAAGTAAGCGCTCTTCTCAGAGCCTCGACACGGCAAACAAGTCCCAGATGGGCAGAGTAAATGCTTCAAGGACACGTTCAAAGCCTCCTTGATAAAGTGCAACATCCCCACCGTCACCTGGGAATCCCTGGCCCAAGACCGCCCAAAGTGGAGGAAGAGCACTCGAGTCTCATCACTGAGAACAAGCAGAAATCAAGCACAGACAGCAGAAGGAGCATGCAGCAACCCAGCCTCCTCAACCACCCTATCCTTCAACCACTGTCTGCCCCACCTGTGACAGAGACTGTTGGTCCCATATTGGACTGTACAGCCACCTGAGAACTCACTTTTAGAGTGGAAGTTAGTCATCCTCGACTTCGCGGGACTGCCGATGATGATCTTGCACGTGCCTAACTTGCGACTTCTCCTCATTGTCTCCCCTGTGGCTGCCTCGTGGGTCTGGGAAGGCTGCTGTATTCTTTGTGTGGAAGCTGCAGATGTCCTTTTAGGATGCTCTCGAGCAGCTTTGGGCCTGGAAGGGCTGGCTGGAGACTGGTAAACACCCTCCTGGGAGGGTTAAGTCTGACTTGGCTCGGGCGAGACCATGCGTGGAGGCACTGGCGGAGTGACAGGTCTGGGGCCAGGAATGCTGCGAGCCGGAGGGAGTGCATCATCTGGATCCTGGCCCGAGGTGCCTGAATAACTCACCAGGGGTGGCACAATACCACCACCATCAATCTGAGAAAGCTCAGGTCGGTGCTGTTGCGCCACACCGGAAGGTCCCCCGTGGCTCGTGGTGGACTCAGCCATGAAAGCAACACTGAGTCTCGGGGGGCATCGACCGGAGACTGCATGCAAGCAGCCACATTCTGAAAACCACGAGATATGACAGCACTTAGACGCTCCGTCGACACTTGCAGAGTCGCGGCCAAGTTGTCCCTCGCGCCTGTTCTGCAATGGCAGCTGCGACATCACCCTAAGGGTGAATTTCCCGTGGGAATAATGCCCCAATTAAGATTGCAAACTTTCAGGTTTGAAGGGATAATAAGACTGGCACACTTTTTTGTGGTCATAAAGCTGAATTTTGGCCACTGTTAACTTTGCGGCGCTAATCGGGGAAAAAAGGCCTTAACACCAGCAGCCATCTGACTGCACTGAATTTCGGTCCCAATATACCTTCCTGCAATTATATAGGGCCTTGATGAGACTACACCTGGATTATTGTGTACAGTTTTGGTCTCCTTACCGAAGAAAGGATATACTTGCCATAAAGGGAATACAACGAAGGTTCACTAGACTGATTCCTGGGATGGGGCTATTGTCCTATGAGGAGAGATTGATTAGACTCTAGAGTTTAGAAGAATGAAAGATAATCTCATTGGGACATATAACATTCTTACAACAGGGTAGATGTAGGGTGGATTTTTCCCCTGGCTGGGGAGTATAGAACCAGGAGTCACAGTCTCAGAATAAGGGGCCATTTTGGACTGAGACGAGGAGAAATTTCTTCACTCAGTGGGTGGTGAATCTTTAGAATTCTCTAACCCAGAGGGCTGTGGATGCTCAGTCGTTGATTGTATTCAAGATACAGATCAATACATTTTTGAATATTAAGGGAATCAAGGGGTATGGGGATAGTGCAGGAAAGTGTTGAGGTAGAAGATCAGCCATCATTATAGGCAGTCCCTCGAAGCGAGGATGACTTGCTTCCACGCCAAAAAGGGATGAGTTCACAGGTGTTTCAATGAAGGACCTAAGATTCCAAATCCAGAACTACATCATGAAGGGTGGAAGATGCCTGTGCTTGGATTTTTTTTAAACGTGTGGTATCCGTTGCACACCAGCCATCACACGGGATATGCTAAACCAAGCAGCCAGAGGTCATGGGTTCAATCCCTGGGCTGGGGGCAGTAGTCCTGGTGCTGTAATTGGCATCAGTGCCTGCATTGGAAAATGGGAAATATTATTCTGGGTCCCCGTTCCTAATCACTACCCAGTGATGTTCAGCCATGATCTTATTGAATGGCGGAGCAAGCCCGAGGGGCCGAATGGCCTACTCCTGCTTCTCATTCTTATATTCTTATAAACTGGGGTTGTTCTCCTTAGAGGAGAGAAGGTTGAGAGGAGATTTGAGAGAGGTGTTCAGAATCACGATGGGTCTAGACAGAGTAGACAGAGAGAAACTGTTCCCATTTGCGGAACAGTTGAGAACCAGAGGATACAGATTTAAGGTGATCGGCAGAAGAACCAAAGGCGACATGAGGAAAAACTTTTTTATGCAGCGAGTGGTTAAGATCTGGAATGCATTGCCTGACAGGGTGGTGGAGGCAGATTCAAACGTGACTTTCAAAAGGGAATTGGATAAGTACCTGAAGGAAAAGAAATTGAAGGGCTACGGTAAATGGGCGGGGGAGTGGGACTAACTGAAGTGCTCTTGCAGAGAGCCGGTATGGGCTCGTCAGGCCAAATGTCTTCCTTCTGTGCTGTAACCATTCTATGAATCTATGTTTCTATGATCACCCTCTATTCTCTTCTCCCTCAAATGCTTATCGAGCCTCCCCTTAAATGCATCAATGCTGTTCACTTCAACCACACCCTGTTGTAGTGAATTCCACATTCTCACCACTCCCTGGGTAAAGAAATTTCTTCTGAATTCCCTATTTAATTTCTTGGTGACTGTCTTGCATTGAGGACCTCTAGTTTTGCTGTTCCCCACAAGTGGAAATACACGTTCTGGGCTTAATTTTCTCCAATGCCGTTTTTTAGCGTATTTCAAGAGTTATGCAGGTTTTTTTGGGGCCCGACTACGCCAAAAAAAAACCTGAAAGTTTCCCCGTTCTAATGTTTGAAATTGATGACACGCAGTCTGTCCTTTAGCTTCGGGGGGTGGAGTCTAATGTCTGCGCTGAAAAAAGGATGCCCTCCCCTTCTGCGCATGCGAGAAAAAAAAATGTCGTTTTTTACGTGACTGCTATGGGCGCGCATGCCGAGTACATCTCCCGGTCTGCATTCGGCCATTTTTAAAGAGCCAGTTGTGTGTGAGAACTTTAATTCTCAGTGGAAAAAATCAGAGCTGCAATATGCAATGTGGCTCAAGGACCAAGAATTTCTTACAAGAGGAAGTGGAGGCACTAGTTATTGTAATTGAGGCCACATGGCACGAGCTGGACACCAGCAGAGGTCACATAAAAGTTTCACCAAAAGCAATGAAGAAACGCTGGAACCAACTTGCACAAGATTACTGTGAAATGGTGACCACCCCGAGGTCTGGAGGCCAGTGCAAAAATAAGTGACAGGACCTTGGTCAAATAGTTAGTGTAAGTAATATTTTCATTTATTCACTGGAATTGCATCCAGATGTCCCACCCTCTATAAAAAGTTATATTTTCATCTTTGCAGAGGAAGGTTGAACACAACAAAAGAGAGAGAACTCGAACAGGAGGAGACCCGGCAAATCTGCACCCACTGATACCCTTGGAAGCAAGGGTCGCTGCTTTGATGGGTCCTGCCCTGGAGAAAAGCAACCACCACTGCACAAGCTGGGCCCACACTTGAGGAAGAGGGCAAGTCCTGCAAATTGCACATTCTGACTTTGCTAAAAGTCAAGTACTGCGGGGGCTAGCCATGTTTCGGTTCATGGGGATGTTTCCATCAGCTATGCTTCGGTTGATGCAATGTGCTATCATTCATCATGGTCCTTCAAATGAGCCTGCTGCCTGCGCTGTGTGAGCCTACTCATGCCACCCTACCCCATCCTCTGCTGCTAACTACTTGTCTGTTCTGCTTTATATTTTACAGAATTTGAGGCCAGCCCTGATGAGGCTGAAGCTGATGCAGAAGATTCAGACGCGAACAAGCCGAAAGAGAGCATCTTCCAATCCCAACTTCCAGACCAAGAGCATGGGGGTGAGGGGGAGAGGGAGGATGAAGCCACCACTGTTGTACTTGTTATGTTCAGAATAACTCCACAAGACTGTATACTGTAAGTTCAAAATGTTGTGACCTTGGTCTCTTTAATGTAACTCCAGAGTGAGGAAGCAGCATGGTAGACTGCCTTTTACACCTGCTTGCCCGGGGTGTGCAGGTGACCCTTGGGTCTCCAACACGTGCACCCCCTGGTGGCAACTCTTACACACTAGAATTTTCCCCAGTCCTTTTAGAATTATGATGTAGTGTGGCCCTTTTTGTTTCTTGCCTTTGTTTACTCGGCCTTCCACTATTGCTTTTTACCTTTCTACCATCTGTTTCTGACTCCATATTACTGCGTCCTGTCTCGCTGCGTAGGTTCCCATCCCCTTGCCATATTAGTTTAAACACTCCCGAACTACATTAGCAAATGTTATCCCCAGAAAAGTTAAGCTTCATGATGCATATTCTATGCCTTCTTGACTCCCTCCAAAACTTTGCCTAAAAACAATGGTGTCTTTCTGCGCCGATTTTTTAATGTGCGCTGGTTTTTCTTAAGTGCCCAGAAGGTGTTTTAGGAGAGGTTACATGCGCCCTCCTTGGAAAAATGTAAGTTGGCCAAACTTGCTTAAATGTGAAAAACTGGTGCAGACCTCAGGTTACGCAAAAAAATCCTAACCTAAAAAGAACGTAACTAACTGAGTTACGCTGGCGCAGAAACTTTGGGGAAACTTGGAGATTTTAATTTACTCCAATAAAAAGGGCGCTCACCAAAAAAACAGCAGAGATAACTGGGGAAAATTGAGTCCTCTGTATCTAGGCTATCAAAAACTTTCATTATTTTAAAGACCTCCATTAGTTCACCCCTCAGCCTTAACTTTTCAAGAGAAAGGAGACTCAGCCTGTTCATCCTTTCCTGATAGGTATATCCTTACATTTCTGGTATCATCCTTGTAAATCTTCTTTTGCACCATCTCCAGTGCCTCTATATCCTTTTCATAATATAGTGACCAGAATTGTACACAGTACTCCAAGTGTGGTCTAACCGAGGTTCGATACAAGTTTAGCATATTATGTTTTTGCTCTGGATTTTTTGTTGGTACTTATGTTCGCTACATCGAGCTACTGAAGTCTATAGCCAGGCCCTCTTGGCCCAGAACTGCTTGAGGTTGTCCTCCAAAACTATCTGAAGTGTCCTCAATGGAAGCTCAGCAGTCTTGCACTGCCCAAACAACTGGGGAAACACCTCCTAGGATCACTAGGATAGGAAAAGGAGCACTCAAGACTGCCATTAAGGGCTGGCACAAGGGTGATTCTTATTTTATTCTATTATTAGATAGAGATGTAATTGAGTTGTTGTTTGCTCTGGATTTTTTATTGGTGTTTATGTTTGTGGTGAAGTGAGGATAAAATCCATAAGTCTGGTCTGAAAGAAAGCAATTGAATAGTGGTAGTCAGGAGAGTAATAAGGATTGTGGGACTGTTGTTGTATTAGGGATGTGAGGGCTAATTTGGTGAAGTGCTCCTCGATGAACTGGTCTATGAGAGCTCTGACAGGCCAAGGTACTGTCTCTCCTCCTCCTCTTGCTCCTCTTCCTACTCCTGCCCTTATGGTGGTAAAGACTTGTCCCTTATGATGACGAAGTTGTGGAGCATATAGCAGATGACCTCCCTCCTGCCCCACATCCTTCTCCATTCTCCTCCTCCCCAACTCTCCCCTCCCTCCTCCCCCATTCCCCTGTCCCCTTCCCATCTCTACCCTCCACTCTGCTCCAACTCACCTCTCCCCCCGCTCAGTCCTCCACTACCTCCCGTCACCCATCCCTCCTTCCCTTACATCCCATAGTTTTACTTGCATATGCACTTGAAGTGTCATTACCTACAAGGCTACAGACCAAGACTGCAAAGTGGGATTAGGCTTAATAGCTCTTTTTCAGCCAGCACAGACATGATGGGTTGAATGGCTTTCTTCTGTGCTGTAAACCTCTATGATTTGGTCCTTTTCCCACCACTCCACTCCTCTCCTTTCCTTTTCCAACCACTCCCCTCCCCTCCACTCCCACTACTCCATTCCTCTGCTTTCCCTTTCCCTTTCCCACCCCACCCCTCCTCTCCTCTCCCTTTCCCACCCCTCCTCACCTCTCCTCTCCCACAGATCCCCTCCTCTCCTTTCCCACCGATCCCCTCCTTTCCTTTCCCACCGATCCCCTCCTTTCCTTTCCCACTGATCCCCTCCTTTCCTTTCCCACTGATCCCCTCCTTTCCTTTCCCACTATATCCTCCTCGTATCTCCTCACTCTTTGAAGGGTGCAAAATTCACAAGAACCACCCCCCAGTGTTTGGGCTCATTTGAAAGGAAATTTAATTTGGGACTATCTACCAAAAAGTTTGGAACTCTAAAATGCTTATGGAAGAAACTATGAACTTTAATAGAATTTTGAACTTTTACAAGACAAATTCAAGGCTGTGGGTGGGCCTGAAGAACTAACAGGAGACAACTTGATTATTGGAATTGTCTGGTTGTTGGGACTAAGTTAACTTGTCCGGAGAAATGGGTATTCAAAAATCCTTCTCCACAAGAGACATTAACATTACAACAAATAACCCAGAGAAACCATCAACATGAATCTGGAAAACCATTTCAGCATATACATCACAAAGGGGCCCAATCCAGCCAGTATGCGAAAAACTATGCACAAAAGGACATTGCAATTACCAAACTAATATTTCCATCAGTGCAGAGAGCAAAATTCACCAGAACCCCCTCTGTGTTTGGGCTCATTTGACTGGAAATTTAATTTGGGACTATCTACTGAAAAGTTTGGAACTCTAAAGTGCTTATGGAAGAAACTACAAACTTTAATAGAGTTATGAACTTTTACAAGACAAATTCAAGCCTGTGGGCGGACCTAGGGAACAAAGGAAGCCCACTTGATTATTGGAACTGTCTGGTTGTGAGGACTGATGTAACCTCTCTGGAAGAATGAGTATTTGGAAATCTTCCTCCACAAGAGACATTACCATCACAAATCACCTAGAGGTGGCAACCATCAACTTGGGTCTGGACAAACCATTTTCAGCATATACCTCACAAAGAGGCCCAATCCAGCCTGTATGCGAAAGACTAAGCACAAAAGAACATTGCAATTACCAAACTAATTTTTCCATCAGGAAGCAGTTTTTTGAAATTCAACCCACCCAAGACATATCAACTTTAACGAGCCCGATAAAATATTACAAAGAAGAACCAAGCCCGCCAAAATTATACAAAGGATTGTGAAGAGATTTGGTGGCAAGATTAGAATGTTGAAATCGTATAACTGGCCACTGTTTTCAACAGAGGTTAGACAAGGTGAGAGAGACAAGGAGAGAAACCAATGTGACAGTTGTAAAACTAACTTCTCCAGCCTCGAAGTCTTGTAGTCCTGAAGGAAGGAAGAACATCACCATCTACCATTAACTATCAAAAAGATTGGTAAGCATAAATCCCTGCCCTGGAGTCTAAACTAGCTAGAATTAGGTATTGGGAGGTGGGAGGTATAATTTTACTGCAACCCCCTTTGAATGTGTAATATATGGGACTTTATTAGAATGATTATAAGTTTGACCATGTACCTTTCCTTGTATTGTACTTTATTAGAGTGATTGTAAGTTTGACCTTGTACCTTTACTTGTCTTGGTCTTTATTAGTGATTGTAAGTTTGGGCCATGTATTTTCTTACTAGAGTAATAAGCCTGTGTTACTTTGACTGTAATAAAACCAAAGTTCTTTGCATCAAACCAGCGTCCTCTGCACTTTTGTCACACCCCTCAAATAAATCCAGAGTACAGAATCCAAGGGAGGGGGAGCGATTTGAAACCGCTCAAGTTGGTCAGAAGGGAACCTGACCCCCTCAGAGACCCACACACCCCACACCACCAACACCACAAACCCCCGCTTACATCAGGAAACAGTTTTCGAACATCAACCCACCCAAAACATATCAACTTTTAACAAGCCTGCCAAAATATTACAAAGAGTCAAGCCCGCCAAATTTAAACAAAGAATTCTGAACTGATTTGGCGCCAAGATTAGAACCACCCAAACAGTATAACTGGTCCTCTGTTTCAACAGAGGGTATGACACACTTTGCCATACAACCGAGACCAAGCTGATGTCATCAAGATAAGGCGAGAAACCAATGCGACAGTTGTAAACTAACTTCTCCAGCCTCGAAGTCCTGAAGTCCTGAAGGAAGAACTTCACCATTGCGGCAGCAACCGACCACAACCAACGTGGTATCAATGGAAAACCACCGCGATCGACCAAACTCAAAACAAAACTCCAACAGGAAAAACCCGAAGAATCGACAAATTTCCACTCTACCATCTAATCCTGACCTACCAATGTGTAAAACATTACCTAAAAAGCTGTAGAAATTTATTTCTAACCAAAGAAAACGGGTACTTACCCTACAGATCCAAAACGCGCCTTACTGCATTAGCGGACTCAACCCAACTGAAGATTGTGCAGCAAAAAGTCTTCTCCGATGTTCGCAGTACGGCAAGCAGACCCTACCGCATCCAGCGAACCCCGAAACCGCGATCTACTGTTAACTGTCAAAAGGATTGGTAAGCATAGTCCCTGCCTGCCCTGGAGTCTAACCTAGCTAGAATTAGGTATTGGGAGGTGGGAATTGTAATTCTACTGTAACCCCCTTCGAATGTAATGTGTTGTTCTCTATTAGAGTCATTATAAGCTATTGTAACCCCCTCTGAGTATGTAAGGTATTGTTCTTTAATAAGTTTGAATAAGTTTTGAAATTATACTTTCTTATCAGAGTAATTAGAAGTTTGTAATTTCCTTGACTGTAATAAAAACAAAGTTCTTTTGCATCAAACCAGTGTCCTTTGCACTTTGTCACATCCCCAAAATAAATCCAGAGTCTAGAACCCAAGGGAGTGGGAGCGATTCGAACCGCTCAAGTTGGTCAGAAGGGAACCTGACCCCCTCATAGAGATCACCCTTTACATCTTTCCCAACCCATCCCTCCTCTCCTCCCCCTTTCCCATCCCTCCCTCCACTCCTTTCCCACCACTCCCCTACTCTCCTCTCTCATTCCCTCCCCATCCCTCCTCCCCTCCCTCTTTCCATCCCCATCACTCCCCTCCTTTTCCTCCACTCCTGTTCCCACCACACCCCTCCCTTTCCCATCCATCCCCTCCTTTTTCTAACCCTCCACTCCTCTTTTCAACCCTCCACTCACATTCACAGTCTTTCCCCTCCTATTACCATTCCCTCCCCACCCCACCCCACTCCATCCTCCTCTCCCCACCACACTCTCCTCCCTCCTCATTCCACTCCCTCCGCTCCTCTTACCCCACTCCCCTCCTCTGCTCTCCTCCCATTCCCACACAGCACCCCCATTTCCTCACACCACCCGCCTCCTCTCTCCTCACACCACTCCCTCCCCTCACCCCATCCCCTTCCCTCACACCACTCTCCCTCCCCTCACCCCACTCCCACTCACACTCCCATTCACCCTCACACCACTCACACTCACATTCACCCCCACACCACTCACACTCCCATTCACCCTCACCCTCACACCACTCACACTCCCATTCACCCTCACACCACTCACACTCCCACCACTTCCCTTCCCCCTCCCCCTCACACCACTCCCCTCACCCTTATACCACTCCCATACCCATTCCCCCTCACACCACTCCCCTCCCCTCCCCTCACACCACTGCCCCTCCCCCTACCCCGCCCCTTTTGGCACACCCTGTGTCTGACGTCAGAAAGGGAGAGGCGGAGCGAGTTTGCGCGAGCTGTGCCGGGAGGAGGTACCAGAAGTGCGAGCGGAGCGGATCCCGAGGACCGGGAGAGCGGAGCGAGACTGATCAACCCACAGCCGGTAAGGCACTCACCGGCCCGCGGAACACAGCGAGTGCCAGCGGCTCTGGCGGTGTTAAGAGAGTTCCGAGGGACTGTTGTGGTGAGTTGGTTAGTGAGCGCGCCGGTCACTGTACCCGGGGCCGGGCACGGGCGGCTCTGGGCTCGGTGTCCCGGAATGAGTTGCTGAGCCCGGGGCTGGCTCACGGTTGAAGCCGAGTTGGGAGCGAACTTTTTAAAACTGCGCAACTCGGGTTCTACCTGCAGCCGCTGATGGTCCGGTCCGGCCCGGCTGGCGGTTTATACCGGCTCAGGCTCAAACTCAAACTTTCCGAGCAACAGGTGGGAGGCGGCCGGAATGGGGAGCTGGGCGGGTGCCGAGCGGCTGCTCTCCAGGCTGGGTGCCGAGCGGCTGCTCTCCAGGCTGGGTGCCGAGCGGCTGCTCTCCAGGCTGGGTGCCGAGCGGCTGCTCTCCAGGCTGGGTGACCGGCCCAGGTGTGTGGCACCCCCCCGGAGGAGGTAGGGAGGAGACGAACCCCGCCCTTCAGTAGCTCAGCAGCGGCGGTAACCTGTCTCCCATAGAGCGCCCGCCGGCTCTCGGGTGCGAGCTCCGAGCTGCAGCAACAGGTATTGTGGCCGCCACCATATTGCACACACCTGCATTGGCTTTCGGTCAGCGGCAAGACATTGTTGAAGAGGATGTCCTCCCGCAATAGTAGACCGGTTTGAATTTCAACTCTCCAGTTCGAGATAGCTTTAAAGCGCCTCTCCACCTGCCCCCCGTTATCCATGCCAAAATATGCACTTGACTGGAAGAGGAAAACATAACTTTTTGATGTCTTTTCTGATCAACTGTGCATTGTCACTCGATTGCATTTGTAGTGATTAAAGATGTTACTGTAGAGTCTGCTCCTCAGCGAGCGGATCTTGTACGACTGACTACAATACATTGTACTTTTGGCGCTCGACAAAACCACTTTTTCCAGCCATTTAAACGTTCAGTTTTAGAAATAGCCAGTGGCATAATCTGACAGAGTACGTGCGCACATTTTAAACAGGACCTTCACACTGAGCGTAATTATACTGCGACAGGTGTGAAGCCAAAGCAGTTGTCGACGTGCATCATCGGACACCGCTTGCTGATTGTCTTCCAACTCTTGCCTTTAGTGCCGTGGGATTCGGATTCCTGAGCTTGAGAATCACGCTACCGCTTTGGTGCTGATGTGCATTGGAAACTGTTTTGCATTGATATGAAATCAATAGCGCATCTTAGTATTAATGTTGAACTGGTTGTGTGTGTGTGCACCAGCACTTACCGCTTAGTGTTTATGGATATATGGTTGTTTTTGTCTTTGCTGTACATCAAATGGTGATTCTTGCTGCAGTATGGTTTTATGCATCAAGCCTAGTCAAGTTATTCAATCGTGGGGGCATTGCAGCTAAATGTGATTCTGTCCACACAAACTTTCCAGCAGAGCTTGCTGGATGATCTAAGTGAAGGAGCCTTCTCCCCAACTGTAGGGATACAGTGCCAGTTGTAGAGCTGCTATTCCTCATCTGGGTCATCGAACCATAGAATAATACAGCACAGAAGGAGGCCATTTGGCCGATCAGAGTCTGTGCAGGCTCTTCGAAGAGCAGTCCAGATAGTTCTGCTCCATGGCTCTTTCCCCTTATCCCTGCAATTTTTTCATCTTCAAATATTTATCCAATTCCCTTTTTGAAATCTACTGTTGAATCTGTTTATGCCACCCACCACCCTATCAGGCAGTGCATTCCAAACCCTAACCACTCGTTTCCTCATGTCGCCTCTTTTTTTGCCAATTACCTTAAACCTCTGCTCTCTGGTTATTGACCCTTCAGCCGTTGGAAACAGTTTGTCTTTATTTACTTTATCAGGACCTTTCATGATTTTAAACACTTCTCTTAAATTTCCTCTGGTCCTTCTCTGATCTAAGGTGAACAACTTCAGCTTCTTTAGTCTATCCACATAACTCTAATCCCTCATCCCTGGAACCATTCTAGTAAATATTTTCTGTACCCGCTCCAAAGCCTTCATGTCGTTCGTAATGTGTGGTGCCCAGAATTGGACACACTACTCCAGCTGGGGTCAAACAAGCGTTTTATATAGGTTTAGCATAATCTTCTGGAATTGCATTCTCTGCTATTTATAAAGCCCAGGGTCCCATAAGTTTTATTAATTGCTTTGTTAACTTGTCCTGCTACCTTCAAAGATTTGCACAAACAACCCAGATGTGTCTGTTCTTGCACCCCCTCATATTGGCTGACTTAACATCAAACAATTAGATAAGCTGGAATTGGCCTCCATGTTCTTGGGTGAAGGAGGAGAAATATTTCCTTGGGTTTCTATTCTGAATTATCCATTCACTATTGTGTAAAGTCTTTGTGCATGGGTACCAACGAGGGCAGGGTTAGGATCAACTCCATGACCGCCTTTCTCAATCCTCTCCGTTGTGGTCAAACAGTCTGCTGTTGCTTCTTTTTACTGAAGGCCATTTTCCCAAGTAATATAACCACTGGATTGCTTCAATAAGCTATGTTATCAAATGATGGGATATGGGTCTGCCCCCACTATTCTTCACATGGCGAGCTGCTGAGTGTGGAGTTGCTAAATGATCTTTTCACTTGTGCTATGGATGTTGATATAACAGTGTCTCCAAACAGCATTCCTTTGTTCTTGCACTCTAATAACAGAACACATTATTGAATCAGTTCCAGTAATATTGCACAGAAGAGCCTACAGTGATCCATAGCTGCATGAAATTGCAAGATTGCTGAGGTCCACCTGTGATCAGGAAGTGGGCTGTAAATGGCCCTGGGCCATATTACAAACTCCATAGGTCTAGAATGGCTACTTGGAGGGCTGCAGGTGTCTGAGGAAATGTATGAGTCTCCAACCTCAGGAAAAAGATATATGTGACAAACTAGAAGGAAATGTCCTTTTTTATGTAACAGATTCTTGCTTTTAGGATTCATTCTCTAACCAACAATACTGCAAAAATGTAGTTATTTAAAAAAAAATCCAGCAACAATAAAATGTTGAAAACCAATACCTATATTTCTGGAGCGGTGATATCACCCACCTCATTTTTTTTTTTCCAAAACATTATGCTTTTGTGGTGTCTGTAGTGCATATACACTGGGGAGTAATAAGATATAGCAAATGCACTGAAGTGATGGTGGGCTTAACTTGTAAGCACCTTAGTGTGAAGCGAATTAGTTAATTTTGCATATGATGTTGCATATGCCTAGCTTAAGTTGTATATACAGTGTGGAAAAATGTTACTTTATAATTTTGAAGTCTGGTTAAAAATTGAAATGACTTGCTCCTTTTATTTGCTGTTCTTCGTGTATATGTATAGTGGCTTTCCCCTTCCTATATTGATATTGGAGTGAAGATATAAAAAAAAAATGTTGCAGTGATATGCCATTGGTGTGTTTGCTAGTCGTTTGATATTTGGCAATTTTTCTTGAATACATATAGAAACAGAACCAAGCTGGTATTCAACAGCTTATGCTGCTTAATACAGTTATTGGTTACTGTCTTCTGTATGATTACAATTTGAGATGTGCATTGAAAACATCAGCATTTGTGGAACTCTCAATTTACAAATGATTGTGGATGAGTACGAGGACTGTAATTTATTTGAGTTCCAATGACCTATTAAGCAAGGAATGAAACTTGAGTGTCCCTTGGTGTCACTTGAATCCAATGATACATTTATAGCTTTATATACTTGTTCTTGGGCTTTTTAGATGTAGTAGTTGAAATGAAAACAATGCTAATAATGGTTAAAAGTGCTGATAAAATTACATTGCAAATTGCAAGTCACTAAAGGATTTCACGGTAGAATATAGTAATTGCTAAAAGGGTGCAGTATGGCAATTATTTTAGATTTTCACAGTAAAGTTATAAAGAAGGTAATAACTTAATATGTTATGATCTGGCTAGTATCTGTGGGTGATGTAAAGCCAGATAAGCTGATCTTTGTTTGTGGCATTTTTAATGTTTGCCATTGACAATTGGAATACAAATAATGATTTGAACAAAGTGAAAGTGATGTCGGGTTAGATCACTGAGTGGCCATCTGTGAACCAAAACACATGGCATGGTCAAAGCATTCTTTCTGGCTTTAGAACAGTAAATGATATCATCAGCACATCTCTACATTCTTCCTAAAGCTTCTGTGACAAAATATGGAGTCTGCTAAACTGCACCACCAGTTTGAGACTCATGACAGTAGAGTTCAAAGCATAGCTGGCAACTCTCGAGTTACTTGTGATGTTGGCACACTGAAGGCACACCTGGGAATCCCTGGTCCAAGACTGCCCAAAGTGGAGGAAAAGCACCCGGGAAGGCGCTGAACACCTCGATTCTCTTCAGAGTGCAAGCTGAAGCCAAGCGTCGACAGCGGAAGCAGCGAGTGGCAACCCAGGCACCCCACCCACCTGTTCCATCAACTACCGTTTGCCCCACCTGTGACAGAGACTGTAGGTCCCGCATTGAACTCCTCAGTCACCTGAGAACTCATTTCTAGTGTGGAAGCAAGTCATGCTTCCTCGACTCCAAGGGACTGCCTATGATGATGATGAGTGGGTGTGGGGGCGGGGGGGGCATGTGGGTGTTTGTATGTGAGGATGATGATTTGTGATGTAGAGCTTCACCATACTGGAGGAAATGCATCTAGTCAGTATTGGTGAGAGTTGTGCTAGTCTGTGCATCTCAGGTAGCTGTCACACCCATGCGGACAGGCCTAGCAAGCAAAGTAATGGATAGAAGTATATATCCATGCTGATTTTAAAAACCAGAGGAAGAATGCCGCCTTCATGGAGTCGGCTTTGCCGTCAAAAATGAGCTGGTCGACCGTCTCAAAGACGACTCCTGCGGGGTTAACGAATGCCTCATGACTCTTCACCTTACCCTATCCCGGAACCAATGTGCCACAATCATCAGTGGGTACGCCCCAACACTCGATACAACGGATGAGGCTAAAGGGAGTTTTTATTCCAACCTCCAGACATCCCTGTCTCACGACCCCACGGGCGACAAATTGATCCTCTGAGGTGACTTTAATGCCAGTTGGCAAAGACACAGCCCTCTGGGAGGTATAATTGGCAGAGAGGGGGTAGGGAAAGCCAACTCCAGCGGTACCCGACTCCTGACACAATGTCTAGAACACGAACTCCTCATCACCAACACCCTGTTCCGCCAGAGGGACAAATACAAGGCATCGTGGCAACACCCTCGCTCCAAACACTGGTACCTGCTCGACGATATTATTGTCCAAGCCTGGGATCGCAAGGATGTGCGCATCACTCGCACCGTGACAGGAGAAGCGACTGCTGGATGGACCACTGCCTAATCCGATCCATCATCGATATAAACATAGCCCCAGAGCAGATGGGACAGCAGAAGCAGTTCTGCAAAAAAGTTAATGCGAGAGCCCTATACAGCCAGCGCCTCACAGCTCATCTGGCATACCTTTGATGACCGAGATGCTGAATGCCCACAGTGCTTGGTTTGCCCTCCAGGTCTCCATAATCAGTGCCTGTGAAGAGACATTTGGTTACTCAACCAGAAAATACCAGGACTGGTTTGATGAAAATGATCAGGAGATTTAAAACTAATAGATCGTAAGCGCAGAGCATTTCTGAGCCTCAAGTAACAACCCAACTTGGGAGCTGCAAAGCAGCATTACCGACAGCTCAAGGCTGAGGTCCAACAAAAAACCCAGGACCTAAAAAACAGGTGGTGGATGGAGAAAGCACGGGAGATACAACAACTGGTCGACAATCACGATATGCGAGGATTCTTCACTGCAGTCAAGGTCACCTACAGTCCAAACTCCCAAGGCCCCACCCCACTCCTGGCCGAGAACGGGGAAACACTCAAGGACACTGAGGCTGTCAGGGCCCGCTGGAAGGAGCACTTTGAAGATCTCCTCAATCGAGACTCTGCCTTTGACTTGAGTGTTCTCAACTCCATCCCGCAGCATGCGACCTGCCACCACCTAAGTGAAACTCCAACATTGCACGAGGTAGGCAAAGCCTTAAACAGCTCAAGAATAACAAGGCTATGGGTGCGGATGGAATTCCTGCTGAGGCGCTAAAGTATGGCGCTGTTGGCGCAGATACATGATCTCATCACTCATTTGGAGGGAAGAGAGCATGCTGGGAGATCTCAGATGCAATGATCGTGACCATCTTTAAAAAGGGGGAAAAGTCCAACTGCGGCAAATACAGGGGAATCTCCCTAGTTATCAGCCACTGGGAAGGTTGTCATTAGAATTTTCGTCAACTGTCTTCTCCCTGTGGCCGAGGAGCTCCTCCCGGAATCACAGTGTGGATTTCGTCCCCTACGGGGCAAAATGGACATGATCTTTGCAGCGCGACAGTTGCAGGAAAAATGCAGTGGTGAACGCCAGCCCTTATACATGGCCTTTTTCGATCTTGCAAAGGCCTTTGACACTGTCAACCACGAGGGCTTATGGAGCATCGTCCTCCGTTTTTGATGCCCTCAAAAGTTTGTCAACATCCTTTGCCTGCTCCATGACAATATGCAGGCAGTGATCCTTACCAGCGGTTCCATTACAGACCCAATCCACGTCTGGACCGGGGTCAAACAGGGCTGCGTCATCGCTCCAACTCTTAATCTTCCTCGCTGTCATGCACCACCTCAGTCAACAAGCTCCCCACTGGAGTGGAACTAAACTGCAGAACCAGTGGGAAGCTGTTTAACCTACGCCGCCTCCAGGCCAGATCCAAGATCACTCCACCTTCTGTCGTTGAGCTGCAGTACACGGACGAGGCCTGCGTCTGAGCACATTGAGGCTGAACTCCAGGATATAGTCGATGTATTCACCGAGGCGTATGAAAGCATGGACCTTACGCTTATCATCTGTAAGACAAAGGTCCTTCACCAGCCTGTCCTCGCCACACAGCACTGTCCCCCAGTCATCAAGATTCACGTCGTGTCCCTTGACAATGTGGACCACTTCCCATACCTCTGGAGTCTCTTTTCAACAAAGGCAGACATTGATGCGGAGATTCAACATCGCCGCCAGTGCAGCCTTTGGCCGTCTGAGGAAAAGAGTGCGCGAAGACCAGGCCCTCAAATCTACCACCAAGCTCATGGTCTACAGGGCTGTAGTAATAACTGCCCTCCTGTATGGATCTGAGGCATGGACGATGTACAGAAAACACCTCGTCGCTGGAGATATATCACCAACGATGTTTCCGCAAGATCCTACAAATCCCCATGGAGAACAGGCACAACAACATCCGTGTCCTCGCCCAGGCTAATATCCCCAGCATTGAAGCACTGACCATACTCGATCAACTTCGCTAGGCAGGCCACATAGTTCGCATGCCAGACACTAGACTCCCTAAGCAATTGCTCTATGCGGAGCTCCGTCACGGCAAACTGGCCAAAGGTGGGCAGCGGAAATGTTACAAGGACACCCTCAAAGCCTCCCCGATAAAGTGTGACATCACCACTGACACCTGGGAGTCCCTGGCCGAAGACCGCCCGAGGTGGAAAAAGTCCATCTGGGAGGGCGTTGAGCTCTTCGAATCTCAACGCCACGAGCGTGAAGAGGTCAGGCAGTGGAAGGAACATACGACAAATCAGTCCCACCTCCTCCTCCTCCTCCCCCCACCCCCCCACCTTCTCCCGACGATTGTCTCCCACCTGTGACGGGGTCTGTGGCTCTAATATTGGACTGTTCAGCCACCATTGAAGCAAGTCTTCCTCGATTCCGAGGGACTGCCTATGATGATGATGATCGTGGCATCTCTGATTGCATCCCAAAATGATTAGATTTGGGACAGGACCATTGCACCACTCGAGCCAGATCTTTCATCTGACAAGGAAGGGAAGAAGCTATGAAGCTTGTGTGCAGTGTGGTATATTTGGTCAGCCAGTGGCTTAGTTGGCAGTATTCTCCCCTGAATCTGAAGGTTGTGGGTTCAAATCCCAATTGGGACTTGAGCACAAAGATCTAGGCTGATACTCAGTGCTGTACTGCGGGACTGATGCACTGTCGGAGGTGCCATCTTTCGGATTAGACGTTAAACCAAGGCCCCGTTTACTGTCTCAGGTGGACGTAAAATATCCCATAGCACTATTTCGAAGAGGAGCAGGGGAGTTATCTCCGGTGTCCTGGCCAATATTTATCCCTCAATCATCATCACTAAAACAGATTTTCTGGTCATTATTATGTTGTTGTTTGTAGGAGTTTGCTTCCGCGTTTCTGATGTTGCAACAGTGACTACGCTTCAAAAAGTGGTGATGGGTGCTATATAAATGCAAGTCTTTTTCTTTAAGTTTGAGTTGACCCTTGTACATTTTATTGGAAATGGTGATTGTGATGAATTGATTCCAGATTTTCTTGCATTTTCTGCTATTTGGGGAACTAGATCTTGCTCCATGCTTCTTTTGTGGGTTCTGTCAACAACACCATTTATCCCCAGCTTTACAGGACAATGACCCAATCCCAAGACGTCTTCATAAAAGGTAGGATAGCCCCTATACATTGTAACTTCCTCTCGTGCCCCTTTCTCTTCCCATCCTGAGCCTGGAGCATGTTGAAATGCTATTATTAATATGCCCTTATATAAATGATGTGTTGAGAATCTATACAGAAATTATAGCAATGAAAAAAATCAGTGACATTTTTCTCTTACAACAAAAAATAAAAGGTTATAATTAATAAATCCTTGGCTGCTACCTTGTTTCAATTTGTAACTTGTTTGTAACCATTGGCTTCTTGAAATAAGGAATATTAAAAACAATTCTGAGCAACATTTATATTGAGTACCACCTGAGACCTTTTGCCCCAAGGAGGCTCCTCTTAATTGCACTCTTTTGCCCTTCACCTGCCCCCCCCAAAAAAAAATTGCACACCTGTTCATTATTAGGTAACCTTGAGTGTAGGTTTGAGCTCTTGTTGGTTACCAGAATCTTCACATGAGTGGCATAGTGAACAGTTTCATAAAATGTGAGCGCTTGGTTGTCATCCTTCTTCCCACAGCATGGACATACATTATACCTCATTGAATGATGGTGGAGCTTTTAGTAGCAGCTGCTTTTCTGCCTGCAGCTAAATCATGGTAGGTGACAAGTGCTGGCTATATAAATGTGTTTTCATACATAGCCTCCAGATAATGCCTTCCAGTAGCTGTTGTCACAAGTCTCTGTTTCCTTGGCAAATACATGACTGCTGACCAGGGTTACTCATTACTGGCTACTTACTCCTGGTCCCCACAAGTTTTAACAAAGAGTTATGCCTGTTGTGAAGCTGACATCCTCTTCAAGCTACTCAATGACAGGTTGGTGAAGTTGAATCCATCCCTGCAATTGTTTCCATTTTTTTTGCCACAAATCAACTTTGCAGTTGATCCTTGTTCTTATGTGTGTGGCCAAATAGAGCCCTTCCATGGTGTTGTGAACAATGCAGGAAAACTGTTTGGACACCTTTCATACACCATAAGTTTACCCTGCATTTGAATTTTACTTTTCTTGTCCCTTCTCAAAGTGGTCCCAAAAAACTGTATCCAGGCTGAAACTAGCATTCAACAGGACCCTCAGTAGTGTTCTGAATCAACAATTGAGACACCTGTCACTTGTGCCTTCCAATCGATAGTTCTGAGGACTCCCATAGAGCCATGCCAAGCCATAATACTGCACTTGTGAAGGCACACTACTATATCCTACAGGGGAAGCCCATTCATCAAGATGGTGAGTGGAACACGCTAGGTCATTGCAAATTTTGCCAGCAACACATCATCTACAAAAAGAACCAACACAAAAATGAATGAAGCAGACACTTGAAGCTTTATGCAAATGAACGCATCATTAATTAAGATATTGAATACGATGAGTGACAGTGGATGTTAATACCTCATTGGATATCAAGGCCTTGGAGAGTGTGCAGAGGAGAATGCCAGTGTTCTGGCTGTACTGGAACAGCTTGGCTAGAGGCGCGGCTAGTTCTGGAACACAGGCTTCAGCACGACAGCTAGGATGTTGTCGGGCGTCTAGCTTTTGCTGTACCTAGTGTACTCTGCCGTTTCTTGATATCACGTAGAGTGAATTGAATTTGATGAAGACTCGCTTTTGTGATGGATGGGTACCAACGCTCCCTTTAAGCAGTGAGCCAGCGTTTAAATAGAAAAACAGTATATGCATGGAATTCTGAATGGCTCGCGCAGCCCGTTAAAGGGGCCGCGAAGGCTAAAAGAAAAATAGAGGGAACATTGGTGGGAACCTCAGGAGAAGGCCGAGATGGATCATCCACTCGGATGGGCGGAGCATGCTCAAGGGGCCGAATGGCCGCCTCCTCCTCCTATTATGTTCACTCTACACTTCTGGCTGAAGATGGTTGCAAATGTTTGAGCCATGTCTTTTGCACTCTCATTGAGGATGGGGATGTTCATGGAGCCTCTTCCTCCCATTTCTTGTTTAATTGTCCACCACCATTCACTCCTGGTTGTAGCAGAATTTGAGGTTTGATCTGATTTGTTGGTTGTGGGATCGCTTAGCTCTGTCTATAGCATGCTGCTTCTGCTGTTCAGCATGCATGTAGTCCTGTGTTGTAGCTTCACCGGGTTAGCACCTCATTGTTAGATGCTCCTGGGATGCTCTTCTACACACCTCATTGAACCAGGGTTGGTCCCCTGGCTTGATAGTAATGGTAGAGTGAGGAATATGTCGGGCCATGAGGTTACAGATCGTGGTGCAATACAATACGATGGCTCACAGGGTCTCATGGATGCTAGATCTGTTCTGAATCTGTTCCGTTCACCATGGTGGTAGTGCTACACAGCACGATGGAGGGTGTCCTCAGTGTGGAGACAGGACTTCGTCTCCACAAGGACTGAGGTGATCACTGCTACCGATACTGTCATGGACAGATGCATCTACAACAGGTGATTGGTGAGGACAAGGTCTGGTAGGTTTTTCCTTCATGTTGGTGTTCTCTCCACCAACTGCAGATCCAGTCTGGCAAGCTGTGTGCTTCAGGACTTGGCCAGTTTGGTCAGTCATGGTGCTACCAAGTCACTCTTGGTGATGGACATTGAAGTTCCCCACCCATGGTACATTCTATGCCCTTGCTGCCCTCAGTACTTCCAAGTGGTGTTCAACATGGAGTACTGATTCATCAGCTGAGGGAGGGCGGTAGGTGGTAATCAGCAGGAGATTTCCTTGCTCATGATGCCATGAGACTTCATGCGGTTCAGAGTTGATGTTGAGTACTCCCAGGGCCATTCCCTCCTGTGTATATCACTGTGCCACCACTTCTGGTGGGACAGCACATATCTAGAGATGGTGATGGCAGAATCTGGGATGTTGGTTGAAAGGTATGATTGTGAGTATGACTACATCAGGCTGTTGCTCGACTAATCTGTGTGACCGCTCTCTCAATTAGGCACAAATCCTCAGATGTTAATGAGGAGGACTTTGCAGGGTCGATTGGGGGGGTGTGCCATTGTCTTGTCTGTAGCCGGTGCCGAGGTCGATGCTGGGTAGTCCGTCCGATTAAATTCTTATTGTTTCTTGTAGCAGTTTTTTTTACAACTGAGTGACTTGCTAGGCCATTTCAGAGGGCAGTTAAGAGTCAACCACATTGCTATGGATCAGGAGTCACATGTAGGCCAGACCAAGTATGGACAGCAGATTTCCTTTCCTAAAGGACATCTGATGTGTGGCATTTTCTACTAAAATTAGTGCATCTGGCTAATTTTTATTGGATAACACTTGTATATAGGCCCAATTTTGGCCACGACTTGTATCAATTTTTTTGGAGTAAGTTGTTTTCTGTTTAGTTTTCTGTAAGTTTAAAAAATGCCATTTCCCCCAAAATTTGCTCCAGAGTAAGTCAGTTAGGTATGATTTTATTTTAGGTCAGTTTTTTTTTTCAAAAGGGGGCGTTCCCAGACACTTGCGACAGTTTTGGACATTTATACCACTTTGGCCAGCAAAAACGTACTCCAAATGCACTTAGGTCAGCGTATGTGGCCAGCTCTGAAAAATCTTGCGGGCAGTGAAGAAAAAGCAGCGCACATTCAGCAGACATTAGGGCAGGGATAGGGGAGGGAAGGGAACTGGAGAGGAACTCAACAACCAAGCACCAAACATTAAGGAAAAGCTCATATTAAAAAAAGTAAATCTTACCTTATCTTTAAAGTCTGCCCGGGAAAGGCAGCGGGCCGGCCTGTGCGTGAGGCCATTCGGCATGGGATAGGGGAGGGAAGATACGCACTGGAGAAGTCACAGCTGCTGGGCCGGGGCGTCTCACGGGGGTGGGGTGGGGGGGGAGGGGGCGCGCTGAGCGACCCAATCAAAAGTCTCAAGTACAGCCACTAAATAAAAAATAAAAACGAAGTCCTACCTGCCCGGAAACTCAGCGGGCTGGATGGTCGGTGCGGGAGTCCACTCTGCTGGAGATAGGGTGCAGCGAGATCGGACGTCCCTTCGGCCTGGGATAGGGGCTGCGAGCATCGGATCCTGCTCACAGGACACACTGGGAGGGCAGGAGCATGCGCGCAGCCCACACTGAACATGCGTGCAGGTGCCGGCAGTGCTTTCTGCGCTGGCCTGTTGCTCCACCGCCCCCCCCCCCCCCCCCCCCTCGGCCTCCGCGCCATGCCACGACTCCGAAGAGCGGCCTGGAAGGGGTCCCTTTTTTCTGGTGCCCTTTCCAGTGCACAAGATCGGTGTGCTTCAGGTCAGTGCACCGAAAAAAGGGGTTGGGCAATGTTGGGGCCCATAGAGTCTACGAGTTTATCAGTAATTTAAAGCTGACTGGTCTATAATTTCCTGGTTTATCTCTGTTCTTTTTCTACATTTGCTCGACTTCTGTCCTCTAGTATTTTTAATTTCCTTTCCAAAGATGATTTTTTTTCCCCCAGTTTCTCTCGGGATCCTCTGTTGTAAACCATTAGGCCCCAATGATTTCACTACCTTAAGTTTGAATATCTTTATTACAATTTGTCTTTAGTAATACCCGCTACTAACTGTTTTATAGCCATCTCTGATGGATCTACAATTCCAATACCCTCCTCTGAAAACTGAGACAAAGTAATTATTTAGTATCTCTGCCATTCCCTTGTTCTCCATAATATGTTTATCTCTGTCATTTTTAGTTGTCTGACCCAACCTGAATATCCTCTTACCACAAATACACCTTTGGAAGCCTTTTTATTTTGCTAATTTTTCTTGGCTGTTTTAATCTCCCTTTTTGTGCTGTTTTATATTGATAGTTGCTATAGTTTCATTTATTGTATGCCACGTAGGTGCCAAATACTGTGTAACAAGGAGCAAAATATCAATCTTTTCAGCAGACTGATTCCACTCATTTTAGTTTGTGGGGTTGGAGTGTCTGCTTGGTTGATATCCCCTCCGTGTGTGTTTCAGATGTGTCAAAATAGATGATATATAGATCTCCACAGATTAATTGTTTATACAATCATATAAAAAATAATACTTTTTGGTCGATCTGGTCAACCAGTGCGCCTCCGTGCAGCTGACTCAAATGTCATAAATAGAAACAGGAGTAGGCCATACTGCCCCTCGAGCCTGCTCCGCTATTCAATAAGATCATGGCTGATCTGATCATGGACTCAGCTCCACTTCCCCGCCCGCTCCCCATAACCCCTTATCGTTTAAGAAACTGTCTATTTCTGTCTTGAATCTATTCAATGTTTCAGCTTCCACAGCTCTCTGAGGCAGTGAATTCCAGATTTACAACCCTCAGAAGAAATTTCTCCTCATCTCTGTTTTAAATGGGTGGTCCCTTATTCTAAGATCGTGCCCTCTAGTTCTAGTCTCCACCATCAGTGGAAACATCCTCTCTGCATCCACCTTGTCAAGCCCCCTCATAATCTTATACGTTTCGATAAGATCACCTCTCATTCTTCTGAATTCCAATGAGTAGAGGCCCAACCTACTCAACCTTTCCTCATACTCAACCCCTCATCCCCGGAATCAACCTAGTGAACCTTCTCTGAACTGCCTCCAAAGCAAGTATATCCTTTCGTAAATATGGAAACTAAAACTGCGCGCAGTATTCCAGGTGTGGCCTCACCAATACCTTATATAGCTGTAGTAAGACTTCCCTGCTTTTATACTCCATCCCCTTGGCAATAAAGGCCAAGATACCATTGGCCTTCCTGATCACTTGCTGTACCTGCATACTATCTGTTGTGTATGCATGCCTGGTTACATGTGTGATGTCTAACACTGTTTACACCACACTGAATGTACCCTTATACTGTACACACCTTACCTGTACACGAGAGGGTGCTGCTGCTGGAGACCTAACTGTTACCTGCACACTGCAGGTAACCCAGTATAAAAAGGAGCTCACAGCTTGTTATCCTCACTCAGGAGCTGCAAATAAAGGACTACAGGTCTACAAGTTTAAGTATCATACGCTGCCTCGTGGAGTCATTACTAAAGGCGCCTACATACACTACAACTGGCGAGGAGGATGGGATGTCACGAACCACACGCTCAGCATGTCGAATCTCAGCATCTTTCAGCAATTTACCGATGGGGAAGATTGGGACGCTTTTGTAGAAAGATTGGAACACTTAAGGAGACTGGCTGCACTGTGACTTTGGCGACCATCTAAATGAAGCACTAAGGGACTCTAAACCGACGAGAATAGTGCACCGCATTGATACTTCTAAGGGCAGAAACGCTGCCCCGAGTCCCGTAACCCTAAGTCCGTCACATGGGGCGAACCGGCTAGCCCCGTGCTGGCGCTGTAGAGGAAACCACAGGGCCTACCAGTGCCGCTACAAAGGCTATGCATGCAAAGAGAAAAGACCCTTTCAAAGGATGTGCAGAAAAATGGTTAGAGAGGCCTGTGAATAGACTGTTAATCTTTTGGATGCAGGGATATGTGACCACACAAATTGTTAATATCGGGAGGGCTGAATGAGGTGTAGAATAGGGTACCCTCGCAAACTATATTTAAAGTGTTGATTTATGATATAGTAACTAGTTAATATCAGTTAATTTAAATTTTCTACATTTGACTTTACCTGACAAGTGTTTCACTTCCTTGTCTTTTCTGATCTAATGTTGGAGATGATTGCTGAATCAGTGCTTGCAATAGGTCTAATTTAGTGAGGCTACGAGGACATTGTTTTTGTGTAGCGTCAATAGTTTTCCTTTGTTGTACTGGATAGCTCCAATGTTCACATGGAATATGTTTATTCCCTTCATAGGGAGTACTAGTGGGGCTTTGTTTTGATTATGTTGATTTGTTGCAGTCAGAACTGGACTCTATTGGGGCTCATTAGCAACTTGGGATTGCATAATGAATGCCAGCGTAAACTTTGCTTTGTCGTCATAATGCTTGATTACACAGTCAAGGAAATTGAAGAGGCCTGAGTCTGGATTGGCAGAGACTGGTTTTGAGGGTTCCAGTTTGCTTACTGCCCCATTGTTACTGTATTGATGACGGTGCTGGCCTCTGTTAGAAATTACAACATAGAAATAGCTGGCCAACCCAACCAGTATGTGTTTATCTTTCATATGAACGTTGGTCCAAATCCCATGGGCCTGCTCTGTTACTATATCCCTTTATTGCCCTTTCCTTCAACCACAAGTCTGTTTCTCTCCTGTTTCATCCCTGTATAATTTTAAGCACCTCTCAAATCATCTCTTAATCTCCTCTGTTCTAATGAAAGAAGCCCCAGTTTTTCAATCCTGACTTTGTATTTCTTCATAGAATCATTAAAGTGCAGAAGGAGGTGATTCGTACTGTCGAGGCTGTGCTGGCTCTCCAAGTCCCTTCAGCCAGTTTCCCCCCCACCCCCACCCCAAACCCTTTCCCTGTAGCCCTGCAATTCTTTTTCCTTCAGGTACTTATCCAATTCCCTTTTGAAGTCCCTCATCCCTAGAACCATTCTTGTAAATCTTTTCTGCACCCTCTCGAAGGCCTTAACATCCTTCCTAAAGTGCAGTGCCCAGAACTGGGGACAATACTTGAGTTGAGGCTGACTCAGTGTTTTATAAAGGTTCATCATAACTTCCTTGTTTTTGTACTCTATGCTTCTGTTTGATGCCCAGGATCCCGTGTGCTTTCTCAACCTACCCTGCCACCTTCAATAATTTGTGCACATATAACACCCCCAGGTCTCTGTTACATGCAACCCCTTTAGAATTGTACCTTTTAGTTTATATTGCCTCTCCTTGTTCCCCCTACCAAAATGTATCACTTTGCACTTTGCATTAAATTTCAACTGCCACATGTGCCATTCATCTGCCATTCCACCAGCCTGTTTATGTCCTCTTGAAGTCTATCACTCTCCGAGTCACTGTTCACTATACTTCCAAGTTTTGTATCATTTGCAAATTTTGAAATTGTACCCTGTACACCCAAGTCCAAGTCATTAATATATATCAAAAGCAGTGGTCCTAGTACAGACACCTGGGGAAACACCATTGTATACCTTCCTCCAGTTCAAAAACAACAGTTCACACTACTCTCTGTTTCCTGTCACTTAGCCAATTTCGTATCCATGCATCCACTGTCCCTTTTATTCCATGGCTTCAACTTCGTCGATAGCCTGTCATGTGGCACTTTATCAAACATCTTTTGGAAGTCCCATCAACCCTCTGTTACCTCATCAAAAAAACTCAATCAAATTAGTTAAACACGATTTGCCTTTAACAAATCTGTGCTGGCTTTCCTTAATTAATCCACACTTGTCCAAGTGACTGTTAATTCTGTCCCGGATTATCGTTTCTAAAAGCTTCCCCGCTACCGAAGTTAAACTGACTCCGATCAGGCAACATCCAAATGAATCTGCACTGTACTCTTTCTATTGCCTCAACATTCTTCTTGTAGTGTGGAACCCAGGATGATACACAATCTGCAACTGTGATCTTAAGGTTTATGTAGATTCACCATTACACCTCTTCACCTTTTGCCATAAAATGTAGTTTTCCATTAGTTTTTTTTTAATGGCCTTATCCATTTGAAGTAGTACATTTAATGTGTGAAGTCAAATCCCCAAATTCCTTTGCCCTTCCACATGACATTCCCCAATCAAAACAAGTACTTTTTTAATCAAAATGTCCTACCTCACACTGACATTGAATTCCATTTTCCACTTTTTTCATATTCCACCGCCTTCTCAATATTCCCTTGCTCCTTCTTTTGGTCCTCAATTATTTACTATGCTTTCGATTTTAGTATTACTTGCAAATTATTACACCACTTTCTCTAACCCTATATCCAAATCATTGATGTATACGATGAACAGTGGGACACTGCTGCATACTTCTCAGCAATCTGATAAACTGCCCTCAACTAATGTGCCCAAGTTTTCAGGTGTAGTTGCTCCAAGAGCAACTAGTTTAGTTTGGAGTATCTTAGAAATTGCAATTCTCGGCATTTAGTTTGCTCCAGTTCTGGCGAGTTAGTTTAGTTTCGTTTTAGTTCAGTTTTTTTTCCAAAAGTGGGTGTGTCCAGCCACTTGGGCCTGTTTTGCAAGTTTAGGCAGCGAAAACTGACACCAAACTAATTTAGAATGGAGTAAGTGTCCACTTTTGTAAGTTCTGAAAAACCTTACCTAGAGATAAGTTCAGTGCGGGGGTGGGGGTTGAGGGTGGGAAGCATTTAAAGCACTAAGCACTAAACAAAGCAGAACATTTAAAGCACCAAGCACTAAACGAAGCACAAAAAGTACTAAACAATTAATTAACAAACAAAAAATAGAAGGAACCCTGCACTAAAGCACCAAGACCAAATAATAAGCAACCAAATAGAAGTCCTACCTTTATGTGAAGGGAAGGTTTTTATGTCAGCCTCTCAGTCTCTGTCTCTCTCGGCCCAGAGGTGTGCCGACTTTGCAGAAGAAAAACCGTGCCTAAAACTTATCTCTGTATTCTCCCCGCTGCTGGAACGTTGCAGGTCCTTGGCACAGCGCAGCACAAGCTGTGGGGGGCGGAGCCAAGTCCCAGCGCTGAAAACAGTGCCGGGACCGCTGCACATGCGTGCTAGAGTGTGCGCGCACATGTGCAGCAGCTCCAGGCTGCCGAGGCTGTTTGGGAGGGGCCCGAAGCACGCCGCCCCTAGCCCTGGTCCCTTCAGGTAACGCTCCTATTGAAACCTCGACATGAGGTGACAAGAATATTCGGCGTCAGCTTTTAGTAAAGATATTCAGTGCTCATTAGGGCCCCTCCCACATAGCCTGTAGCGCGTCGAGCAGTGAGGAGCTACTGCACATGCGCGCACATTCTAGCACGCATGTACAGAGGTCCCGGCACTGTATTCAGTGCCGAAACCTGGCTCAGCCTCCCACCCCTTGTGCTGTGCTACGCTGAGGCCGAAGACATCCTGAGTTCAGAGAATTAGAAGGTAAGTTTTCGGCGCCCTTTTTATTATAGAAAGTCGGTGCAACTAATGGAGGTGCGCCGTTTTTACAGGGGGCGGAAACTTGGGCCCACTATTTCTTCCCTTCTAACTAGTTTTTAATCCAATTTGCTACCTTTTCCCTATTTCCACGCCCCTTAATCTTCATTAGTCTCTTGTGTGTACCTTGTTAAAGGATTTCACAAAGTCCATATACACCACGTTCACTGGATTCTCCCCATTTACCATATTTACCAGCACCTGAAAGAACTGCCAGATCTTGCAGTTAGCTTCTTTAATGCACCAGTCTGATTTTGGGTTTCTTGCTGGTGCAATTTGTTCTTTGGATGTTTCTGTCTTCCTCGAAGTGAGGACAGTTTTGTGCACATGCTGGGTAGTGTCCTCCACAGATGATGTCATGCTTTGAAAGCACTGGGAGGTGCTGGTAGCTCATACATGGTAGCTTGCAGTACAGTGAGATCAGTGCTGCTGGGCCTGCCTGTGGACTGAGTATATAGCAGCCAAAGTTTACCTGGAACAAGGATGGTCACTAAGTCCATCTGTGTGCTGCTCATCAACGACCCTTCCACCACAGTACGTAGATGAGAGAAAATTCAGGTTTGAAAACAACACTGTCTAATCCTGGGGAACTTCAGTGTAAAACATGACGGTATGGTAGCATAGTGGTTGTGTTACTGGACGAGTAATCCAGAGGCCGGGACTAATGATCTGGAAACATGACTTCAAATCCCACCGTGGCAGTTAGGGAATTTAAATTCAGTTAATTAATATAAATCTGGAATAAAAAAGCTAGTATCAGTAATGGAACTACTGGATTGTCGTTAAAAACCCATCAGATGTCGTTTAGGGAAGGAAGTCTGCCGTCCTTACCTGGTCTGGCCTACGTGTGACTCCAGGCCCACAGCAATGTGGTTGACTCTTAACTGCCCTCTGAAATAGCCTAGCAAGCAGCTATGAGAAATTGTAAGAATAAAACCAGACTGACCATTCAGCATTAGCTTAGGCCCCGGATTTGGACATGACAAAGGCACACCCAGCCTTCCTCACTAGCATCTGGGGATTAGTGCCAAAATTGGAGAGCTGTCTCCAAGACTTGTCCAGCAACAGCCCGGCATAGTTCTACTCACAGAATCATACCTTTCAGCCAAAGTCCCAGACTCCTCCATCACCATCCAATGGTATGTCTACCAGAAGTGGTGACACAGTGGTATCCAATCGGGTGGGAGTAGCCCTGGGAGTCCTCATATGGACTTCGGATACCATGAAGTCTCTGGCATCAGGTCAAATATTGGCAAGGAAAGCTTCTGCTGATTACCACAATCTGTAACCTCCTGGCCTGGCGTATCCTTCACTTTACCATTACCATCAAACCAGGCGACCAGCCCTGGTTCAATGAAGAGTGTACAAGAGCATGCCAGGAGCAGCAGTAAGCGTAACTAAACATGAGCTACAACACAATACTGCTGTAAGCTAAACAGCGGAAACAGCATGCTATAGACAGCTAAGTGATCCCACAACCAATGGATCAAATTAAATCTCTGCAGTCCTGCCATATCCAGTCATGAATGGTGGTGGACAATTAAACAACTAACCGAAGGTGGAGGCTCCATGACCATTCCCATCCTCAATGATGGCAGAGCCCAGCATGTGAGTGCAAAAGGCAAGGCATTTGCAACTATCTTCAGCCAAAAATGTCAAGTGGATAATTCATCTCGGCCTTCTCCAGAGGTCCACACCATCACAGGAGTTACAGGATTGGGTTCCACCAGTATTGCTGCTCCAGACCTCTTTACAACCTTGGTCGAAAAATGCGCAAAATAATTCCAGAGGTGACATGAGTGATTGCACTTGACATTAAGACAGCATTTGACCGAATGCGGCACCAAGGAGTCCTAGTAAAATTGAAGTCAATGGGAATTGGGGACAACTCTTCACTGAAAGAAAGACTTGCATTTATATAGTGCATTTTACGACCACTGGATGTCCCAAAGCGCTTTACAGCCAATGAAGTACTTTTAAACTGTAGTCACTGTTGTAATGTAGGAAATGTGGCAGCCAGTTTGTGCACAGCAAGCTCTCACAAATAGCAGTGTGATAATGACCAGATACTCTGTTTAGTGATGTTGATTGAGAGATAAATATTAGCCAGGCCATCGGGGATAACCTCCCAGCTCTTCTAAATAGTGCCATGGGATCTTTTAAATCCACCTGAGAGCGCAGATGGGGCCTTAGTTTAACATCTCATCTGAAAGATGGCACCTCCGACAGTGCAGTGTTCCCTCAGTAGTGCACTGGAGTGTCTTTTATGCTCAACTCTCTGGAGTTGGACTTGAACTCGAATCCTTCTGACAGAGACAAGGGTACTACCGACTGAATCACAGCTGATACTGGCTGGAGTCATACCTAGCACAAAGGAAGATGGCTGAGGTTGTTGGAGGCCAATCATCTCGGCCCCGGGACTTCCTCAGGGCAGTGTCCTAGGCCCAACCATCTGCAGCTGTGTCATCAATGCATTCTATCTGCGCGGACTGTGGAGAAGCAGGGTATCACTGACCGCAGCTTCCAGATTTCCATGTTTAATTGCACGTGCAGATGCCAGAAGTTGCTATCAGTATTGGTAATGATGGCAAATGCTGATCGTTTTGCTGTCATTACAACCAAAAATTCTGGGCCAATGTTTTAGGTTTCTGCTGTTTTCCAGCAGAAGCTTTGACGAAAAGGTAATTAAATCCAATTATAAATTGAGAGGAAAGATATTATAGTATCTGGATGTGCAACTTTTTTTGCAAGCCACAGCAATTGGTACTGGGTTAGGGAATTGATAGTACATAAGAACATAAAATAATAGGAACAGGAGTAGGCCATATGGCCCCTCGAGCCTGCTCCGCTATTCAATAAGATCATGGCTGATCTGATCATGGACTCAGCTCCACCATCCTGCCCGCTCCCCATAACCCCTTATCCATTAAGAAACCGTCTATATCTTTCTAAAATTTATTCAATGTCCCAGCTTTCACAGCACTCTGAGGCAGCGAATTCCACAGATTCACAATCCTCCGAGAGAAGAAATTTCTCCTCATCTCTGTTTTAAATGGGTGGCCCCTTATTCTAAGATCGTACTCTCTAGTTCGAGTCTCCCCCATCAGTGGAAAGATCCTCTCTGCATCCACCCTGTCAAGCCCCCTCATAATCTTATACATCCCGATAAGATCACCTCTCATTCTTCTGAATTCCAATGAGTAGAGGCCCAATCTACGCAACCTTTTCTCATAAGTCAACCCCCTCATCTCTGGAATCAACCTAGTGAACCTTCTCTGAACTGTCTCCAAAGCAAGTATATCCTTTTGTAAATATGGAAAACAAAACTGCACGCAGTATTCCAGGTGTGGCCTCACCAATACCTTATATAGCTGTAGTAAGACTTCCCTGCTTTTATACTCCATCCCCTTTGCAATAAAGGCCAAGATGCCATTGGCTTTCCTGATTACTTGCTGTACCTGCATACTATCCTTTTGTTTTTCATGCACAAGTACCCTCAGGTCCTGCTGTACTTGCAGCACTTTGCAATCTTTTTCCATTTAAATAATAACTTGCTCTTTGATTTTTTTTTTCTGCTAAAGCGCATGACTTCACACTTTCCAACTATACTCCATCTGCCAAATTTTTGCCCACTCACTTAGCCTGTTTGTTTTTTTGCTGATTTTGTGTCCTCACGCATTGCTTTTCTTCCCATCTTTGTATCGTCAGCAAACTTGACTACGTTACACTCAGTCCCTTCTTCCAAGTCATTAATATAGATTGTAAATATTTGGGACCCAGCACTGATCCCTGTGGCACCCCACTAGTTACTGGTTGCCAACCAGAGAATGAACCATTTATCCCGACTCTCTGTTCTGTTAGTTAGCCAATCCTCTATTCATGCTAATATATTACCCCCAACCCCATGACAGTAGCTCAGCATTAGATTTCAGTGACCAAAAGAATGGCTACCAGGCTTCTATCGGCATAGACATCTGCTGAGCCAGTTTAAATATTTCACACCCCTTTAAGGTAGGAATATCCAATATTTTTAAATATTTTGGGGACTAGAGCGACATATCTCAACTAGTGAGTGGGTCACACATGCAAGTAATGCAAGCACCCATGCATACACAAGGTGAGACCTGCACATATGCACACAAGGTGAGAGACTGTCAATACAGGAGACAAAATGCAACCTGCCCTGTACACGCCAACACAAAGTAAGATTCGGATTCCTAAGGTGCAAAGCTCATCTCCCGTCCTGCTCCGCCCCGCCCCCCTGCGCGCACACGCACACGCGCACACGCGCACACACGCACACGCACACATACACACCTCCTTGTGTCCCCACCATGTTCTCTGCAGAAGTTTTAATTAAATGAATTGAAAGTGAATTTCAGATGCATTTATTACACACTTTGTAGTGTTTGAATGATATCTCTTGCATGCTCTCTCTGCAGATGATTGAGTAGGAATATTTATGCTCTGTTTGGTTGGAAACCCCCAAATTGCAACTGATTTCATTCTGTGGAAACTCCCATTTCCCTGTGATTCAAAAGGCATGTTTTCTTTATCTACTGCTAATCTGTTCCAATTAGAAAACTTCTGAATCTTATGAAATGCATTGAAGTGAATCCAATTTTTTAACTAGTCAGTAAATTTATTTATAGATGTTGAAAGATTTTCAAGCCCATATTAGTTCTCTTGAAGTTGTGCTGAAAACTTCGACATTTTGAATCTTGGAAGCATTCAGGAACCATCAAAATGTTGTTTGCATATGGCGATGTATTTGGTGTAGAACCACATCTTGCATATTGTTTCAGAAGGTTGAAGGTACTGTCACTGTTGGAAACCCTGCTGTAACCAGTTAATTTTCAGCATTTGCTTTTCTGATCACTTGGTTGGCAAAGCTTTTTAGACCAAAAGGTTATTGGTTTGATTTCTGCTCTGTATTGAGTTAGCTGAGTTAGCTGTTCGGCAAATAACAGTATCCCATGTACCCCTGGGCCAGGGAGGCAAAAATGTCGCCCTGTCCCGAGCCAACACTTTTCTATTGGAAAACATATATGTATTGAAGTTGGGTAGGAATTGGATTGGGCTTGTTTTGGATGACCTCCACAGATGAATACTCAGTCAGCACTATATCTCTGCTCACATGTGAAGATCCAATTATGTAAGATGTAGTAGGGCTGCAAGTGCCTGTGGAAGGTTCTAGAATAAGTTGGAATCTTCAGGGGTGATGGGGGAGAAAAGCATTGATGTCAGTTGATAACACCTTTTGACTGAAAGATTGTACACCCCACCTGGGGAAATTTGTGCACATAATACTGTATTGATGGAGAAGTCTCCACTGTTGGAGCTTATACTGAAGTTTTATTTGCTTGCTCTCGTGAATGATGAATTATAATAAATGTCATTGTATTTCTGTTTGTAGCCTGCTTCACTAATGCCAGTGTAAATTAGGTCAACCTTAAATACCTTCAAGTAATCAAGTACAGATCTTTAGTTCGTGCCAATATGAATTTGCAGTTACAAGGATATCTAAGTTTGTAAGTTTGCAAATGAACTGTGCTCTCCCACAATCCTACACCCAGTTTAAATTTTGATCAATTGGTTGGGCAATAGAAGAAATATTGAGGAAAAAGATTCAAGAAAACTGAACTGAATGTACTGCATTTATTGCGTGGGTGGTGTGAAAGCATGCAGATTGTATGGCTAGACAAAGCATATATAGTTCATGTGCTTAAGCTTGCAACCCACACTTGTATGCCATTAAAGTCTTCACTGTTGTCAACTTTGTTAAATGCTAGACCAGCTTTTATTTGAATTTATTTTTCAATTTAGGAATTATTTCCTTTTACTGTACATTACAGCAAGAAAAAGACATTTAACTAATTGTAGTGCAAATTATCAAATGATTGAATCTGTGTAACTACAACCACATTACATTGTCGCTCCTTCATCTCTTCGACCCATGTGACATTTAACGCCTGTTTTTTAGTGTCCTCTACCATAAAGATTGATACAAAATATTTGTTCAGAGTTTCTGCTATCTCCATCTTCCCCATTACTAATTCCCCTGTCTCGTCCTCTAAGGGACCAACATTTACTTTAGCCACTCTTTTCCTTTTTAAATACCTATAGAAACTTTTGCTATCTGTTTTTATATTTCGTGCTAGTTTACTTTCATAGTCTATCTTCCTTTTCTTAATCATTTTTTTAAATCATTCTTTGATGGCTTTTAAAAGCTTCCCAATCTTCTGTCCTCCCACTAGTTTTGGCCACTTTGTATGCCCTTGTTTTTAATTGAATACTGTCCTTTATTTCTTTAGTTAGCCACGGATGGCTCTCTCTTTTACACCCTTTCCTCCTTTACACCCTTTTCTTGAGTTGTGAAATATCTCCTTAAATGTACGCCATTGTTCATCAACCGTCCTACACTAATCTATTTTCCCAGTCCATTTTAGCCAACTCTGTCCTCATACCTTTGTAGTTTCCTTTATGTAAGCTTAGTACGCTGATTTGAGATCCAACTTTCTCACCCTCCATCTGAATTTGAAATTCAACCATGCTTTGATCATTCATTACAAGGGGATACTTTAACTAGGAGATTGTTTATTAATCCTGTCTCATTACACAGGGCCAGATCTAAGATAGCCTGCCCCCTGGTTGGTTCTGTTACATACTGCTCAAGGAACCCGTCCATGCACTCTATGAACTCTTCCTCAAGGCTATCTGGACAAATCAAATTGGTCAGATCAATATGGAGGTTAAATTCACCCATGATTATTGCTGTTCCCTTTTTACAAGCCCCCACTATTTCTTGGTTTATACTCTAACCAAAAAAGTTACTACTGTTGGGGGGCCTATAGACTACGCGAGCTGGTGTAGGAGGGCGACGGCAGCGAAAAGTGATGTCATCAAGGTCCAGGTCAGTGATTGAAGCGTGGGCAGATACAGCAGGAGTGGCGAGGTCGGGGTGAAGGAGCGGCGAGAGACTGTGGAGGGATGTGATCTGTGCCCGGAGAGGTGTGAGTTTGGGGCCAGGGGCCCAGGGGCAGCACAGGCCAGCCCACACTGCGATATGTGTGCGCACTAGGTCCATACAGCAGAGCTGGTCTCCAGTCATCTTGGGTAATCCTTGCCATGGACCAAGACCTAGCTCTGTCAAGCCCATGTGGTGGCTGGTGTGCAACGGCCATCTCACGTTTTTAAAAAAAAAAAAATCCATGTACAGGCATCTTTCATGTTCAGCCATGAACTCATTGAATGGCGGTGCAGGCTAGAAGGGCTGAATGGCCTACTCCTGCATCTATTTTCTATGTTTCTATGTTTCCACCTTTTTGAGGATGTAGTTCGGGTCCTTCATTTGAAACACCTGTGAACTCATCCTTTTATGGCATGGAAGCAAGTCATCCTTGTTTTGAGGGACCGCCTATGATGATGATGAGGTGCCATCCTTGCATCACCCATAATGTATCTGTTCCCTTTCATTGATGTGATTTCTAATCATGGAATCTACTTTTATTGATATGCTGATACCCAGTTTTACTGCTTGATTACCACCCTTGAGCTCAAGACTATTGTGAACTGTCCAACAATATCCTGTTTGATATCATGGATAAGTTAGAACTCTTTGCAGTTTAACACTGACAAGTCTGACATGACTGTTCAGCTATTGTAAGAAACTCTGTTCCATAGCCTGCAATCTCATCCCCCTTCTGTCAGTTTCAATCCAATTGTGTATAACCTTGGTATGCTGCTCAACCTGAGCTGAGCTTCAACCCCAAGTCACCACCAAGACTGCATCCACCTGTCTTTTTCTATTTCTGATTAACATTGCTGCTGAAATCTCATCCATGCCATTGTCATCACCCAACTTGATTTTTCCATCTTTCAACTCCACTTTTTTAATGCTCTCCTGCAGAGCTTTACTTGCGTAAATTCTCTCATCCAGAACTCTGTCGTCCAATTATAATCCAATTCAAATCTCACTCACTTAATTGCTCCATTTTTGCCATCTCTAGCTGGCTTCCTACACTTCAGAGCATTGGTTTGAAAATCATCATCTTCCAATCTCTCTGTGGCTTCACTTACTCAACTTATTCAATTCCCTTTCATTGGCTTGCAGAGCTCCACTTGCGTAAACTTGGACTCATCCAGAACTCTGTCATCTGAATATAATCCCACTTATCTGCCCGCTCAGGTGGACATTAAAGATCCCATGGCACTATTTGAAAAAGAGCAGGGGATTTCTCCCTACTGTCCTGGGCAATATTTGTCTCTCAACCAACATTACTGAAACAGATTATCTGGCCATCTGTTTATGGGTCCTTGCTGTGTGCAAATTAGCTGCTGTGTTTTCGACATTACAACAGTGACTACATTTCAAAAGTACTTCATTAGCTGTAAAGCGTTTAGGTATGTCCTGAGGTCGTGAAAGGAGCTAATTAAATGCTTTTCTTTTTATTCGTGCCTGTCTCCAGTTGGCTTCCTACACCTCATTGCATTTGTCTGAAAATCCTCGTCCTCTTCCAATCTCTGTGACTTCACATTTCTCTAGCTCTGCAACTGATGTCCTTGGGTGCACCTTCTACTTTTTTAACTCTTCTTTTATATGGTAGTAGCAATGTTAATATCTAAATTGGAAATCCAGGCTAAAGCTTCCGGTGTAACAGCGTGGGGATCTTGTAGGCTGCCTGCAAATTTCCTCTGAGGACAGTGCTCAATGATGTGTCTCAGGGTCTGATTCAGAGGTCCACGGTCACATGATGAGGATGCTTTAATTTTCCTTCAATGGAGAAGGTGGCAGCATCTACCATGACCAGTTCTGAGGCGGTTAATGGTTGTCCAATGTTTGTGAGGAAGGTTTGATCCTTCAGGTTGTACTGTGGGATCCTCGAGAAGGAATCCATTCCATATATAAGAACATAAGAAATTAAGAATAGGCCATTTGGCCCCTCGAGCCTGCTCCGCTATTTAATAAGATCATGGCTGATCTGATCATGGACTGAGCTCCACTTCCCTGTCTGCTCCCCATAATCCTTTATTCCCTTATCACTCAAAAATCTAACTCCACCTTAATAAATATATTCAATGACCCAGCCTCCACAACTCTGGGGTAGAGAATTCCACAGATTTACAACCCTCAGAGAAGAAATTCCTCCTCTCAGTTTTAAATGGACGACCCCTTATTCTGAGACTATGCTCCCTAGTTTTAGTTTCCCTTATGAGTGGAAATATCCTTTCTGCCTCCACCTTGTCGTGCCCCCTCATTATCTTGTATGTTTTGATAAGATCATCTCTCATTCTTAACGCCAATGAGTATAGGCTCAACCTATCTTCATAAGCCAACTCCCTCATATCTGGAATCAACCTAGTGAACCTTCTCTGAACAGCCTCCAATGCAAGTATATACTCCATCCCCCTTGCAATAAAGGCTGACATTCCATGTCACAGTTCTTCCAAGCATTTTGTCATCGGTTTTCAAGGCTGAGGGCAGATCGCCGAAGGGCTTTGGCGACGGTCTAAAATGGCTTTCCAGATTTGAGACGGGTTGGTGGTAGGTTGCTCAAGTCGGCCTGGATTGGCATCTTTGCTGGTGTAGCGGTTGTATTCTTTGGAGACTGTATATTCACGGCAGTGGTGCGATGTTTGCAAGCACGGGCAGCCAAGTTGTTGGTGTCAACTCTATCAACTCTGTCCCTACTTTACTGTTGATGGCACAGCTTTCAGCTATCTAATCCTCACAATTCTGGACTCTCTCTCATTAAACCCTCTGCTTTGCTCCTTTTATTTAAAAAAAACTTAACTCTGAGAGGACCAATGACCACTTCCCTTTAACCTCTTACTAAACTGTGAAGCACCTTCATTCCATATAGAGATGTACAATGGCCTTTTGACAATGAGGCTGATCTCTTGGGTCAGAGGACTGAATTATGAGGAAATGTTAGAAAAACTTGTACTGTTCAGTGTTGAAAGGAGATTGATCAGAGAGGACCTGATAATCACACTGTGAAGGAATGCTTCTCGAACTTGCATTTTACCAGTTTGTACTCGTGTTTCCTTGTCCTTCATCTATGGTTCAATTTGCAATAGGTTTAAATTTATCTACCCATATAAGGTCACCTCATTTGCCTCCTTTCCAGTTTTTCAACCCAAGTTTTTCTAATTTCCTTGTAATTCAATCCCCTGCATTTAGGAGTCACCCTCAATGGCCTCTTCTGCATTCAGGGCTTGGATGTCCCCCCTCTGTTGCTGACCAGAACTGAATGCAATATTCAAGGTAAAGCCTACCAGAGCACTATACAGTTTCACTTCAGCATGATAGCCACAGGCTCTAATTCTAACTGCTGCTGCTTTCTGTGAATTCCTTAACTTTCTCCAAGTTTTACCTCGAATACATATTGCCTTAACCTGATGTTGCAGGTTTTCATGTGGAGTTTTATCAAAAGCTTTTGGAAGTCTAGGTATACTAAATCCTAGGGCTTCCCAGTCCCCTTCGAATGTCACTACTTCAAAAGAAGTCAAGTAGGTTGGCGAGGCAGGATCTACCCCTTCTGAAAGTGTTGTCTGCCATGTAATTATGTTTTCCATATCGGTACTTATCAACTTAGTTCTTAATTGTTTCATTATTTTTCCATTATCAATACATGACACATGGGTCTAGTTCTGAGTTTGTGTAATCACCTTTCTTTAAAATAGGTACCATGTTGCTTGTTTCCAGTCCAATGGGACCTTCCTGACTGTCAGTACTTTATAGATTTCATCCCTAAATATTTGTTTTGAGCCTTTAAGCTTGTGTAACACATATTGAAGAATTGAGGTGGATTTTGCAGTCAGTGGTGAACGAACAACACCAGCCGTTGGTTACACTTGCACTTGTCCATAGATTTTCTATGGGCTTTTGCAGTGGAAATTCCTGTTAGGCAACTATCCAAATGGTGCAGCATCGTCTACAGGACATCTGTGACCTGTGTGAACAGAGCAAGCAACTCTGTGCCTCCTTAACCAATCAGATTGAAGAATCGTTAATGAACAGTGCAGAGTTTGAACCAGGAAGTGTATGTTAGAATATTGAATTCAATGTCAAATAAGGTACAGAAAGCGATGTAGAGAGGAAAAGGAAGATTGGATTAAGCGAGAGAGAGATAAGAGAAAAAGTAAATTTTTTATTTAAATGTTTTTAAATCTCCAACAATAATTAAATATGAAGGAATGAGTCTCCACACTTGCAAAAGTTAAATTTCAGTGCGAGGTTGGTTGGCAGGAATGAAGACTTGCCACGCTGTTAAAAGGCTACTTTTAATGGCTACAGTCGGGAATGGTGGTGGACCATTCAACAACTAACGGAAGGAAGAGGCTCCATGAATATCCCCATCCTCAATGATGGCGGAGCACAGCACATGAGTGCAAAAGACAAGGCTCAAGTGTTTACAACCCTCTTCAGCCAGAAGTGCCGAGTGGATGATCCATATCGGCCTCCTCCTGAGGTTCTCACCATCACAGAAGCCAGTCTTCAGCCAATTCGGTTCACGCCACATGATATCAAGAAAAGGCTGAGCGTACTGGATGCAGCAAAGGCTATGGGCCCCGACAACATCCCAGCTGTCGTGCTGAAGACTTGTGCTCCAGAACTAGCCGCACCTGTAGCCAAGCTGTACCTGTATAGCTACAACACTGGCATCTATCTGACAATGTGGAAAACTGTCCGAGTATATCCTGTCCACAAAAAGCAGGACAAGCCCCATCCGGCCAATTATCGCCCAATCCGGCCAATTATCGCCCCATCAGTCTACTGTCAATCATCAGCAAAGTGATGGAAGGTGTCGTCAAGAGTGCTATTAAGCAGCACTTACTCACCAATAACCTGGTCACTGATGCCCAGTTTGGGTTCCACCAGGCCCATTCTGCCCCAGACTTCATTACAGCTTTGGTCCAAAGATGGACAAAAGAGCTGAGGTGAGAGTGACTGGATTTGATATCAAGGTAGCATTTGACCAAGTGTGGCACCAAGGAGCCCTTGTAAAACTGAAGTTAATGGGAATTAGGGGGAAAGCTCTCCACTGGCTGGGTCATACCTAGCACAAAGGAAGATGGTTGTGATGGTTGGAGGTCAATTATCACAGCCCCAGGACATCACTCTAGGAGTTCCTAGGCCCAATCATCCTCAGCTGCTTCATCAGTGACCTTCCCTCCATAAAGTCAGAAGTGGGGATGTTCGCTGATGATTGCAGTGTTCAGTGCCATTCGCAACTTCTTGGATAATGGAGCAGTCCATGTCCGCATGCAACGAGACCTGGACGACATGAGGTTTGGGCTGATAAGTGGCAAGTAACATTCGCACCACAAGTGCCAGGCAATGACGATCTCCAACAAGCGAGAGTCTAACCACCGTCAACGACATTACCATCGCAGAATCCCCCACCATCAACATCCTGGGGGATCACCATTGACCAGAAACTTATCAGACTAGCCACATAAACACTGTGGCAACAAGATCAGGTCAGAAGCTGGGTATTCTGTGGTGGGTGTCTCTCCTGATTCCCAAAAGCCTTTCCACCATCTACAAGGCACAAGTCAGGAGCGTGATGGAATACTCTCCCCTTGCCTGGATGAATGCAGCTCCAACAACACGAAGCTCAACACCATCTAGGACAAAGCAGCCAGCTTCATTGACAGCCCATCCACCACCTTAACCATTCATTCCTTTCATCACCGACGTACCGTGGCTGCAGTGTGTACCATCTACAAGATGCACTGCAGCACCTCACCAAGGCGGCTTCTACAGCACCTCCCAAACCCTCGACCTATACCCCCTAGAAGGACAAGGGCAGCTGGTGCAAGGGAACACTACGACCTCCAGGTTCCCCTCCAAGTCACAACATCCTGACTTGGAAGTATATCACTGGGTCAAAATCCTGGAACTCCCTCCCTAACAGCACTGTGGGAGTACCTTCACCGCAAGAACTGCAGCGGTTCAAGAAGGCAGCTCACCGCCATCTTCTCGAGGGCAATTGGGGATGGGCAATAAATGCTGGCCTTGCCAGTGCCGCCCACATCCCAGGAACGAATAATAAAAAAAACTTGCACTGGAATGGACAAGCCCTAACTTTTTCTGGTGAGTTTAGTCTGTATCTGAGGCAAGTGCAGGGCTTCATGCTGTTGAATGTATTTGAATGGTGAGTCAGACAGCGGGATACCATTTTCATACAGCTTTTGGAGGAGCAGGGCAATATGGGCAGAAGCTTCATGATTTCTGCTTTTAAATGCCCATGCACAGTTGCCAGAAGTTGTCCAATTTCCACGTAAATAATAGTGTATTATTAGCCACACTGTTATTTCTACTGCAGAATTGGCCCAATATAATTGTCATTAAGTTGAATTGTAGAGCCTCCTATGATGCCGGAGTGGCATGTTGTTTGTGTCTTCAGTGTATACTTCTCTGAACTGATCAACTTGGTTAAAAATTGATTGTGTTTAGTTCATCCTCTGTTTCAACCATGTTTGCAAACTTCAGGGATCTTGATTTTTCTTTGATCCTTTTGCAATTCTAATACTGGAAGATTTTATACTTTTGTATTTGGCTTCTACAACTTTACTCATTTTTAATTCCTGCTTTGTCCCTTTGACTGCCTTTTTTATTTTTTTTTGGAGGCTTATGTTATTTTTCTTGCAGACTTTGGAGAGTTTTTCTGATTTGTCTTTGTCCCTAAATTGATAAGACAATACAAACATTTCTTCAATCTGTCTGACATCAGAGAGGCAACACAACATTTGGGATTCACAATTGTGGCTGCACATCAGGCTGTCTGTCCCTCTAATTATGGAATTTTCCACTGTTAGAATGTGCTGTTCTCATGGATAGTGTTTTTTTTTGCCCTTCCATGAGTACTTCCTTGTTACTTGGTACCATGGTGTTGCTCATTAGTACACTCCCTGGTTGCTACGTCCTTGTTTAAATAACCGTATATACTTAAACGTACTGGCGAAGAGTTTCCACTTTGGATGCAATCTGTAATCTGGGCTCAAATTGCACTAGCTTTGAGAAGTATTCTTTTCTCTCTGCCATAAACCAGTGCAATGAGGCAATGTTTTGGAGTGCAATTAAAAAAAATTTTTTTTTAAAATTTGCATTAAAAGATATTCCTTGATCTATTTGAGTAGTAACCTGGTGTAGCTTTATTAATACAGCTTCGAATGGGTTTATCATAAATAAGCATTTTTAATCAGTGTATTTAGTCCTCCATTTATGAGTAACCCAATTTTAAATAACTATAAATGACTTTTTAAAAACTACAGAACCATTTACTAGTTTCATTAGTTTATTGTAGTCCGTTTCTTCATAAATTTAAAAGAAAAATCTTTTTCAAATGTTCCTATTGTCTTTGTACGACAAAAAAGCTTAATTTTTAGAGCCTCAAAGGCCTGCAAACGTGCAATTAGCGGAAACCGGCAATGGTGATTAATTCACCCTGGGGGCGGGCCATTTTTGTGGGCAGGACTGGCTTCTAGTGCAATGTTTTTTTAAACTCGCTCAAAAGATCGCAGAAATTTGATTTGTGCTGAATGTAATTTGTACATAAAATTCCTCATTGTTGTGCACTAGTTTGGATGATTTTGTGCGAATTGCGCTGAATAAACCAGCGCAACCTAGCAGAAACTCCTGCCCACTATCTCTCGCACCTTTTCAAAAGAGAACTGGTCAATGGCACTATTCAGTCATTTTTTTTTCCAAACCTGCATTGGTTGTGGAAGAAATAAAATAAACTACTTTTTTATTGCTGCAATTTTATTTTGCAACTTAACATAACATAAGAAATAGGAGCAGGAATAGGCCACTTGGCCCCTCGAACCTGCTCCACCATTCAATAAGATCATGACTGATCTGATTATAGGCTCAGCTCCACTTCCCTGCCCGCTCCCCATAACCCTTTACTCCCTTGTTGCCTAATAATCTGTCGATCTCTGCCTTAAATATATTCAATGACCCAGCCTCAGCTCTCGGACAGAAAATTCCACTGATTTACAACCCTCAAAAGAAATTCCTCCTCCGCTCCGTTTTAAATGGGCGACTCAGTTTTCTGAATCTATGCCCCCTAGTTCGAGATTCCCCCTTGAGTGGAAACATCCTCTCCGCATCTCCCTTGTCGAACCCCCTCATTATGTTTCAGTAAGATCACCTCTCATTCTTCTGAACTCTAATGAATATAGGCCTAGCCTACTCAACCTATCTTCATAGGTCAACCCCTTTATCTCCGGAATCAACCCAGTGAACCTTCTCTGAACTGCCTCCAATGCAAGTATATCCCCCCTCAAATAAGGATATGAAAACTGTATGCAGTACTCTAGGTGTGGCCTCACCAATACCCTGTACAGTTGTAGCAGGACTTCTCTGCTTTTATACTCTCTACCCCTTGCAATACAGGCCAACATTCTATTTGCCTTCCTGATTACTTGCTGTACCTGCATACTAACCTTTTGTGTTTCATGCACAAGGACCCCCAGGTCCCTCTGTATTGCAGCATTTTGTAATTTTTCTCCATTTAAAAAAAATGTGCTTTTTAATTTTTTCTGCCAAGTGGATAACCTCACACTTTCCCACATTATGGGCCCAAGTTTCGGGCCGCGCCTAGAATGGCGCAGTCCCGACCTGGACGTCTGTTTTCCACGGCGCAAAGTGTGCCTAAAAAATACTTACAGATGCTCCGGCTCCCTGCAGGTCCTCTGGGGCTAGGCGCGGTGCAGCACGAGCAGTGGGGGGGCGGAGCCAGGTCCCTGCGTAGAAAACAGTGCCGGGACCTCTGCACAGGCACGCTACAGTGGGTGCGCATGTGCAGGAGCTCCAGGCACCCAAAACTCTGTGGGAGGGGCCCAAGCACGCAGCCCCTAGACTGGGGCGGCGTGGATCAGGCTGCACCTCCCACGCCCAGCTCCTGTTTCCTCCCTTCAGGTGGCTCTTTCAACCCCCCCCCCCCCCCCCCCCCGCGACCTGACTCGAGTCCCGCTCCCCCGCCCTGGACTCGACCCGATTCGGCTCCCGGACCCGACCCCCGGCCACCTACCTTTAACTCCGGTGCTGGGGGCGGGTCCCGCCAAAAGTCCTGGGCCCGTTCCTTCTCCTCTCCTCTCCTCTCCTCTCCTCTCCTCTCCTCTCCTCTCCTCTCCTCTCCTCTCCTCTCCTCTCCTCTCCTCTCCTCTCCTCTCCTCTCCTCTCCTCTCCTCTCCTCCCTTCCCCCTCTTTCCCCCCCCCCCCCCCCCCCCTTCCCTCTCTCTCCCCCTCGCTGTCAGAAACACACACACTGACAGAGAGATAGAGACACACACTGGGGGGGGGGGCTGTCCCAGCACGCTGTTGGAGGGCTCCCGGTGCTGCAGTCGGTGAGTAGAAAATGTTTTGTTTTATTGATTTTTTTGATTTTTTTAAATTTTTATATATTTGTTTGGATTGATTTATTGGTTGATTTATTGATTATTGATGATGGCTCTTTATTTGTAAAACTGAAGTGTTTAATGTTTGTAAACTTCCCTTTTAAACCCTCCCCTCATTCCCTATGCCTGATTTGTAACCTACGCCTGATTTTCTAAGTGTAGGGAAGGTTTTTCTGAGCATACAAAAATCTACACTTACTCCATTCTAAGTTAGTTTGGAGTAAGTTTTCACTGCCTAAACTTTCAAAACGGGTGTAAATGGCCGGACACGCCCCCTTTTGGAAAAAAAATCTGTTCCAAATTGAAACTGTTCTAACTGACTAGAACTGGCGCAAACTAAATGCCGAGAATTTCAATTTCTAAGATACTCCATTCTAAACCGGTTGCTCCAAAAAAAACAGGAGCAACTCAGGCCGAAACTTGGCCCCTATATTCCATCTGCCAAATTTTTGCCCACTCACCTTAGCCTGTCAATATCCCTTTGCAGATTTTTTGTGTCCTCCTCACAACTTACTTTCCCCCCCCAGCTTTGTATCATCAGCAAACTTGGTTACATTATACTCAGTCTTCATCCAAATCATTAATATAGATAGTAAATAGTTGAGGCCGCAGTACCGATCCCTGTGACACCCTACTAGTTACTGTTTGCCAACTGGAAAATGACCCATTTACCCCGACGCTCTGTTTTCTGTTTAAAAACTTAACAGAAAAAATTAGCCAATCCTCTATCCATGCTAATATATTACCTCCAACCCTGTGAACTTTTATCTTGTGCAGCAACCTTTTATGTGACATTTTATCGAATGCCTTCTGGAAATCCAAATACACCTCATCCACTGGTTCCCCCTTATCGTTACATCCTTAAAGAACTCCAGCAAATTTGTCAAACATGATTTCCCTTTCATAAAATTATGTTTTTGCAAATTATCTTAGTTTGCTAATGTCTTACATAACCATGGAGTTCTCCTCAGTGCAGTTAAGGCTCAAGCAATGTTTCCCATTGGCAATCAGTATGACTAGTAAAATATCCACAATCATTACTTGGGTTGAGTGTTTGTCTACTCCGCTATTGGTAGCTGAGAAAAATCTTGATTGCAGTGCCTGTTTTAAGTCTGTAGGTTATTAAAATTATATTTATTGTGCAGAAATTGGTAATTACTTTCTGGGGGGGTGGGGGTAGATTCAGAAATATGTTTGCTAGTGTTTTAAAACAAAAAAAATTCATTCATGGGATGTGGGCGTCGCTGGCAAGACCAGCATTTATTTCCCATCGCTAATTGCCCTCGAGAAGGTGATGGTGAGCTGCCACCTTGAACCGCTGCAGTCCGTGTGGTAATGTTACTCCTGCAGTACATTAGCGAAGGAGTTCCAGGATTTTGACCCAACAAGGATGAGGGAACGGTGATATAATTCCAAGGTCAGGGTGGTATGTGACTTGCAGGTGAACATAGAGGTAGTGGTGTTCCCATACACCTGCTGCCCCTGTCCTTCTCGATGGTAGAGATTGCGGGTTTGGGAGGTATTGTCAAAGTGTTACTGGGATACAGTGGGATACCCTTTATTTCCCACTGGGAGAAAAATCCAATCTAGCATTTTCTTATTGGCTTCATAACTTATTACGAGTCCACTAGTCCTAGATTCAGTTTAAAAAAATTTCAGGATTTGCAGCTAGTCAAACCAGTTCTGAAGAAGGGTCATCGACCCGAAACATTAACTCTGCTTCCTCTCCACAGATGCTGCCTGACCATCTGAGATTTCCAGCATTTTTTGTTTTTATTCCAGATCTCAGCATCCGCAATATTTTGCTTTTGTATTAGTCAATCAGTTCTGCTTTCTTGATAATAGAAATCATGTGATTTGGCTTTTGTATTATTAGGCATCCAACTTTAATAGTTATTCTGTGATGATCTGGAAGCTTGAGTCCAGAACTGCTTTGAAAATGGAATGTTTGACCATGTTTGCCAAAATGTGGCAGAAAATATGTTCCTTGTGCTTGCAGTGCATATTTTCTGAAAATAATGCCCACTGTACTCAGGATAGTTTTGCATTTCTGATTCTTCAATAGTCTCTAACAATTGAGCAGTTAACTATAAAATGCAGAATTTTGACAAAGAATGGAGGATTATTATGCAGTGGCCTTTTACCAGAAATTCCTAGTTGCTTTGTTTCCCCACCTACATAACTTTTCATCCACCTCGGTTACGTTTTTAAAATAGCTGCAGACACCTACTTTAAATACTTTCACAAACTTTACAATTTGGATCTCTGTTTGGAATAAAATACTTAATTTCTGTAGTCAGAAGTTAGACCAAGTCTAGAATTGCATAGATCAACTAAACTTTCTAAAACTTATTTGAAATGAATATCTTAATGTTCAGTAGAGTAGAGAATATATTTAATTGCCATTATTTTCATAAATGTACCAAAGGTGGATGGTTGAGGGTTACCATTGCCCAAACACTTGGCTTCATAGCGATGCTGCTTACTCAATGCCAAAGTCAGCTTTTACAGGCAAGTGCATACATCCTCTTGAGAAGCAATCTTGTTAGCAAAATAACTGGTATCTTATTATGAAACAAGATTATGCAGAGATGAGAGCAAAACACCAGAGTAGATTTATAGTACTTTACACCATCTGGTTGAAAGAGTTGCAAAGATTTAGCAGTAACTTTTTGACAGGACAGTTGCCAGTAAGTGGGGGGAGGGCTTGGGAAGGTTTTAATCCCTGAATCCTGAATCATTTTCAAGTTGGCTAAAGCAACTTTGGAGGACCTCCTGTTGCCCGTCTTCGGCTTTCAGTCCTGTGCGGTTCCCACACTTGGTTTGTCGGCATTACCCAGTTCCTAGGTTAGTCCCCTTTCTGTTAAGTTGGCCAAATCTTGCTCAACCCCCCTCAGCGGACCAAGTCCACTGCAAAAAGCTTTTCATAAGAAATAAATATCGCTAAGTTCCTCATTAAGCTCACAACTCGTACAGAAACAGCAAAATAAGTAATTGAAAAACATATTGCAGCAGCCTATCTATATATCTTTCCTAACTCCAATTAATCAAAAATCTTCTTGATTTCAAAGGAACAATGAGCACCAGGTGAATCTGTAACACAAAATTCATCATCTATGGCTCAATCATTGGAGATGAGAGCTGCCTGTCCTAGACCCTAACAAGATGGCAATCACAAACAGTTAGCTCTTCATAGCCATGTGATTGCCTTGGGAACATTTGTTTAACACGGGAAAAGTACTGGTGTTAAGATTGTGTGTTCTGTAATATAAGGAAATTGACTGCAAATTCCTATGATGGGTGTTAATTCATTGGTTGCACAATAAAGGCCATAATTTAAATGCAGACCAAAGTTGTTGAGTGCAATATGAAGAGAAGAAAAAAATCTACACTTTCAGAGCATCATCCAAAGACGTGGAGAGAGCTTCCACATGAACACTGACACCCAGCTCTACCTTCACACTACCCCGAACCACTCCATTGCCTTTGCTGTCCAACTCGTGACACATTCTCTCGTATGAACAGCACTTTCCTCCAGTTAAACATTGGGAAAACCAAAGCCGTCGTCTATGGTACCCACTGCAAACTCTTGTACCCTTACCACCGATTCCATTTCCCTCCCCAGCCACTTGTCTCTGGTTGAACCAGATTGTTTGTGACATTGGCATCTTATTTGATCTCCAGCTGAGCTGCTGACCCTTTCCATCAGAAAGACCGCCTACCTCCGCCTCTAACGCCACACATCGTCTCGGCACATCTGCTGAAACTCTTAGTCACTACCAGACTCAACTATTCCAATGCTCTTTCAACCAGCTTCCCCCTCCATGCTTTGTAAACTTAGCTTATTCAAAACGCGACTACCCATATCTTATTTGGTAATAAATCCAGCTCCGCCATCGCTCCTGTCCTTATTGGCCTACTTTGGCATTTGGTCCCCTCATGTATAATTCTTGTCCTAGTGTTTAAATCCTTTTGCTATATCTCTAACTTCCACCAACCACACAAGAAAACTTGTCAGGACATCCCAATGAGATAACTTGAAGTATTGTCACTTGTGTAATGTAGGAAAAATGACAGCCAATTTGCGCACAAACTACAATTTGATAATGACCAGGTAATTTTTTAAATGTTCGTTGAGGGATAAATATTAGCTAGGACACTGGAGAAAAATCCTCTATTTTTGGAAATAGTGCCACAGGTCCATTTGCGTCCACTTGGTGATTTTAATGTATCATCTGAAAGATGGGACCTCTTGACAGTGCAGCAGTCTCTCAGTACTGTTATACCGAATTGTCATCTTGGATTATGTGCTTAAAATCTTGACGTGAGACTTGAACTTGTAACCTTCTGACAGACGAGAGTGTACCCATTGAACCAAGATTGTCACCTAAATAACAACCTCTTAATTCATCCATCTCTGGTCTCTTGTGCATCTCTCCTCCCTACCACCATCATTGGCAGCTGTATCTTCAGCCATCTAGGTGCCACACTCTGGAATTCCTTCCCTAAAACCCTCTGCATCTCTCTTCTCTTCCATAAAACCCTCATGAGCAATTTAGTTTTTTTTCCAGGTACTGCTATGAAGCTGCTCAAAGTGCTAACTTTTTCACAATTACCGCATTCTTCATTTTGCCATTTATCTCTTTTATCTGGCTATGATCAGTTGCATGTGAATTAAAGCGAGGAATCACATTGAATATGACCAGTTACATGTGCTGAGTAGGATGAGTCAGGTGCACACTATGCATTGAAAGTAGGCATGCAGGTACAGCAGGCAGTAAAGAAAGCAAATGGCATGTTGGCCTTCATTGTGAGAGGATTTGAGTAGAGGAGCAGGAGGGTCTTACTGCAGTTGTACAGGGCATTATTGAAACAGCATCTTGAGTATTGTGTGCAGTTTTGATCATCTAATCTGAGGAAGGACATCCTTGCTATTGAGGGAGTGCAGCGAAGGTAAACCAGAGTGATTCCCGGGATGGCAGGACTGACATGAAGAAAGACTGTATCGACTAGGCTTATATTCACTGGAATTTAGAAGAATGAGAGGGGATCTCAGAAGCATATAAAATTCTGACTGGATTGGACAGGTTAAATGCAGGAAGAATATCCCCAATGTTGGGGAAGTCCAGAACCAGGGGTCACAGTCTAAGGATAAGGGGTAAGCCATCTAGGACTGAGATGAGGAGAAACTTTTTCACCCAGAGAATTTTGAACCTGTGGAATTCTATACTACAGAAAGTTGTTGAGTCCAGTTTGTTGGATCTATTCAAAGGGGAGTTAGATGTGGCCCTTACGGCTAAAGGGATCGTGGGTATGGAGAGAAGGCAGGAGTGGGGTACTGAAGCTGCATGATCAGCCATGATCATATTGAATGGCGGTGCAGGCTCGAAGGATCGAATGGCTTGCTCTCTGCACCTGTTTTCTATATTGCTATGTTTCTATGCCATTGTTGAGCCCTTGGCTTGATTTCATGATGCATTAGGAAGGTAAGGTAGGCATCATAGCCAAAATACTTTGATGTATTTTTCGTAAACTATTTTGTATTAAAGTTAAATCCACAATAATGTGACATCTGGGTTGCAGGTGCATGTTAAAACTGATATATCAGAAATGTTGATGCATGTGTATATTTGGGGAAGGGTGTGTGTTAGCGTGTGCGACTCAAACAGAATGAGCATTTTTGCCCACTTCTCTCGGATATGTGTCGAGTCCAGCAGGTAGTCACAGGTTGGAAGATAGAGAGCTGTGAACTGGTTGATCAGCTGTTGCGATTCCAGGAGGAGTAATAAATAGATTGTTGCCGGAGAAGACAAATGAGTTGATGGGGAAAGGCAGAGGAATTGATGTACAGTAATCTGAGTGCTCAATTGTTATCATTTCTGTTGGGGCAAGGGGTTTCCTTCCAATCTATTGGACAATTGGCGACATTAAAGTCCGTTTTTATTGTTTTTTGTTTTAAACAATTTTTGGTTTTCAGTATTTTATCAAAATCCAGAAGAAAATACAAGAACCCCCAATAAAGGGTAAATTCCGAGAATATCAGTAAAAGCAAGTTTTTATTGAACATCATAAAACCTCAACAAAATGAGAGATCAAGTGTTAAGCTAAATGATAACCGGCAATTATTTACGCAGTTCAGTCACAACCTTTTTGGGTGTCGGCAGTTCCAAAAGTAGTAAGTTTTCATGATTAAAAATATTGCAAATCCATTTTAGCCATGGTTTTCAATTTTCTAAATACTGCAATCTGTTGACTGCTAACTTTTTAATGTTTATAGGAGTATATCACCGCCATAGTATGAAGGAAAAATAATTTTGAAGTCTAACTAAAATTTAATTTACCTTATGTGCTATAAACTGTGATTTGTGACCACAGTATGCAGTTTTTCCATTTTGTTAATATAGCTGTAGTAATTATTGAAGCTCTTCAATGTGCTGTCTGACATTACAATGTAATGCACATGCATCTGCAGACGTGATTTGTGGTAAAACAATAGGATTTTTTGGGGGTGGGGATGTTGTGATAGGTGGCAAGGAGAGAGTGTTTCTCTAATTTGAGCGAACATCAGCTGTTCACCACCAAAAAATTCCAGGTACTTGCAAGGGGAAATCGGTTATAAACTGTTTTTAGAAAACCCTATGGATATTCGTAGATCCATCGTTTAATCAAATGCTACAACATATCTGGAGGGCTTATGAAAATTTCCCTTCCACGGAACGGAAAGTCAACGTCTGACTAAATTGTAGACTTGTTTCAGAAAATCATCCATCCTGACCTCGAGCACTGTACCAGTGTGACATTTCATTTTTCAAACCTGTTCCTTGAAGTGAGGTTACAAACGGGGCGATTGCGTCAACCTTGGCTCTCACCTCTGAAACAGAAGGTTGTGGGTTCAAGCCCAACTCCAGAGACTTAAGCACATAATCTAGGCTGTCACTTCAGTGCAGTACCAAGGAAGTACTGTACTGTTAGTGGTGCGTCTTTTGGATTAGATGTTAAGCCAAGTCTTCCCTCTTGGTTGGATGTATAAGACCCTATGGTGCGATTTGCAAAGAGGAGGGGAGTTCTGGTGTTCTGACCAACATTTATCTTTGAACCGTCATCACTATAAAACAGATTTTCGAATCATTTCTCTCATTGCTCTTTGCGGGACCTTGATGTGTACAACTTGGTTGCAACATTCTCTACATTGCAACAGTGACTTTGGGCTCAATTTTGGACACTTGAGATTTCTGGCGTACTTACCAGAGGTGCGGCAGTTTTCCACGCGTGGAAGTGCGGCAAAAATCTGCAGGCCGATTTTGGCCGCTGTCCCGGGTCTTCTAGCTGCTGGCGTGACAACTGGGTCTGTGGGCGGAGCCAGTGTCCTGTGCTGGAAACAGTGCTGGGACGCTGGACATGCACAGTAGGATCGGGATTGCCGTGATCGTGCATGTGCAGTAGAATCAGGCTGCCGTTAGTGGAGAAGTTAGGAAAATCAATAAGCACAACAACAATCGCTGCCCACTGCGCACCCCCAGACAGAATCAAAAAGCAACATTGCAGGTTATTGTTTCAGATCCAACGGGTCTTCTGTTTTGTATCAGAATTGAGTCGTTTTCCCCCCCCCCCCCCCTTCAGCCTCCCGATAGTTTGGCGCTTTTCTGCCAAGCCCAGCCAGCCCAGCCTCCCCTTCCCTTCAGCCTCCCGATGTGTCTTTGCCGGCCACCCCTTTCCCAGGCCGAATGGCCTCTCGTACAGGCCAGCCCGCTGCCTTCCCCGGCCAAGTTCAATTCAAGGTAGGATTTACAACTATTATTTATTTGTTATTCCATTGTTTACCTGAATTCTTTATTTTTATTGAGTTATTTCAACTTTTATTTGCAATGTTTGGTGCTTGCATGCAGGTCCTTACTTTACCTGTGCCGATTTCTTAATTGCCCGCAAGGTTTTTCAGAGCTGGCCACATATGCTGACCTAAGTGGATTTGGAGTAACTTCTAGCTGGCCAGAATTGCCTAAATGACCAAAACTGGTGTAAGTGGCTGGGAACGCCCCCTTTTGGGGAAAAAAAAACCTAAACTAAAAAAAATCGTACCTAACTGAGTTACTCTGGCGCAAATTGATTGGAAAAAATGGCGTTTTTTTAAACTTACACCAGAAAAACCAACTTACTCCCAAAAAATTGGAGCAAGTCATGGCCAAAATTGGGCCCACAATTTCAGAAATGCAGTTAATTGACTCAGTGCTTTGGGGTGTCCTGAAGTCATGAAAATCACTATGTAAATACAAATTCTTCTTGTGTGCTTTGCGCTCATTTATTTCACACAGGGAACTTGTAGATGGCAGAGACCCAATTTACAGCAGTCGATTTGGATTTGACTCTGGTTACAGATAATTAATTCATGTTCTAACCTGTGTCAATCAGTTCTCTTCTCCCCAGCCCTCATGTTATATTGAAATTATTCTTCATTTTAACTTAATTCATTCAGATCTGTTGTGTCTTATATACATTGACAGTAATGTGTTGAAATATGGAAAATATTTAGGATTTATAAAATATTTTCATTAGCTTTGGTCGCAAATCTGTAACAATTGGCATCCCCTTATTATGTATTTGAATTCCATATAAAAAATTTCTATTTGTAAAGATTTAACCAGCTTAATTTCGCTCCAGTTTACACTCTGATTCATTTCCTGTAGGTGCTATCATGTGTATGCTTAACTTCCCGTGGGCATCAGTAGCCCTCTGATTCTTCCAAGTGGCCATTCTTTGTGAGCCACCCTGAGTTGTCAGGTAATTTAATGGTGGAAGGTATCACAGTGAAACCTAATTCTCGGCTGATTTCCACATACGCATTTTCCAGCAGGAGGTAACTGAACAGTGAACGGAAAGAAAATTCCTGATTTTGTTTTCATCTCGTTGGTGTTGGATCATCACCGGGGCCATTTGTAGCAACAGCAGTTCCTCCCTTAGCTAATTTAGTGCAGATTAGGAATTGAATCGTGGACCATCTGATGTGTTTACCCACAAAGCCATAAGATCAATCCTATCGATCTTTTTAAAAAAAAAATATATATATATTTTTATTCTTGATCGCAATTTGTTTTGTTCTTCCCTCACAGCTTTCCATTTCTCACTATTTTCAAAAGGTGTAATTTTCATACCCTTCAGCTGTCTAGGCCTGGCCCTAATTGTAGTGTATGGAGAAAGAGTCAGACTGAACATTGTGAGCTCAAAGTAAAGTGTGACCGTAGTCTTTTATTGCAGGTCTCCAGAATGCCTCGCCAATATGTGAAGCTTTCTTAAATACCTGTGCTCCCAAGGGATTATGGGATCCCTTGGGACTCTGGGGAATGAGCCCTCTGGTGGCTGCACAGAGTAAATACAAGTCCACATATATAACAACATTCCCCCCCTGCCCCAAAGTCAGTAATGTAACTATTTATAATGAGTCGATCTGGGGCCCTTGCCCTGGTTGATTGTCTCGGTGTGAAAGCTGGTGTTGTTGAATCATTTGTTGGGCCCTCGCTGGTCTGCTGTGCAGCTGGCCTTGCTGGGCTGCCTGGTGTGTTGGGTCCTGCAGGGCTGCTGTGGATGATGGGTTCTGCTTCATGGTCAACCGTGGTGTCGGTTGTCACTGGTGTGTGTCTGTTGGGGGATCAAAAAAGGTAGGGTCCACGGTGGGTTGCTCAGGGTAATCTGTAAATCTGAGTTTGATTTGGTCCAAGTGTTTCCGGTGAATGAGTCCATTTGAAAGTTTCACCCGAAACACCCTGCTCCCCTCTTTGGCCACGACCGTGCTGGGAAGCCACTTGGGACCTTGTCCATAATTTAATACAAATAAAGGATCATTGATTTCAATCTCGCGGGACACATTTGCGCTATCATGGTATGCATTTTGTTGAAGTCGTCTGCTCTCTATCTGTTCATGTAGATCAGGGTGAACTAACGAGAGCCTTGTCTTAAGTGCTCTTTTCATGAGCAGTTCAGCAGATGGGATCCCAGTGAGTGAGTGGGGTCTCGTGCGGTAGCTAAGCAGGACTCTGGATAGGCGAGTCTGCAGTGAGCCTTCAGTTACCCTCTTCAAGCTTTGCCTGATGGTTTGCTCTGCTCTCTCTGCCTGACCATTGGACGCTGGTTTAAACGGGGCAGATATGACCTGTTTGATCCCATTACAGGTCATGAATTCTTGGAACTCAGCACTGGTAAAACATGGCCCGTTGTCGCTCGCCAGAACATCGGGTAAGCCGAGAATGGCAAACATGGCCCGCAGGCTTTCAGTAGTGGCAGTGGACGTGCTGGCCGACATTATCTCACATTCAATCCACTTGGAGTAAGCGTCGACAACCACAAGGAACATTTTACCCAAGAACGGGCCTGCATAGTCGACGTGAACGCTAGACCACGGTTTGGAGGGCCAAGATCATAAACTTAGCGGCACCTTCCTGGGTACATTGCTTAACTGCGCGCATGTATTACATCTGTGGACGCAGGACTTTTAAGTCCGCATCAACAACGGGCCACCACACGTGGGATCTGGCTATCGCTTTCATCATTACGATGCCTGGGAGGGTTCTGTGGAGGTCATTGATGAAGGTGTCTCTGCCCTTCTTGGGGACCACGAGTCGATTGCCCCACAGAAGGCAGTCTGCCTGTATAAACATTTCATCTTTGCGTCCCTGGAACGGCTTTATCTCTTCCTGCATTTCCACTGGGACACTGGACCAGCTCCCGAGAAGCACACAGCTTTTGACTAGAGATAATAAGGGGGTCCTGGCTTGTCCAGGTTTTGATCTGCCGGGCAGTGATGGGTGATTGCTCACTCTCAAATGCTTCCATAACCATGGCTAGATCTGCGGGGTGCACCATTTCCACCCCCGTGGTAGGCAATGGCAGCCTGCTGAGAGCATCGGTGCAGTTTTCTGTGCCTGGCCTGTGGCGGATGGCGTAGTTGTATGCGGACAACGTGAGCGCCCATCTCTGGATGCGGGCCGATGCATTGGTATTTATCCCTTTACTCTCGGAAAACAGGGATCTAAGTGGCTTATGGTCAGTTTCCAATTCGAATTTTAGCCCAAACAGTTACTGATGCATTTTCTTTACCCTATAGACATGCGAACGCTTCTTTTTCAATTATGATGTAAGCTCTCTCAGCCTTCGACAGACTCCTGGATGCATAAGCAACCGGTTGCAGTTTCCCGAAATTATTAACTTGTTGCAATACACACCCAACGTCATATGATGACGCATCACATGCTAGTATCAAACGCTTACATGGATTATACAACACAAGCAATTTGTTTGAGCATAACAATTTTCTCGCTTTTACAAAGACATTTTCTTAGCTTTAGCCCCAAACCCATTTGCCCCCTTTTCGTAGAAAGACATGCAGTGGCTCTAGCTGAGAGCTGGTAAGAAGTTACCAAAGTCGTTCGAGTCCCAGAAACGACCACAGCTCCGTCACATTCTGTGGCCTCGGTGCGTTCTCTATTGCCTCCGTCTTCGTGTTGATGGGCCTGATGTCGTCCGCCGCAATCTTACTTCTCAGGAACTCCACTTCAGGCGCCAGGAAAATGCACTTCGAGCATTTTAACCTGAGCCCCACGTGGTTGAGTTGACTAAGAACCTCCTCCAAGTTCTGCAGGTGCTCGACTGTGTTCCGAGCTGTGACCAAGATGTCGTCCTGGAAGACCACGGTGTGCGGGGCCGACTTCAGTAAACTTTCCATGTTTCTCTGGAATATCGCTGCCGCTGATTGGATTCTAAACGGACATCTGTTACAAACAAAAAGACCTTTGTGCGTGTTGACGCAGGTGAGGGCCTTCGATGATTCCTCCAGTTCCTGCGTCATGTAGGCTGAAGTCAGATCCAGCTTCGTGAACGTCTTTCCTCCCTCCAGCGTTGCATAGAGGTTGTCGGCTTTTGGTATGGGAATTGGTGCTGCAGAAACTGTCATGTATCTTACATTATTAAATATAACTGTATCCTAACATGCTATACATGACTAATAAGATATGACCTGTAACCACCAGCATACCTTACCAGCAGGGGTACACTTGCAAGAGACAGGTATATAAGGACAGGTCTCAGGCAAGTGCAGCATTCCAGAGCTGTGAAATAAAGGTGCAGGTCCAGAGTGACCTTGACTTCACTACATGCCTCGTGTGAATCTGTACTGAGGGGACAGGACTTTACAGTGGCGACGAGTTATGGGATTACAGAATCCACAGAATGGCGAACAACGGATTAGATGAAAAGTACAATGCGGGAGACAATTGGGAGGACTTTATAGAAAGGCTGCAGCAAAGCTTTGAAACCAAAGGCTGGTTAGGTGACGAGGCAGACGAGAAGAGCCCATCTCTTGACGAGCTGTGGCTCGAAAACATACGCTTTAATTAAGGATCTGTTGGCACCCGAGAAACCAGCAAGCAAGTCGTTTGAAGAATTGAGCACACTGGTAAGAGACCACCTGAAGCCAGCGAGCAGCCGACACATGGCCAGGCACAGGTTCAACAACTACAGACGTTGTGTGGGCCAGAGCATACACGACTTCGTGGCGGAACTTCGGAGGTTGGCTAGTTTATGTGAGTTCTCCGATGAACTGAGGAGAGAAATGCTGAGAGACTTTTTAATTGAAGGAATAGGCCACGCAGACATATTCCGAAAGCTCATAGAGACCAAGAACCTGACCTTAGAGGCAGCAGCACTGGTTGCACAGACATTCTTGGTAGGGGAAGAAGAAACGAGGTTGATTTACAATGCAGGTACGACAACTAATGAAATATTGGAACAAGAAGTTCATAGCACTAAACGAGCTGCTACCCCCACACACAGACAAAACCGGGAGAACAGGCTCTCAACAGCAGGCAGAAGTCATCAAGGGCCACAGGAACGGCTGTTCACACCTCATCAACCCACAATGCGAGCAATCAACTACAAACTGAGAGAAGCTCAAGAGGGATCAGCCAGACGCAGCTCATTCTTTGGGAACATTTTGAACAATGGAACAGGTCTGTGCTGGAGGTGTGGGGGTGGGCACTCGTCAAGAGGATGTCGATTTCAGCAGGCTGTTTGCAGAAATTGTGAAAATACAGGGCATTTGGCCCGCATGTGCAAATAAACGGCAGCTCGGCTGGTATACGAATTGGATGGGTCGGAAAGCGGACCAGAAGATGGTGGGGACAGTACCCGGGACACCGATGTACAGCGGGTCAACACGATCAATGGCCGCTGCTCCTACAACAGGACGCCTCCTATAATGATGAGGGTCCTACTCAATGGGATATCTGTCAACATAGAGCTGGATACAGGAGCGAGTCAATCTCTCATGGGCGCTCAACAATTTGAACAACTGTGGCCGCATAAAAGAGACAGACCAAAACTCTCAAGGGTCGACACCAAACTAAGGACCGATACCAAAGAAATCATACCAGTCCTCGGCAGCGCCATGCTCTCCGTCACACACAAAGGGACAGTGAACCGACTTCCCCTGTTTGTCCCCGGAGACCCCCCAGCACTGCTGGGGAGAAGCTGGCTGGCAAAACTAAACTGGAAATGGGATGATGTCCATGCCATGTCATTGGAGGAATGGACCTCCTGCTCAAGTTATAAAGCGATTTGAATATTTATTTCAGCCAGGTGTGGGTACTTTCAAAGGGGCCAAAGTCAAAATCTACATCACACAGGATGTACCCTATGTGATGAGGGAAAAGATTGAACATGAACTAGACAGGCTTCTACGGGAAGGTATTATATCACCTGTGGAATTTAGCAACTGGCAAGTCCCATCATCCCAGTCATGAAGCCTGATGGATCCGTACGAATCTGTGGGGACTACAAATCTACCATAAACAGTCTCTCCCTACAGGACCAGTACCCGCTGCCCAGAGCGGAGGACTTATTTGCCACATTGGCTGGAGGTAAACGTTTCTCAAAATTAGACCTCATATCTGCGTATATGACGCAAGAATTGACCGAGGAATCCAAGCTACTCACCACCATCAACACACATCAAGGCCTTTTCATGTACAATCGATGCCCATTCGGCATCAGGTCGGCAGCTGCCATATTCCAGCGCAACATGGAGAGTTTGCTCAAGTCCATCCTGGGGACGGTTGTATTTCAAGACGACATACTTATCACGGGCAGGGACACCGACTCCCATCTCCGTAATTTGGAGGAAGTACTAAAGCGGTTGGATTGGGTAGGCCTACGAGTCAAGAAATCCAAGTGCCTGTTTCTCGCACCCGAGGTTGAATTTTTGGGCAGAAGGATTGCCGCTGATGGAATCCGCCCAACAGAGCCCAAAACAAAAGCAATTCGCCTGGCACCCAGGCCCTGGAATGTCTCAAAACTGCGCGCCTTTCTCGGGCTACTCAATTACTTTGGGAACTTTATGCAGAACTTAAGCACGCTGCTGGAGCGCCTCCACGTGCTACTCAGGAAGGGGTTAGATTAGTTTTGGGGGGGACGCCCAGGAACGCGCCTTCAATAAGGCACGCAACCTTCTGTGTTCCAACAGTGTTTTGACTTTCTTTGATCCAGGTAAAAAGCTAGTTCTCACATGCGATGCATCAGCGTATGGGGTCAACATGTCAATAGTGCGGGCAAATTACAACCCATAGCTTATCCCTCCAAGTCACTTTCGCGGGCGGAGCGCGGGTACGGAATGGTAGAGAAGGAGGCGCCCGTGTGCGTGTACGGTGTCAAAAAGATGCACCAATACCTTTTTCCGGGCCAAGTTCGCGTTAGAAACCGGCCACAAGCTCCTCACGTCCCTCCTATCCGAGAGCAAGGCAATAAACGCCAATGCCTCGGCGCGAATTCAACGGTGGGCACTCATGCTGGCGTCCTACGACTATACCATAAGGCACAGACCAGGCACAGACAACTTTGCCGACGCGCTCAGCAGGCTACCCCTGGCAACCACGGAAGGGTCTGACGAACAGGACTGAGAGTCATGCAATCAATGCCTTTGAGTCCACCGGTTCGCCCATGACGGCTCGCCAAATCAGAGCCTGGACGGCCAGCGACCCCACGTTCTCCTTACGAAAAAGATGTGTCCTAACCAGTGACTGGGAAGAGGCTCGCGATGCCTACCCCGAGGAATTAAAACCCTTTCACAGGCGCATGCATGAGCTATTACTACAAGCAGACTGCCTGATGTGGGGCACCCGAGTAGTCACGCCTCTGCGAGGCAGAGTGTCATTTTTCCGGGAGCTCCACCGCGAGCACCCGGGGATCGTTCTCATGAAGGCCATAGCCAGATCCCACGTCTGTGGCCTGGTATTGACGCGGACTTGGAGCTCTGCGTCCAAAGGTGCACCATTTGTGCCCAACTCGGCAATGCCCCCAGGGAGGCTCCATTGAGCCCCTGGCCTACCAAACCGTGGTCGTGGAGTGCACTTAGATTAGGCGGGCCCATTCATGGGCAAAATGTTCCTCGTAGTTGTAAATGCATTTTCAAAGTAGATCGAATGCACCATTTTAAACTTGAGCATAACCTCCACCACTGTGGACAGCCTCGCAACCATGTTTGCAACGCACGGAATCCCTGACACATTGGTCAGTGCTTCACCAGCGCAGAATTCCAAGACTTTATAATTGACCACGGCATAAATCACGTCAAGACGGCACCATTCAAGCCGGCCTCCAACGGCCAGGCGGAGCGAGCAGTGCAAATCATTAAACAAGACATGCTTAAAATCCAAGGTCCCACGCTGCAGGGTTGCCTGTCGCGACTGCTGCTGGCATACAGATCTCGTCCGCACTCACTGACTGGGATTCCCCCCGCGCAACTGTTGATGAAAAGAACTTGAAAAACAAGGCTCTCATTAATCCTCCCAGACATGCATGAAATCGTTGAGGCAAAGCGCCGTAAGCTGACTGAGTCCCATGACAGAAATTCGAGGGGGAGATGGAATGAGATAGGGGACAAAGTGGTTTGTACTAAACTATGGCAGGGGTCCCAAATGGCTTGCAGGGACAGTAACGGGCAAGGAAGGAAACAGGCTACTGGTAGTACAAATCGACAATGGCAAAACCTGACGGAGGCATGTAGACCAAGTCAAAAGCCGATTTACCAACAACACTGTGGAACCAGAGGCAGACTACAATGTGGAACTCGCACCACACCTGGTGGACAGACAGAGGAAACAACCTGAGGAAAGGGCAATCCCAACAGACAGCCCAGGCGAGATACCAGCAACCACACCCAAAGAAAAACAGACACCAAGGCAAACAACTGAACCACAACTCAGACGCTCCACGCGAGAGCGTAGACCACCTGAGACTGAACCTATAAAGACAATAAGACCTTGGGGGAGGGTGCTGTCATGTATCTTACATTATTATATATAACTGTATCCTAACATGCTATATATGACTGTAATAAGATATGACCTGTAACCACCAGCATACCTTACCACCAGCATACCTTACCACCAGGAGTGCACTTGCAAGAGACAGGTATACAAGGACAGGTCTCAGGCAATTGCAGCATTCCAGAGCTGTGAAATAAAGGTGCAGGTCCAGAGTGACCTTGACTTCACTACATGTCTCGTGTGAATCTGTACTGAGGGGACAGGATCTTACAGAAACGATTGATGGAATCTGTGACGATTATGATGTAACTGACGGTGCCGTCTCCCTTGAAGACTGGGACAATAGGACTGGCCCACTCGCTGAACTCGATCGGTGAGGAGATTCCCCCTCTTGCCAGTCTAGCTCGATCTCTACTCTTTCTCTCATCATGTACGGTACTGCTCTCGCTTTGTGATGGATATTTCACGCCCCCAGAATTAGGTGGATCTGCACTTTTGCTCCTTGGAATTTCCCAATGCTTGGTTTGAACAGCGAAGGAAATTTGTTTTCGACCTGGGCACACGAAGTGCCATTAGCGGGCGTTAGTGCTTGGATGTCGTCCCAGTTTCAGCGTATCTTTCCCAGCCAGCTCCTGCTGAGCAGCTTAGGACCATCGCCCGGTACCACCCAGAGTGGTAGCTTGTGCACCGCTCCATCGTAGGAGACCTTTATGGTAGCACTGCCAATTACAGGAATCAGTTCTTTTGTGTAATTTCTTAGTTTTGTGCGAATTGGAGTTAAGACTGGCCTTGAGGCCTTGTTGTACCACAACCTTTCGAAAGTCTTTTTGCCCATGATGGACTGGCTTGCGCCCGTGTCCAGCTCCATTGACACCGGGAGTCCATTTAGTTCAACTTTCAGCATTATCGGCGGACAATTCGTGGTGAATGTTTGTACCCCATGTTCCTCTGCCTCCTCTATCTGAGGCTCTGCTTCGTTGTGATCCTCCTCTGCAACCTGGTGGTTTGCAGTTTTAACAGGCTTAGCAGCTCGCCTGCACACTTGTTGGAGGTGTCCCATTGTTCCGCAGCACTTGCAAACGTATCCTTTGAATCGGCATGAATGGAAACGATGATCACCCCTGCATCACTAACAAGGTGTTAATGGCCTTGCATTCATGACCCTTGATGGTGGACTCAGACATCTGCGGATGTGTGACCTGCCCTGTACGCTAGGATTTGAAGACATCACCACTTTGTTCACAGTACTTGTAGCAGCATTTGTGTGCAGAGAGATCTGCTTCGTATTGCCACTGGTGGTAATGAACGCCTGGGCTATTGCTATGGCCTTGCTCAAGGTTGGGGTCTCTACAGTTAAAAGTTTACGAAGTATGGTTTCGTGGCCAAGTATGAAAAAGTCTCTGAGCATCTGCTCAAAATGTCCTTCAAATTTGCAATATCCTGCAAGGCGTCTCAGCTCTGTGACATAACTCGCCACTTCCTGGCCTTCAGATCTTTTCAGTGTCGAATTGATATTTTGCCCTCAGAACATTTTCCTTCGGGTTCAAATGCTCTGACCAGTGTGCACAAATCGTCATACGATTTCTCTGTGGGTTTCGCTGGAGTGAGCAGATTCTTCATGAGGCCATACGTTGGTGCCTCACTGACGGTGAGGAGGATCGCCCTTCGTTTGGCAGCGCTCTCTTCCCCATCTAGCTCATTGGACACGAAGTATTGGTCGAGTCGCTCTACAAAAGTTTCCCAATCATCTCCCTCCGAAAATTTCTCCAGGATGCCCACTGTTCTCTGCATCTTTAGGTTCGCTATCTGTATCTTGTCGCCAGTTGTAGTGTATGGAGAAAGAGTCAGACTGAGCTCAAAGTAAAGTGTGACCATCTTCTTTTATTGCAGGTCTCCAGAGTGCCTCTCCAACCTGTGAAGCCTTCTTAAATACCTGTGCTCCCAAGGGATTATGGGATCCCTAGGGACTCTGGGGAATGAGCCCTCTTGTGGCTGTACCGAGTAAATACAAGTCCACATATATAACACTAATGAATATCTATCTCTCTCTCCCTCCCTCTCCTTTTTAAGGCCCTTCTTAAAACCTCCTTTGACTCCTCCTAATCTCTCCTCCTTTACCTCAGCATTAATTTTTTTCCTTGTGCCTCTGAAGTGCCTTGGGGCATTTTTCTATGATAAATGCAAGTTGTTGACACTATGCCTCCAGTGGACTGATGGAAAGAACTTGCAAGCATTACAGCCCTTATCCAGGTTTGTAATGTTGCGTGCCGAATGGTTATTTTGCTCATTTGCAGCTGATGAAATGTTCAGACACAGCAGCATGAAGTAGTTGTGCAGATTAGTAAAATTGAATCTCTCACCCAGCAGAGTCTCTCTACATAGTTATGACCAGTTCTCTACATTATCCTTTGTTTTAAAAGCAAGATTGTAGATATGATTTTACTCATATTTACTCAAATCTAACTTTTTTTTTCATTGATCTTGTACTTCTTTACATGTGCAGGGAGCTCTTGCAGTCAAAATTAATAAGCCAAGAGAATTTATACAGCTGTAGTGAAAGACCATAAAGCTATCAGTACTGCTTGTAAATTAAATAATCACTCTTAGATTTAACGTAATGGTAAACAGTTTAGGGTGTATTAATATTAGAACTTCTAGCAGCAGTGCCAAATTTGCAGTATAAATCTGGAGTCCCTGAATCTAGAAGGAAAGGTTTGAGAAATTCTCCTGGAGGATACGGTCACCCACTGTCCGATTGCAGTGTTAAATCAGCTTTAAAAATGCCCAGCGATGTTTTGGACCTCCTGAGTGCTTTTTAAACCTACCTGGAGTTAATTTGATTGTTTAGACTGTACAAACACTTATACCTGCATTCCCTAAACAAGCGTTTAATTATAGATGCACAGCAATCCCCGGGGTAAGAAAATTGGAGTTCCACACTGTTCATGTGCTAAAATCCATGGTAGTGGCACTGACCCCCCACACCCTTTTTCTTAGCAAAATCAACTGCAACCTGAAGGTGAGCTCATCAGGATTTGAGAAGACCAACAGCTAAGAAGACGCATTTTTATATTGCAGCCATAATTCTGAGACCAATTGCTGCAGCATCAATGCAGAATTACTGTACACTTTTTCTGCACTGCCCCCCCCTCCCCAACACAAAATTCAAAGTGAAAGGAGAGCCTGCAGATCGGTGAGTGAGAAACTATGCAACCTCTTTGGAGATGGGAGGTAGGGAAATTGGAAATAAAAGTGAGAAAATAAATGTAAGAGAGCCATGTAAATGGAGAATGAAACTACTGTAAACATGAAGTTTAAACATAGGAACAATAGGAGAAACTGCAAATGAACACCACCCCCCCCCCCCCCCCCAAAAAGAATTAAACCATAAGGAAAAGAGAAATTGAGAACAGAACCGTAAAAGAAAAATTACAAATGTATATAAAAATGCTAGAAACACTCAGCAAGTTGTGCAGCATCCGTATAGAGAAACAACAGTGTAACTTTCAGGTCTATGACTTTCAATAGAACTGGAAGATCTTCCAAGATGTATAGAGCCAGAGAAGCAGGAAAAGTTCTGTGACAGGATGAAGGGCAGAAGTCATTAAAGGGATTAAGGTGCAAGGCAGAAGGGATGATAATGGAACATGTAAAGAAACAAAAGATGGGTCTAGAGGAGGTATAAATAGTAGTAACATAGTGAGGGGGAAGCATGGGAAATCTGGCAAAGTGGAAAGTATTATGTTCCTTACACATGAGACTGCACACAGGGAGGTTAAAGTAATAGTGACCTCAGTCTTTCTTAAGACACTCCATTGTGAGGAACAGGCCTTAGGGGGGGCCGGCTTATATACAGTGCTCCCAAGGGATGCTGGGATCCCTTGGGACTTCAGGGGATGCGCTCCTTGGTGGTGGAACATGGGAGTGCATGCTTTACAGATATAAAACATCACTTTCCTTCCCCACTGCCCCCCTCCCCCAACACAAAAGTCAAAGTGAAAACTATAAGGTGAGGCGGTCAGGAGCTTTTCTTTCCCTGGTGGACCGCCTCAGTATAAATGTCTGTTCTGGTGTGTTGTTGGCCCTGCAGGGCTGCTGGGGGAGCCTGGCCTTGCTGGACTGATGGGCGAGATGGGATAAATTTCCTGGTCCGGAGTGGTATCATTGATCCTTTGAGTGTGTGTTGTGGGCTCTCAAAAGGTGGTGTCTGTTGTGGGTTGTTCAGGGCAGTCTGTGAACTGCAGCCTCGTTTGGTCCAGGTGCTTTCTGCAAATTTGTCCATTGTCCAGTTTGACCACAAACACCCTACTCCCTTCTTTAGCTATCACTGTGCCCGCGATCCACTTGGGACCATGTCCATAGTTTAGCACATACACAGGGTCATTCAGATCAATTTCCCATGACACAGTGGCGCGACCATCGTTTACATTTTGTTGCTGCTGCCTGCTCTCTACCTGATTATGCAGGTTGGGGTGAACCAGCGAGAGTCTGGTTTTAAGTGTCCTTTTCGTGAGTAGCTCAGCCGGGGGCACCCCTGTGAGCAAGTGGGGTCTCGTGCGGTAGCTGAGCAGTACTCGGGACAGGCGGGTTTGGAGTGAGCCTTCCGTGACTCATTTAAGGCTCTGTTTGATTGTTTGTACTGCCCGCTGTGCCTGCCCATTGGAGGCTGGTTTAAAGGGGGCCGAGGTGACATGTTTGATCCCATTGCGGGTCATGAATTCTTTAAATTCGGCACTGGTGAAACATGGCCCGTTGTCACTGACCAGTATGTCAGGCAGGCCATGGGTGGCAAACATCGCCCTCAGTCTTTCAATGGTGGTGTTGGCGGTGCTTCCCGACATTATTTAACATTCAGTCCATTTTGAAAAAGCATCCACCACCACCAGGAACATTTTACCGAGTAACGGGCCCGCATGGTCGACATAGATCCTCGAGCATGAACTGGAGGGCCAGGACCACAAACTTAGTGGTGCCTCTCTGGGCGCGTTGCTCAACTGAGCACAGAGTCCTGTGTAAGGCAATTCCATCTAAGTCAGTCGATACCGGGCCATCACACGTGAGATCTGGCTATCGCTTTCATCATTACTATGCCTGGGTGTGTGCTGTGGAGATCCGAGATGGACGTCTCCCTGCCCTTTTTGGGTAGCACTATGCGGTTACCCCACAACAGGCAGTCTGCCTGAATGGACAGCTCGTCCTTTCGCCGCTGGAACGGCTTGATTGGCTCTTGCATTTCAACGGGGATGCAGGCCCAGCTCACATCCAGGAGAGTTTTTTTTAAACTAGGGACAGCAGAGGATCTTGGCTGGTCCAAGTCCTAATCTGGCGGGCCGTGCAGGTGATGTATCATTTTCAAACGCTTCCATGACCATCAAGTCTGCGGGCTGCGGCACCATCAACAAGTTTGCAGCCTGCGCCATTTCTACCCCCGTGGTGGGAAATGGTAGCCGACTGAGAATCCACACAGTTCTCGGTGCCTGGCCTGTGGCGGATGGTATAGTTATACGCGGAGAGCGTGAGTGCCCACCATTGTATGCAGGCTAAGGCATTACTATTTATCCCCTTGTTTTCAGCGAACGGGGATGTGAGGGGCTTGTGATCGGTTTCAAGCTCAAATTTGAGGCCAAACAGGTACTGATGCATTTTCTTTACCCCGAACACACACGCTAATGCCTCTTAATCATGCTGCAGACCCGCTCGGCCTTAGACAAGCTCCTGGAGGCTGAGGCGACAGGTTGCAACTTCCCCGCAACGTTAGCTGCTTGTAATACACACCCGACTCCATAAGACGACGTGCTAGCACAAGTCTTTTACACGGGTTATACAATCATAGCAGCTTGTTGGAGCATAAAATGTTTCTGGCTTTCTCAAAAGCAATTACTTGTTTTTTTTCCCCCATACTGCATAAAGGTGAGAACTGGGTAACACATGTAGGGGCTCTAAGAGGGTGCTTAACCCCGGTAGGAAGTTACCAAAATAGTTGAGTCCCAGGAACCACCGCAGCTCCGTGACGTTCTGTGGCCTGGGCGCGTTCCTGATCGCCTCTGTCTTGGCGTCTGTGGGTTGAATGCCGTTCGTCGCGATCTTTCTCCCCAAAAACTCCACTTCAGTTGCCATGAAAGCTCATTTTGACCTATTCAGCCGCATCCAGTCGCTGGAGGACCTCCTCCAGGTTTTGTAGGTGCTCGACGGTGTCCTGACCCGTGACCAATATATCGTCCTGGAAAACCACCGTGCATGGTACTGACTTGAGTAGGCTCTCCATGTTTCTCTGGAAGATCGCTGCAGCCGACCGAATTCCAAACGAGCATCAGTTGTAGATGAACAGTCCCTTGTGCATGTTGATGCAGGTGAGGCCCTTCGAAGACTCCTCCAGCTCCTGCGTCATGTAGGCCGAAGTCAGGTTGACCTTGGTGAACGTCTTGCGTCGCAAATAGGTCATCCGCCTTAGATAGCGGGTATTGGTCCTGTAGCGAGAAACGATTAATAGTTATTTATAATCGCCGCAACACTGACTGTGCCATCACTTTTGAGTACTGGAACAATCGGGCTGGCCCACTTGCTGACTTCCACTGGGGAGATGATGCCCTCGCGTTGCAGCCTGTCCAGCTCGATTTCCACACGCTCTCTCATCATGTGATGTACCTCTCGCGCCTTGTGGTGAATGGGTTGTGCCTCTGGGACCAAGTGGATCCGCACCTTCGCCCCGGAAAGTTTCCAATGCCTAGCTCAAATGGGGAAGGAAATTTGTTCAGAACCTGGGTACATGAGGCCTCATCGACATGTGATAGCGCTCAGATGTCATCCCAGTTCCAGCAGATTTTGCCAAGCCAGCTCCTTCCAAGCAGTGTGGGACCATCGCCCCGGACAATCCAGAGTGGCAGTTCGTGCACCTTGCCCTCGTAGGTGACCTTGACCATGGCGCTGCCCAGGACAGTGATGAGCTCTTCGGTGTACGTTCTCAGTTTCGTGTAGATGGGGCTCACGGCTGGTCTGAGTGCCTTGTTGCACCACAATCTCTCAAACATCTTTTTACTCATGATGGATTGGCTAGCGCCAGTGTCCAGTTCCCTGGCTACGGGTAAGCTATTCAATTTTACATTTAGCATTATAGGTGGACATTTCGTCGGAAATATGTGCACCCCGTGTACTTCAGCATCTGCCTCCTCTGAGGCTCAAAATTGCTTTGATTTACCATGAACCGATCTTCCTCTGCCCCTTGGTGGTTAGCAGGTTTTGCAGAGCTGCAAGCTCGTTGGAGGTGCCCCATTCTTCTACAGCTCTTGTAAACATACCCTTTGAAGCGCATGAATAGGCTGAATGGAAGCCTCCACAACGCCAACAAGGTGTGAATTGCCTTGCATTCATCCTTTGTTGGGGACTCCGTCATCTGGGTCACCTGAGGCGTGCTGGCAGTTGCAGACTCGTGGTTTCTGCCCTGTATATTTCTGCTCGCAAGCACAGTTCCAGATAATGTATGAACATTGCTCGCACTTGTGTGCTGAAATTTGTTTGGTGTTATCACTGATGGACATAATGACCAATGTGTATAAGGTAGCCAAGGTTAGTGGGAAGCTAGAAGATTGGGAATATTTTAAACGACAGCAAAGAATGCCTAAGAAAGCAATTAAGAAAGGAAAGATAGATTACAAAAGTAAACTTGCGCAAAACATAACATAGTAAAAGCTTTTACCGATATATAAAACGGAAGAGCGTGACTGAAGTAAATGTTGGTCCTTTAGAAGATGAGAAGGGGGATTTAGTAATGGGAAATGTGGAAATGGCTGAGACCTTAAACAATTATTTTGCTTCGGTCTTCACAGTGGAAGACACAAAATCCATGCCAAAAATTGCTGGTCACGGGAATGTGGGAAGGGAGGACCTTGAGACAATCGCTATCACTAGGGCGGTAGTGCTGGACAGGCTAATGGGACTCAAGGTAGACAAGTCCCCTGGTCCTGATGAAATGCATCCCAGGGTATTAAAAGAGATGGCGGAAGTTATAACAGATGCATTCTTTATAATCTACCAAAATTCTCTGGACTCTGGGGAGGTACCAGCGGATTGGAAAGCAGCTAATGTAACGCCTCTGTTTAAAAAAGGGGGCAGACAAAAGGCAGGTAACTATAGGCTGGTTAGTTTAACATCTGTAGTGGGGAAAATGCTTGAAGTTATCATTAAGGAAGAAATAGTGGGACATCTAGATAGGAATAGTGTAATCAAGCAGACGCAACATGGATTCATGAAGGGGAAATCATGTTTAACTAATTCACTGGAATTCTTTCAGGATATAACGAGCTTGGTGGATAGAGGTGTACCAATGGATGTGGTGTATTTAGATTTCCAAAAGGCATTCGATAAGGTGCCACACAAAAGGTTATTGCAGAAAATAAAGGTACGCGGAGTCAGAGGAAATGTATTAGCATGGATCGAGAATTGGCTGGCTAACAGAAAGCAGAGAGTCAGGATAAATGGGTCCTTTTCAGGTTGGAAATCGGTGGTTAGTGGTGTGCCACAGGGATCGGTGCTGGGACCACAACTGTTTATAATATACATAAATGACCTGGAAGAGGGGACCGAGTGTAGTGCAACAAAATTTGCAGATGACACAAAGATTAGTGGGAAAGCGGGTTGTGTAGAGGACATAGCGAGGCTGCAAAGAGATTTAGATAGGTTAAGCGAATGGGCTAAGGTTTGGCAGATGGAATACAATGTCGGAAAATGTGAGGTCATCCACCTTGGAATAAAAAAACAGTAAAAAGGAATATTATTTGAATGGGGAGAAATTACAACATGCTGCGGTGCAGAGGGACCTGGAGGTCCTTGTGCATGAATCCCAAAAAGTTAGTTTGCAGGTGCAGCAGGTAATCAGGAAGGCGAATGGAATGTTGGCCTTCATTGCGAGAGGGATGGAGTACAAAAGCAGGGAGGTCCTGCTGCAACTGTATAGGATATTGGTGAGGCCGCACCTGGAGTACTGCGTGCAGTTTTGGTCACCTTACTTAAGGAAGGATATACTAGCTTTGGAGGGGGTATAGAGACGATTCACTAGGCTGATTCCGGAGATGAGGGGGTTACCTTATGATGATAGATTGAGTAGACTGGGTCTTTACTCGTTGGAGTTCAGAAGGATGAGGGGTGATCTTATAGAAACATTTAAAATCATGAAAGGGATAGACAAGATAGAGGCAGAGAGGTTGTTTCCACTGGTTGGGAAGACTAGAACTAGGGGGCACAGCCTCAAAATACGGGGGAGCCAATTTAAAACCGAGTTGAGAAGGAATTTCTTCTCCCAGAGGGTTGTGAATCTGTGGAATTCTCTGCCCAAGGAAGCAGTTGAGGCTAGCTCATTGAATGTATTCACATCACAGATGGATAGATTTTTAACCAATAAGGGAATTAAGGGTCATGGGGAGCGGGCGGGTAAGTGGAGTTGAGTCCATGGCCAGATCAGCCATGATCTTTTTGAATGGCGGAGCAGGCTCGAGGGGCTAGATGGCCTACTCCTGTTCCTAATTCTTATGTTCTTATGTTCTATCGCAATGGTAGTGAGGGTCGGTGTCTCTACAGTCAAATGTTTTTGTAGGATGGTCTTGTGGCCAATGCCCAGTACAAAAAAGTCTGAGCATCTGCTCCAGGTAGCCGTCAAACTCACATTGTCCTGCAAGTTGCCTTAGCTTGGCGATGTAGCTCGCCACTTCCTGACCTTCAGATCGCTGGCACGTGTAAAACTGATATCTCGCCATCAGCACGCTCTTCTTCAGGTTAAGATGCTCGTGAACCAGTGTATACAGCTCCTCATACGACTTATCTGTGGGTTTCACCAGAGCCGGAAGATTGTTCATGAGGCTGTAGGTGCCCCGCAGACCATGAGGAGGATCGCTCTCCTTTTTGCAGCGCTTCCTTCTCCGTCCAGCTCATTGGCTACAAAGTACTGGTCTAGCTGTTCGACATAGGTTTCCCAGTCCTCACCCTCCGAGAACCTCTCTCGGATGCCCACAGTTTGCTGCATCTTTGCGTTTGATTCGTATACTCGTCACTAGTTATTGTGTTCCTAACACAGATGAGACTGCACACAGGGAGGTTAAAGTAACAGTGTCCTCAGTCTTTATTACGACACTCCAGAGTCTGTAACTGGCCTTAGGGGCCGGTTTATATACAGTGCTCCCAAGGGATGTTGGGATCCCTTGGGACTTCAGCAGATGCACTCCCTGGTGGTGGAACATGGGAGTGCATGCTTTACAGATACACAACAGAAAGGGTTGTCATAGTCTGGGAATGTGGTGAAAGAAAGGCAGATATACTCTGGTGCGGACCAACCCGCCAACCATGTATCAACAGGGGAATCCCACCCCAAGTACCAGTCCATATCTCCTTTATTCCCAGTGGCTCTGGTGCAGCCATCCTTCATTACCCGTACCTGTTGTCGGAAAGAAGATGAGAGCGGTGGTTTAAATATAAAGTTGTTGAACTCATTGTTCAGGTTGGAAGACTGCAAAGTGCCTTGTAGAAAGGTGAAGTTCTGTTCCTCGAGCTTGCATTGAGCTTCATTGGAATAATATAGGAGGCCAAGGACTGAGTAGGCAGAGTAGAATGGAGAATTAAAGTGTTAAGCGACTGAAAGTTCAAGATCACTTTTGCGGACTGAACAGATGTTCAGCAAAGCAATCACCCAATCTGTATTTGGTTTCCCCAATGTAGAGAAGACCACACAGGGAGTAACAAATTGAAAGAAATACAAGTGAAGCGCTATTTCAATTGGCAAGAGTGGTTGAGGCCCTAGACAATTGGAAGGGAGGAGGTAAAAGGGCAAGTGTTGCATCTCCTGTATTTACATGGAAGATGCCAGAGGATGGAGAGCAGTTGTTGGGAATGATGAGTGAATCAGAATGCTATGGAGGGAGTGGCCCCTTCGGAGAGCTGAAAAGGGAGGGCAAGATGTGTTTAACGGCATTGCTCTGGGGATGTGGCGGAATCTGTTGAATGTATCGGCTGGTAGCGTGAAAGGTGAGAACAAGGGGAAGGGGGGAGGCTAATCATGGTTCTGAGAGGGAGAGGATGGGTTGAGGGTGGAAGTACAGGAAATGAAATGAACACATTTGAGGGCCCCATCAACCACGGTGGAGGGGAATCCTCAGCTGAGGAAAAGGGGAAGACATTTCTGAAGCATTGGTGTGGAAGGTGGTTTCATCCTCTGCATTTTCCACCACCACCCTTTGTGTGCTTCAGCGCTCTGTGCATGCTCTCCCTCTGTGCTCTTGCATTTTTCATACACACAATCTCTCTCCCTCTCAATCTTTCTTTTACTTCCCTCTATGACCACAATTCTCTGCTTCACCTGCACACTGTCTCTGTTCCTCACTCGCTGTTTACTCTCTGTTGCACATGTTGCTGTCTCTCTTTCCCTCTCCCCTCTCATCCTTTCTGCCCAATGCTCTTATCTGTTTCTCTCAAAGAAGCTCTGTTTACCCTTATAATTCAAGTTTTAAAAAAATCAACTCCAAACCGAGACTTTTGGGAGAGGCTGAGGTCTTCAAGTGAAAATTTTGAGTGCAAGATACAAGACAATTCAGTGGATAAGTGTCATTGTTATTGTGAAATCTACACTTCTTGATTTTTTTTCCATTTTTAATCTCTTATTTTGGGTTAGAAATTTCAGTTATAGAGGGAAAAAAATAACATCTGAAAATGTTGTGATACATTTTGAAAGAAGTGTAGGAATTCAATGGCCAGAGTTACAAAACATAGGAATTTATAATGAATTAAGTTAACACAAAAAATATGACAATGTGCCGGCAGGAAGTGCACACCAACGGAAGATTGATCGTTACTAGTTGATCTCCTGTGGCATTACCCATGGTAAGTTGGAGAATACGTCTCCCTCTTTCTCTGTTTGCTTCTTTCTTATATATATCCTCGGTACATTTGTGAAATCTTAAAAATAGGATCGTCGGTCACTGATGTTTTCCTGAGTGTCCTTGAGATTGGATAGCTGAGTCAACAATTATGAGTTCAATAGTGATGAAAAGAAAATGTGAAAGCTGGAAATAGCTGTTTAGTCCCATAATGTGCTCACATGAACCTAAACAATAGATTTGTCAAAATGATCTCCTAGGAATAATTCTCGGAGTCCACAAGAAATCTCCACTGGGTCTCTGAGGTCATTGGATTTCTGTTTGTTGGATTACTATCATCTTGCTGTGTACTATTTTTTAAGTGTGCTATTCTCCTATGGATAGATGTTATTGTTCCTAAGAGGTTAGAATCGGGGCTACCAGGGAGTATTAGCACTTACAGAAGGTTATTTACACAGACAAGACTGAAAATATTTGGGCACACGAGTGGCTAAGTATTTTTTTGTTTCTAAATTATGCTAGTAACTAGTGTCAATGTAAAGAAATACTCTGCAAAAATGTCCTTTTGATTAGAAATAACATGGCAGAAGTGTGGTATTGTAAAAGCAGTTGATTAACTTAATGAGCTTGATTCAGTTGGTAGCACTCTTGTCTTTGATGTGGGATCATGTCTCATTTGAGAACATAATCTAGGTTGACTAATCTACAGTACCTAAGCATACTGCATTGTTGGAGATGCTGTCATTCAAATGAGGTTCTAAATCGAGGTCCTGTCTGCCTGCAGTAACAGTTAAGGTAGACTTCAAAGATCCACCAATTGAAGAGCAGGGGTGTTACAAGAACATAAGAACATAACATGGAGCAGAAGTAGGCCATTCGGCCCCTCAAACCTGCTCTGCCATTCAATAAGATCATGGCGAATCTTCCACCTGAACTCCACTTTCCTGAACTGTCCCCATATCTCATGATTCCCTTAGTATTCAAAAATCTATCGATCTTTTGAATACCCAAAGACTGAGCCTCCACAGCCCTCCTGGAGTAAAGAATTCCGAAGATTCACCATCCTCTTTGAATGAAGAAGTTTCTCCTCATCTCAGTCCTAAATGTCCGACCCCTTATTCTGAGACTATGACCCCTGGTTCTAGACTACCCTGTCAAGCCCTGTAAGGATTTTGTATGTTTCAATGCGATCACCACTTATTCTTCTAAACCCCATGGAATATAGGCCTAGTCTGCTCAGTCTCTCCTCATTGGACAATCCCCCATCCCAGGAATCAGTCTGGTGAACCTTTGTTGCACTCCATCTATGGCAAGAATCTGTATATCCTTCCTTAGCTAAGGAGACCAAAACTATACACAATATTCCAGGTATGGTCTTACCAGGGCCTTATATAATATTGTCATGTGTTCTGGTCAACATTCCTCCCTCAACTCGCATGACAAAAACAAATTAACTGATGATTTATCGAATATGCTGTTTGTGGGACCTCGCTGTGCACAAATTGGCTGCTCTATTTGTTGGCACAACAGTGACTCCACTTCAGAGGTAATGTGTTGGCTGTGAAGCACTTCTGTTTTGTACCATATCAAATTAAAGAAATTTGGAAGATACATACAAGTTATGTATACATTGGCAGATTAGAGCCTTTTCTGGTTATATTTTAAACTTCATGTCCATCTCTATAGCATTATAGATTTTTGTATGGTTATTAAATATTCTGTAAGAACATAACTGTGGATGCAATTGTTGATATTGCTTTTGTTGTATTTTCAGCCATGAAGTTGTACTTCCAAATCCTCACGCTACTTTGGTGCTTTGTGGAAATATCGAAGGCTGCCAAAATTGTGGTTGTGCCGCCGATTATGTTTGAAAGCCATCTCTACATTTTCAAGACCCTAGCTAAGGCTTTACACGAGCATGGACATGAGACGGTATTCGCAGTATCAGAAGGTAGAGACATCCCTTCGTCAGATTACTTTAGACTGCTGCGGTATCCTGGCTTCTTCAATAGCACAACAGCAGATGAATTTTTGCAGTCCAAGATGAGGAACATTTTCTCAGGAAGACTAACAGCACTAGAGCTCTTTGACATTCTGGAGCATTACTCCAAAAACTGTGACATCATGGTTGGCAGCCAGGGTTTCATTGCTCAGCTCAAAGAAGAAAAGTTTGACTTGCTTTTGGTGGACCCCAATGAAATGTGTGGCTTTGTGATAGCACACCTTCTGGGAGTGAAGTATGCAGTCTTTTCCACTGGTCTCTGGTACCCAGCAGAAGTTGGTGCTCCAACACCGCTAGCCTATGTACCAGAGTTCAACTCGCTCCTTACAGACAACATGAATTTATTTCAACGAATTGCAAATACTGCAGTGTACTTAGTGTCGCGCTTTGGTGTGAATTTTCTGTTCTTGCCAAAATACGAGCGAATAATGCTGAAGTACAAAATTGAGCCTGAACGCTCCATGTATGATTTAATACAGGGTTCCAGCTTATGGATGCTGTGCACGGATGTAGCACTCGAGTTTCCTCGACCTACATTGCCCAATGTTGTGTATGTGGGAGGGATTTTGACTAAACCTGCGAGCCTTCTACCAGAAGTAAGGTTTGCTCATTTCTTTTACTGCTACAGGGCTCAGTGTTAGCTTTTTGAACATCAATGTGTAAAGGCAGAATGTGATCCTTCAAGGCTCCAGATTTAATAAAATAGTGACTGGCTGTAAAAAATCATGATAGCAATAGAAGAAAAAGGTTTGTGCCAAAATAATCTGAAACCCTAAATTTCATATTTTTTAATGCCCCATGAATGAATGAAGCTTCAGAGTTTCGCTGTGTGATTGATTACATCACTACTTAGAATAAGTTTTTAAAAATAAATTTATAGTTTGCAATCATTAATTTGAAAATCAACAGCTCGTGTTGACACATGTTGTAGTACTGCTTTTGTAACATTGGGGATTGAAATCTAAAATGTATATTGTATTTTGATAGTTGTGTGGAATTCATTGGTTTCTAGCCAGAAATTCTTTAGTGCGCTGTCTCATTGTAAGACTTACAAGATGAAAATGGTCTTTTCTATCCATGTGTTGAAAGGAGCATAGTGAAAATGCATCTGGGAATGCTTGATGGAATACAAGCCATTTGCAATTGCAAATTTTGCTGCAATCATGTTTTAATGGCTTTAAAGGTCAAATAATAACTCGAAAATGGATAAATTAATATACACACTGGTTTGACACAGGCCGGAATTTTTAACCTGTGAGGTGAGTTGAGTGCGGGGGTCTGCGCAGGTGTCCACCACCTTGTCTTGAACTGAATTAGATCAATTGAGTTAGGCCTGCAGGTTTCCCGGCCAATTAAATGGGTCTGATGACATTGATTACTTGCCTTGAGCTCAGCAATTTAAAGGGACCTTCCACACATCACTTGCAGGTTGCTTGAGGAGGATCAGAGCTCATTGACAGACGTGTAGTTGTTCAGAAACTAAAGCTTTTCCATCTGAGCTTGAGGGAAGCATGCAGTCCAGCGGCACAAGACTGCGCCCAGATTCTCTGACTCCTCCCTGGAAGTCCTGCTCCAGAGAGTTCGAACCCGCAGGGACTCCAGTTCCCTGGGGATGGGCACAAGAGATCTTTCAGTGAGACCAAGAGGGTATAGCTGGAGATTGTGGAGGAGGTCACAGCAGAGATGTAGTAAGGCGGTCCTGGATCCAGTGCCAGAAAAAATGTAATGATCTTATGAGATCAGGAAAAGTGAGTGCAATGCCACATTCAGTGATGAGTGTGTCACCCAATCCCATCACTCTGCCTTCCCAAGCCTACTCCTGCATGTCAATCCTCACACCGACCTACCTTGCAAGGTTTATCCACCTTTACTGTCTGTGCACCTATTCACATCCCCATCTGACTAACCACCACTGATGCTCGCCCTCATCCTAATGTAGCAAGTAACGCCACAGAAGGAGTACATTTGGCAATGACATGCCACTTCCTCCTTCTCCCTCTAGAGATGTAGCTCATCCATTCCTTGCACTCATCATCACTCTAAGGTTTTCTTCTTTCACTCCTTGCAGGAAAAGAGAGCCCAGAGCAGGGAGAGGCAACAAACTAGAGGAGGCCCTTCAATTTACATCACCTCTACTCCAGCAGAGGAGGAGGCACTGCACATCACCAGAGTTGTAGAGCTGGCAGTGGGATATGGAGAGGGGGACCTCCCAGCAACCTATCACAGTCACATGGCATACAAGTCACTCATGGTGACTTGATGTCAGCAGCCAATGAGGTGTCGGCCGCCCACTGATGCATCACCCAAGTGACCGACGCCATGTTTCACAAGTCAGCCAATTACGTAAACTTTGCCACTGATGAAGCCAGTGTTACTGAGTGGGCGCTCGGCTTTGCGGCTCTGGCTGGCTTTCCACAGGTGCAGAGTGTCTTCGATTGCACAAATGGCCATCAAGGCACCCTCACATCATCCTGGAGTGTTTGTGAATGAAACCCCTTGCCTCACCCTTGCTGCACATCAGTGGGGCGATGAACGCCCAAGTCGAGGCTGATATCTTTCCTCAAAATGCGGCCGACTACGAGATCCTTCACATGTCTGCTACAGATCCTTGGAAGGAACCTTAGCTGAAGAAGTTGAGGGTGGGGGTGACTTTGACAGCCACTGGTAAGACACGTCCACCAGATCCTCTGGGCAGCAGGTCTTGTTCCAGCAAGCTGCAAATGTCTGTCATGATCTAGCCTGTGTCTCCTTTGGCACTCCTGCTCAATCATGTTGAGGAAGCTCATCCTCTGCCTGTATAGCCTGTGTTGGGGATATCGCCTCTGGCATGGTACACCCCTGTGCTGATCCCGCCTGTGGAGCTTCAGGTCAGTGAGGCGAAGGCTGCTGGTGTGACTGCTGCTGTGGCAGGTACTCATCTTGGTCCGATTCTGAGGTCTAAGGTGAGATAGCATAAACGGCACCCATGCTGATCTAACAGATGGCTGGTAAAGTAGAGATCAGATGCACAATCCTCCAATGTACTGAGTGACTTGTAAGGTGGTGGGAGTGGCTTCAGAGGTTGCAGAAATCACTGTCAAACTCCTGAAAACTAAATCTCTGCATAAGATGGTATCAGCTAGAGCCTTTCCCTTAGGCAAGAAAGCAGGTGTTAGGTGTGAGTATTTCTGCTTATTTCCAGCTGTCACTTAATGAACTTGCACAATGGCCACTGAGCTTCTGCCTCCTTAGGCGAGGTGAACGAACCCCGTGAAAGGCAAAAGTTGATGGGATGACAGCGAGAGCGGGATCAGCGGCGGGAATAAAAGGAGCGCTGACCCGAGATCACAGCGCGAGCGGGACCAGCACCGGGGACCCAAGGCTCGAGATCACAGCAAGAGCGGGACCAGCAGCAAGGATAAAAGGAGCGAGGACCAGAGACCACAGCAAGAGCGGGAGATCGAGGCCGAAGGTAGAACAAAGAAGTAAAGAAATCGAAGTGTGACGTCGCAGCCAAGCAGGTGATTGGCTGGTGGATTGGTGAGTATTTTTTCTTCTCTTTTTCTTATCAGTAGGAGACCTTTGCCATTGTTGTCAAATTAAGTTAATTTAAGGATTAAGTCATGGCAGGAGAGCCCAGGCCCTTGTCATGCTCCTCCTGTGCTATGTGGGAAATCAGGGACACTGACTACTACTTGTGTGGGAAGTGTATCCAGCTGCAGCTCCTGTCGGACCGCATTGCAGCACTGGAGCTGCGCATGGATTCACTCTGGAGCATCCGCGATGCTGAGGATGTCGTGAATAGCACATTTAGTGAGTTGGTCACACTGAAGATAAAGGTTACAAAGGCAGATAGGGAATGGGTGACCATCAGGCAGAGCATGACTGGGAAGGTAGTGCAGGGGTCCCCTGCGGTCATCTCCCTCCAAAACAGATATACCACTTTGGATAATGATGGGGGAGATGGCTCATCGGGGAAGGCAGCAGCAGCCAAGTTCATGGCACCGTGGACGGCTCTGCTGCACAGAGGGGCAGGAAAAAGAGCGGGAGAGCTATAATGGTAGGGGATTCTATTGTAAGGGGAGTAGACAAGCGTTTCTGCGGCCGCAATCGAGACTCCAGGATGGTATGTTGGCTCCCTAGTGCAAGGGTCGAGGATGTCTCGGAGCGGCTGCAGGGCATTCTGGAGGGGGAGGATGAACAGCCAGTTGTCGTGGTGCAACAATAGGTAAAAAATGGAATGAAGGTCCTACAAGCTGAATTTAGGAGTTAAATTAAAAAGTAGGACCTCAGCATTGCTACCAGTGTCATATGCTAGTCAGAGTAGAAATAGCAGGATAGATGAGATGAATACGTGGCTTGAGGAATGGTGCAAGAGGGAGCGATTCAAATTCCTGGGACATTGGAACCGGTTCTGAGGCAGGTGGGACCAGTACAAACCAGACTGTCTACACCTGGGCAGGACCGGAACCGATGTCCTAGGCGGAGTGTTTGTTAGTGCTGTTGGGGAGGATTTAAACTAATATGGCAGGGGGATGGGAATCTATGCAGGGAGACACAGGGAAGTAAAATGGGGGCAAAAACAAAAGGTAGAAAGGAGATAAGGAAGAGTGGAGGGCAGAGAAATCAAAGGCAAAAATCAAAAAGGGCCACATTACAACATAATTCTAAAAGGACAGAGTGTTTTTAAAAAAAAAAACAAGCCTGAAGGCTTTGTGTCTCAATGTGAGGAGCATTCGTAATAAGGTCGATGAATTAACTGTGCAGATAGCTGTTAACAGATATGATGTAATTGGGATTACGGAGACATGGCTCCAGGGTGACCAAGGCTGGGAACTCAACATCCAGGGGTATTCAATATTCAGGAAGGATAGACAAAGGAAAAGGAGGTGGGATAGCGTTGCTGGTTAAAGAGGAGATTAATGCAATAGTACGGAAGGACATTAGCTTGGATGATGTGGAATCTGTATGGGTAGAGCTGCAGAACACCAAAGGGCAGCAAACACTAGTGGGAGTTGTGTACAGACCACCAAACAGTAGTAGTGAGGTTGGGGATGGCATCAAACAGGAAATTAGGGATGTGTGCAATAAAGGTACAGCAGTTATCATGGGTGACTTTAATATACATATAGATTGGGCTCACCAAACTGGTAGCAATATGGTGGAGGATGATATCCTGGAGTGTATAAGGGATAGTTTTCGAGTCCAATATGTCGAGGAACCAACTAGAGAGCTGCCCATCCTAGACTAGGTGTTGTGTAATGAGAGGGGATTGATTAGCAATCTTGTGTGAGGCTGCTTGGGGAAGAGTGACCATAATATGGTGGTATTCTTTATTAAGATGGAGAGTGACACAGTTAATTCAGAGACTAGGGTCCTGAACTTGGGTAACTTCAATGGTATGAGACGTGAATTGGCTAGGATAAACTGGCAAATGATACTTAAAGGGGTTGACAGTGGATAGGCAATGGCAGACATTTAAAGATTACATGGATGAACTTCAATAATTGTACATTCCTGTCTGTCGTAAAAATAAAACGGGGAAGGTGGCTCAACCGTGGCTAAGAAGGGAAATTAGGGATAGTGTTAAATCTAAGGAAGGGGCACATAAATTGGCCAGAAAAAGCAGCCAACCTGAGGACTGGGAGAAATTTAGAATTCAGCAGAGGAGGACAAACGGTTCAATTCGGAGGGGGAAAAGAGAGTATGAGAGTAAGCTTGCAGGGAACATTAAAAACTGACTGCAAAAGCTTCTATAGATATGTGAAGAGAAAAAGATTAGTGAAGACAAATGTAGATCCCTTGCAGTCAGAATCAGCTGAATTTATAATGGGGAACAAAGAAATGGCAGACCAATTGAACAAATACTTTGGTTCTGTCTTCACCAAAGAAGACACAAATAACCACCTGGAAATACTAGGGGACCGAGGGTCTAGCGCGAAGGAAATCCTTATTAGTCAGGAAATTGTGTTAGGGAAGTTGATGGGATTGAAGGCCGATAAATCCCCAGGGCATGATCGTCTGCATTCCAGAGTACTTAAGGAAGTGGCCCAAGAAATAGTGGATGCATTGGTGGTCATTTTCCAACATTCCAAAGACTCTGGATCAGTTTCTATGGACTGGAGGGTAGCTAATGTAACACCACCTTTTTTAAAAAAAGGAGGGAGAGAGAAAACAGGTAATTATAGACCGGTTAGCCTGACATCGGTAGTGGGGAAAATGTTGGAATCAATTATTAAAGATGTAATAGCAGCGCATTTGGAAAGCAGTGACAGGATCGGTCCAAGTCAGCATGGATTTATGAAAGGGAAATCATGCTTGACAAATCCTCTGGAATTTTTTGAGGATGTTACTAGTAGAGTGGACAAGGGAGAACCAGTGGATGTGGTGTACTTGGACTTTCAAAAGGCTTTTGACAAGGTTCCACACGAGAGATTAATGTGAAAAATTAAAGCACATGGTATTGGGGGTAATGTATTGACGTGGATAGAGAACTGTTTGGCAGGCAGGAAACAAAGAGTAAGAAGAAACTGGTCCTTTTCAGAATGGCAGGCAGTGACTAGTGGGGTACCGCCAATGTTCAGTGCTGGGACCCCAGCTATTTACAATATACATTAATGATTTAAATGAAGGAATTGAATGTAATATCTCCAAGTTTGCAGATGACACTAAGCTGGGTGGCATTGTGAGCTGTGAAGAGGATGCTAAGAGGCTGCAGGGTGACTTGGACAGGTTAGGTGAGTGGGCAAATGCATGGCAGATGCAGTATAATGTAGATAAATGTGAGGATATCCACCTTGGTGACAAAAACAGCAAGGCAGAATATTAACTGAATGGTGACAGATTTGGAAAAGGGAAGGTACAAGGACACCTGGGAATCATGGTACATCAGTCATTGAAAGTAGGCATGCAGGTACAGCAGGTGGTGAAGACAGCAAATGGCATGTTGGCCTTCCATAGCGAGAGGATTTGAGTATAGGAGCAGGGAGGTCTTGCTACAGTTGTACAGGGCCTTGGTGAGGCCACATCTTGAATATTATGTACAGTTTTGGTCTCCTTATCTGAGGAAGGACATTTTTGCTATTGAGGGAGTGCAGCGAAGGTACACCAGACTGATTCCCGGGATGGCAGGACTGACCTATGAAGAAAGACTAGATCGACTAGGCTTACCTTCACTGGAATTTAGAAGAATGAGAGGGGATCTCATAGAAACATATAAAATTCTGACGAGATTAGACAGGTTAGATGCAGGAAAAATGTTGGCGAAGTCCAGAACCAGGGGTCACAGTCTAAGGATAAGGGGTAAGCCATTTAGGACCGAGGGGAAACTTCTTCACTCAGAATTGTGAACCTGTGGAATTCTCTACCACAGAAATTGTTGAGGCCAGTTCGTTCGATATATTCAAAAGGGAGTTAGATGTGGCCCTTATGGCTAAAGGGATCAAGGGGTATGGAGAGAAAGCAGGATTAGTGTACTGAAGTTGCATGATCAGCCATGATATTGAATAGTGGTGCAAGTTCGAAGGGCTGAATGACCTACTCCTGTACCTATTTTCTGTTTCTATGACGGTTCCCGGTGCCCTGTTAATTTCTGTGCTTTGAACCGCCGACCCACCCGCAAACCAGCACTCTCTCCAACGTGAAAATTCCACCCATACATCTCTATTCTAATGTAAAATGCTTCAACAGGCATTCTAGTTGGCCCATCACCTCAATTGCAGCCCTGAGTTGAAATGAAGAGAAAATAAATTTAGAAAAAATATGAATTTGTTGGTCAAACATCAGTCATTTTGTTTTGTTAAATGTAGTGACTACCACCAAGCTCACAGGACTATTACTTTCTTTTCAATCCCAAAATGCATATACCAGTGTTTATAAGTAAATTGTTCTATATTTTTAGTATTGGTAATACATATGTCAGCAAATTGCAGTTATTATTTTAGCTTCCTCAACCCTTTAATTCTCTCTTATGGGCCTTATCGTCTGTCCTGTGGATGAAAAACAGATGCTGTCAATTCTTTGCCTTCATACGCTTTGGCGAGAGGCCAGTTTAGTTCCTGTTCACTCTCTCTCCCAACCCCCACCCCATGACCTATGAGTAGATTTGTTAAGACTGACAGAGCTATTTTGCATTGGCTGCATTCCACCTTTCCCATCTGTACTAGAAATAGTGATTCCAGGTATAATCCCATAACTTTAAAAATGACTGCTGTTTTGTTTTAACAATATGTGCTAATATTGAGACTGAGAAGGTCTTTTGGAATTCAATTGAGGATCGTTCAAATTAGCTTTTGAAGAGAGTCCATAGAAGTGTCAATTGTAGATACTAATAAGAGGGCTGCAAATAATTTTTTTGTTTGTAAGATTAGTAATTGAAGGGAAAAGACCAGAAAGATCCACTAATGGATAATTTGAGTAGAAATATTTAAAGGATCAGAAATAAATTCAATATATGGTACAAAAGGACATGCAAGAGTAAAGACGACCAAGATCTTAATGCAGTATTACACAAATGTGTTTTTATATTTGGATTGCATTTTGAGTTATAGATGTGATTTTTTTTTTTGTTGTTGTGCAAGTGGGCTAACCATTGGTGACAGTGTTGTAAGTTATATTACATTTGTACTAACTATAAATCACAACACAAGATCGCCAGATCGATGGGAATCAGGAAGACAATTTATCTCATCCCGTTCTGGCTTTTCTCTCCAGAATTAACCTACAGACTCCCTATTCCAACATTCAGCTGTTTTTTGAACAATTCATGTTTTTACCTCCACAGCCCAACACGAAAATCTATTGCTGCTAATGTTTTTTCTGTGCAGAATTTTCTGACACCTTGTAAATTATGTTGTACAAATATGAAAAATATGAAAAACATTTTCTGGAAATGATAACCCATGGTGTGAAGTGTTTCAGAATTTCACTTTTTTTGTGGTTGCCACTTTTTATGTGGCAGCAACATTATAATTCTGTTTTACGAAACTTTCTACAACCCTAAAAGATGGATGTGGTAAATAAAAACAGCATTTTTGATAGTTAATGGCTTAATAAAAATGTAGAGGCCCCATCAGTATTTAGTACATTGAAGAAAAAGTGCTAGAAGAGTGCAGCTTTTGATGCAATTTACATCACGACCATGATTCTGACTCCTGTAGGTTCGACTTAGTAGAACATAATATGCAGCAAGAACAACTTTTATTTATATAGTGCCTTTAACATAGTAAAACGTCCCAAGGCGCTTCACAGCAGTGTTATAAGACAAATCAGATAAATTTGACACCGAGCCAAACAAGAAGAAATTATGGTAGATGACCAAAAGCTTGGTCCAAGAGGTAGGTTTTAAGGAGCGTCTTAAAGGAGGAAAGAAAGGTAGAGAGGCGGAAAGGTTTAGGGAGGGAGTTCCAGAGCTTTGGGGTCTCGGCAGCTGAAAGCAAGGCCACCAATGGTTGAGCAGTTATAATTGAATATACTCGAGGGCAGAATTTGAGGAGTGCAGACATCTCTGGTTTTGAGGCTGAAATAGATTCGAGATGGGGATGGGGGTACAAGGCCATGGAGGGATTTGTAAACAAGGATGAGAATTTTGACAGAGGCATTGCTTAACCGGGAGCCAATGTAGCGCAGGGGTGATGGGTGATCATGACTTGGTGCGAATTAGGACAGGGGCTGCCAAGTTTTGGATGACCAAGTTTATGTAGTGTAAAATGTGGGAGGCCAGCCAGGAGTACGTTGGAGTAGTCAAGTAGAGGTAACAAAGGCATGGATGAGGGTTTCAGCAACAGAAGAGCTGAGGCAGGGATGGAGGTGGGCAATGTTACGGAGGTGGAAATTGGTGGTTTTAGTTCTGCCACGGATATGTGGCAGGAAGCTCAATTCCGGGTCAAATATGCCTAGGTTGAGCAAAGTCTGGTTTAGCCTCAGATAAATGCTGGGGAGAGGGATGGAGTCAGTGACTAGAGAACGCAGTTCATAGCGGGGACCAAAGACAATGGCAAGTAATGCAGGCAAGTAAGTTTCAGGTTAGCTGAAAACAAAACTCTTCAAATTCTAAACAAACCCAACTTTCAAATAATATCCTGCGTCTCTGTCTTGCTAGATTAAATTGATATCTCTTCACAAAATGAAAAATTAAAATCTAGAAAAATAGCTTTTTATAATGGTGTTGATTTTATTTTCAGATTACTGTTCAAGCTATGAAGCCATTAAAGTATTCAGTTTTTGGAAAATTCACCATAATTTAAAATGAGCAGTTAGGATTTAAAAAAAAAACCTCAACTTCTTTGATTTTACTGAATTTTCTAGTGATCGGAGTAATTAGCAAATTTAACTTTTGCCAGACAACTTGCTGTTAATTCACTAAACATGTTTTCTCTTGAGATTGAATCAAGTATGCTAACAAAATGTCTACAATTGTCTACCTTCTTTATTCATTCCTTGGATGTGGGCATCACTGGCAAGGCCAGCATTTATTGTCCATCCCTAATTGCTCTCGAAGATGGTGGTTTGGTACCTCTTTGAACCACTGTAGTCTGTGTGGTGAAGTTACTCCCACAGTTGCAAGATCACAGGTCACATCCAGATTACCCAAAGAGTCTTAGGAGTTGTAATTCATTTTTATTAAAGAGCAGCAGTTATAAGCATAATCAGATACAACACATGATTAAGATAGATGTAGCAGACATACAGCCCCGGATCGGAGCGAACGGACATTGAAGCAGAACGGTGGTTTCTGAACCGATCCTGAGCTGGTGGAGGTGTCAAGCCAGCATGGGGGGTGGGGGGCTCCACTTCAGAGGTTTGAGCTTGACCAAGATATTGGGTCGAAGCCAGTGTGAGATCCACCTTGAGGAAACTCCTCAGTCTGCTTGTTTCTCTGTCGCCTGTTTATGTACCTTATTTTGATGGGTTGGTGGATACCTGGTGTCAATCATTTTTACCCATTCCATGGTCCAATTACAGGGGAGTGAGTACCTCTGACAGCCCCCTCCCATCCTCCTGAGATCAGCTTTTTCCTTTTTCCTTATCTGTTCTAAATGTTTTATTCTTCCTCAGACAGCAAGTTTATCTTTAAGGCTCCTTACTAAAATCCCTTATCGACATAGCTATGCTGTGAAGGCCTGTTTTTCTGTGTCCTGACTGTAGCTCTGTCTGCTGAGCAGGCATAAGTACTTTTATAAAATCATTATTTCTTTTATAATTTGAAATTTCTTCAGATTCATGATTTCTTACAATTCCATACTTTGAGAAGGAAATATCCTTATTGACTTCCTACAATTGGCTACTGACTTTCTCCAGTTGGGCGTTAGTTAGGGAGATTCAGAAATGAAGATTTCCTCCTTTCTTGCAGTCCATTTCTTTGAGAGGGAGAAGCAACCTCCGACCCCTTGCTCAAATTCAAATTTCTGTTCCGGTGTTCCAATTCTGTCCTGCCTGGGATATCTTCTGTTTCTTCTATCTTTCCTGATCTTACCTTGCCTGGGGTCTCCTCCACTTTGCTTTGGATCTTCTCTTTCGGTGTTTTCAATTAATTATTTTTTTTGTAGTGCTGGTTAGTCACAGACATGAGTACACAATTGGCTCATGCATCAAAGTCTTGCTACACGGGGTACATATATCAAATATACGATCATTACAAGTTGGAGAACTACTAATGTATGTGAAATAATATGAGCCTAACTGTGTACTGATATATTAAGCCCAATATCCCACTGATTTGAGTCGTCCCCTATGCTGTCAATTTCAATATCTATGGGACAGGTCCTGTTAGACCTAGAAAGCATGGTAGTTGCAGGAGACACCACCAAACACCCCCCCCCCCCCCCCCAAAAAAAAACTCTCCTCCTCTTCCCCCACCCCCAAAACTCTGCTCTCTTCTCCCGCCCCCACAACTCTCCTCTTTTCCCCTCCCCTCTTTTTCCCCCCCTCCCCCCCCAAATCAAAACTCTCAAGCGTACACAACCACTAAATAAAAATAGAACCGAAGTCCGACCTCGGCTGGCCGGTGCGGGAGGCCACGCGGCCGGGGATAGGGGCTGCGAGCATCGGGTCCTGCTCATAGCCCACAGGATGCGCTGGGAGGGCAGGAGCATGCGCGCAGCCCTCGCTGAGCATGCACGCAGGTGCTGGCAGTGCTTTCTGCCCTGGCCTGTTGCTCCCCACCCGCCACCCCCCCCCCCCCTTCAGTCTGTACCCCATGCCACGCCTCCAGGGACTCCGAAGAGAGCCCAGAATGGGGTCCCTTTTTTCTGGCGCTCTTTCCAGCGCGCAAAGTCGGCGCGCTTCAGGTCAGTGCGCCGAGAAAATGGCTAGGGCAATGTTGGGCACATAGGATTCGACTGGCTTTTTCCACGCTCTGTTACCTACAAAACGCAATTATTACAGTCACAGTTAAATTCAGTCTTACAGTTTAACATCTAATCAACAAGTCATGGACTTAAAAGATTCTGAGATTTCACTTTTACTCATATCCATCTTGTGGATAATTCTTGCTAAATGTATGTCTCTCACCTTCAATTGTTCCAATCCAAATTCTATAACTCTTCCCTTCATTTTCAATCCCTCTAACAGGTCCTAGTGTGTTTAATCTATCCTGATTGTTTCATTAATTAGACAGTTTATCGATAGAGTATGCTTTCAAAGTTGTCTCTCTCTTCTGAGCCACATTAACCATTTCATATCTTGCTGCTGTCAAGTAACTGAGCATGTCTGAGACCTGTTCTTCAGTGCAAATTCACCATGCATTTCTGGATGGTAATTGCTTCATACGTAAGACATCATATTTGCACACTCATTTCAATTTCATGCCATCCGATGCAAGCCATTCTCGGGCATTCAGGTTATCTCAAAAGATTCTAGTCTTCTGAGATCTTTGCTCATCTCCCACTGCATGATTCCGATGTCTTGGGTAATGGCCAGACTATCATTGCAGCTTTCTTAAAAGGTACATAGGCAAGGACACAAATGTCTCAAAGAGAAAGCTATCAATTTACTATCCATAACTACACTTCCTGACTTTCACTGGAAAGCTAGGAAAATTTGGTAGTGTAATTTTCCTGTTTCTATTTGCATTACAAATGGGGCATCCCATTAATTACCATTCTATCTCATTCATGACTCCTGGAGGAACTTCATTGTCCAATCCAATACTTAAAATAGAAAACATAGATCAGATGTTCTCACTTGGTCAATTTATGTCTGCTGATGTCTGCACACATCGGCAGACACATTCTTAAATTCTTAAAATTGCTGGATCTCTTGCTTTGCCATCATTATTTCTGTTATGTCTTGAATAAAGAGTCAGACTCGATACTGCAAACTCAAAGTGTGACCATAGTTCTTTATTATAGATCTCAGAATGCCCCTCCAGTTTGTGAGGCCTCCTTATATACAGGTGCTCCCAAGGGATTGTGTGGGATCCCTTGGGACTCCAGGGGATAAGCCCTCTGGTGGTTAGACATAGTAATTACAGGTTTACATACATAACACTCTTCCCCTTGAATTCGGCACTGGTAAAGTATGGCCCATTGTCACTTACAAGGATATCAGGCAGGCTGTGCGTGGCAAACATGGCCCGTAGGCTTTCAATGGTGGCAGCGGCCGTGTTTGCCAACATTATCACACATTCAATCCACTTTGGACTACGCATCTGCAACCACTAAAAACATTTTTCCCAAGAATGGGCCTGCATAGTCGACATGAACCCTAGACCAAGGTTTGGAGGGCCAAGATCATAAACTTAGTGGCGCCTCCCTGGGTGCCATTGCTTAACTGGGAACATGTATTATATTTGTGCACATGGGACTCTAAGTCTGTATCGATACTGGGCCACCACACATGGGATCTGGCTATCGCTTTCATCATACAATGCCTGGGTGGGTACGGTGGAGATCACTAAAGTGTCCCTGCCCTTTTTTTGGCACAACTACCCAATTATCCCAAAGCAGGCAGTTTGCCTGTATAGACATTTCATCTTTGCGCCGCTGGTACGACTTTATTTCTTCCTGCATCTCTAACGGGACATTAGACCAACTCCCGTGGAGCTTTTGTAACACTTATCTTTTGTTATATAAGAGAAATGCTTGTGTTAGCCTGGGTACTCTAGCTGGTACCTTAGTTTGATCTGATTTTATCTTGAATAAGTGGCAAAATTAGGCAGTAGAATGTGAAACAAGTAGTTTGGCATAAACCTTTCTACATTTAAATTAATAATTCAATCCTTGACTTGTCTTTTTCTAATGTGGGAATAGCTGTTGTGTTTCTATGACATTGTTGGGAATTAGGCTAATTGTTCTGCTGTGTATCCTAGAAATGTGCTCTAAATTCTATAATCTATGTCCGTGGATGTTTTACATAGGTTTAGTATATTACAGGTACTGGCTTTTTAGTTATTTTCAGATGCAAGTTGGTTTATGTGTTCGAGATGCAAGAACTGTGTCAGGGATATGGCCAGTGGCTAAGTAGCGGTGAATTACCACTTTAATCTTGAGTGCATATGGGCAAACATTTTTTCACCTGAAGAAAGTAAAAGTATATATATATATAATTAATACATATAATGACAAACTTCTAGTTATAAAGGGAAACAATGGCCCAGAATTTGCTGGTTTGTTGGATTTTTTTTTCTCGCCCATAAGCTCCAATTAATGTTTTGAGCCAAATTTCTGGAAGTGCAATTTGATAATGACATGGTGAGGCAAGGTCAATGGGGCATTTGGGACCTTGGTGAATGATGGAGCAATAGTCTATCTCCATAACCAATTAAATTTAAGGATAGCGAAAGAAACAGCAAATTACAGGTTGAATTAGATTTAGAAAGAGAAATATAGGAAAGAAAGATTGGATTAAGAGCGATGAAAAGTAAGGAAAAATTAAAGTGTAAAGTTTTTAAAAACATCTTTTACTACCAGGCGGAGTGAGACTCCAGTTACAGTTGCCTTTCTGGGCGTCCAAGGTTGAGTAGCATTTCAGGAACATAAATCTCGTCATTAAAGGGGGCCCTTATGTCATGAAATACCAGCCCGAACTTGTATGCGGCAAGTTTAATTCGTATTCATGGAGCAAATCTAGCAAATTCTTGAAACTCATGGGGAGATTGACGGCAGGGGTTTCAGTTTTTGCAAGGCTAGCGTCGGAGCGGTGTAAATCGTCCAACAATTTGTGACGATTTGCAACTCTCGGCCTATCTATTCCTCGCCACACATTACTAGATTTGTTTTACACACTAATGTGTGAGCCTTTAACTCGCCATTATTTTGCCAACAAATTCTGGCACATGATGAAATCCTGCTGTGTAGGTGCTAAATATCACTGGTTCACTATTTTTATATTTGTTTTTGAGATATTTCCTTGAGAAGGTATTTTTGACCACCTTTTTGAATCCCTGTAGTGATGCTCCTCCCATAGTGTTGGGGAATTCCATAATATTGACCTAGTAGTGAAGAAGAAATGGTGATCTATGTCCAAGTTGGGGTAGTGTGTGGAGAGGAATCTGGAGGTTATAGTGTTCCCACAAGATTGCTCTTGTCCTTTTTGGGAGGAAGGTGAAGGTGCATTTGAAAGTAACCTTGGTTGTAGATTATACATATGGAGGTGATGGTGGAGGTGACAGATCAAGCAAAATAAACTTTCACTCCCATCATTAAACTAGTAGAAAGATGGATTTTCTAGCTATGGAACCTCATCCTGTGATTTTAAGCTGCGCGTTTCGGAGCTTGTAAATGTACAAGATCGTAAGATCTTGGTGGCTGATTCCAAAGTTTAATAAATATTTTGCACTATTCATACTAACTTTTTCACTGAAGTATCTAACCAGTTCCTTAAATATACGACTTAGCAAATATTTGTTTTTCTTATTCTATTAAAACAAACATTTTCATAGTTGTGGTAGAGTTCCAGTATATTGGGCTGGATTTTGTAGCCAGCGGCGAACGAACAGTCGTTAGTTAGACTTTCTAAGGGCTTTTGCACTGGAACATCCTTTTGGTTATCTATCCAAAAAGCATGATGCCCACTACAGGACAGCTTGGGATCTGTGAGAACAGGGCTGCAATTGTGTGTATCATTAGGTTCACAGGGAAGGTTCACTAGGTTGATCCCGGGGATGAGTTGGTTGACTTATCAGGAAAGGTTGAGTAGGTTGGGCCTCTACTCATTGGAATTCAGAAGAATGAGAGGTGATCTTATAGAAATATGTAAGATTATGAGGGGGCTTGACAAGGTGTATGCAGAGAGGATATTTCCACTGATGGGGGAGACTAGAACTAGAGGGCATGATCTTAGGATACGGGGCCGCCCATTTAGAACAAAGATGAGGAGAAATTTCTTCTGAGGGTTGTGAATTTGTGGAATTCGCTGCCTCAGAGCTGTGGAAGCTGGGACATTAAATAAATTTAAGACAAATAGACAGTTTCTTAAATGATGAGGGATCAGAGGTTATGGGGAGCGGGCAGGGAAGTGGAGCTGAGTTCATGATCAGATTAGCCATGATCTTATTGAAGGGCGGAGCAGGCTCGAGGGGCCATATGGTCTACTCCTGTTCCTATTTCTTATGTTATGTTCTTATTAACTGATCAGATTGAAGAATTGTTAATAAGCAGCGCAGAGTTTAAACCAGGAAGTATCTGATAGAATATTGAATTGTCAAATCAGGTATAGAAAGCAAAATGGAGAAGGAAAGAAAGATTTGATTAAAAGAGAGAGCTAAGAGACAAAGGACCTGAGTTTGGTCGACTTACTGTTGGCTGCCGGTGGTCTCGATGTTTTCTGGGCGCTCTCCCCTCCGAGTGGGCTTTGTCAGGTCCACACTGACGAGGGGAGAAGACCGCTGAGTACCGTCCACCGGTGTGCAATGGCTGCAAGAGTCCTCCCACCCATTGCGTTCCCAATTTGGCCCGGGCAGTCCTCCGTTGTAGCAGGGGAAAAGACCGCCACGTGGAGGCAGGTCTAATCTCAATGGTAAGTATGAAGAGCTGCAAAAAAAGGTTAGTCCACTTTTCTTTATTTCTTTTGCAGGGATTTAGGTGGATGGGGTCCTCTGATGCATTTCTGGTGTTTTTTCTTTAATTTTATCAGTTTCCCCCTCCGTGGGCCCGACTCTATCCTCGGCGGTAATTTGCCGAGGATTGCATTTGCCACCCAGAATGGGAGCTACTGCCCATTGCTGCCCAGAATCGGCATGCAAGGCCCATTTTTGCCACCGGGTGGTCTTTCCCACATTTTTCCATGAAACTTCCACCCAAAGTACTGTCAGGATCTTGGCGGTCCTTTGGACGGTACTTGGGCGGAACTTGTGTTTCGCCAAACTCCAGGCCCAAAGAAAAAAATAAATGTTTTTATTTTTTTTAATCTCCAACAATTAAAGTCTGATGGAATGAGACTCCACACTCCATAGGAAAAATTAAAAAAAAAAAACAGATTATTTAAATGGAGAGAGATTACAAAATGCTGCAGTACAGAGGGACCCTGGGGATCTTTGTGCATGAAACACAAAGTTAGCATGCAGGTACAGCAAGTAAGCAGAAAGGCAAATAGAATGTTGGCCTTTTTTGCAAGGGATGGAGTATAAAAGCAGGGAAGTCCTGCTGCAACTGTACAGGGTATTGGTGAGACCACACCTAGAGTATTGCGTACAGTTTCGGTCTCTGTATTTAAGGAGCATTGGAGGCAGTTTAGAGAAGGTTCACTAGGTTGATTCTGAAGATGAAGGAGTTGACATATGAAGAAAGGTTGGGCCTATACTCATCGGAGTTTAGAAGAATGAGGTGTGATCTTATTGAAACATATACGATACTGAGGGGGCTCGACAAGGTAGATGCAGAGAGGATGTTTCCACTCGTAAGGGGTCACCCATTTAGAACTGGGATGAGGAATTTCTTCTCTGAGGGTTGTAAGTCTGTACAATTCTCTACCCCCAGAGAGCTGTGGAGGCTGGGTCATTTCAGTTATTTAAGATGGAGATAGGCAGATTTTTGAACGATATTGGAGTGAATGGTTATGGGGAGCGGGCAGGGAAGTGGAGTTGAGGCCAAGATCAGATCAGCCATGATCTTATTAAATGGTTGAGCGGCCCCTGGCCTGCGAGCACCATCGGAGCAGGCCGGGGAGCGGAAGGAGCAGTGTTGCGGCATACCACTCCAGGGAGCAGCATGTACTGGAGCAGGAGAGCAATGGCAGTGAAGAGGAGCGTCACCAAGATCCAGGTCGGTGATTGGTGCATGGGTAAGTACAGCAGGAGCGGCGAGGTCGGGGCGAAGGAGTGGCAAGCAATCATGGAGCGATGTGATTGCGGCCCAGGAGAGATGCAAGTTTGAGGCCCAGAAGAGGCGAGGGCCCAGGGGCAACATTGGCCAGCCCACACTGTGATATGTGTGTGCATTAGGTCTGTGCAGCAGAGCTGGTCTCCAGTCGTCTTGGTTAATCCTTGCCACTGGACCAAAATCTAGCTCTGTCAAGCCAGTGTGGTGGCTGGTGTGCAACGGCCACCACACGTTTTTTAAAAAAAAAATCCAAGCACAGGCATCTTCCACCCTTCAAGATTTAGTTTGGGACCTGGAATTTTAGGTCCTTCATTGAAACACCTGTGAACTTTTTGACGTGGAAGCAAGTCATCCTCGATTCGAGGGACTGTCTATAATGATTAAATGATGGAGCAGACCTGAGGGGCCAAATGGTCTCTTTGTATGTTCTCCTATTTCGTATGTTCATATGTTCACACTGGTAAAAGTTAATTTTCAGTGCTAGAAAGGTTGTTTGGCAATAACTAAAACTTGTCACGTTTAGTCTGTAGCTATGAGATAACTACAGGAACATCACTGTTTAATGTATTTGAATGGTGAGTCAGACGGTGAGATACTGTTATGCAGTTTTTAGAGGAGCAGAGCATCTCTGACGGCAACTTTCTGGTTTCTGCGTTTAACTGTACGTGTGGTTGCCGGACATTGCGGTCCAATCTTCACGTAAATAACGGTGAGCGCTGTTAGCCTCAGCATTATTTTTACTGTAAAATCCGTTCCATTGTTGCTGTGTTTGAACTTAACCAGTCAACATCTCTGAATTATTAATGTTCTGGAAACAAGAGTGACTATTTTTTTAAAGAAAAATAAGTGGGACATCATTACACGAGATTTGTATTCAGTAATTTATAAAGGAAATTATATGGTTATGCAATTGCATACAGCGGCTTTGGAAGAGAGTTCGATAGTCTTGTGGATTTTTCTAAATAAATAGGGTTATGGAACACTCGGTTGGATTGCAGAAAGGTTTTTGTGTCTCAATTGTTTGCATTGTGTATCGTAGATAAGACCAGAGTGTGGTACTACCAGTTAGTGTCAGCCTGTAGTTAGCTCTATAGTTACAGCTGTGCATTCATGAACAGTTTGCTGTTCTAGCAACACTGACTTTTATAGTTAGACTTGAATGACTGCTATACACCCTGGTAGTTCGAATTATATGCTGTGCTCTAATATTTCAAGCCCAATTTATTCTGTGGGACTTTGGGTAAAATGCTCTTGGTATTTATGCAAATGCTTTTGTGGCCCTTTAGAAAGCCCTCAATAGTTTTCCTAGTGTTCATGCACAAAGAAAATGCTAAAGAATATTATTTCTTTCAGTGCAGGGATTAGGATTTCTGCTGTTAGTTACTACCTTTTTTAGGCATTGCTGCATTTTGGGATTTAACATTTGATAATGCCACTGATGTGCAACAGGCTTTTCAAAGCTACTGGCCATCCTTGTGTCACTTGCAGTTTAATTTGATGAGCTTCTTAGTGAAACGATCTCTGAGACACTCCCTCAGAGTCGTGGATGACTTACTTCCACACTAAAAATGAGTTCTCGGGTGACTGAAGAGTCCGATGCGGGACCTACAGTCTCTGTCTCGTGGGGCAGGTGGTGGTTGAAGGGATGTTGGTTCAAGGGGTGGGTGGATGGGGTGCTTGGCTTGTCGAGCGTTCCTTTTGCTGTTTGTGCTTGGGCCTCCGCTTGCTCCCGGCGAAGAGACTCTGTGTTCAGCGCCTTCCCGGATGCTTCTCCACTTTGAGTGGTCTTGGGCCAGGTATTCCCAGGTGTCAGTTGCACTTTTTCAAGGAGGCTTTGAGGGTGCCCTTGAAGTGTTTCGTCTGCCTACCTGGGGCTCGCTTTCTGTGTCAGAGCTCAGAGTAGAGCGCTTGTTTTGGGAGTCATGTATCAGGTATGCGGACGATGTGGCCCGTCCATCGGAGCTGATCAAGTGTGGTCAATGCTTCGATGTTGGCCTGAGCAAGAACACTATCCTGCCAATCGATGTGCAGGATCTTTCGGAGGCAGCGCTTGTGGTACTTCAGTGCTTTGCAGTGCCTGCTGTTCATAATCCATGTCACTGAAGCATATAGGAGGGTGGGTATCACTACTGCTCTGTAGACTGAGGTTGGTGCTGGGTTTGAGGTCTTGGTCTTCAAACACACTCTTCCTCAGATGATTGAAGGCTGCACTGGCACAGAGATAGCGGTGTTGGATTTCGTCATCAATGTCTGCCCTTGCTGACGATAGGCTTCCGAGGAATGGAAAATGGTCCACGTTGTTCAGGGCCTCGTCATGAACTTTGATAATCGGGGGGCAGTACTGTGGCGGGGGCAGGTTGGTGGAGGACCTTTGTCTTATGAATGTTTAGTGTAAGGCCCATGTTCTTGTACACTTCTGTGGAAGTGTTGACGATGGTTTGGCGTTCAGCCTCCGAGTGTACGCAGAAGCAAGTGTCATCTGCGTACTGTAATCCAGTGACACAGGATGGGGCGACCTTGGATCTGGACTGGAGGCGATGGAGGTTGAGCAGTTTCCCGTTTGTTCTGTAGATTAGCTCCACTCCAGCGGGGAGCTTGTTAAAGGTGAGATGGAGCACTGAAGCAAGGAAAATCGAGAAGAGCATTGGTGCGATTTCACAGCCTTGCTTGACCCTGGTCGATACATAGGTTGGATCTGTGGTGGATCCTCTGGTCAGGATCACTACTTGCATGTCATCATGAAGCAGGTCGACGATGGTGACACATTTTTGAGGGCAGCCGGACTTAAGGAAGACTCTCCATAATCCCTCACAGTTGACAGTGTTGAAGGTCTTTGTGAGGTCAAACATAGAAACATAGAAAGTAGGTGCAGGAGTAGGCCATTCGGCCCTTCGAGCCTGCACCGCCATTCAATAAGATCATGGCTGATCATTCCTTCAGTACTCCTTTCCTGCTTTCTCTCTATACCCCTTGATCCCCTTAACTGTAAGGGCCATATCTAACTCCCTCTTGAATATATCCAGTGAACTGGCATCAACAACTCTCTGCGGCTGGGAATTCCACAGGTTAACAACTCTGAGTGAAGAAGTTTCTCCTCATCAGTCCTAAATGGCCTACCCCTTATCTTAAGACTATGTCCCCTGGTTCTGGACTTCCCCAACATCAGGAACATTCTTCCCACATCTATCCTGTCCAGTCCCGTCAGAATCTTATACGTTTCTATGAGATTCCCTCTCATCCTTCTAAACCCCAGTGAATAAAGGCCCAGTTGATCCAGTCTCTCCTCATATGACAGCCCAGCCATCCCTGGAATCAGTCTGGTGAACCTTCGCTGCACTCCCTCAATAGCAAGAACATCCTTCCTCAGACTAGGAGTCCAAAACTGAACACACTATTCCAGGTGAGGCCTCACTAAGGCCCTGTACAGCTGCACCAAAACCTCCCTGCTTCTATATTCAAATCCCTTAGCTAGGAAGGCCAACATACCATTTGCCGTCTTTACCACCTGCTGTACCTGCGTGCCCACTTTCAGTGACTGATGAACCATGACACCCAGGTCTCGCTGCACCTCCCCTTTTCTTAGTCTGCCGCCATTCAGATAATATTCTGCCTTCGTGTTTTTGCCTCCAAAATGGATAACCTCACATTTATCCACATTATACTACATCTGCCATGTATTTGCCCATTCACCTAACCTGTCCAAGTCACCCTGCAGCCTCTTAGTGTCCTCCTCACAGCTCACACCGCCACCCAGTTTAGTGTCATCTGCAAACTTGAAGATATTACACTCTATTCCTTCATCCAAATCATTAATGTATATTGTAAAGAGCTGGGGTCCCAGCATTGAGCCCTGCGGCACTCCACTAGTCACTGCCTGACATTCTGAAAAGGACCCGTTTATCCCGACTGTTTCCTGTCTGCCAACCAGTTCCCTATCCGCGTCAGTATATTACCCCCAATACCATGTGCTTTGATTTTGCACACCAATCTCTTGTGTGGGACCTTTTCAAAAGCCTTTTGAAAGTTCAAATACACCACATCCACTGGTTCTCCCTTGTCTACTCTGCTAGTTACATCCTCAAAAAATTCCAGAAGATTCGTCAAGCATGATTTCCCTTTCATAAATCCATGCTGACTTGGTCCGATCCTGTCACTGCTTTCCAAATGCGCTGCTATTTCATCCTTAATGATTGATTCCAACATTTTCCCCACTACTGATGTCAGGCTAACTGGTCTATAATTACTCGTTTTCTCTCCCTCCTTTTTTAAAAAGTTGTGTTACATTCGCTACCCTCCAGTCCATAGGAATTGATCCAGAGTCGATAGACTGTTGGAAAATGATCACCAATGCATCCACTATTTCTAGGGCCACTTCCTTGAGTACTCTGGGATGGAGACTATCAGGCCCTGGTGATTTACCAGACTTCAATCCCATCAATTTCCCGAACACAATTTCCCACCTAATAAGGATATCCTTCAGTTCCTCCTTCTCACTAGACCCACTGTCCCCTAGTAACTTCGGAAGGCTATTTGTATCTTCCTTCGTGAAGACAGAACCGAAGTCAAAGAAGGCCTTGTAGAAAGGTTTGGTGCTGTTGCCTGCATTTCTCTTGAATTTGACGCGCGGTGACGATCATGTCCATTGTGTCCCTTAGTGAGTGGAATCCGCATTGTGACTTTGGAAGGAGCTCTTCAGCCACAGGGAGAAGGCGATTGAAGAGGATTCTTGCAATGACTTTCCCTGTGGCAGACAGCAGGGAAACTTCTCTAATTAAAGCAATCGGACATGTTCCCTTTCTTGAGGATGGTCACGATTACGGCATCTGAGATCTCTTGGCATGCTCTCCACCTTCCAGATAAAGAGGAGTTTGTGTATTCATGCAGTAGTGCTCCTCCGCCATGTTTAAGTGCTTCGGCGGGGATTCCATCTGCTCCTGAGGCCTTGGTGTTCTTCAGTTGTCAGATGTCCTTCTCAACCTCCTGCCGGGCTGGGTTTGTGCTAAGGTGATGGTGGGTACTATGCTGCGGAATGGAGTCAAGGACACTCACGTCGAAGACAGAATCTCTGAAGTACTCCTTCCAGCGACCTCTGTCCTTGATGAGCACATCTCTGTTCTTGGCCCGCAGTGGGGTAGGGTCTTGGGTGCTTGGGCCATAGGTAGTCTTGACTGCGCTGAAGAATCCCCGCATGTCATGGTTGTCGGCTAGTTGCTGGATTTCCTGCGCTTTCTCCACCCACCATCTGTTCTTTAGGTCGTGAGTTTTTTGCTGGACCTCTGCCTTCAGACGTTTGTAAAGTTGCTTTTTTGCTCTCGTTGTGTTGCTGTTTCCAGTTGAAGAATGCCTTGCACTTGCGGCTTATTAGCTACTGGATCTCCTGGTCGTTCTCGTCGAACCAGTCTTGGTGTTCATGGTCCAGTGAAGAGCGTTTCTTCACAGGTGCTAATTATGCAGGCCTTGAGGGCAGACCAGGCACTGTGGACACTCTGCGTCTCTGGATCACTGGGAATTGCCACGTTGGTAATGAGGCACTGGCTGAATAGTGCTTCCTTAGCAGGGTCTTTGCGTGCTCCCGCGGTGATTTTCCTGTGCCATTATTTCTGTTGCCACCGCTGTTTTGGGGCTAACTTGATGGAGATGACAGATTAAGCGATGGTCCGTCCAGCAGTCGTCGGCTCCTGTCATGGCATGAGTGCTTTGCATGTCCTTGTGGTCCCTCGCTCGGATGATGACGTAGTCGAGTAGGTGCCAGTGTTTGGAGTGAGGGTGTTGCTATGATGCCTTGTACTTGTCTCTCTGATAGAGCAAGATGTTGGTCATGACAAGGTCATGTTCTAAGCATTTCGTCAGGAGGAGGGTACCGCTGGTGTTGGTTTTCCCTACCCCCTCTCTGCCGATCACACCTCCCCAGAGGTCTGTGTCCTTTCCAACTCTGGCGTTGAAGTCGCCAAGGAGGATCAGCTTGTCGTCTTGTTGATATGAGGGACAGTGATTTTTCAAGGCTGGCGTAGAATTCCTCTTTGGCTTCGTCTGCGTTGGGGCATACGCGCTGATGACTGCAGCGCACTGGTCCCGTGCTAGGGTGCACCAAAGGGTCATGAGGCGTTCGTTTAGCCCGCAAGGGGAATGTCTCAGACGGCTAACTAGTTTATTTTTCATGGCGACGCCTACCCCATGGAGGAAGGTTTACCTTTTCTCTGCTCCCGGCCTCTCCGCTGGGCTCGTCCTCGCTCCAAAGACATGGCACCAATCAGTTTCTTGGATTCCGGTGACGTCGATTTTTGTCGCCCCCTTCGCATTTGTCACCCTCTGGTGGTCAGCTCATGCTTTTCCCTTCGGTGGTTAGTTCCTGGTGCTCCTCTGTTCCCACCCCAGTCGGCTCTAGGCATTGCAGAATGTCAGTGTGTACACCAGGAGGGAATCAATTGGCGTATGGTAGCCTAATGGTTATGGTGCTAGACTTAAGTTCCAATCTCAACGTGGCATGTTGTAAAATTGAATTAAATCTGGTAATCTGTAGGCCCACAAGAAAATGACCAAGATCACTGGCAAATTGTCTTAAAAACCCAACTGGTCCACTAAAGCCCTTTAAGGAAAAGAACCTGCCATATCTAATCAGTTTGGTCTGTGTGGCTCCATTTTCTCACTGTGGTTTACTCTAAGCACCCAGAGAACCTGGGGGTGGATGTCACTCACATCCCTAAAGCATTTAAAAAAAAAACCATTACATCGGATACCCTAAACTTTTACCACATAGTATATCTTTTGAAACAAGCTATATGGTCTGAGCAATTTGAACTATCCAACCTTTGTATTTGCAGCGTTAACACAAGACAGCTCCCTCTGGACAATATTCCTTTTTTAAAATGTTGTTCAAAGTAGGCAGACTATTAATATTAAAAACATTATATATGTAATGTATGTACATAAGGTCTGCCCACCACCAGGTGGCACTACCGTTGGAGGTCCTAGGGTCATAGGTACACTCATGCTGAGCCCGGTATATAACCTGAACTTCACCTTTGTATATTCACTTCTGGAAGCCATTAAAGACTGACCTGGTTACACCTAGTCACTGGCTCACAGTACGGAGTTTATTGTGTTATTTCATACACGACAACTGGCGACGAGGCAAATACGAACCCACGCAACAGTATGACGAGCACAGCACGATCGAGTACTGTTTGAATCTCTCGAGAATTCCATGAAGGAGAGGATTGGGGCGATTTCACGGATCATCTTGACCAATATTTTGTAGCAAATGACCTAAACAAAGACGAGGATGCAGAGAAGCGCAGTTCTTCTCGGTGTCTGTGGCCCCACGATCTATGTACTCAGCAAAAATCTGTTCCCACCCACTCTTCCTACAGAAAAGGATTACAAAGAACTGTGTGCTCTAGTTCGGGAACACCTTAAACCCACGGAAGGAATCCTCATATCCAAATATCGCTTCTATACACACATTCATCCAGAAGGCCAGGACGTAGCGGCATTTGTTGCCGACCTGAGGCGTCTTGCAGGGCCTTGCAAATTGAGCCTGTGTTGGAAGACTTGCTGCGTGATCTTTTTCATGATCGGTGTCAACCACAAGGCGATCTTAAGTAAGCTGCTGGCTGCGGAGACGCCGGACCTCAGCAAGGTCGTCGCCGTCGCCCAGGCTTGCATGTCCACGCAGAAAAGCATGAAGCAGATATCTTGACAAAACAGGAACTCCTAGGCAAGTACTGTGTACAAAATTGTATCAACGGCTGGCAGAGCTGCACATGGCAGGGCCTACTCAACTGCATCTGGAAGACAGGAGCGGCTCAAAGTTCGCCATCGAGGGCCTACTCAACTGCGTATGCAACAACGGGAGCCGCTCAAAGCCCGCCATTGGGCGCACATACGAGCTCAACGTGTTGGCGTTGCGTGGGCAATCACTGACCCCATCAGTGCCGCTTCAGGCAGTATGTATGCAGAGTGTGCAAAGACGGGGCATCTTCAGCGGACGTGTCTGCAGCGGAGCAAGTGAGCTGCGACACACCACGTGGATGATCAATTCAGCGTGGATCTTGCGATGCAGCCCGAGGCATTTGAGAGCTCAGAGGAGGAAGTGTATAGTGTACGTGCGTTCCTAACAAAGAGCCAACCGATGATGGAGGTAAAATTAAACGGCGTGCTGGTATCCATGGAATTAGATACTGGTGCGAGTCAATCGATAATGAGCCAGAGGACTTTGGAAAACTTGTGGAGACCAAGGCAGAGCCACCCAAGCTGATGGTGATAAATGCGAAGTTGCGTACCTACGCCAAAGAGCTCATACCAGTGATCGGTAGTGCAGCAGTAAGAGTGTCGTACAAGGGAGTGGTTCGTGATCTACCGTTATGGATTATCCCGGGCAACGCCCCCATCGTTATTCGGCAGGAGTTGGCTTGAGAAAGTAAAATGGAAATGGTGTGATATCAAAGCTTTGTCATCAGCGGATGATGATTTGTGTGCTCAAGTGCTGAGCAAATGACCCTCACTGCTTGAATCTGGAAATGGCAGCTTCAAGGGAGCCAAGGTGCAGATTCACCTAGGCCCATCCATCTCAAAGCCAGGGCAGTCCAGCACATGATGAGAGAAAAGGTCGAGCTCGAATTGAACAGGCTACAATGCGAGGGGGTCATTTCACTGGTCGAATTTAACAAATGGGCCAACCCCATTGTTCCGGTGTTAAAGAGCGACGGCACGGTCAGGATTTGTGGAGACTGCAAGGTCATGATCAGCCGAGTTTCAAAACAAGATCAGTACCTGCTACTGAAAGCTGATGACCTGTTTGCAACGCTAGCTAGGAGAAAATGGTTCACCAAATTGGATCTAATGTCGGCCTACATGACACACGGACTGGTTGAATCATCAAAAAAACTTGCGTGTATCAACACGCACAAAGGACTGTTTATTTACAACAGGTGCCCTTTTGGCATTTGTTTGGCGGCAGCCATATTTCAGAGAAACAGAGAGCCTATTGAAATCCATCCCCAGGACTGTGGTATTCCAAGACGACATCCTAGTCACAGGTCGTGATACTGCCGAGCACCTGCACAATCTGGAAGAGGTTCTGAGTCGTCAGGACAAAGTGGGACTTGGGCTGAAACGTTTGAAGTGCGTTTTCATGGCACTAGAGGTCGAATTCCTTGGACGTAGGCGTGGAATCACGCCTACAGACGCAAAAACAGAGGCCTTCAAAAATGCGCCCAGGCCCCAGAATGTGACGGAGCTGCGTTCGTTCCTGGGTCTTCTCAACTACTTCGGTAACTTCTTACTCAAATTGAGCACAGTATTAAAGCCTTTGTACAAGCTACTCAGGAAAGGAGACGACTCGGTGTGGGGTGAACTTCAAGACAGAGCCTTTGAGAAGGCTAGAAATCTGTTGTGTTCCCACAAGCTACTGGTACTGTATGACCCTTGCAAGCGTATAGTTTTGGCCTGTGATGCGTTGTCCTATGGGGTCGGCTGTGTACGCCAGCAAGCCAATGAGTCAGGCAAACTACAACCAGTTGCATACTCGTCTCGAAGCCTGTCCAAGGTGGAAAGAGCCTACGGCATGGTAGAGAAAGAGGCTTTAGCATGTGTTTATGGGGTTTTAAAAAAAAAAAATGCACCAGTACCTGTTTGGGCTTCGCTTCGAGCTGGAAACCGATCACAAGCCGGTTATATCGTTCTCGGAACATAAAGGTATCAACACCAACGGAGAACTACTCATGGTCATGGATGACTTTGAGAGTGAAGGATCGCCTATCACTGCTCAACAAGTTAAGACCTGGACCAGCCAGGATCCGACCTTATCAGTTGTAAAACGTTGCGTTCTTAACGGGGACTGGTCGACCATCCCCAAGGAAATGGGTGATGAAACCAAACCGTACAGCCGTCGCAAAGGTGAGCTTTCCATCCAGTCCGACTGTTTCCTGTGGGGTAATCGTGTTGTAATGCCCAAGAAAGGCAGGGCGAGATTTATACGGGAGTTACATAGTACGCATCCTGGTATTGTCATGATGAAGGCCATCGCCAGGTCCCATGTTTGGTAGCCTGGCATTGAGTGCATCAGTGCAGCACTTGCATGCAGTTAAGCAATGCCCCAGAGGAAGCTCCGCTCAGTCTGTGGTCATGGCCATCCAAACCGTGGTCTAGAATCCACATCGACTTTGTGTGGCCCCCCTCCTCGGTAAAATGTTTTTTGTGGTGGTGGATGCATACTCCAAATGGATAGAATGTGTGATCATGTCATCCAGCACTTCCACTGCCACTATTGAGAACGAGAGAGCCATGTTTGCCACATATGGTCTGCCAGACATCGTTGTCAGCGACAGCGGACAGTGTTTCACGAGCCTGGAGTTTCAAGAGTTTGTGAAAGGCGACGGCATAAAACATGAGGGGTCAGGCCCGTTCAAACCCACGTCCAATGGTCAAGTGGAGCATGCAGTTCAAACCATCAAGCAGAGTCTGAAATGCATAAATCAAGGTTCCTTGCAGACACACCTGTCATGTATATTGCTCATTTACAGGACAAGGCCACACGCACTCACCGTGGTCCTGCCTGTGGAACTATTGATGGAGAGGCCTCAAAACCAGGCTCTCTCTAGTCCATCTTGACCTTGACATCGGGTTTCGACGTGATCGTTAACGCCTGCAGTGGTATCACAACCGCACCGCAGTGTCATGCGACATATCTGTAAATGTTCAAGTGTATGTACCTACCCATGGTCAAGGGCCCAAGTGGCTCCTGAGCAATGTTACGGATAAGGAGGGTAACCAGGTGTGTGTGGTTAAGCTCAAGAATGGGCAGATGTGCAGGAAACACATTGATCAAATCAAGCTAAGACACACTGATGAACCGGAACAGTTGGAAGAAGACACCGCGAGCTTAGACGACCAAACAACTCACGTCCAGCCATCCGAAGGACCCACTGTGGTCAATGACCAGCCCCAAGTCGTGAGAGACTTGGAAAGCACTGGGATTGTACTGAGACAGTCTACCAGCGAGTGAAGGGCTCCGGACCGTCTGAACTTGTAATATGGACTTGTGCCAAGTACTGGGGGGAAATAATGTAATGTATGTACATAAGTTCTGCCCACCGCTAGGTCCTAGAGTCATAGGTACGCTCGTGCTGGGCCCAGTATCTCTCCTGAATTTCACCTATATCTTCACTTTTGGAAGCCATTAAAGATTGACCAGGTTACATCTAGTCACTGGCTCATAGTACGGAGTTCATTGTATCATTTCATACACTACAGTATATAGTGACGATTTCTGTTCTAAAAATAAAGATTCTGGTTTATTTTAAATCCACACATTCTTTTGTGGCAGAGAAGGAGTGTTTTTTGAGATATGTAGGCTAATAAACTTGGAAAGGCAATTTTAAAATAAAAACATATATAGTTAATACCCAATGATCCTATAGCTATCGTAATGCACTTGCCATACAGAACAAGAGATCCCAGGTTTGATCCTTAGCCTGTGGTGAATTATCTAGAATTCAGGTTCCTGGCTATTATGCATTAACGCCTGCTGAATCTGCGTGTTTAAATGCTGAATGAGAATAGGGTAGAGCTCACAATAACAACCTCTACTTGCAGACTTTGCTTGCCAGATAGGTGAGGTTGTGGAGGCCTGTTTGGAAGCATACTGCTTTGGAAAAAGGTAGGTCAGAGGGGTTATTTTGAACTTTAATCCATTAAATTTGCACATATCTAATTGCTGCAATCTGTTTTTGCCAGCTCTGGCAGCAAAGCCAGCTGCCCCTCTATCTCTATCCCTTGTAGTTTCCTATAGTGATCCCTAGAAGAGTATTGTTTCAAACTGTTGAGTAAGAAATGTAGAAAGTTCCAGCTCTTTGCCTCTCATCAAATAACAAAATACAAAGTATAAATGTAAAATCCATGCATGACTGTAGGCCCCAATACATCCAATAAATAGTGTAGTGTAGTTTGGTGTGGAACAACAGACTGTTGTAATATAGGTAAATACAGTAAAATTATTTATAGCTTGTTCATTTGTGTGGTTGTAAATTTAATCTATTTGCTAATGTCAGGCAGAAGTATTGGCTAATGGCAGGGTCAATTTAGCATTGCGTGTTATATTTGTATGCTTTGTGACCAACATGAAATTTGCCCTTTAGGTGAGAGGCTTACAGAAATGGTAAATGGAAGTCAACGCAAGATAGACCAAAGGCAAGGGGGGATATTAGCAGAGCAATGAATGCAGGAAGACATTTTATTTTTTAAAAAAAAGTGATTAACAATACGAAGTTAATTGTTAAATGATATTTAAAATCCAATTAAAACTCACTTAAAAAATTTTACTTTTACATTTTCTCTTCCTGTTTTAATGAAAATCAAAACTTGAACTACAGCAGCAAAGTCCATGTGGAAATTTGAACCAGTGGAAAGTTGAGTGTGGTTTTCATTCACGCAGATTAAATTAATAAATCTTGATGCATTTACTTGCCCACATTTTCCCCCTATCTGGATATGTTACTTTGTCTAATAACATTGATGTGCTATACAAATTCTCAGACATGAATATTTAAATGTCACTATTGAAGATGCATAAGAATTTACTGTTCCCATTGTTTGGCAGTATTTAAACATATCTTAACATTTTCTTTTCACTGTTGTTGTATTGAAATAATTTAGTTTATTACCATATTAACTGCCGGTGCCCAGAATTGAGAATATTTTTTGACATTGGTAATACTGCAGTGCATTTCAACAGTGGATATACATATGGATGTATAATGCTGCTGGAAAAATAGTCTGTGCATTGAGTTTTGTTTATTCCCAGCTGGTCTGCTAGTCCAGTGATTTTCCATGATGGTACTGTTAAAACACACAATACAAGGCTGATGCTTCATTTGCCTCATCCAGTGGTGAATACCTTCTGCTGTCTTGATGCATCTGTGGACCATTCACCAGTTGAAGTTGAGTCATCATAATGAATTGAAAGAAAATAGATAAGATTTTCTTTTTAATTATCCCAGAATTCAATGTAATATAATCTATTATAAGTACACCATTTCAGCAGTAGAAATATTTGTTTAACTGTGATAACATTCCTCTGGTTTCTAGACCTACATTTTGCTCAAGAATGCAAGCAACAACATTGAGAAGTTAAGACTTCAACTGGGTGAATTGTAAATAACATCGGATCTTGTAAATTTTGAACTTTAAAAAAAAAATGAAGTTTCAAATCATTATTAATCTTTACATTTTTATTTTTTCCTTATGTTCTGGGGTAGAGAATGCCAAAGATTCACAACCCTCTGAGTAAAGAAAATTCTCATCTCAGTCCTAAATGGCCAAAGATCTTGTACAAGTTCAACATTGTCTCATTGCTTTTTGCATTGTCTTTCAAATACACCTTGGTTTGAGGTTTTGTGAGGAAGTGACAAACATTGACCGAAGGAAGCTTGATGGTTATTGCCTGCACAGAATCCAAGAGCGTTTTTGATGAAGCTCATCATAAATGTACATCAAAACAAAAATAGATACCATTGTATTATTGGGAGTGGTTGAAATTATATATTGTGTGGTTATTAGCCAGGAGTTCATGTAGGTATGATGGTGAGTGGGGTTCCTCACGATGTGTGATGGGTTCTTTACTAATTTTATTAATGATTTTATGGACATTAGTAATATTACTAAATTTACAAATTAAACAATAATCCCACAAGGTATAGCAATAAGAGAGATTAGCAGGTTGTTGGCTGATTTAGATAAATTAAGTGAATTAACTCAAATTATGAAATTAGGAAAATGTTATGTAACGCAACTGAGATAATCTTGGATAAAGTGTCTTGAATGTTTCTTAGCATGTATATAATAAATGAGGCTTGCAGATGCTAAATGTTTTTAAATATTTTTAACAAATATAAATATAAATTCATAAAGAAAATAACTGCAGCATTGTGATGGGTGCAACTATATGTGCTCTCTGAAAGATCTGGTTTACTTGGATTACATAGTACAGCACAGAAACAGGCCATTCAGCCCAACCAGTCTATGACGGCATTTATGCACCACTCGAGCCTTCTCCCGTCTGTCCAAATCGAACTCTCTTGGCATAATCCTCTATTCCCTTGTCCCTCATATGCTTATCAAGCCTCCCCTTAAATACATCTATAATATTTGCCGCAACTATTTGTGGTAGTGAGTTCCAAATTCTCACTGCCCTTTTGGGTAAAGAAGTTTCTTCTGAATTCCCGATTTGTTTTGTTGGTGTCTATCTTATATTGATGGGCTCTAGTTATGCTCTTCCCCACAAATGGAAACACACTGTGTATTTACTCTATCAAAACATTTCATAATTTTAAAGACCGCTATCAGGTCACTAACCAGCCTTTTTTTCCCAAACGAAAAGAGACCTAGCCTGTTCATCCTTTCCTATAGGTATACCCTTGCCTTTCTAGTATCATCCTTGTAAATATTCTCTGCACCCTCTCTAGTGCCTCTGTTTTTTATAATATGGCAACCAGATTTGTACATAGCACTCCCAATTGTGGTCTAACAAAGGTTCAATACAAGTTTAGTATAACTTCACTACTTTTCAATTCTATCCCTCTAGAAATAAACCCTCGTGCTTGGTTTGCTTTTTATGACCTTGTTAACCTGTGTCGCTACTTTTAGCGATTTGTACTCTGAGATACCTTTGCTCCTCTACCCCACCTAGACTCGCACCTCCAAGTAATAATTCTTCCTACCAAAATGTAATCTCATACTTATCTGTGTTGAAATTCATTTGCCAATTATATGCCCATTCTGCAAGTTTATTAATGACCACCTGTAATTTGTTGCAGTCCTCCTCAGTATTGACACCCCCCCCCCCCCCCCAAATTTGGTGTCATCTGCAAATTTAGAAATTGTGTTTTTGATAGTCTAAATCATTAATATAAATTGTAAACAACAGTGGTCCCAGCACTGATCCTTGTGGAACACCACTACCCACCTTCTACTACTGTTTGTGCCCAGTTGGTGTTTTCCTCTTTGAAACAATTTGGAACACCATATCTTCCAGTTCCACATTTGTGAATTGGGCATGATGCACAGTGCCACAAGTTGTTGCCTTTACTGTAAGGGTACTAAGATCTTCTGGCTCACTAGAGGGCTGATTGACTGACTTCTACTTCAAGTGATGCATTGCTTGGTGTTGCCAACACCACAGATTCTTTTATCTTGCTTAAGGTCTTCCAATACGCCTCCAGAATTTAATCTATCTGACTGAGACAAATTTGAATGTTGTAGAGAATATTTAATATTCCTATATGCAGCGCAGGCTGCAAGTCATTCTTAAATCAGCAACACCAACATTTGGAATGAGTATTTGTATTCCAGACACTATGCTAGTTTAATCATTAGTCTAAACCGATTAGAAACCAACCCTCCATAATTCAGTTACATAAAATTTCCAAGTAGATTTTTAATCCTATCGTGGTAGGAACAACTTCGATAATGAACCAAATTCCTAACATTTGTGTATCTTACTAGCACATTTACACAGCGTTGCTTGTTTGCATATCTGTTGTCCGCATACTGCCATTTTGGAAGATAAATTGGAGGTTATGCATGTATTGCTACACAAAATTACATAAATCTGATGCAACATTTTTCTGTCAGGGAGTTGTATACATGCCTACTTACTGTACAATGTTTTTCATTGTTGCAATCTAAAAGATATGCCTGTGTCTACTTTCTTCTCTTTGCTACATTCTCTTTGCTACATTAATGGGACCTGCTAAGGATGTGGTCATGTTGCTGTGGATTATGCTTACGCAAACGGTGTCAGGTTTCAAGATTGATTTGAGTGCAGATGAAAGATGAATCCTCTTTGCTTTCCCATTTCACTCCATTTTGGTTAGTTTGCAAGTGTTCTTCTTTGTATTGTCTCTATTCTCTGCACTTTGCATATTCATAGTTTAAAAAAAAATTTCCACATGTGTGGAATTTGAACCAAGTGGAACATGGTATAAATACCACAAAGGATCCTACACCAAATGCTTGCCATTGTAAGATATATTGCTAGTGTTACAGCTTCTGTCACTGTTTTCCACAAGTAATGTTACTTTGAAATGTTTTGTACTTGTGTTTGGACTTTATGTTTTCAAAGATAACTTATAGAATCATAGAATAATACAGCATGAAGGAGGCCATTCAGCCCATCTTGTCTGTGCAGGCTCTTTGAAAGAGCTATCCAATTAGTCTCATTCCCCTGCTATTTCCCATTAATCTTGAACATTCTTTCCTTCAAGAATTTATCCAATTCCCTTTTTGAAAGTTATCATTGAATCTGTTTCCACCACCCTTTTAGGCAGTGCATTCCAGATTATCATAACTCGCTACGTAATATTTTTTTTCCTCATGTCACCACTGGTTCTTTTGCCAATTACCTTAAACCTGTGCCCTCTGGTTACTGACCCTTCTGCCACAAACAGATTCTTAATTACTCTATCAAAACCCACAACAACTTATATTTGTATAGGGCCTTTAATGTAAAATGTGCCAACGTGCTCTACAGGAACATTATAAAACAAATTTTGACACCGAACCACAAGGAGATATTGGGGCAGATGACCAAAAGTTTGGTCGATGAGGTAGGTTTTGAGGAGAGTTTTAAAGGAGAAAAGAGTGACACAGGTTTAGTGCAAAAATTCCAGTAGGCCTTGGCAGCTGAAGGCATGGCCACCAATGGTGGAGTGAATAAATTGGGGATGCTCAAGAGGGCAGAATTAGAAGAGCGCAGATATATCTCTGTGGGTTGTGGGGCTAGAGCAGATAAGAGATTAGGAGGGCCGAGACCATGAAGGGATTTGAAAATGAGAATTTGAGAGATGAGGAGGGATTTCTTCCCTCAGAAGGTTGTAGATTTTTGGAATTCTCTACTCCTCCAAAGGGCTATGGAAGTTGAGAAGTTGAGTCAGAGTATACTCAAGGCTGCGATATAGATTTTTGGAGTCGAGGGGAAATCAAAGGATATGGAGATCGGGTGGGAAAGTTGAGTTTGAAGGTCAGCCATGATCTTATTGAATGGCGGAGAAGGTCCAGGAGGGCTGTTTGGTCGTCTACTGCTCCTAATTATGTTATGTTATCCCTGCCCTTCAGTTCAACCTCCGGTTACTATACACTTTTCCCCTCTTTCTCTGTTATTCTCTGGTGCCTGTGTCGGCTCATGCAGCTCAACTGCAGTACCAAAGCATTGTTTCTGACTCTGTGGTTGTGCTCCTCTTTGGAGTTTGATGGACAAGACTGCAGTTGCTGAATACTTCAGAAAATGGACACAGTTGACAGGTTCCATTACAGAAACACACATCAGGAGCAGCGAGATTAATGGGAAGATATGTTATGCAAGGAGAATAGTAACATACAAGTGTAGATAACATTCAGTAAAAAAGAGGTAGACTTGCAGGAAGAGAGTAACACACAGTGTGCAAAAAGGAGAGTGTGTAGCACAGACCCAGGAAAACGATAGAGCAACTCTTCCAGGAGTCCTTGTTGGGAAATATTGGTATATATGGCTATTTCATACATCTGATGTAAAACAGGCCTACATGTACGAGTGTCTCCCAAAACACGAGCCACAGTGGTGGTCAGGTTATTTGCAACCTAAATATTTGATGTCCAGAAAGAACGTGCTACACAAGTTGCATCAGTGAATCATACCAACCTCAGTCTTGCAAGCCTAAGCCCACCATTAAGTTCTCCTGACCCCATCCATTCTTGTGAATAACTGAAGCCCTCGAGACAACTGAAAGGCTTTGATGGAGAGAGGGTGCCATAATGTCAACTCAATACAGGTAACATTACAAAGAAATGCTGTGCTGTAGGCCCCAAATTACCTGTGAGCAATACCATGTGAGATCCTGTAATTTAAAAGAAAAAACTCGGCAAAGATACAATACCTAATACTATATATTTATTTTACAGTAAGATAAATTTTAGAGATGTTACTTTTATTTAAATGAAATATTTATTTAATTGTACTTCTTCCCTTTTTTTATATAAAAAAAAATAGGACTTCATGACCTGGGCAGATGATGCTAAGGAGGAAGGCTTTGTCCTCGTATCGTTTGGAGCTGGTGTGAAGTATCTGTCTGATGACGTTGCACACAAATTAGCAGGAGCTCTGGCGAGACTTCCTCAGAAAGTGATGTGGAGGTATATATATGGGAGAAAGGGGAGTGGGGAGATGGGTGGAGGAAAGCAGTGAAGCAATTGCTCATCAAATGAATTGAATTACTACTTGGGCATTGTTCTTTGCAATGTGCATTTTAAACCTACAGCCAGAGCTTTCAAGTGTACTTTCATTATATACATCAAGGTAATTTCACAGTTTCTATAAATGAATAGAAAAGCCATGAAAGCTTTATGATTCAGATGATAAAAATAAGTATGAAATATTTTCAACTTTAAACCTCAATGTCCAATTGTAATACAATAGAAGTGCTTGTGCATCAACATGAGGGCTTATGTTAGTGTAAAGGTTATGTTTTCTGTAAGTATAAACAGATCCAGTAAGTTGATTACTACTATCAGAGCTCCCATAGTGCTGTTTATGATGAATTAGATGGCACGTGTTATATAAGGTGGGGGAGTGGGTTAAGGGTTCACATCTCCACTCACCTGATTAAGAGGTTTATAAGGTACCAGCTCAGTAAAGTATATGTTTATTGATTGGCTCCTGTAATTATAAATAAGCAATGTGTTTCTTAACCACTGCAGATACATAAAGATCTTTTGTTTTTCTCATTATTTAAGTAAATCTTTTCATATCTTATGGGGAAAGTTTTTTTTCACTGGAGATATCGTGGGCAAACTCTCATTTTTCCTTCTTTTCCAATTGTCTCAAAAACAGTACTTCAACTACCAAGAAGTTCTGCTAAAACAAAAGGGACTTTTCAGAACCACCATCCAAACACTGCAATCCTTCCAGAATTCCTGCTGTCATTTTTTGCTGGCTGCAAACATAAATAAAATAAATTAACCTGGTGTAAGCATTTAAAATACAACACAAAATATAAAAAGTAGACAGTACCAAATTGCAATGAGGAAAGTGTCATTAGTCACGTAACATGCTGTATTTGCCAAATTAAGCAACTCCCTGAATATAATGTCTTTTTTCTGGAAAATTATTTCAGAAAACGTTGAAAGTTCATGCTGTATCTTTTTTTTTCAAATCCTGTTAATTGTACTTGCGCTGCATCAAAGCATGATTTCCCAGGACATTTTTTCCCATTTTGAATCCATACTCTGGAGAGAAGGTGGAATCGGGACTACAAATGATAAGTCCTCACGTTTTTTTGAATGGCCGAGTTTGCTGTCATTTAAAAAATAATGTTGAGTTGGCATGTATGTTAGCGGGGAATTGTTTATAAATTGACCCTCGAATTCTCAAGCGTCATAGGCCTCTGACTGAAAATGTTGAGCATATTTTAAGTACAGAAAATGTGTATATTATATTACAAACATTACCTTACCGCTGAGATTTAAAGATGGTGGCTCAAACAATATTTTAATCAACTTTTGGAGCTTTGTTGCTAATTTGTGCCCACCACGCATTGATTGTTTTCACGTGCCCAACAGTTATCATTGGAAATTTATGTTCATTTTGCCTCCGTTTGGGCTCAAAATTGCCTAGGAGTCGCTCTGTTTTGTTGGAGAACTTTATTTTTCTGGAGTATCTTAAAAATCCCCATTTTGCACATTCACTTTGAGCCAGTGTAAATGAGTTAGTTACGACTTTTTTAGTTTAGTTTTAGTTTTTTTCAAAAGGGTGCGTTACCAGCCACCAATGCCCGTCTTGGCCATTTAAGCCACTTTGGACAGCTAATAGTTACTCTAAACTAACTTAGCAGTACCTCCTGCTCATAATTAAGGAAAGTCTTGAGTAGGCTCATTAAAATTACTGGTTACACAGTTATCACCCGCCCCTCTCTCCCCGGATCAAAACTCAAACCGCCTCCCCCCCCGGATCAAAACCCACTCCCCCCGCACCCCCGATCATTCCTCCTCCTCTTCCCCCCCTCTTTTTCCCCCCCCCTCCCCAATCAAAACTCTCCCCGCACCAACTTCTTGTAGCCTTAGCCCGGGAAGGCAGTGAGCTGGCCTGTGCGGCAGACCACTCGGCCCAGGATAGGGGCGGCACGCACATCGGGTCCCATGCTGCAGCACACCATCATCATCATCGGCAGGAGCTACTGCGCATGCGTGAACGCTCCAGTGTGCATGCGGAGAGCTGCCAGTACTGTTTCGCGTAGGGCCCTAGCTCCGCCCCCTAATCGACAGAGTACGCCGCGCCAAGCCATGGGAGAGGCCACAGAGCAGCCAGAATCCGGAGTCATCTTTTTGGCACCGTTTTGAGCCCACAAAGTCGGCGCATCTCTGATGAGAGCGTCAAAAAATGGATGGGCCAATTTTGAACCTATAGAGTGGTACATTCCCCAACTATTAAGTTCTGTGATTTATTGTTTCACAAATGACATTTTAGTTAAATTTATGCTTGTAAAACAAATTTGCATAATATAAGTGTAATACCAGAAGTTACCCCTGGAGTATGATGAACAAAATATGTGGCAGATGCAAGATATATCCCGTGGCATCATACAAGATATTGTGCAGTTGTGAGCTATAGGCCACAAAGTTTAATTACCGTGAAGTAAACTTTGGGTGAAGTTAGAGTTTAAATGTTCTTTGGGTTTAAGGTTGCAACCCTGTTCTCCTTTTTCTGATGAGCGTACATCAGTTGGTTCACTGAAAGGATAGAGATTCTGATGCCTATGCCAAATTAATACCTTTGTTTCTCTGCCTCTTTTTGAAATGTGATACAGAAATTTGAGTGTGATGCTTGTTGTGATCGACAGGAAATAGACACTAGATGCATCAATTTCTATAATTACAAATCCACCATGACTTTGCTCAACGTGATTTGGAGGATATGAGCGTACGAAGGTGACTGGCACATGCTCCATCAAGGCCTGTCCCCTCATGCGGAATGGCTGGAGCATCATGACTAGACACTTCCATTTCCCCCCCCGTCCCCCCCCCAAAAAAAAAACCATCCTGCAGCCATTTAATGTCCTGGGAGAGACAAAAAAAAGAAACCCAGGATCAATAAGGGAATAAATTCCTCTCCGATCCCCTCAGATGATTGAAACCAATTAAGGAGATCATGTGTTATTGTTTAATCCACTTGGCTTCTATATAATGCGATCTTTGCCCCAGTCAAGAACTGGTTCACCTCCCTATTGAAGACATGTAAAGAGTCAACACATGCCACACCAGCAGGCAATCATTCGGAGGCTCACTATTCAGTTTTGCGTAATTTAATCGCATCTCCCCAATCTGTCTAACTGGAATGGTCTATCAGTAGGCACACTATCCAGCCCTTACAACATAATTATGAAATTGTAACAGGTCTCCTCACTCCACACAACTCGAGTAAATGGGATATTGTCCCATTGTATTATTGGGGCCTTTGATATAGTGATCAAGTCAAATTTGTGTTTTTGTTGCATGGTATTCTGCGCTTTTTAGTTTACAGGATCCAATTTTGTATTTTTGTTCACTTTTCCATGGAAAATTAAAATCAATGGCCTTGATTTCATATATTCCTTTGCCTATACTCAATTTTATATATTTTTTTAAAAGCTCAAGTGGCATAATCAGATGGTAAGAAACATGTACCAGGCTGGATGTAGGTAACTCTCTCGTTTACCTGCACTGGAATGGGGTAGTAAGTCATGTGGTTTGGTAGCATTGGGAGAGGCGTGGAGTTGGGAAGCATTGCAGTAGTTTTGATAATAGCATTTATTCAAAAAATATTTGCTCTCAGTAACATTCTGAATTTCCCTTCCCTTATTTCTCCTTACCCACACAGCTGTGGAAGGGGATTTCCAAACCTATTTTGAGCAAATATGTATAATTAGAATTTTTGTATGTAAAACAAAGCATACTTTCCTGTAAGTAGTTTACCTGAGCTATCAGAATTCAATTCCAGTTTGTCACTTTACAGCATGACGTAAGGCAGTGAGAAAAATGAAATTGTTGTTTTCAAACACCAAGTATTTGTCATAACAATTATTTTTGAATGATAGTAACATAAATCACAGAAGGTAAATTCTTTGTGGGTGTCTCTTCCTCTTTGTACATCTTTCCCCCTCTGGCTAGATTTTTTTCTAAAATAAGCAGCTGACAAATGTGAAACTCTACCTGAAAAATTAATCCTCCAGATTGTTTCTAAATCATTTGGAAAGAATGTGAAGTCAAATCATTTTACACAAAGGACTCTGAGGAGATCTACATTTTAATTTGCACCAAGAATCTTACTGTTGCATGCTGGGAAATTCTGTGTGCTCTCAGACTATGGCATCTCTCAAGCTTTCTGCATTGTCCTCCAAAGGGACAAGTCAGAACTTTGGTGTTGCAAATCAATATCAATTTTATCTTTGGCTTTGTTGAGAGTGTGATGCCATTAATTAAAAAAAAAATGAAGATACTCTTAAGGCACAATATTTATAGTTACGTTGAATTGCATTATGGCACTGTGTATTTGCAACTCCAACGTTCTGATTTGTCCCTTTTGGAGGACAGTGCACAGCCAGCAGTTTGTCTGGGGTGTGTAATTAGAACCTGCCTGCCTGAGTAGTCAAGTACTTTGCAATGTGAAATTTGAGCCATTTATTCTGACTGCCAGGCTCCAGACACACAGCTCACCGTACAGCTTTCAGAGAACAGACAGGGCACCTTCTCCAAACCACCCCCCCACCAAGTTCCCGACTTTCCCCCTCCAACCGCCGTGTTCCTGACCTCCCCTCCCCAACAAGATCCCGACTGTTTCCCTCCCCAACAAGTTCCTGATTACTTTCCCACCCTGCACCCCCCCCCCTCCCCCCTGCCCCCAAACAGGTTTCTGATGATAGATGGGGCATTGTGTGTGGGTCATTGAACAGATTTATTGGGTATGAAGTGAACAGTGACAGTGTTATGACTTTCGGATTTCGACCAGCCCAATGATATCTCTTGCCGCACACGCCTTCTGAGAAATCAACCAGGTTGAAGGGGAGGAGAGGGAGAATTTGGTGAGAATGTAAAGGGGGTGGGGTGGAGTTGGAAAAAAGTGATCAATGTCTCACCGAGGGGGAAGAATGTGATCCGTCTTCCTATCTGGATCACGTTCTCACACTCATCCACCCACTTTTAGAGCTGGATCACATTCTTCCCTCATCTCCACTGTTTCCTCCGTGCTCTCCACCCAACCCCCAACGAGCTCCCAACCTTCTCTCATCGAAGCTATTGACTTTTACCCCTTCCGAGCTCCTCTCCCCACATTCTACGATCCCCTTTCCGCTGCCCCTCCTTCTGATCCTCTCTTTTCCCCCCAACCCCCCTTCCAATCCTCTCTTCCCTCCCCCCCGAACCTCTTACCTGTCTCCCGACCCTCTCCCCACCCCCCCCGACCCCCTCTTTCGCCCTCCCCCCCCGACCCTCTTTCTCCCTTCTCCCCCCTCCCCCCGACCCCCTCTTTATTCCCTCCACCCCGACCCCCTCTTTATTCCCTCCACCCCGACCCCCTCTTTATTCCCCCCTCCCCCGACCCCCTCTTTATTCCCCCCCCTCCCCTGACCCCCTCTTTATTCCCCCCCCTCCCCTTTGAGCCTCTCTCTACCCCTTGATCATGTAGCTTGTAACAAAGGAGTTCATTAATCATGGGGAACATTAATCTTCATATTTACTGGGCAAATCAAATGGGCAAAGGTAATCTGGAGGACAAGTTTATGGAATGCATTCGAAACAGTGTCCTAGAACAATACATCATGGAACTATCCAGGGAACAGGCTGTTTTAGATCTTGTATTGCGTAATGACACAGGGTTAATTAGCAATCTCCTATTAACGCTTCCCCAGAGGATCCTTTTATCATAAGATAAAATTTCACTTTGTTTTTGAGTAAAATACTTAAATTGGAAATGATAGTCTTAAACTTAAATAAAGCCAATTAAATCGGTATGAAGATCGAGTTAGCTGAGGTAGATTGAGAAATTAGATTTAAAAAGTATGAGTATCGATAAGCAGTGACAAACATTTAAAGAAATATTCCAAAATTCTCAAAGTATATACGTTCCATTTAGAAATAAAAACTCTATGGGAAAAGTGATCCATCCATGGCTAACTAAAGAGGTTAAGGATAGTATTAGATTAAAATAAGAGGCTTATAATTTCGCAAAGAATAGTAGTAATGAGGATTGGGAGAGTTTTAGAAACCAGCATGGGATGATCAAAACATTGATTAAAAAAGAGAAAAAAAAATCAAATAAACTAGCAAGAAATATAAAGACTGATTGTAAGAGCTTTTATAAGTATAGAAAAAGGAAGAGAGTAACAAAAGTAAGCTTTGGTCCCTTAGAGGTTGAGACAGGTGAAATTACAATAGGGAATAACAATGGCAACGTTTTTAAACAAATATTTTGTATCTGTCTTCATTGTATGTTCTCAGTAGAAGACACAAAAAGCATAACAAAAATGGTGGGGAACCAAGGGGCTAATAAGTGTGAGGAACTTAAAAGTATTGGGGCAGAAATCCCGGCCTCCCCGGATCCGTACGGAGTTTCGACAGACCCGGGAAAGCATCGCAAAAGCCGGTTTTCAACGCACTTTGCGCATGCGCTGAAAACCGACTTTTCTGATCTGTCAAGCTTGGAGCATGACAGATCCTCTGCATCTCCAGGAGCAAGGATGTTTGCATGGGCTAGATTGCGGTATATTTACCCATATCTTGCCCAGAAAATGTCCTCAAAACTCTTGCGTCTGATAAAAACAGGCACATAGCCTACTTTTACAGGTGAGAATTTTAAAACACACATTGTAAAATAAAATTTTAAAAACATATTTTATTGTTTAAAAACCCTCCCCACTACAGTAAGTTTATTTTAAACCATAATTTAAAAAAAACTTTTTTTTTTTAAATCTGAAAAATATATACTTTTTAAATACATAAATAACTAATTTAAATTAATAAAAATATATTGTGCATTTCTTCCACATTATTGGTTGTGTATTTTGGGGGCTGTTTCTCATTCATCATAATGGGAACACCAACTTGGCGTTCCCATTATTATGAATCAGAATATACTATACCTGATTGGCTACCCAGAGCCATGTGACTCCAGCTCCAGGTCTTCGCATGTCCCGACATGCTCGTGCTGCGATGCGCAGTCAGGGAAGGCCTCAGGACCGGGATCTCGCGTGCGCGCAGCAGCTTCAGGTAGGTGCGCTTTTTTCTAGAATCCAGTCGAACGCCCGTGGGAAGGAGAAACCGGGATTTCTGGGCCAATATCAATAGAGAAAAAGTACTTGAGAAACTCATCATAGAATGGTTACAGCACAGGTGGAGGCCATTTGGCACATCGAGTCCATGCAGGCTCTCCAAGAGCATTTCAGGTGGTCCCAACCCCCCACCCTTTCCTCGTAGCCCTGCAATTTTTTTTTCCTTCAGGTACTTGACCAATTCCCTTTTTGAAAGCCACAATTGAATCTGCCTCCACCAACCTTTTCAGGCAGTGTATTCCAGATCTTAACCATTCGCTGGGTAAAAAAGTTTTTCCTCATATCGCCTTTGGTTCTTCTGTCAATCACCTTAAATCTGTGTCCTCTGGTTCTTGACCTTCCGCCATTCGGAACACTTTCTCTTTACTCTGTCTGGAGCTCATGATTTTGAATACCTCTATCAAATCTTCTTCAACCTCTCTGCTTTAAGGGGAAAAACCCCAGCTTCTCCAATCTATCCACGTAACTGAAGTCCCTCATCCCTGGAACCATTCTTGTGAATCTTTTCTGCACCCTCTCTAAGGCCTTCACATCCTTCCTAAAGTGCGATGCTCAGAATTGGACGCTATGCTCCAGTTGAGGCTGAACCAATCTTTTATAAAGTTCATCATAACTTCCTTGCTTTTGTACTCGTTGCTTCTGTTTATGAAGCTCAGGATCCCGTATGCTTTTTTAGCCACTTTCTCAACCTGCCCTGCCACTTTCAACGATTTGTGCACATATAACACCCCACCCCCCCCGGCAGGTCTCTGTTCATGCACCCCCTTTAGAATTGTACCCTTTAGTTTATAAAGGGACTAAAAGCTGACAAATCCCCATGACATGATTGCATACATCCTAGGGATCTAAAAGAGGTAGCTGCAAAGATTTCTTTGGTTGTGATCTTCCAAAATTCCCTAGATTCCCCCAGCGGATTGGAAGGTAGCAAATATAACGCCACTGTTCAAGAAAGGAGGGAGAGAGAAAACCGGAAACTACAGGCCTGTTAGCCTGACATCAGTTGTTGGGAAAATGCTGGAATCCATTATTAAGGAAGTGGTATCAGGGCACTTAGAAAATCATATTGAGCCTGAATTTGCGATCGGAGGTTTCCCGCAGGTGAATGTCTCCAAAACTGCAAGAAAAGTACAAACCTACCTGATGGTCCCGGAGGTTTGAACTCTTGGGCCTCTACGCTTGTGAAAGGCCCCTGGGATTTCGTGGGCTGGCCCAACCAATCAGAAAGGGGGATCCCCATCATGCTTATGGGGATTCGATTTCTGTACAGAATCCCCATAACCATGAATAGGAATCGCCTAAAAAACACAATTACGCCCTGTTAATTAAAAATAAATCATTACATGTTCAAAATGAATTATAAATTTAAATTAAACATTTTAAACACATTTTATTTTTTTGATAAATTTAAACATTTTAAAGGGGCTAAAAAATAACCGATAACTAATTTTAAAATGTTTATTTGTTTAAATAATAAATTATTTTATTATTTATTTAAACTCTTCCACTGGTAAAAGAAGGTACCATGACTGCTTTTACCAGGTGTAAGAGTTTCACGGGCGTTAGCTGGGCAGTAATTGAGCAAATAGCTCAACTCTCCACCATCTCATTTCCCGGGGATGCGGTGGATATGTCAAACTGAAACTTGACCGATCACCAGTTCCAGGTTTCGCACATGTGGAAACCTGGAACCTGCGGGGCACTTACAGCACGTACGCGCTTATAGGCCCCAGAAAATCCGGGCCAATATGTTTCGGCAGAGTCAACATGGTTTTATGAAAGGAAAATCGTTTTTAACACATTTATTGGAGTATTTTTGAAGATGTAACTAGGAGGGTAGATGTAAACTTTTGATACAGAACTAGGTTTGTGTGTGTACAGGTGTTTGTCTCTATTGACGGTGAGAATGCATTTTGAAACCTGATGTTTGGCAAGTCTGATATTTAATCAGACTTTCTTCTTTGCCAGCACATTTCAAAATTAACTTTAGTACTGGCAACTTAATTGCCCTTTAATTGTGATAATACACCATAATGCCCTTCTTCCTGCCTTTTGGGGGAGGGTGCTGACTTGCATTGTTTTTTTTAAAAAAAGAAATGAACCTGTTTGCTATTTGCACAGTGCATTTAAAGGCAGGTGAAAAGTGGATTTTTTTACTTCCAGATACAGTCAACACCCTGTAATCACCATACCGTGGGTATCATTTATATTCACTTTCCTTATTTATATTTTATTTGCTGTGTAATGGATATTCCAGGTTGCTTCAGTTTCAAGAATGGAATTTAAACCTCCATAATGTTAATTGATTCTCTAACTGTTCTAAACCTTAATTAGTCATATGAAAACTTTATGATCATACTGTATTCCTTTTCCTAGTATGTTTAAGACTTGTATCTGACTGAAAATGGATGTTTGATTCAATATTTATACTTTATTTTTCTTATTTCACTTGTGATTGTTAATTTAAAATTCATATCTTTTCTTAGTTGCATCTAGTTAATTTGTACAAGATGCTAATTGTACTAAATATGATAAATTAAAAGAGCGAGAGTTCCTATGCTGCTTTTTGTAAATTTCCTTTATGTTACCTTTCTATAAAACTGAAGTGTGCCCTCTACTGCCTATCATGGCATTTATCACCCTATTTATCACACAGGAAATTGATCACATGCAGACACAGATCACATGTTTGCATAATTTGATTTAATAACTTTATGACCAAGTCCAACTTAATCCCCATAAATTATGTGTGCCAATGGTTCTTAAATTGTGCAGTGCAATGTACTGAGGTGCAAGGATTATTCAGGTGGAGCAACGCAAGGGGCTGGAAGGTGGCAAAATTGATGCTCCATTACTTGCGACCTGACGGAAAGATTCCACAGCAGTAGCTCACTTGTTTCTGCCAGTTGCCTGCAATCTATCTGGTTTATGCTATAACCTGTCTCTTATTATTCCAGTTCTCTGTTCATTTCAGTAACCTGCTTCTTCCTCACTTCGTGATATTTTGCGAAATGATAGGGATAAACAAAAAGCAATAGCAGATGGTCCACGTAAAACAGTTTCACAAGTTGTTGGTAGTGCAACATCACCACCTTCTGGTACATATAGAGCATATCTATCCCTGGTCCTGATGTTTATTTTCCATAGTTGGCCCACTTGAGGGCACATGCATATAAAAGCCTGAGAGCTCTGTCTGTGCAGAGAGAATAATCCTAGCCTTGCCTTGCATCCTTCATCAATACTTTGCTCGACATTTTTGCTGAAAACTTGCTCTGAAAATTATTTAATTGTTTTGTCGTAAGTTTTTTTTTTTAAAAAGAAGTTTGTTGGGTGGTTTGATAGTTGATTTAAATATCCCCATATTGTGTCTCAACCCTTGCAATACTGTTAGAAAGTACTGCTGTTAATTCAAAATTTCTTTGTCTTCAACGATTTAAAACCTTTGTCAGCAGCAAATGCTTTGAAATGGCTCTAATCAAAGTCACAAATGACATCCACTGTGACCATGGTGAACGATTCCTCCTTGTCCTTCTCGACCTATCTCAAGTCTTTGACACAGTTGACCACACCATCCTTCTCCAGTTGAGTGCAACTACACTCATCTGGTTCTACTCTTAACATCTGGTCGCAGCCAGAGAATCTCCAGCAGTGCCTTCTCTTCCTGCCCCTGGAGAATGACGTCAGAAGTCCCGAAAGAATCTATTTTTGGCACTCCTATTTCTCATCTGTTTGCTTCCCCTCGGCAACATTATCTCAGGACATGACATCAAGTTCCACCTGTACACCGATGATACCGGCTCTCTCTCATTGCCACCTCTTTCGACTCCTCCATTGCCTGTGTATTGTCAGATTGCTTGTCCGACATCCAGTCCTGGATGATATGAAATTTCCTTCAAGTAAACATTAGAAGACCCAAGTCATTGTCTTGGGCCCCTGCTACAAACTTCACTCCATAATCACCCCCTTCATGGCCACTATCTCAGGCTGAATTAGACTGTTCACAACCTCAGCATCTTAATTGACTCTGAGCTGAGCTTCTGATTATCCCAATGCTCGCCTCACTTGCCTCTCCTCATTCATCATCCATGAACATGAATTTATCCAAAACTGCTGCCTGTATCCAAACTCTCATCTAGTCCTGTTTACCCATCACCGCTGTGCTTGCATGACTGACATTGGCTTCCAGTACACCAACATATTTATTTAATATCTGTCCATGGCCTTGCCTCTCCCTATCTGTAACCTCCTCAAGCCCTCTGAGAACTCTGCATTCCTCTAATTCTAGCCTGTTGTGTATCACCCACTTACATTGTTCCACAATTGGCGGATAGGCCCCAAGCTCAGGAATTCCCTCCCTAAAATATTTGTGTCTCCACCTCATTTAAGACGCTCCTTGAAACCTACCTCTTTGATCAAGCTTTTAGTCGCCTGTTCTAATATCTCCTTCCTTTGGCTTAATGTCAATTTTTGTTGCCTTGTGCGCCTGTGAAAATACCTTGACACGTTTTAAGAACGAGAGCATAAGAAATAGCCGGAGTAGGCCATTCAGCCCCTCGAGCCTGTACTGCCATTCAATAAGATCATGGCTGATCTTCAACCTCAACTCTACTTTCTTGCCCTATCCCCATTTCCCCTAATTTCCTTAATATGCAAAAATCTAGCAATCTCTGTCTTGAATATACTCAACGACTGAGCATCCACAACTCTCTGGGGTAGAGATTTACAAAGATTCACCACCCTCTGAGTGAAGAAATTTCTCATCTCAATCTTAAATAGCTATCCCTTATTATGAGACTGACCCCTGGTTCTAGACTCCCCAGCCAGGAGAAACATCCTCCCTGCATCTACCCTGTCAAGTCCTGTAAGAATTTTGTATGTTTCAATGAGATCACCTCTCATTCTTCTAAACTCTAGAATAGAGGTCTAGTCTACTCAATCTCTCCTCATAGGACAATTCCCTCATCCCAGGAATCAGTCTGGTGAACCTTTGTTGCACTCCCTCTAAGACAAGTATATCCTTCCTTGGTTAAGACGACCAAAACCGAATACAATACTCCAGGTGTGGGGTCTCAATATAATTGTAAGAAGATGTCTTTACTCTTGTACTCAAATCCTCTTGTAATAAAGGCACCTGCATGTTGACTTTCAGTGGTTTGTATATAAGGACAACCAGGTCCCTCTGGACACCAACATTTCCCAATCTCCATTTAAAAAAATACTCTGCTTTCCTCATTTTTCTACCAAAGTGGATAACTTTACATTTTTCCACATTATATTCCATTTCCCGTGTTCTTGCCCACTCACTTAGCCTGTCAATATCCCCTTGAAACCTCTTTGCATCCTCCTCAAAAATTTCAGTCCCACCTAGCTTTGTAACATCAGTAACCTTGGATATATTACATTTGGTCCCCTCATCCAAATCATTGATATATATTGTGAATAGCTGAGTCCCAATCACTGATCCTTGCGGTACTCACCAGTTGCAGCCAACCTGAAAATGACCCGTTTATTCCTACTGTTTTCTGTCCGTTAACCAATCCTCAATCCATGCTATATTACCCCCAATCCCATGCGCCCTAATTTTGTTTCATCATCATAGGCAGTCCCTCAAAACAAGACTTGCTTCCACGCCAATAAAAGGAAGAGTTCACAGGTGTTTCAATGAAGAATCTAATATTCCAAGTCCTGAACTACATGTTGAAGGGTGGAAGATGCCTGTATGTGGATTTTAAAAAAAACGTGTGATGGCCGTTGCACACCAGCCACCACACGAGCTTGACAGAGCTAGGTCTTGGTCCAGTGGCAAGGATTAATCAAGACGACTGGAGACCTGCTCTGCTGCACGGACCTAGTGCGCACACATCGCAGTGTGGGCTGGCCTGTGCTGCCCCTGGGCCCTCGCTTCATCTGGCCCTGAACTCTCGCCTCTCCTGGGCCACGATCGCGTTGCTCTGCAATCTCTCGCCGCCCCTTCGCCCCTACCTCGCCGCTCCTGTGAAGACACATATAAAGTATTTGTTTAATTTCTCTGCCATTTCCTTATTCTCCATCATAATTTCTCCTGTCTTGGGCTGTAAGGGATCCACATTTAAATTTGCCAATCTTTTCTTTTTTTTTTTTACTTGCGTATAGAAGCTTTTACAGTCTGTTTTTATGTCCATTTACACTCTTACTCTATTTTCCCTTTATTAATTTCTTGGTCCTCCTTTGCTGAATTTTAAAATTCTCCCAATCCTCAGTCTTACTACTCTTTTAATCTTCCTTTAATCTAATCCTATCTTTAATTTCTCTTATTAGCCACAGTTGGACCATTTTGCCCATAGTGTTTTTATTCCTTAAGGAAATGTATATTCATTGTGTATTCTGAATTTCTTTAAATGTTTGTCATTGCTTTTCTACTGTCATATCTTTTAATCTAGTTTCCCAACTCTCACCTCATACTTACATAATTTGCTTTGTTCAGGCTTAGGACATTAGTTTCAGATTTAACTAAATCACTCTGAAACTCAACATAAAATTCTATAATATTATGATCACTGCTCCCCAGCGGCTGCTTTATTACAAGGTTATTAATTAACCCTGTCTCATTGCACAGTTCTAGATCTAAAATAGTGAATTTCCTCGTAGGTTCCTTGACATACTGATTGAAAAAACTATCTTGGATACTAGTAGATCACTACTCTGCTTTACAGCCTTGACATTTCTCTTACTGCATTAGAATTTACCCTTTCCTGAATCCTCCCCCACCCCGCCCATTAATTTAAAGCCCTACGTATCGTCCATGTTGTTCGATTTGCCAGGACACTGGTCCCAGCCCTGTTTAAGTGGAGCCTGTCCCCATGGAACAGCTCTCTCTTTCCCCAGTACTGGTGCCAGTGTCCCATGAATTGAAATCCCTGCCTCCTACACCACTCTTTGAGCCATGCATTTAATCTTCTAATCTGTTTGTCCCTGTGCCAATTTGTGCATGGCTCAGGTAACCATTCAGAGGTGTGAGGTTTTGCTTTTTAATTTTGACCCTAGCTCCTCAAACTCACTCAGCAGAACCTCATTCCTAGTTCTACCTATGTCATTGGTACCTACATGGACCACGACAACTGGATCCTCTCCCTCCCATTCCAAGTTCTTCTCCAGCTGCGAACAGACTTCCTTTACCCTGGCACCGGGCAGGCAACACAACCTCGGGAACTCCCGGTCGCGGCTGCAGAGAACAGTATCTATCCATCTGACTATACTGTCCCCTACCACTACCACATTCCTTTTCACTCCCCACACCCCTTCCACACACTTGACTGGCCTCCTGAACTGTGGTGTTGTGGTCAGTTTGCTCATCCACACTGCAGTCCTTGTTCTCATCCCCACAGGTATCAAGTATCGCATACCTGTTGGTCAAAGTCAATGGCCGAAGCTCCTCCATCACTACATCACTACTACCTTCCTGACTTGCAGTCACACCCTCCTGTCCCTGACCATTGACGAGCTCTAAAGTACTACTTAACCAAAGGGGTGTTACCTGGATCAAAGTGTCCAGGTAACTCTTCCCCCTCCCTGATGCCCTGCAATGTCGGCATCTCGTACTCCAGCTCAACAACTCTGAGCTGAAGTTCCTCGAGCTGCAGTCACTCATTGCAGATGTGGTTGCTCGGGATCTCGCTGGTCTCCACAAACTCCCACATACTGCAGTAATGGTGCACCACCTGCTCTTCCATGTCTTTGTAACCTCCTTTATTTATTTGATTAATTAATTATTTTTTAATCAATTATTTCAGATTTATTAATCGGTTTATCTAGTTTTAGTTACTAATTTAATAAAGTAAAGTTATAGCAATTTACAGTTTCTTGGTTAACTTAGAGACTTTTAAAAAAAAACTGTAGTATTCAATCACCTACCTGCTGTCCTGTGATGTCACTCGATTTTTGTTTTGTTCTCTCTCCTCCGCTCTTTATTCCCCTCGCTCCGCTCCGTCCCCAACCAGGTCCACTCTCACCACTGCCCTCCATTTTATTGTGTTAAAAGGCGCTGCATAAATGTACATTGAATAGTGTCAATTTCAAACAATCCTATTGCTGAATTTATTTTTTCAAAGTGGTTCCTGGCATTTTTTTCTGGCCCAGTTGAATATATTGCATACTGCAGCTCCTTGAGAGTAGGACTGGAACAAAGATTGTTCCACATATCCCACGAAAAGGCAGGCATAGCTCGGATCTTGAGTTGTACCTCACTCTCAAAATTGGAAATTTCACATGGGCTTTAAGTACTAGGATTTACAGCTCCTGTTAATGATTTTGTGAGATAGCTTATGGGAGTTGTATTTTTCTTCATGATCCTGTGGAACTATAATGCTCAGTGCACCAAGTTGTAAAGGATACGCCATCTAGATTTGGGATTTCTGTCTTCTGTTGACTTTTTCTTTATGTATGTGTGTGTGAGAAACCAATTATCACATGGAATTTGTGTTCCTGTTGATCTCTGTCTTGAATATACCAGAGTGTACTACGCAACTGGTTCTGTAGTTTAGTTCCACTCCAGCAGGGAGCTTGTCGACTGTGAGGTGGAGCATGGCAGCGAGGAAGATTGAGAAGAGGGTTGGGGCGATGACACAGCCCTGCTTGACCCTGGTCCGAATGTGGATTGGGTCTGTGATGGATCCGTTGGTAAGGATCACGGCCTGCATGTTGTTGTGGAGCTGGCGGAGGATGGTGACGTACTTTTGGGGGCATCCGAAACTGAGGATGCTCCATAGACCCTCACGGCTGACAGTGTCAAAGGCCTTTGTAAGGTCGAAGGTGACCATGTATAAGGGCTGGCGCTGTTCCCTGTTCAACCTTCGCCGTCTCCAGGCCAGGTCCAAGACCACCCCAACCTCTGTCATCGAGCTACAGTACGCAGACAACGCCTGCGTCTGCGCACACAGAGGCTGAACTCCAGAACATAGTCGACGTATTTACTGAGGCGTACGAAAGCATAGGCCTTACGCTAAACATCAGTAAGACAAAGGTCCTCCACCAGCCTGTCCTCGCCACACAGCACTGCCCCCCAGTCATCAAGATCCACGGCGCGGCCCTAGACAACGTGGACCACTTCCCTTATCTTGGGAGCCTCCTATCAACAAGAACAGGCATTGACGACGAGATCCAACACCGCCTTCGGCTGCCTGAGGAAAAGTGTTTTTGAACACCAGGTCCTCGAAACTGTTACCAAGCTCATGGTCGACAGGGCTGTAGTAATACCCGCCCTCCTGTATGGCTGAGACATGGACCACGTACAGTAGACACCTCAAGTCGCTGGAGAAATACCACCAACGATGCCTCCGCAAGATCATACAAAAACCCCTGGGGGGACAGACGCACCAACGTTCGCGTCCTCGACCAGGCCAATACCCCAGCATTGAAGCACTGACCACACTTGATCAGCTCCGCTGGGCAAGACACATAGTTTGCATGCCATACACGAGACTCCCAAATCAAGCGCTCTACTCGGAACTCGTCCAAAGGTGGGCAGAGGAAACGTTACAAGGACACCCTCAAAGCCTCCCTGATAAAGTGCATCATCCCTACTGACACCTGGGAGTCCCTGGCCAAAGACCCAAGTGGAGGAAGTGTATCCGGGAGGGCGCTGAGCACCTCGAGTCTCGTCGCCGAGAGCATGCAGAAACCAAGCGCAGGCTGCGGAAAGAGCGTGCAGCAAACCAGTCCCACCCACCCCTTCCCTCAACGACTATCTGTCTCACCTGTGACAGAGACTGTGGTTCTCGTATTGGACTGTACAGCCACCTAAGAACTCGTATTGAGTGGAAGAAAGTCTTCCTCGATTCTGAGGGACTGCCTATGATAACTGGGCATAAAATGTATAAGCATCAGTGAGGTGCAAGCAGCAAGGCAAGGAACAATGTTTTATATTTAACAAAAAACAGCAGTTTGTCCAATTTAATCTATTTGATAAAAATCCTGAACTAATGAATGAGATTTTTTTTGTGTTGCAATTCTGAGCTACAAAGTGATATTTATGAGCTAGTTTGTGGCCAGAGACTGTCAGCAAAGTTAGGCGAATCACCAACTGTTCAAGGTACAAGTTATTGGAGACGTGACACTGGGGAAAATTATCTTGTTACGCCAAGGACAGCTTCAGCAAGAACTACAAATACAATATGGGAAATAAGGGACAGATGAAAGATTATCATGTAAATAACTACAAAAAGGAGGATGGTTTTGAAGGATGAAAAAATACTAAATAGTATTTGTATCTTGAGTAAACATTCAATCCACATATAGTTTGTATATTTAATGTAGATTACTGTGAATAAGTGTCCTTCAGAGGCAAATGAACAAATGTACTTGCATCTTGAGTTTCATTAAGTAAATTGTAATAGAAATATAACCATGGTAAACTCTTAACATCTTTCAAAAGAAAGACTTGCATTTATATAACACCTTTCATGACCACTGGAAGTCGCAAAGCGCTTTACAGCCAATGAAGTACTTTTTGAAGTGTAGTCACTGTTGTAACATGGGAAACGCGGCAGCCAATTTGTGCACAGCAAGCTCCCACAAACAGTAATGTGATGACCAGATAATCTGTTTTTGTTATGTTAATTGTGGGATTAACATAAGCCAGGACTCCAGGGATAACTCCCCTGCTCTTCTCAGAAATAGTGACATGGGATCTTTTACAATGAAATAGAGAAGGAATGAGAAATTGGATTGAGAGAGAGATGAGAGATAAAGAAAGTTTTTTTTAAAAAAAAAAGGAATTTAATTTTTATTTTTGCAGTGTTGCCACTCGCTGCAATACAACAAATTTACTGAAACAATAAATCAGAAAACTATCGAATGAAAATATACATATTATTGAGCACATAGGGAGAGAAGAGACAGGGCCTCGGTTTAACGTCTCATCCGAAAGACGGCAACTCCGATAGCACAGCACTCCCTCAGCACTGCACTGGAGTGTCAGCTTAGATTTATGTGCTCAATAATATGCATATTTTCATTTAATAGTTATTTGATTCATTGTTTCAGTAAATTTGTTGCATTGCAGTGAGTGGCAAGATTGCAAAAATAAAAATTAAATTCCTTTTTTTAATAACTTTTTCTTTGTCTCATCTCTCTCAATCAATTTCTCATTCCTTCTCTGTCACTTTCTGTTCCTGATTTGACGTTGAATTCAATTTTCAGACTGACACTTCCTGGTTTAGATGCTGCACTGTTCATAATTCTTCAATCTGGCTAAGGAGACGCATAGTTGCTTGCCTTGTTTACATAGGTTCCAGATGTAGAGAAAGCTGCACTTGTTTGATAGTTAGCTGAAAGGAACTGTAGCGCAAAATCCAGAGAAAGTTTATGGGCAAGTATAACTAATGTCTGGCGCCGTTCTCCGCAAAATCCAGTCCTTTATGTTTTGGTTAGAGGTCTGAAGCACCTCAGGACATTTTTCTACAATAAAGTTGCTATGTAAATGTAAGTTGTTGTGCACAAGATGACCAGCCTGTTTTTTTGAAAATTAACTGGCTGTGTTGGATATATGCATTAATACATCAAATCTTCAAGGTTTTATTCCTTTGACTATTTATTGTTTGTGTGCACTGCTTTACAATGAAAATGTCTTTGAATCATCTGGATTCGATCATCTTTTCGCTCCATGGTTTGTTTTCAGAATCTGTCTGTAATGCATGATCTGTATGTATAAAGTCAAATGAGCTATTGATCACACAAGGCGGACAAGAAAATAAACAATTGAGTGAGACTACTTTATGCAGTGCGTAATGAATTTGTGGAATGGCAAGCATAGGGAAGTACATAGTGTGGAAAAAGTTAAACAATTGGATTGATATTTGAGGGAATTAAGAGGCATTAGCTTTTGGGTCTGGCAAGATATACTTTCCTATGTTCCTATTACACTGTCTCATCTCAATACTAGTTAGCTATATTATAGATCTTGACAGCAACACAGGAAATAGACTAGTTTAGTATTATAGGGCCCAAGTTCGACCTGGATGCCTGTTTTTCGCACCACAAAGTGCGCCTAAAAAAAACTCATCTATTCTCCAGCTCCCTGCAGGTCCTCTGGAGCTGGGCGAGGCGGAACCAGGTCCCTGCGCTGAAAACAGTGCCGGGACCTCTGCACATGTGCGCTACAGTGGGCGCGCATGTGCAGTAGCTCCAGGCGCCCAAAACTGGGAGGGGTCCGAAGCACGCAGCCCCTGGCCGAATGGCCTCACTGAGGCTGCGTGGATAAGGCTCACCTCCCACCCGACCGGACCCAACCCGACTTGACTCCCACTCCCCGGACCGGACCCGACCCCCGCTTCCCCCCCCCCGGCGACCCGTCCTCCGCTCCCCCCGGCGACCCGACCTCCGTGACTCCCCCCGCCCTCGGCAAACCGATCTCCGCGACCCTGGACCCGAGCCGACCCCCCCCCAACCCGAGACCCAACGCCACCTCCCTGTAAATCCAGCCCGAAGTCTTGGGCCTGGCCGTTCAGCCTCCTTCTCTCCCTCCCCTCTCCTTCCTTCCCTCCCTCCCTCCCTCCCTCCTCTCTTCTTCCCTCCCTCCCTCCCTCCTCTCTCCTTCCCTCCCTCCTCTCTCCTTCCCTCCCTCCCTCCTCCCTCCTCTCTCCTTCCCTTCCCCCTCCCCCTCCCCTCGCTGTCAGAAACAGACACTGACAGAGTGAGAGATAGAGACACGCTGTTGGAGGACTCATGGTGCTGCAGTCGGTAAGTAGAAAATGTTTTGTTTCATTTTTTAATTTTTAAAATTTTTTATTTATTTTTTGGTTGATTTATTGATGTATTTATCATTTATTATTGATGATGGCTCTTTATTTGTAAAACTGAAGTGTTTAATGTTTGTAAACTTCCCTTCAAACCCCCCCACCCCCATTCCCTACGCCTGATTTGTAACCTACACCTGATTTTCTAAGTGTAGACAAGGTTTTTCTGAGCGTACAAAAATCTACACTTCAAACTAACTTAGAATGGAGTATGTTTTCACTGCCTAAACTTTCAAAACGGGCGTAAGTGGCCAGACACGCCCCCTTTTGGAAAAAAAATCTGTTCCAAACTGAAACTGTTCTAACTGACTAGAACTGGAGCAAACTAAATGCCGAGAATTGCAATTTCTAAGATACTCCATTCTAAACCAGTTGCTCCAAAAAAACAGGAGCAACTCAGACCGAAACCTGGCCCCATATATACCTTACTTTTATCCTATTTCTCATCATTTAAAAGTAGATTAGCATGACTTTTTATAAATACTGTAAATATATATAAATTAATTTCTCATGGCGTTGCCTATTGCAAAGGGGTCAAAACCAAGATGATCAGGGTGCATAGATGTAATTCAGTCTCCATTTTAAAATATGTTTTTATATTTGCATTGTAAATTCCTTTGTCTACATTTATAACAGGAACTGCCCACAGGAACAGGGGTCGACCATTTAGCCCCTCAAACCTATTCAAGGAGGTCATGGCTGATCTGTATCTTGGCTCCATCCAGTCGCTGAGGCTCCATTTCCCTTAATACTGTTGGCGAGCAAAAATCTATCCATCTCAGATTTGAAATTATTAATTGAGCTAGCTATTTATGGGAGAGAGTTCCACACCTCTTCTGACTGTTGCAAGAAGTGTTTCCTAACTTCTCTCTTGAATGGCCTGGCCCTGATTTAAGGATATGTCCTCTTGTCCTATCCTTCCCCACCAGTGGAAACATTTTCTCTATCTCTTTCTATCAAAATCCTGATTGCCCATTAATTTTCTATATTCCAAGGAATAGAAGCCTAGTTTATGTAATCTCTCATAATCTGACCCTTGGAGCTCCGGTAACATTCTGGTGAATCTGTGCCAACATATCCTTTCTAAGATGCAGTGCTCAGAGCTGTACACAGTACTCCAGATATAGTCTAATCAGGGCTTTGCATAACTGTTCCAAAACCTCCTCCCCTTTATATTCTCTAGCTATAAATGCTAACATTCCATTAGTCTTTTTGAATAATTTTCGTACCTACTACATTTTAGTGATCTCTAAATCTCTCGACTTCCACTGTTGCTAGCTTTTCACCATCTAAATAACACTCGGATCTATCCTTTTTTTGGTCCAAAATGGATGACTTCAGACTTGCCTGCATTAAAATCAATCTGCCACAACTTTGTCCACACACGGGCTCAAGTTTTGGCTCGAGTTGCTCCTTTTTTTTGGAGCAACTAGTTTAGTATGGAGTATCTTAGAAACCGCAATTCTTAGCATTTAGTTTTTTCCAGTTCTAGTTTGTACTAAAATGAAACTATTTTAACTTTTTTTTTCAACAGGGGGCGTTACCAGCCATTTACACCTGTTTTGCAAGTTTAGGCAGCAAAAACTTACTCCGTTCTATGCTAGTTTGGAGTAAATGTCGATTTTTGTTCGCTCAGAAAAACCTTGCCTATACTTTAGCAATTAGGTGCAAGATGTGAGAGATTTGGGAGGGCGGGGGAAGGGAAAGGAAGTTAGGGGATTTTACAAAGCATTAAACACTTCACTGTTACTAATAAAGAGCCATCATCAATAATAAAAGATAAATCAATAAATCATTAAAAATAATATCAATCAATAAATAAAAAATGAATAGTTTCTACTCACCTGCACTGGGAGCCCTCCAACAGCCTGCTGAAGAGCTGGTCGGGCGGGCCCCGCTGCTGAAGAATTCAGGCGGGGCCCACCCCCGAGATGCCGGTCGGGTGGGCCCTGCCACCGAAGAGGAGTTTGGGCGGGGCCCGCCCCCCGAGATGCCGGTCGGGTGGGCCCCATAGCCGAAGAGGAGTTTTGGCGGGGCCCGCCCCCGAGATGCCGGTCGGGTGGGCCCCACTGCCGAAGAGGAGTTCGGGCGGGGTCCACTCCCAAGATGCCGGAGGGGAGGGCCCCGCTGCCGAAGAGGAGTTTGGGCGGGGCCTGCCCCCGAGTTGCCTGTCGGGTGGGCCCTGCTGCCGAGAAGGTAAGGTAAGGGTAGGCAGGCGGGCAACGTCTCTTCGGCCGGGGGATAAGGTCGTTGCCCAGAGAAAGGATGCACTGGGAGGGCCAGGAGCCACTGCGCACACGCACAGCCGCCGGCTCTCTTTTTGGCGCAGGGCTGTAGCTTCCCCCCCCCCCCCCCCCCCAGCAGCTCCTGCTGCGCCGTGCTGAGCTGCAAACAAGCCTGCAGATGTTGGAGAATCGAGAGGTAAGTATTTGGGGCTTTTTCAGTTCCAGAAATTAGGCGGGCCTCTCCGAGGTGCGCCATTCTACTGGGGATACAAAACTTGGGCCCACTGAATCTATCAATGTCTCTGTAATTTTATGTTCCCGCCCACACTACGTACTACACCAGTAATCTTTGTATCATCAGCAAACTTTGATACAGGGCTTTGTATTGTGTTATCTAAGTCATTAATAAATATGGTGAAAAGGTGATGCCCCAACGCAGATCCTTGTGGAACACCACTAATCACCTTTCTTCCAATTTGAGTACATGCCCATTATTCCATATTGTCTTCTAAAGTAGTAGACATAGTCAATAATTTGCCTTCAATTCCATTAGCGCTAATTTTAACGAACAGTTTCTTATGTGGAACCTCAGCGAATGCCTTCTGGAAGTCCAGGTAAACTACATCCATAGTCATTTCCATGTCTACTACTTTGAGGAAGTAACTAAAGTTCAGTTAGCTTTGTTAGATGTGATAATCCTTTGCAAAATCCATGTTGACTCTCTCATCAGCTTAAATTTCTCTCAAGTGCTCAGTCACTCTGTGCTTAATTATAGATTCCAATAACTGCTCCGTAACAGATGTTAGATTAACAGGTCTGTCATTTCTTGGTTTCTTTTCTCACCCTTCTCATATTTGCAATTTTCCAAGCTAATGTGACAATTCTTGAATCTGGAGCATTTTAGAAGATTATGGTTTCAACATCTACAATTTCCTCACCTACTTCCTTTAAAACCCTGGGATGGAAACCATCAAGTCCCAGAAATTTGTCAGCATTTAGTGCCATTATTTTTTCTAATATTTTTTTCTTACTTGCATTAGCGTTAGTGAGTTCCAGTCTTTGATTCCTTATTAATTTCCCTGGAATGTCCGGTATATTGTCCTCTGCCTCCATTGTGAAGTCTGACACAAAGTAAATATTGAACAAGTCTGCCATTTCCTTATTTTCATTTGCAATATTGTCCGCATTACCCTTCACTACCCTTTATCTTCTAATATAATGGCAAAAACTTTGTTAATCTGGATGTCGTTTGCAAGTTTATTTTCATATTTAATTAATGCAGTTCTTGCTATCTTTTTTGTCTTCCTTTGTCTTTCTCATCCAGTCCCCTGGATTTACACTATTCTCTGCAATTTTAAATGCTTTTTTCTTTAATTTTCCCTCGCCTCTTTTGTCGACCATTTCCGTATTATTTGCTAAGTAGAGCTCTTTCCCCTTAAGTATATGTATATATTGGCCCTGTATTAAGTTAAAGTAGTAGAGACCCGCAAAACATTTGCAGTCAAATTAGTACTTTTATTGCAACTACTTTATTAGACTGTTATCATCATCTTTGTCTATAGAATCAACGATTATGTCCTCTCTCCCTCCGTCTCTTCCCCCTCTCCACTGTCTGTCTGTCTCTCTCTCGCTCTCTCTCTCTCTCCTCCCCCACCCCCAACCACCACCGCCATCTTTCCCCCCCACCACCGCCGTCTCTTCCCCCCCCCCCCCCACCATCACTGTCTGTCTCCCCACCGCCGCCACTCACCATGATTGGTTGCGAGGTTGGGCGGGCCCTGTTTGCCCATTGGTCAGTGCAACTGTCACTCAGTGCACCTGCCCCCACCCCAGGACGGACAAAAACTGAATTATTATAGATTCCTTTTTGAACATCTCCAACTTGTTCATTTGTAGTTTTACCCAATAAGCATTTGGACCAGATTGTTGTCAGGCTGTCTCATCCCAGTCAAGTTAACCATGTTCCAGAAAACTACCTTTGAATACACTCAAGAAATTCACTACCTTTCTGACGTGAGCTACTCTGCTCTTCCCAATCTATATGAAAATTCAAGCTTCACATTAAAACAACGTTGCTTTTGCTACAAGCCTCTCTAATCTCTAAATGAATACATTCTGCCACTTCATTGCTACCAGGACACCTGTAGATAATTCCCATACAGTTTTAAGTCCTCTCATTCAATTCTACCATAAAGTCTCCACTGATTTGCTTTCCCTTGCCTATATCCTCTCTCTCCAATGTTGTAATGGTATCTTTAATCAATAAGGCTACTTGTCCTCTTCCAGTTTCCCCATGTAAATTTATCACGCTGTATTTAGATCCTGCTTGCAGTGCTGGTGCTGCAGTGCCTCCACTAGAGGGAGAGTGCAAGTACAGTGTGACCATGTTTAAAAAATAATAATTCTTAGGATGTGGGTATTGCTAGCAAGGAGAGCACTTATTGCCCATCACTAGTTGCCCTGGAACAGGTGGTGGTGAGATGCTGGCTTGAACCACTGCAGTCCATGTGTTGAAGGTCCTCCCATAGTGCTGTTGGGTCGGGAGTGCCAAGATTTTGACCCAGCGACATTGAAGGAATGGCACTTTATGTCCAAATCAATTAACATATATATCATAGATTTCCATTGTTGAATCCTCCACCATCAACATCTTGGGGAATCACCATTGACCAGTAACTTAACTGAACCAGTCACACACATACTGTGGCTACGAGAGCAGGTCAGAGGCTAGGTATTCTGTGGTGAGAGACTCACCATCTGACTTCCCAAAACCTTTCCACCATCTACAAGGCACAAGTTAGGTGTGCGATGGAATACTCTCCACTTGCCTGAATGAGTGAGTGCAGCTCCATTAACACTCAAGAAGCTCGACACCATCCAGGACAAAGCAGTCAGCTTGCTCGGCACTCCATCACCTTAAACCTTCACTCCAACTGGACTGGAGTGTGTCCCATCTACAAGATGCACTACAACCCCTTCCAAACCCACGACCTCCTTAAGGGCAGGAGGTGCATGGGAATACTATTACCTCCAAGACGTACACCAGCTGACTTGGTCAAAAATTGCCAATCCTTCGGTGTCGCTGGATTTAAAATCCTGGAACTCCCTACCTAACATCACTGGGAATATCTTCACCAAACAGACTCCAGCGGTTCAATGTGGTGGCTTACTACTACCTTCTCGAGGGCAATTAGGGATGGGCAATAAATACTGGCCTTGCCAGTGACACCCACATCACGTGAAATTTTTTTTTAAGAAAGTCAGGATAGTGAGTGACTTGGAGGTAATGGTGTTCCAATGCACCTGCTGCATTTTCCTTAGATGGTAGAGGTCACTAGTTTAGGAAGTTCTGTAGATGAAGCTTTGGCACATTGCTGCAGTGCATCCTGTAGATGGTACACACTGCAGTCACGGTGCATTGATGGTGGAGGAAGTGGATGTTTAAGATGGTGGATGGGCTGCCGATTTAAATGGACTGCTTTGTTCTGGATGGCGTTGAGCTTCAAGTCTGTTTGCAGGTGTCCTCATCCAGGCCAATAGAGAGCATTCCAATTACTATCATAGCACTTACCATTATAAATGTGGACATCAAAATTAATAATGGGAAAAGTTGACGGGAAGTGCATGCAGTCGTAAGATTTTTAATGCATTGTAGATATATATTTGTCTAGTAAGTAAATTTGTTTTACATCAAGGCTGAAATGAGTATATAATATTTGTTTCTTTTGAACACATGACGGGGCCAAAATTCTGGGTCTCAGAAGGACACAAATTCAGGTCGGGGATTTTTCAGCCTGGACCTGATACTGCCGCAAGTGCCGTCATTAGAACGCGCACCGCCGTTCTCCCTCACCTGAAAAAGACAGTGAAATTCACCAAAAATAATCAATGCTCCGCCGTGAGGTGCCCGACAGCTTTTTCTGTCAGTACACCTTATCTGGAGTGTATGCGTCCCGGCAGAGTGGCGGCCCTTCAAGGGGAGGGTCCATTGCCGCAGCCGGCATGTATTTATTTTTGCTGGCCGACTTGCCGATAGGTCGGCAAGATAGTGCCCACGGGTTCGACTGGGCAGCCTGGAACCCCCTCTTGGGTACCAGGCCGCTTTCCCGGCCGATACCCTCCTTCGTGGCCGAAGATGATGATGACTGATTCTCTCCCTTTTAACGGAGGGGAGGGCGTGGTGATGCACACGTGATGTGACATCACTTTTTTCAAATATGTAATCACTTCCCTTAAAACCTGTAATGGATTCTACTTCCACCACTTTATTTTGTTGAATATTCCATATCCTAGCAACGTTGTGTTTAAATAAATAAATAAATTGACCTGCCCCTTTTGTTCCTTTGGTGGTGGTCTCAAATTGACTTTCACCAGTGAAAATATTTATCCCGATTCTTCAAAACTTGTCATAATTTTTAACACCTCTATCATTTAATATATGACATTTCTTTATTCATCCGCACTACTTCACATTTCTCTGCATTAAATTTCTATCGGCCCAAATCTACCACCCTGTCTGAAGTCGCTTGCAGCCATCTTTTGACCATTTGACCAAGCACCCTCATTTTCTGTTGCCTGCAGATTTTGATAACATCTGCTTTATACAATCCATGTTGATTTCCTTAATCAACTTATTTTTTTTTAGATAATATGTGGAGAAATTGAATCTTTGGCAAAAAAAAATTATTTTATTGACTGGAACCAAGGGTCCCACATAATAGATTGCACATGCATCCCTCTAAGTTATGTTCTCTGTTAACATTTTCAGAAAAAAGACACTTTTAGGATTGAGCACATAAAATTTCTGAATGACTGGAGAACATTTTGGTAACCATTCTAAACTAGCAACCATTCCTAAGTGGCACTTTCTGAAGCTCGTCCCTTTATTGAAGGAATTGAAATGAAAAATGCTTTTATTTTTTAATAGGTAAAATCATAAGCTAAGTCTGTAGAAATGGGATTACATTTTGCATTCCCTTATTGCAGCTTTTTCAGGTTTAAGTACAAGCATTTTAATTGAATGTATACAGTAAGATTGTTACATTTTTATTTGCGTTCCCTAGGTATTCTGGAAAGAAACCCACCAATTTGAACAATAATACAAGGCTTGTGGAATGGATGCCCCAGAATGATTTACTTGGTAAGTGAGCCTCCATGGGAATTGGGGGGGGTGGGGGTGGGAAGACTTGTGGAGCACAAACACTGGCATGGTCCTGTGGGACTGAATAGCCTGTTTCTATGGTGTAAATACTGTCCTCTGTATCCAATTCTCTTTTGAAAGTTATTATTGAATCTGCTTCCACCATCTTTCCAGGCAGTGCATTCCAGATCATTATAACTCGCTGTGTAAAAAATGATTTCCTCGTGTCACGTCTGGTTCTCTTGCCAATCACCTTAAATCTGTGTCTTCTGGTTACTGAACCTTCTGCCACTGGAAACAGTTTCTCCTTATTTACTCACTACCTTATCAATACCCTTCATGATTTTGAACAGCTCTTCAATCTCCCCTTAATATTCTCTATTCTAAGGAGAAGAACCCCAGTTTTTCTAGTCTTTCCACATAATTGAAGTCCTGCATCTCCAGTACCAATCTAGTAAATCTCCTCTGCACTTTAAGGCCTTGACATCCTTCCTAAAGTACAGTGCCCAGAATTGAACACACTACTCCAGGTGGGGCTGAACCAATGGTTTATAAAGGTTTAGCAAAACTTTGTTGCTTTTGTACACTCTTCCTCCATTTAATAAAGCCAGGACCTTGTATGCATTTTAAACAGCGTCCTCAACTCGTCCTTCCACCTTCAAAGATTTATGTATGTACACCCCCAGGTCTCTCTGTTCCTGCACTCCCTTTAAAATTGTAATATTTAGTTGATATGGCATCCCCTCATTCTCCACTTCACTGTTAAATTGGATCTGCCATATTTCTCTCCATTTCACCAATCTCTTTGTCCTGCTGCAATATATTACTATCCTCCTCACTGTTTACTACATTTGAGTTTTGTGTCTTCTGCAAACTTTAACATTATGCCCTATATACCCAAACCCAGGTCATTAATATATATTAAACACAGCAGTGGTCACAATATACTTCCCTCCAGTCTGAAAAATAACCATTCATCACTACTCTCTGCTTTCTGCCTGTTAGCCAATTTCATATACACAATGCCACTGTCCCATTAATGCCATGACTGGAGCTGATGACTGCTGAACGGACCACCACCTAATCCGATCCATCATTGACATCAACATAGCCCAAAGCGAATGGGGCAGCAGAAGCAGTGTCGCAAAAGTGTCAATGCTGGGGCACTTAAGGACCCAACTAAGAGAGCCCTTCACAGTCAGCGCCTCACAACTAATCTGGCGTGCCTTGATGACTCAGAGATGCAGAATGCCCACAGCGCTTGGTCTGCCCTCCAGGCCTCCATAACCAGTGTCTGCAAGGAGATGCTCGGTCACTCAACCAGGAAACACCAGGACTAGTTTGATGAGAATGTTCAGGAGATTCAAGAATTAATAGACTGCAAGCGCAGGGCATTTCTGAGCCTTAAACAGCAACCCAACTCTGGAGCAGCAAAGCAGCATTACAGACGGCTAAAAGCTAAGGACCTAAAGAACAGATGATGGATGGAGAAAGCACAGGAGATACAGCAGCTGGCCGACAGCCATGATGTGCGAGGATTCTTCACCACAGTTAAGGCCACATACGGACCAAACTCCGAAGGCCCCACCTCACTCCTGGCCAAGAACACGGAAAAACTCATCAAGGACACCAAGGCAGTCAGGGCCCGCTGGAAGGAACACTTCGAAGATCTCCTCAAACGAGACTCTGCCTTTGACTCGAGTGTTCTCAACTCCATTCCGCAGCATGCTATCGGCCACCACCTCAGTGAGACCCCAACACTGCATGAGGTAGAAAAGGCCATAAGACAACATTTAAAAAAAACAAAGTTACGGGAGTGGATGGAATCCCTGCTGAGTCACTGAAGTATGGTGGAGAGGCATTACTGGCGCGAATACACGACCTCATCTCTCTCATCTGGAGGGAGGAGAGCATGCCGGGAGATCTTAGAGATGCAGTGATCGTGACCATCTTTTTAAAAAAAGGGGACAAGTCCGACTGCGGCAACTACAGAGGAATCTCCCTGCTATCAACCACTGGGAAAGTCGTCCTCCATTTCAGATGCCCCCAAAAATACTCTGCCTGCTCCATGACGACATGCAAGCCATGATCCTTACCAACGGATCCATCACAGACCCAATTCATGTCCAGACCGGGGTCGAGCAGGCTGCGTCATCGCCCCACAATCCTCTTCTCAATCTTCCTCGCTGCCATGCTCCACCTCGTAGTTGATCTCCCCGCTGGAGTGGAGCTACAGTACGCGGACGGCGCCTGTGTCCATGCACACACACAGGCTGAACTCCAGGACATAGTCGATGTATTTACTGAGGCGTATGAAAGCATGGGCCTTATGCTAAACATTAGTAAGACAAAGGTCCTACACCAACCTGTCCTCGCTGCACAGCACTGCCCCCCCCCCCCCCCCCCCACCAAACATCAAGATCCACGGCATGGCCCTGGACAACGTGGACCACTTCCCCAATCTCTGGAGCCTCCTATCAACAAGAGCAGGCATTGATGAGATCCAACACTGCTTCCAGTGCCCCAGTGCAGCCTTCGGCAGTCTGAGGAAAAGAGTGTTTGAAGATCAGTCCCTCAAAACTGTCACCAAGCTCATGGTCTACAGGGCCATAGTAATACCCGCTCTCCTGTATGGCTGAGACGTGGACCATGTACAGTAGACACCTCAAGTCACTGGAGAAATACCACCAGTGATGTCTCTGCAAGATCCTGCAAATCCCCTGGGAGGACAGACGCACAAACATTAGCATCCTCGTCTAGGCCAACATCCCCAGCATTGAAGCACTGACCACACTTGATCAGCTCCGATGGGCAGGCCATGTAGTTCGCATGCCAGACACGAGACTCATAAAGCAAGCCCTCTACTCGGAACTCGTCCACGGCAAACGAGCCAAAGGCGGATAGAGGAAATATTACAAGGACACCCTCCAAGCCTCCCTGACACAGTGCGATATCCCCACTAACACTTAGGGTGGTCTATGGCCAAGGACTCCCAAGTCGAGGAAGTGCATTCGGGAGGGCGCTGAGCTCCTCGAGTATCATCATCGAGAGCATGCAGAAATCAAGCGGAAGGAGCGTGCGGCAAACCAGGCTTCCTGCCCACCCTTTCCCTCAACGACTATCTGTCCCACCTGTGACAGAAACTGTGTTCTCTTATTGGAATGTACAGCCACCTAAGAACTCATGCTGGGAGTGGAAGCAAGTCTTCCTCGATCCCGAGGGACTGCCCATGGTGATGATGATTTGGATGAGTAAGTTTATGAAACATAGAAACATAGAAAATAGGTAAAGGAGTAGGCCATTCGAGCCTGCACCACCATTCAAGATGATCATGGCTGATCATTTTTGCAACTTTAGTACCCCATTCTTGCTTTCACTCCATACCCCTTGATCCCTTTAGCCATAAGGGCCACATCTAACTCCTTTTTGAATATATCTAACGAACTGGCCTGAACAACTTTGTGGTAGAGAATTCCACAGGTTCACAATTCTCTGAGCGAAGAAGTTGCTCCTCATCTCAGTCCTAAATGGCTTACCCCTTACCCTTAGACTGTTACCCCTGGTTCTGGACATCCCCAACATTGGGAACATTCTTCCTGCATCTAACCTGTCCAATCCAATCAGAATTTTATGCTTCTATGAGATCCCCTCTCGTTATTCTAAATTCCAGTGAATATAAGCTTAGTCGATCCAGTCTTTCTTCATATGTCAGTCCTGCCATCCCGGGAATCAGTCTGGTGAACCTTCGCTGCACTCTCTCAATAGCAAGAATGTTCTTCCTCAGATTAGGAGACCAAAACTGTACACAATATTCAAAGTGTGGCCTCACCAAGGCCCTGTACAACTGCAGCAAGACCTCCCTGCTCCTATACTCAAATCGTCTCGCTATGAAGGCCAACATGCTATTTGCTGCCTTAACTGCCTGCTGCAACTGCATGCCAACTTTTAACGACTGATATACCATGACACCCAGGTCTCGTTGCACTTCCCCTTTTCCTAATCTGTCACCATTCAGATGATCTGCCTTCCTGTTTTTGCCACCAAAGTGGATAACCTCACATTTATCTACATTATACTGCATCTGCCATGCATTTTCCCACTCACCTAACCTGCGTATTGGACTGTACAGTCACCTAACATCTCATGCTAAAAGTGGAAGCAAGCCTTCCTCGGTTCCGAGGGACTGTCTGTGATGATGATAACCTGTCCAAGTCACCCTGCAGCCTCTTAGCATCCTCCTCACAGCTCACACTGCCACCCAGCTTAGTGTCATCTGCAAACTTGGAGATATTACATTCAATTCCTTCGTCTAAATCATTAATGTATATTGTAAATAGCTGGGGTCCCAGCACTGAACCTTGCGGTACCTCACTAGTCACTGCCTGCCATTCTGAAAAGGACCCATTTATTCCGACTCTCTGCTTTCTGTCTGCCAACCAGTTCTCTATCCACGTCAGTACATTTACCCCTAATACCATGTGCTTTAACTTTGCACACTAATCTCTTGTATGGGACCTTGTCAAAAGCCTTTTGAAATCCAAATACACCACATCCACTGGTTCTCCCTTGTCCACTCTACTAGTTACATCCTCAAAAAATTCTAGAAGATTTGTCAAGCATGATTTCCCTTTCATAAATCCATGCTGACTTGGACCGATCCTGTCACTGCTTTCCAAATGAGCTGCTATTACATCTTTAATAATTGATTTCAACATTTCCGCACTACCGATGTTGGGCTAACCGGTCTATAATTCCCTGTTTTATACATAAGAACATAAGAATTAGGAACAGGAGTAGGCCATCTAGCCCCTCGAGCCTGCTCCGCCATTCAATAAGATCATGGCTGATCTGGCCGTGGACTCCGCTCCACTTACCCACCCTCTCCCCGTAACCCTTAATTCCCTTATTGGTTAAAAAATAGTGTTACATTAGCTACCCTCCAAGCCATAGGGACTGATCCAGAATCTATAAAATGTTGGAAAATGACCACCAATGCATCCACTATTTCTAGGGTCACTTCCTTAAGTACTCGAGGATGCAGACTCTCAGGCTGTGGGGATTTATCGGCCTTCAGTCCCATCAATTTCCGTGACACAATTTCCTGACTAATAAGGATTTCCTTCAGTTCCTCCTCCTCGCTCGACCCTCGGCCCCTAATATTTACTGGAAGATTATTTGTGTCTTCCTTGGTGAAGACAGAACCAAAGTATTTGTTCAATTGGTCTGCCATTTCTTTGTTCCCTATTATAAGTTCACCTGATTCTGACTGCAAGGACCTACATTTGTCGTCATTAATCTTTTTCTCTTCACATATCTATGGAAGCTTTTTGCAGTCAGTTTTTATGTTCCCTGCAAGCCTACTCTCAGTATTAAATCCAAGGAAGAGGCATATAAATTGGTCAGAAAAAGCAGCAAACCTGAGGATTGGGAGAAATTTAGAATTCAGCAGAGGAGGACAAAGAGTTCAATTAGGAGGGGGAAAATAGAGCAGTTTTATTTTTACGCCAGACAGAGATGTACAATTGTTGAAGTTCATCCATGTGATCTTTAAATGTCTGCCATTGCCTATCCACTGTCAATCCTTTAAGTACCATTCGCCAGTCTATCCTAGCCAATTCACATCTCACACCATCAAAGTGACCTTTCTTTAAGTTCAGGACCCTTGTCTCTTAATTAACTGTGTCACTCTCCATCTTAATGAAGAATTCTACCATATTATGGTGTCACTTCCCCAAGGGGCTTCGCACAACAAGATTGCTAATTAATCCCCTCTCATTACACAACACCCAGTCTAGGATGGCCAGCTCTCTAGTTGGTTCCTCGACATATTGGTCTGGAGAACCATCCCTTATACACTCCAGGAAATCGTCCTCCACTGTATTGCTACCAGTTTGGTTAGCCCAATCTATATGCAGATTAAAGTCACCCATGATAACTGCTGTACCTTTTATTGCATGCATCCCTAATTTCCTGTTTGATGCCATCCCCAACCTCACTACTACTGTTTGGTGGTCTGTACACAACTCCCACGAGTATTTTCTGCCCTTTGGTGTTCCGCAGCTCTACCCATACAGATTCCACATCATCCAAGCTAATGTCCTTCCTTACTATTGTGTTAATCTCCTCTTTAACCAGCAATGCTACCCCACCTCTTTTTCCTTTCTGTCTATCCTTCCAAAATGTTGAATACCCCTAGATGTTAAGTTCCCTGCCTTTGTCACCCTGGAGGCCATGTCTCCATAATCCCAATTACATCATATCCATTAACAGCTATCTATGCAATTAATTCATCCACCTTATTACGAATGCGCCTCGCATTGAGAGACAGAGCATTCAGGCTTGTTTTTTTAACGCACTCTGTCCTTTTAGAATTATGTTGTAATGTGGCCCTTTTTGATTTTTGCCTTTTGATTTCTCGACCCTTCACTTTTTCTTATCCTTTCTACCTTTTTGCTTCTGCACCCATTTTACTTCCCTCTGTCTCCCTGCAAAGATTTCCATCCCCCTGCCATATTAGTTTAAACCCTCCGCAACAGCACTAGCAAACACTCCCCCTCGGACATTGGTTCTGGTCCTGCCCAGGTGCAGACCGTCCGGTCTGAAGGGTGGAAGATGGGAGGCCAGCCAGGAGAGCATTAGAGTAGTCAAGTCTAGAGGTAACAAAGACATAAATGAGGGTTTCAGCAGATTAGCAGAAGCAGGCCTGAGTCAGACGATTTAAAATTAATGATTGAAATAACCTTATGGAAAAAAAAGGTACTAGACTTAATGTTATACTTATAGCTGATTTACATTTTTATTTTGTATCAATTTTGTATTTTATGTACTATATATGATATATTTTAAAATTGCATTGAACAGCTATATTAAATGGTGCCATGTTAGGATAAGCAATAACATTCAAGGTAATGTGCCATACTTAAACTAATTTTCATTTGGAAAAAATAGTTGTTAGTGATATGCTTTAAAATTCTTACTGTTTGCTTTTTGAAAAAGAATCCTTTTGACCAGAGAAAAATCTGGTCTATTAGTACAAATTCCATTACTAATAGCTTGTGCAGATCTTGGATCAGGCTTTTTTTTGTTTTGAATGATTCATTTCCGCAGAAGTGATGAGAAAATATACTTTATGTTGAATAGTGTTAAACTTTTGCACTGGCTATAATATATATTTAATTGTATGTACTACTTTGGTGGATTTGAAGAGTTATTTTTGACTGCACTGTGAATTAAATAGTTTTATTTGCGCAACTATAGGTCACCCAAACATCAGAGGGTTTCTAAGCCATGGTGGTCTGAATGGTATCTTTGAAGCGATGTACCATGGTGTACCTGTAGTTGGAATTCCCCTTTTTGGTGATCACTATGATACAATGACACGTGTGCATGCCAAAGGCATGGGCATATCATTAAACTGGAAAACAATGACAGAAGATGATCTGTACAATGCAATGGTCAAAGTAATTGCTGATCCACGGTAAGAAAAAAAATATTTTCTTCAATGTCTTGCAAGAGAGTAAAAAGAAGTAAATTGTTGAGGTTGACTTTTTGTTCATTATTGCTGCTGTAAAACATGAACAAACAAAAACTTTTGTTTGTATAGAGCCTTTAAAATTAGAAAGGCACAAGGAGCTTCAAAGGTGTTAAAAAAAAAAGCATATGAATGGAAAACAGATGTCAATTTAAAGAATGAGAGATTAGGAGACTTGGCCAGAAAGATGGATTTTAAGGAGGTTTGTAAAGAGAAATGGAGAGATTTAGAGCAGGAATTCATGTTTTGCCGGATTTCGGACCTCACCGCTCAAAACTCGGCGTGGATTCGGTCGAGAATTCTAGATTTCAGACTCTTTATTTTCTTGTCTAAAATCCAGAAAAACCCGAAAACCGGAATGGACTCGGTCCCGATGATTCCAGATTTTAGACATTGTACCTGTAATTATAAGGTATACTATTCTCAGTCAAAACGACACTTGTACCCCACTAATCTTCAACATTAGATTGAACTATGAAACCTGGCCAGTCATTTAATGATGCTATAATGAAGCCTTTGAATAGCTTTATAATCCTGATGTTCTTGAACTGATTGGTGGGCTGAGTAAAGCATTCAAATATAAGTCCACAATTGGAAGTTCCTAACTACACACCTGTCCTTCAAAGGGACCACCAAGTATCATTGGCCTTACCCCCAATACACCTCGACAGTTTTGTCGTCTGTTTATGAATTTCACCTTTCCGACTAGCTCCACATGAAGAATATTATCAAACTTCATTTGAAAGTCTAAATAAACTGGATCACCCTTCCCCCACAAGAGATCCAGTAGATTTGTATGGCTAACCAGTTATATTACTTCCAAAACCACCCTGACTGTTCTTTGTGATAACTACTCTAAGATATTGATTTATAGCTTCCAGTATAATATTTCACATGTATTTCTGGAGAAAAATGTTTGAGGGCAAATAGAGTCAGAAAATAGTTGGGTCTTTTGAAAGCACTGATAGGGATATAGGGCCCGAAATTCACCATGGATATGGAGCTAAACGTTTTTTTTGGAGCTAAACATATTAGAAAGGCACAAGGAGTTTCGTCAGAGGTGTAACGCCGTCTGTTTTCTTTTAAAAAAAGAAAAAATCGACCCTTTTTTTAAAGTACCGATTTTGTGATGTCACTCGGGATCAAACCCAATGATAACGCCATTTTTTGAGAGTTTCGCCAATAAGGATATTTTTAAGGACAGTGCTAAATACCGTTTTTAAAAAGCTTGCCTTACCTGGTGGAGTCGGATGGAAATCCACGATAACGGCACCATCTTGGGTTCTCCAACTTAAATCCAATCACTTTGTTTACAGTGGGCCTGCTAAAGGTAACTCGCATGTTCATACTCTGAATTAGGTGGTCTTTTTCTTAGTTGCCAATTTGAAAAAATAATAACTTTATTTTATGGGAAACTATTTTTAATTCTCCGCAATGTTGACACCGCAATGTTTCTTTTTCAAACACCGGGCTGTTCCAAAAAGAACAGGTACAACTGTGACTTCAGAAAATCAGTATAGGTTGGATATTGATACGGGTTTTCTGTGAAAAATTTTTCAAAGTTGTAAAACCTCAATAGCAGCATCCTCGAAAACAGAGCTGAGTTAAAAGTTTTGGAGGGAAGGTTGCGTTACAGATTCAGCTTTTTGTGAGTTTATAATTTTTTAAGGCCATTTAAAGAACTTAAATAACAACAAAAGAACAGCAAAAGAACAACAGCAAACAAACTTCAGCTGCAGCCATCTCTTCTTCCCCGCGTGCCCCCCCCTTATTTAAACACTGCCACGCCGCCCGCACTTGTCATTAGCCTTGCCCGTTACCGCAGGCTTAGCTTCAGCCCTACTCCCAGTGAGCACAAGTTTTTTGTTAGTGTCCACTTGTTGGGGGACAGACCCAGGAGACGGCAATGGAAGCCCTTAAAAATCTTGGGATTCTTCAGCCTGTAGATCAACCTGCACACTGACTGTCTGGGGATTGGCGTGGGAGTGGCATCACTTGATACCGTTAATTGCTGCTGGGCAATGTCGCATTGCAGCAGCTATCCGACATGCCCTCCCTAATCTCTACAGATATTAGTGCTATTCCCTCCGACATGCCCTCCCTAATGTCAGTAGATAGTGCTGCCATTCCTCCCAACAGTGCTGCTATCTCTCTCTTGATCCCACCCCATGAGCGATCTGGTAAGATCTACACTCTCCCCACTGATTCCCCTGAGCTCGAACACCTCCCATGTAGCCTGCATTTCAGGAGAGCGCTGTTCAGGTCGCCATCTCCTCACCCGTGCAGCTGGGCCTGCTGATGCCGCCCTGGGTATGCTTTCCTGGGACCCGCCGTGACCTCTATGAAATATCCCCTTGCGCGTAAAGCTGCTGAAAGTGCTTTGTACAAGCATGGCCTGCACCACCTCCAATTGCAATGTCACCATCTGATCCTCCTCCTCCTTTTTCTCCCCCCCCCCCCCCCAGAAGAAAAATATTGTCCTTCCTGCTCCTCATTCTCCTCCTCGTCATCTTTCTGATTTGTCTCTAACTTCTTCAGAATGACCGAGGTTGGCAGGCTCATCCACTTCTGATGGTGGCAGGGCCTTCTGCTTCATTATTGGATGTCTCTGAAACATCTGCAAAATATAACCGAGCAGGCGAGGGGGCAGACATGAGTAGGCTCACATAGCGCAGGCTCATTTGAAGGACCACGATGAATGAGTACATTGCATAAACCAAAATGTAGCTGAAGGAGAGTACATCGCATAAACCGATGCATAGCCCCCACAGTACTTAACATTGAGCCAACCCACACTGGATTTTGCAGGACTTACCCTCTCTTTGCAACCTGGGCCCAGCTTCTGCACGGGTGGTTGATCTTTTGGAGCCACCAATAATACCTGCGACCCTCATTTCCAAGGGTGTTGGTGGCTGCAGTCTCGCAGGACCTCCACCAGTTTTCGTCCGCTTTTGGTGGTTGTCGGACAACTTCTTCTGCAAAGATGGCAATAGAAATTTTTGAGAGAGGGGCCTTCTGCTGTCGTGGCACACACAGGTAATCACATTTACAATTCAATAATTGTATAGTGCATAAATAAAAATATTACTTACTCGAACTACTTAGCCATGGTCCTGCCACCACTTCTGGCACTGCTTGCCATCCCGTTGGATGGACCCCACTGCCGAAACCTGCTCTGCAATATGCTCCCAAGCTTGAGCCATTGCTGCAGGTTTCAGTTTACCAGCACCCTTCTTGCTAATCATTTGCCATCCACTTTCCACAGCAGCTACCAGGGCTTCATTGACGTCTTGGGTGAATCTCCTGGCCCTTTTCTTTTCCGATTCATGCTCCATTTGTCATTTTGCAGCTCCTATTTGGAAGTAGTAACAAATCTCCTGAAAATTACAATGCTCTTTAAAAATGGCTGATCCAGACCAAGAAGTGTACAGCACATGCACAGGCACACCAGTCACATGGAAAACATGATTTGATTTTTTTTTCCTAGCACTAAACAACAGTTATTTTTCAACGTGGAAAGTCTAGCCCACAGTATCAAGCACCTGGAAAATAAAATTTTTTGAACAATATTTTGTATCAATGACAATAGTAATTACTGATGAAGAGAAGGAAATGTTGGAGATCAAAAGTGTATAGGGCCCCAAAGTACTTAGAAAAAAATGACTGATTTGGTCAGGATCTTTACAGAATAATTAGAATTGAAAGTTGAACCAAAAGATTAGAGAAAAAGGAACAAACACAACATCTACTTTGAGGTAGAACTGTCTTGAAAATTACAGGCCACTGATATCTGTCATCAGGATGAAATTAGAAACTATCCTATTGTGAAACACTTTAAATTAAAAAAAATGAAATCATTGCAACACAGCATGGCTTTGTGCTCGGAGTGGGGGTGGTGAGGTTCTTGCTGAACAAGCTTGTTAGAATTATTTGAAGATATGAGCTTTTGTATAAAAGCAACTCTATGGACATTGTTTATCCAGTTTTCTGCAAAGCTTTTGATGCACTGCCCACATAGATTGTGCTTTTCTACCTTATGGACCAATCAGCGGGCAGTTATTGAAGCGCATTAGCAGTTGTGCATCGAATTGTGTTAGTGATAGGAAGTGATTCTTGGGATGCCCTAAGGATCAGTGTTGGGTCCTTTGCTATTCAAGCAACTGTATGTCAATGATTTGGAAGTGCGAATAGAGAAGAAACAGTTCAAACTTTACTGATGACACAAAGGAGTAAGATTGCAAATAATTCAGACCAGGCTAGTCAGATCCATAGGGATCTAGATGGATTGGAAAGCTGGGCAAATGCAAAATTATGAGCCTCAAGAAGGGAAATAAACTGAAACCATACATTAAACTGTGTTGGTCTACGCGATAAGATGTTGGCGATGCAGGTGGACAGACCTTTGAAACCCATCTGCACAATATGAAGTAGCAGTAAATAGTGCATGGAGCAGAACACAAATCACAGGACATGACATTAGTTCATCCATATCTGGAGTATCATGTGCATTTTTGGTCACCATATTACAGAAAGATCATCATGACACTTGGAAAAAGGTGCAGTTAAGGACCAGACAGCTGAGCTATGAGGATAGACGACAGAAGCTAGTTTGTTTTACACTGAAGAGATTAAAAGGGAGTGTTGTTGAGGTATTCAAGATATTTTAAGGATATCAACAAGTTGAACCTTGAGAAATTGTTTACCATGACTCAGAACAGCAAAGGGACAAGGGATGAAGTTCAAATCAGATATCCTGTCTGGCATAAAAATAAAAAAGGGAAGGTGGCTCAACCGTGGCTATCAAGGGAAATCAGGGATAGTATTAAAGCCAAGGAAGTGGCATACAAATTGGCCAGAAATAGCAGCGAACCTGGGGACTGGGAGGAATTTAGAACTCAGAGGAGGACAAAGGGTTTGATTAGGGCAGGGAATTTGAGTATGAGAAGAAGCTTGCAGGGAACATTAAGACGGAGTGCAAAACTTTCTATAGATATGTAAAGAGAAAAAGGTTAGTAAAGACAAATGTAGGTCCCCTGCAGTCAGAATCAGGGGAAGTCATAACGGGGAACAAAGAAATGGCGGATCAATTGAACAAGTACTTTGGTTCGGTATTCACGAAGGAGGACACAAACAACCTTCCGGTTATAAAAGGGGTCGGGGGGTCTAGTAAGGAGGAGGAACTGAGGGAAATCCTTATTAGCTGGGAAATTGTGTTGGGGAAATTGATGGGATTGAAGGCCGATAAATCCCCAGGGCCTGATGGACTGCATCCCAGAGTACTTAAGGAGGTGGCCTTGGAAATAGTGGATGCATTGACAGTCATTTTCCAACATTCCATTGACTCTGGATCAGTTCCTATCGAGTGGCGGGTAGCCAATGTAACCCCACTTTTTAAAAAAAAGGAGGGAGAGAGAAAACGGGGAATTATAGACCGGTCAGCCTGACATCGGTAGTGGGTAAAATGATGGAATCAATTATTAAGGATGTCATAGCAGTGCATTTGGAAAGAGGTGACATGATAGGTCCAAGTCAGCATGGATTTGTGAAAGGGAAATCATGCTTGACAAATCTTCTGGAATTTTTTGAGGATGTTTCCAGTAGAGTGGACAAGGGAGAACCAGTTGATGTGGTATATTTGGACTTTCAGAAGGCGTTCGACAAGGTCCCACACAAGAGATTGATGTGCAAAGTTAGAGCACATGGGATTGGGGATAGTGTGTTGACATGGATTGAGAACTGGTTGTCAGACAGGAAGCAAAGAGTAGGAGTAAATGGGTACTTTTCAGAATGGCAGGCAGTGACTAGTGGGGTACCGCAAGGTTCTGTGCTGGGGCCCCAGCTGTGTTTACACTGTACATTAATGATTTAGATGAGGGGATTAAATGTAGTATCTCCAAATTTGTGGATGACACTAAGTTGGGTGGCAGTGTGAGCTGCGAGGAGAATGCTGTGAGGCTGCAGAGCAACTTGGATAGGTTAGGTGAGTGGGCAAATGCATGGCAGATGAAGTATAATGTGGATAAATGTGAGGTTATCCACTTTGGTGGTAAAAACAGAGACAGACTATTATCTGAATGGTGACAGATTAGGAAAAGGGGAGGTGCAAAGAGACCTGGGTGTCGTGGTATATCAGTCATTGAAGGTTGGCATGCAGGTGCAGCAGGCGGTTAAGAAAGCAAATGGCATGTTGGCCTTCATAGCAAGGGGAATTGAGTACAGGGGCAGGGAGGTGTTGCTACAGTTGTACAGGGCATTGGTGAGGCCACACCTGGAGTATTGTGTACAGTTTTGGTCTCCTAACCTGAGGAAGGACATTCTTGCTATTGAGGGAGTGCAGCGAAGGTTCACCAGACTGATTCCCGGGATGGCAGGACTGACCTATCAAGAAAGACTGGATCAACTGGGCTTGTATTCACTGGAGTTCAGAAGAATGAGAGGGGACCTCATAGAAACATTTAAAATTCTGATGGGGTTAGACAGGTTAGATGCAGGAAGAATGTTCCCAATGTTGGGGAAGTCCAGAACCAGAGGTCACAGTCTAAGGATAAGGGGTAAGCCATTTAGGACCGAGATGCGGAGGAACTTCTTCACCCAGAGAGTGGTGAACCTGTGGAATTCTCTACCACAGAAAGTTGTTGAGGCCAATTCACTAAATATATTCAAAAAGGAGTTAGATGAGGTCCTTACTACTAGGGGGATCAAGGGGTATGGCGAGAAAGCAGGAATGGGGTACTGAAGTTGAATGTTCAGCCATGAACTCATTGAATGGCGGTGCAGGCTCGAAGGGCCGAATGGCCTACTCCTGCACCTATTTTCTATGTTTCGATGTTTTCTATGTAACTATTTCATTCAGAGGGTGATTAACATTTGAAGTGTATACCCAGAGAGGCGATCGAGGCTGACAAGATCAATAGTTTTAAGAAGCTGGACAGACATTTGTTCAGAAAATCAATTGAGAGATATAGGTAGTAGTGTATTTTGATTTTTAAAGTCTGGAACTGGCCAGATAGAGCAAAGCATCTTTTGTGACATGTGCATTCCAATGTATATCTTCAGTTCTGCAACTGTAAATTAAAATTTTGAGACATATGGTTTTGGAAGGTAGTAATAACGCTATGAACAGTAAAAATTTAATTTAATAATGTAAACTTGTGCTATAATGCAAGACATTTGCTCAAAACTGGAAACTAATATGTTCCAGAGTTATGATTTTTCTCTGGAGAAAGAACACAAACACAAAAGCCAGAATCACTGGATTCCTGTATTCTGTCAAACACAGCTTGTTTTTACTAAACACTTCTATTTTCAGGGATTCAAAAAGAGTGTGTGATCAGGCACAAGAGATGATTTATTATATTTGTATCCAAGAAAATGATGCATCTAACCTCAAAGTTTATTGTCTCTGTGCCGGGACAAATGGATTAAAAATGCTTTATGCCAAGATTAACTATAAAGACAGTGGGTATTGTGATGTATTATATTTTTGTTAAATTTGAAAAGTGGTTTAAAATAATTATTTGCATTGGAGTTAATAGTTCTTTGTTGTAGTTTTTTCATATGATTCTCCATATTAATAGCATTGGCTGTCTATACAGCACTCAGTGTTTTTTTTCATCTTGTTTTTAGCTACAAGCAACGTGCTGAACAGTTATCTCAGATTCATAGAGACCAGCCAGAACATCCTGTTAGCCGAACAGTTTACTGGATTAACTACATCCTCCGTTACAGTGGGGCAGAACATCTTCGTGCTGCTGTTTATAAGATCCGGTTCTACCAATACTTCTTGTTGGATGCATTGCTGCTCGTTTCATTGAGTATTGTTGTTGCATTCAAGATAGGACTGTGGATAGTAAAGCTGATCGCCAAAAGGTTTTCATCTAAATTATTGCATGGCAAAACTAATGGACACTGCTACAATGGAGTAGCAAATGGTAAACATCGAAAGAATGGTCATGTCAAACATGAAAAAAAAGTGAAATGAATAATCTTATCTATCCCATAATATTGGGAAAGATTTAACAGTTAACTGTACTGTTGGTATAATACCACCTGTGTAACACACTACTGACAGCATTTAGGAAAATAACTGTGTTAACGTTCTCCACCATTTAACCTCATTTTGCCTAAAATTCCATGTGCTGACTAAAGGACCGATGAGCACAATTTAAAATGCAATACTGTATATCTGATTCTTGGCATTTCTGCACAAATTACTTTGGCACTGAAACTGTAAGGGCCTTAATTATTGGAACGTTTTATTATGAATTTTTATAAATTGTTTTGTGATTAAAAGTGTGTTGTGTGCCCCACTTTTTTAAAAAAGAAAAAAAAAATGAAGGGTTTGATACTTGGGTAAAATTAGTTCAGTTTGATTTTTTTTTGTTTGTTTCGGTGTTGACAGAAGATTGTTAGCTAGGACGATATTGAATAGTACACTAATTCAATTGTGATGTTGGTCTAGTCAATTATTTGACCCATACGAAGAAGTTTTACTTGCGACGGCGAATGTCTTTCTGATGGAAAACTTGTGGTGGTCAGATCTCCTTATTGCTAAAGGATCTGCTGTATTTTTACACCATTTCTATGAATTGTTTTAATGGATTGGGCAAAAATCCAGGTATCCCTCATACACAAATCCTTCACAAAATCAAAGTCAGCATGTAGTTTAATAATTGTCTTGTCAAGAAGTGCTTAGTGATGACCTAATTTCTGACTCAATTTCCAACTTCATGTAGGTTTTTTCAAACTTAAAATTACTAATTGTGTAGTTGATGAGAAAGCCTGCAAATATATTGTGTACCTTACAAGATGTAGATTGATTTACTTTTTGTTATAATTTGAAAATATGGGAAATGAAGCACGGTTATTTACAACATGAGTGAAACAACACACAGGTGCGCATTGTTTTACTTTGACTTGATTGGTAAGTGCTCTGTAAATCCCATTTTAAAAATACATTGTGCGTGATGGGTGGCAACCTTTTCCACATCGCACTTCGCTGAATTTTAGGTGAGTCACCTTTTTTTCCCCCCAGAGTAATTTATTGTCAGATTAAAATTGAGAAATATACCAGTAACACAATTATCCATCATAAACTATTCTCAGAATATGCATTGAATAAATGTGGTCTGAAAATTAATTTGCCATCATAAGAAATGTTGACGGGTCTAGATTCCATCATGAATGAACACTTTGGATCTGTGAACAAAATTAAAGGTTTATATTCTCTTTCCTTTAGCAGCTCCTTTTGTTCTACTCTTGTCCTGCTCTGATGCACAGAGCCTATAAACACGAGGCCAGCTCACATTTGCATGCACAAACAAAATAGCTCCATAATATTGTTGCCCATCACTTGCCAAAGTATTTTTACATGGTTTTGTATTTTCCCATTAAACCATAGCTGAATAGTTTGTCAGCAGTTGTTACTTTTCAACACAGTTTCATCCTGGCAGCTTTCTGTTCTTTTGAACATCTCTGGGGCACACAATTCACTGTTTTGTAACTACTGTACTTACTGTAGTCCAGTGCTACTTTCCTGTATCTTTATCATAGTTTGTGTACAGCGTGATGTGTTTACTTACAAAATGTACTAGCCCTGCTGTGAGTGTAGATTTTATTTATTGTAATTAGAGTTCATGTGTCTGACAACGGAATTAAGAGCATCTCATACCCAATATTACTATTGCCTCCTTGATTTTGACTAAGTTGTGACCCAAATAAGGACTGTATTTTATTTCTATCCCACTGGGAGCCACATGAGGCCACTGAATGTAGAAAAATAGGCAGGAGTTATGAACAGCTAATAGCTTTAAATGACTGAACAAAAGAAAGTTGATGTAAATATGTTTACATTACTTTCATTTCTGTTCAAAGCCCTGTGCAATACTGCCATGAAGTGGCCCTAGGGAAAGCAGATTTAACTGCTTCAGGAGGCTATGAATGGTGGGGTGGTAACTAGGTGGTCTTAACACATGTACTGTATGCAGATGTTTGTTTTAAAATAAAATAACAGATACAATGCCTTCAGGCTGTAGCATAGTTGGGCTAAAGCTGTGAAAAAGCCAAGCAATAAGCACTGATTACATACTGGCCTGGAACTTTTTCTCTCTTTATATGTATATATAAAAATGTAAATGTCTGTAATTCCAGCTACAGTTTTAAATATATATACTGTCATCTGTTACTGCAACACAGTTAAATAAATGCAAAACATTGATAGTTGTGTTTATGCTTTACAATTGCAATGAATAATTATATATAGTTGCATTACATGTTTAAATAATGCAAATATTTTTGTAATATTTTATACTTTGCCATTATGTTCCAACTTCACTTGATAATTTCAAAAAAATACAATGGGATTTGTCTTTAATTTAAAGAGAATTAAATTTTCGCATACTCAAAAGGAACAAAAAATGGCAAAGACCCCTTTTGAAACTGTCACTGTCCAGTTACATAGCTTGCCATTGAAGGATAATGAATGAAGAATTTGGACACTTTAGGCAACAGTGATATTTCTGTCTTCCATGTAATCTCAATTTGGCAGGTAATGGATTTATGTCCACAGCTCCTGACGCACCAAATTTGTGATCAGAGGAGCTGTCAGAAGTGAATATTTCTTAAAGCACTTGCATTGAAATGTCATTTAGCTTTTCAAACCCACTTCTTTCACAGTCCATCTGTAGTCTACCCTATCACAAGTTTTACCTCCACCTATTTCATCTGGTGGTTCTGCCTACTTCCTTAGCTCGAAAGTTCATGAAGCAAACTCCAAGATAGCTAACCACCCATACCTCCATTATTAACCCCTGTCCAGCTGCCCTCTGACTAGTGATAGATTCTCCCTCAACTCAAACAGCATACAATTTCCATGTCCAGTAAAGTATTTGATTATAGATAGGAGTCCGCCATGGCTCAATGGTAGGATTCTTGCCTTAGAGTCAGAAGGTTGTGGGTTCAAGCCCCACTGGGATTTGAGCACATAATCTAGGCTGATACTTCAGTGCAGTGCTGAGGGATCACTATCTGGTCAATATCTCATGGCTGTTTGTAGAACCTTTGCTGTCTGCAAATTGGCTGCCACATTACAAAAGCGACTACACTTCAAAAAAGTAGCTAATTAGCTGTAAAGCACTTAGGGACGTCCTGAGCTAGTGAAAAGTGCTATAGAAATGCAAGTTTTTCTCTTGATCCAGTTTACATTTCCCACTGTTTCCTTTAATGCTGTTCTCAGAGTTACCCAATTATTTTATGAAAGATTTGGTTGAAGTCTTGGTCAGCCAGCACGGACACGATGGGCCGGAATGGCTTCTTTCCGTGCTGGAAATTTCTATGATTCTAAGTGGTTTAATTTGCTTTCGATATGCACTATTCAGATGCGACGGGAATTTAAAAAAACTCTAGTCTTAACGAGATGAAAAATGATTGAGTAAATCTGGCCTGTTCTCCTAGCAGCCAACTATCTATGCTAGACAATAGTCCCTGGGAGGAAGAGATGCCCGCGAGATGAGAGCTATGGAACTTGCTTGAAATAACTAGGGCAAAAGAGAGACATACCCATCTCTGCAATGGTGAACTCTATTGTCAGAAAGTTTATCATATTGGTAGGATGCACTCTTGTGAAGATCCACCAGCTTAGCAAATATTACTGTAGACACTCGGTTGAACAACAGGATATGGTATCTGCTTCATTGATATCTACCAATAAATTAACCAGGCCATGAAATTAAAGATTAAAAACCTACTGGCACCGCTGCGGGCCGGGGTTAATGGCTGCTGACATTTATGGTGCTGGGGACCTAGATATTGGTGCTGATTGCTAATTAACATACCAGCACTAAACTCACCGTGGCAGGCTATTTTTGTGGTGGTAGTCCCAATAGGAGGCCTAATGCAGCATAGCCGCACTGTCACTTCAAGAATAGCCTTCTCTTAAAGCAAGGCTGCCATTTTATAAAATAGTCGGTCCCTTAAAGGGAAACTGCCTTATAAAATGAAAATAATTTAAAGATGGGCAGTTTTTAGCCCTTGCAGCTCAACTGCCTCCTTAAAAAATTTTTTTAAAGAATTTCCAAATGGGAGTCTTCAGCTCTTAAAGTTGAATTGCCTTCGGCACAAAAAAAATGGGAAAAGTGCTTCAGTACTAACACAAATAGCTCAACAAGCCAGCGAAGGGATACCCAATGTCTCACACGCAGTACTCCAGCTTTGTGCGAGGATTCAACACCAAGGGAGGTCTTCTACCCACTGGGGCCAGGAAGCCCTCCAGAAAGAAAGATGTGGGACCAGATCACTAAGACCATTGCTGCAAGCAGGGTCGTGCCCCTCCCCCACCAACTGGCTCCAGTGCCAAAAGAACAAAAGAAGCTTCATGATCTCAAGACAAGTGGTCAAGGTCTTTGACTGCATCTTCAAAACTGTCTCCATTCAGCTTCACCACTAGCCTCGCACACTGCAACCAAACCCCCTCCCCCAAATCACTCACCTACCAGCAATCTAGCAAAGACAAGATGCACCTTCCATTCCTCACTTCACCCGCTTGGAGGAGATGGTACAGGCCATTCTTGGCAGGAGCATGGCTGAGCCAGTGGTGGGGCTGAAAGAATACAAGATTCTGGTATCCTCATACATTATCCTCCTTGCATGATCCTCTTGCTTTCCTGCCCTCCCCTCACCACAACTCCACCCTTGTGCCTTCCTCATCTCACACTTCCAAGAAATGCAGAGAAGAAACGCCATTACTCAATTTTACACTCCCAGCTACCAGCTCCTCAAGGTCGACCAGCAAGGCCATTTGCAGTGTCCACTGAAAGTAGGCGAACTTCCACCAGCTATGCTGCAGCCACTGGGATAGCACTGTGTGACATGTAGGATAGGCAAAGGTACACACAAGACACACAAGGTTGATTTGTTGATGTCAAATTGAATGGATAGATGTATAAAGTTGGATTGGAAAGTTTGCTTTGTGGTGGCTTTTATTTCAGCATTGTGGTTAAGATGATGTGATGGTGAGTAACAGAGAGAAGGTAGGGTATGGGACAAATGTTGAAAGGGGAATTATCGTCATAATCACAGGCTGATAATTCCATCCTGGATATCCTGGCCAGAAAAGGGCTGTCAGGGTTACATCCTCCTCTTCTGCTGCATCCTCTTCTGCTTCTCTCTGCAAGCACATGCTGGAAATTTGAAATTAAAGCATTAAATGCTGGAAATACTCAGCAGGTCAGGGGGCATCTCACCCTGAAATGTGAACTCTCTTTCTCTCTCCATGGATGCTGCTTGACCTGCTGGGTATTTCCAGCATTTTCTGTCTTCTCAAAGGCCCTCTTTTACCATCTGATGCCGTGTAAGCATCCAGCAGCACTCCCTACACTTTAAAAACTTTTAACATATATTGCACCAAGCCATACTTCAATAAAACATTAAAAATCCAGTCCGAAAGCCCTCACCAAAATGGCGGTCACAGAGTCCCATGCCAGAGGCGGTCATCAGAGCAGTTGCTGCATTTTTTTCCAAGATTGCGGTGTAAACATGATAAGTAGCCTAATTTCTTGGTCTTAGAATCTTAAACGACCTTTGGACCTTCTCGTGGTTGATATTAAAAGGCACGTAGATCCATAGAATTGAGGAATACAGCAGTTCTACAGGGAATAACAATGGCAATAAAAGTGCTTCTCGATAATCACTCTATAGTAGAAAAGAATTGAGCACATCATGTGCCATGCTCTCATCATAAGAGGATGTGTTCAAATACCTACTGGTGCTCTGTAATTGAAAGTGAGAAACCATGACAAATCTTTTTACCCTTATGTGCAGTGTGTAGTACCACTTGGCTTCGGTTGAGTACCTCTGCCAGATGACCCATCCAAGATTGGGTGTTAAATACATGGAGAATTGTGGTTGTACCTCTCTAGTCCGGGACTCTCATCTGGAAACATCCGTGGTTCGGCATTAGTTGGGCCAGTGGGAGAGGAGCGTTTATTTTTTTTTTAAAGTTTTGATCGGTTGCAATGGTTAATCAGACAGTGTGTTTGGCACTCAGCTGGGAGCATCTGTCAGTCAGTGAGTGCATGCGTGGGTGCTGAGGGAGCACTCACATACAGGAGCCCAGTGCTGTCCACCGGTATCAGCAAGCGAGACCTCCTGTGGTTCGGGAAATTCTCTGTTCCAGCACCGGTCAGGTCCCGAGGGTGTCGGACTGGAGAGGTACAACTGTACTCTATGGTATGATGTTCAATTAGGCCTTGTAAGTATTCGAACTGTGGTTTGGAACAACCAGAGACCAGTTTAAGAATATTCAGAACATTATTGAGAGTACTTTATCATAGCCAGGAAAACTCGGGGGGGGGGGGGAAGATGACAAATCGCAGGGGAGGAAGTGATTGGTTTGGGGCATTGGTCATCGTGGGGGGCGGGGAGGAGAGGAGAGGAGAGGTTGAGGGAGATGGGGGGGGTGGATCGGTGATTGCGGTGGGGGGGGCGGAGGAATTGTGGAGGTGGGTATTTATAGGATAGCTTGTTGGGCCGGGAGGAAACACACCTGCCCCTCCTGGCCCACAAGCAGTGTTACAAATGCACTTGCCTCATGTATCCTTCTCACCTTTTACCTGCTGGGTTTTTGGAGGCCCAGGAAACCGGCCACAGTGAGTTAAGAGTAGAAACCTTGTTAAAACGGAAACACGCAGCCTCCTTAAAAGGTTTCAATGACCGATCCACTTTCTGAGAGTGGACTGGTCATCTGCCTCCGTTAAAATCGGAAGTGGCCGGGTTGGGTGCATTTGAAATGTTTAACATTTTAACACCCATTTTTGAGGTTAAAATTACCCCCAACAACTTTGTGAAGTGCCTTGGGACATTTTTCTACATTAAAAGGCACTATAACAATGCGAGTTATTGTAATATGTTGGTTGGAAAGCATTAAAGCAATTGGGCAATCTTCCAGTAATAATTTACGCACAGGCAGTAATACAAATTCTAATACACCATAACAATCAGTAAATCATAATTAAAAAAACAAACAAAGCAGGAAATCAGACATTTGATCTCTTTACCTTATCTTCCTACAAAAAAAAAATCACTGGCATTTTCTGATATGCAATTATGATGCACAAATGTGGGAAGACCCAATTTATAGAGCAGGAATTGGCCCTTATTATGTGATCGACCATATCAATGGCTATCAATTCCCCTCAACCCATACAAACTGGGAAGAGATCTAGAAAATGTTGTGTATTGACTGAACTTTATTTCAGGGGAAAACAGCTGGAAAAGAAGCACAACACCTAAGGCCCAGCTGGTTAGCCTCACTTTGGAAAAGGATGAAAATTGCTGATATAATCTCCATTACTAATCCTGATAAGGATCTGTGCCATTCCTGTTGTGCCACAATCAACTTACAGGCTCATTCTTTGATGCTTACTAAACAGGACATTAATACCAATGCTGAGATTCTGCATATTATCGACCAAGCATAAACAGTATACCGTCACAGATGATAAGAAACAGGTATGTTCAACAGCACACACAAATAATCACCCACTAGACAAGTTACCAGTACAACATTGAGAACTTGCATCTGCAAATAATGCCATCATTATCGCGAGCGCCCACTTAGCATTAAGCATCTAGCAATTCAGATGTTTAGGCTGCAGCTGTTGGAGACAAGGCACCAAGAGAGGAGTAAGTGAGCACAGTAAGCAGTTGGTTTACCTTCAAGGTGCGTGATCAGGGATGTAGTATGATGAATCAGAGGTTACGCTTTGACACCTTTTTTTCCTTCCCGCCCCCTTCACCGTGAGATGACTTGTGTGTTAAACTATAGATCACTGCATTGAAGTTTACTTTGGGGCTGTGATATCCAACACTGGCTGTTAGAATCATTAGGCTGGATTTTGCGGGGGGTCAGCAGAGTCGGTGGCGGGTTGGGTAGAAAAATTTGTTATTTCCTAGGGGGTCGGGACCATGCTGTGAACCCGCCGCCATCCGCCTTTACCAAATGTCGGCTCTGCTAGCTCTGAGCAGACCAGACACGCTGCGGCGGGGGAGGCAACTAAAATCATTAGTGACTTGTTTACAGCCAATTAACAATGTTTTTTTTCCCAGATTTTTGAATTTGACAGGTTGCCCACCAGTTTCCCACTGCACCTAGACCTTGTCTGTGAAGCTGAGGAGGGAGGTCAGTGGTCATTGAATCAGCTGATGAGTTGACGGCTTCAAATGTCAAGGTAAAGCTCCCAGCTGATTGAGAAATGTTCCCTTAACCACTAGCTTCGCTAAACTGCATTACCACTACAGAATCAGTATGCTGCAAGTTTTTACACAAATCTCCAGATAGTCTGACCTCATTACCTCTCACCATTGACAGATCATTGTCATCCCTACTTCTCCTGCCATCTATTCCATCAGCATGGGTGCCCTTGAAAGGCTCTCACCTTGATCCTCAGAATCCCACCATGATCATCCCCAACACCGGTAGCACCAGGCACACCAGCAGCACCAACAACGACACCAATCTTTTCCGCAATCAACTGATGCTGCACAGGACACGGCATCAGCACCTGACCACATTACTGCCCGGACACCAGGGATGGTTTCAGCATAGCCAGATTTATTTCACTTGATGTTGATGCCAGTTCATTGGATATATTCAAGAAGGAGTTAGATATGGCCCTTGTGGCTAAAGGGATCAAGGGATACGGAGAGAAAGCAGGAACGGGGTACTGAAGAAATGATCAGCCATGATCTTATTAAATGGTGGTGCAGGCTCGAAGGGCCGGATGGCCTACTCCTGCACCTATTTTCTATGTTTCTATGTTGACACTGTACATCCTGGTTGCCACAGGATGCACCAGGTTGGCACCACCCCACACCAACACCATAAAGTATCCCTACAATGCCCAAGCCATTACTTACACAGTCATCACTATTGCAGGGGTTACCTTTATGTCTCACCATTCACTGCAACTCACTAAGCCACTTTCAAAGGTGCACAAAGTCTGTACAAAAACGCAAAATGTTGAAAACAAAGGTTTAAATGTTTGACACCGCATTAACAGAAATTTCACATGAACATTGCATAAAACACCCAAGTGCCTATCCTTGTGTGTTGCTACAATGAGGGTGAGTGTGAGGGGTGACTAGTGAGATAGGGATGTGATAATGTTGATAGAGAGGGATGGGTGGAGATCCAAAGTAAGTTGGTGTGAGTAAGGATGTGCAGGAGTAGGGTCGGGAAGGTAGAGTGATGGGAATGTGATGAGAAGCACATCAGGATGAGATTGAATGTGGCTTTATACTAACGTTTTGTGATCATCTGAGATCATTGAAAGGTTTTCAGCACTTCACCCAGGTCTTCCTGACCACATCCCTGCTTGTCCCCTCCTGTACAATGTGCAACTAAGCTGCATTGATGTCCTGGCAAGGTCTCTTCCACCATGGGAAGGGAAGAGGACCTCCCTGTGTCCTGTGACTCCATCTGTAAGCATATGGAAGGAATCATGGGCGAGCCTGGGTGCAGTCGTGTACCTCTGTGCAGTGCTTGTGATTGTCTGCAGCAACCTCAATGCTGTAGAACACTGACAGCACAAATGTCAAAAGAAAGTTGGCCATGGTTCCTTTAAGGAAACCGGCTGACGATGTATCATCAAATGACTTCACCAGACCCGCATCCTCTAATTGGCCAGGAAACACACTAGGTGAGTTTAACAAGCCCAATCAGGAGAAATTCATTTCAGAGGCCGGGATGGAGCCAGCAGCGGGGTCGGGACCCACCAATGACATCGCCCGCCATGGTTCATAAACTCCAGTCCATTGACTTTGACCTAGGCACAGTGGGGAATCAATGTTAAGTGCATTGGGTAAAAATCACAGAATGGAAGTTAGCAGAGTTTCTGGAGTTTAGAAAGAACTTGCATTTAGATAGCACCTTACACGACCTCAACGTCAAAGAGGGTTTCACAGTCAATGAAATAATTTCAAGGTGTAATTACTACTGCAATGTAAGGAAATGCAGCAGCCAATTTGTGCACAGCAAGGTCAAATACATGGAAAACTCCCCTGCTCTTTAAACAGTGCCATGAGGTATTTTCCAGCTGAGAGAATAGACAGGCCTAGGTTTAATGTCTCAACTGAAAAACGGCACCTCCAACAATGCAGCACTCCCTGAGTATTGCACTGAAGGGTCAGCCTAGTTCATGTTCTGTCTCAGAGATGTGCTATCACTGAGCCAAGGCCTGCACCTTCTTCATTGTTCTGTCCTCCGGCAGCTTGATGCCTGCCTTGAGAAAATGCAGAACACCAAGAGCAAAGCTTGGGACATCACAACCAGGACATTAGGTTCAAAGTCAACAACCTAACCATGATGTTGGAGACCAAATTCATACATCAGCTCAAGGCCCACTTGAAGAAAGATATTAAGCTGTCCATGACAAACACAGCTCAGACAAACATTAACATTAGAACATGTATGAACAGTAGGAGGCACTGGGTCCAAGAACTTTTCTGACTGACCTCAACCCGACCCGCCTACCATCCCACTCCCCACAACTCCCCCCCCCGCCCCGCCCCCCCCCCAGCCTTTAATACAAATTAAACGTTCCCCTTAACTGTCCTTCTAACTTTAAATTATAAAGGGAGCTAACAAAGTCGGCTTTGTTCTCTTTGAAAAAGCATTAACCCACTGACGTTGTCAAGATTTTGAAGGAGAGTGGTAACATTGATATCAACTTGTTTACAGTGCCAATTAAAAATTAAGAATGGCTCTTTATTGGAGGAAAGAAACATTCAAGGAAGGCATTTGAGATTTTTTTAAATGGTGAGTACCATAATTAGGAAAAGGCTACTTGCAGACAGTTTAAAAAAAACTCAAACCAGAAAATTACTAGTTAAGTGGATAAGAACCTAGCAATTTTTAGAAGTGACCCAGTAGGCTGTTCTTTGTTTATTGTTAATGATACCTCTACTTCAATGCTCCTTTGTTTTCAGAAATCTAGCTACCTTGGAAATAGCGGATGCATTGACAGTCATTTTCCAACATTCCATTGACTCCGGATCAGTTCCTATCGAGTGGAGGGTAGCCAATGTAATCCCACTTTTTAAAAAAGGAGGGAGAGAGAAAACAGAGAATTATAGACCGGTCAGCCTGACATCGGTAGTGGGTAAAATGATGGAATCAATTATTAAGGATGTCATTTGGAAAGAGGTGACATGATAGGTCCAAGTCAGCATGGATTTGTGAAAGGGAAATCATGCTTGACAAATCTTCTGGAATTTTTTGAGAATGTTTCCAGTAGAGTGGACAAGGGAGAACCAGTTGATATGGTATATTTGGACTTTCAGAAGACTTTCGACAAGGTCCCACACAAGAGATTAATGTGCAAAGTTAAAGCACATGGGATTGGGGATAGTGTGCTGACATGGATTGAGAACTGGTTGTCAGACAGGAAGCAAAGAGTAGGAGTAAATGGGTACTTTTCAGAATGGCAGGCAGTGCCTAGTGGGGTACCGCAAGGTTCTGTGCTGGGGCCCCAGCTGTGGTTACAATGTACATTAATGATTTGGACGAGGGGATTAAATGTAGTATCTCCAAATTTGCGGATGACACTAAGTTGGGTGGCAGTGTGAGCTGTGAGGAGGATGCTATGAGGCTGCAGAGTGACTTGGATAGGTTAGGTGAGTGGGCAAATGCATGGCAGATGGAGTATAATGTGGATAAATGTGAGGTTATCCACTTTGGTGGTAAAAACAGAGAGACAGACTATTATCTGAATGGTGACAGATTAGGAAAAGGGGAGGTGCAATGAGACCTGGGTGTCATGGTACATCAGTCATTGAAGGTTGGCATGCAGTTACAGCAGGCGGTTAAGAAAGCAAATGGCATGTTGGCCTTCATAGCGAGGGGATTTGAGTACAGGGGCAGGGAGGTGTTGCTACAGTTGTACAGGGCCTTGGTGAGGCCACACCTGGAGTATTGTGTACAGTTTTGGTCTCCTAACCTGAAGAAGGACATTCTTGCTATTGAGGGAGTGCAGCGAAGGTTCACCAGACTGATTCCCGGGATGGCGGGACTGACCTATCAAGAAAGACATTTAGGACCGAGATGAGGAGGAATTTCTTCACCCAGAGAGTGGTGAACCTGTGGAATTCTCTACCACAGAAAGTTGTTGAGGCCAATTCACTAAATATATTCAAAAAGGAGTTAGATGTAGTCCTTACTACTAGGGGGATCAAGGGGTATGGCGAGAAAGCAGGAATGGGGTACTGAAGTTGCATGTTCAGCCATGAACTCATTGAATGGCGGTGCAGGCTAGAAGGGCCGAATGGCCTACTCCTGCACCTATTTTCTATATTTCTATGTTTCCATCCAATACTGTTCACATTAGTGGCCTTCTCTAGGTAACTTATTCCAAAAGTCTTTTATCATTTGCATTAACAAATATTCTACCCCAGTTCACTTCTTCTTCCTAATTTTTAATTTGTCTCATGATATTTGAAATCTATCAGTAAATTATGACGTCATCCCACCAACTTTTGCATTTAACTTGGGCACATTTTGAGGCACGCCACGGACCCGCTCAGGAGAGCTGGGCAACCTCATTGAGGTAGTTAACTGCTCGTTGAGACCCTTAACTGCGTTTTTAACATCAGGTTTTCGCTTTAACTTGTTGCGCACGGGATTCACGCACCTCGCGAACATTGCCTGTGAAGGGGAGGCGGAAGCTCAGTAGCCATTGTGCGAAGCCATTAAGCTGGAAAAACACAAAAATACTCGCACATTACACCAGCTTCCCTGCCTAAGGGAAAGGCTCTTGCTGACACCATTTTGTGCAGAGGTTTAACTGTCAGGAGTTTGTAGGTGATTTTTGCAACCTCGGAAATCACTCTCACCACATTGCTAGTCACTATCAGAACATTGAAGGTTTGTGCCTCTGATCTCTACTTTACCTGCCATCTATTAGATCAGCATGGGTGCTGCTTATGCTGTCTCACCTTGGACCTCAGAATCAGACCAAGATGAGCCCCAGCAGCAACAACATCAGCAGCTGCCTTCTCCTCACCGACCTGATGCTCCACAGGAGAGAGGGGGATACCACAGGGTTGCACCGTGCCAGAGGTGATACCCCCAACACAGGGTATACAGGCAGAGGATAAGCTTCCTGGACATAACTGAGCAGCAGTGCTGCAGGAGGCTCAGGCTATTGCGCCAGATCAGCGCAGACATTTATAGCTTGCTGGAACAAGGCCTGCTGCCCAGAGGACCTGGTGGACACTCCTTACCAGTGACTGTTGAAGTCACCACCACCCTTCTTCACCTGACGCTCCTCGCAGGGATCTACAGTAGACATTTGTAGGATCTTACAGTTTGCCACCCACAGATGCATCACCCAGGTGACCGACGCCATGTTTCACAAGTCAGCCAATTATGTAAACTTTGCCACTCGGCTTTGCAGCTCTGGCTGGCTTCCCACAGGTGCAGGATGTCATCGACTGCACACATGTGGTCATCAAGGCACCCCCACATCATGCAGGAGTGTTTGTGAGCTGCAAGGGCTTCCACTCCCTCAATGTGCACCTCGTCTTCAACCATAAAAAGATCATGCATGTATGTGCCAGATTCTCTGGCAGCTGTCATATCTCTTTCATGCTGCACCAATCCCCTCTCCCTCAGCTCCTCACACCTCCAAACAGACTTACCAGCTGGCTGCTTGGGGACAAGGGCTATCCACTGAAGACATGGCTAATTGACACCCTTGAGGAGGCCAAGCAATGAGGCTGAGGAGTCTTATAATGAGAGCCACATGTCCAGCAGTTGTGCCATAGTGCAAGCAATCAGCATGATGAAGATGTGCTTCAGCTGCCTTGACAGATCTGGAGGAGCCCTTCAATATGCACCAGCCAAGGTCTCCAGAATCACTGTCATATGCTGCGCACTGCACAACAGAGTGCAGCAGCGTGGATTGGAGCTGCAGAAGAAACAAAGGAAATAAATACATTTATGTGAATCACAATTAGAACAGAAACTTAACATTAAAATGTTTTCACACCCTGGTGCATCTAGGATTGTGCCTTTTTTCATTTATTGTGCTTCTACCAGGGGCATACGCTGTGGCTTCAGCAAAGGTAAAGTCAGGCTGCTCACTTCCCTACTCTGACTGCTTAAGATACCTTTGGTGGACATCCTCTGGGTTTTGGAGCCTGTGAGGGCCCCGCCAAAGACTGCTCCTCCGGCAACTGTGCAGACTCAGCCATTGGGATCCAAGGTAACATGTGAGGCTCTGACTGAAAGGGAGATAACGGGGGAGTAGTGGGAGCACTCTGAGCAGTGCCCTCACATCCACATCCCTTATCACCATCATCCCTCTTATGGGCTACCCACACTTTCCCTGCTAGCAAGGAGCTGGAGAGGACCTTACTGCCTAGCAGTGGGGTGATGAAGGCCCAAGTATATTTTAGTATCCCTCCTCGAGATGTGGTCAATGAGTATCCGCAATCTGTTGTTCACAGCAAGCATTGACTTGTGCAGTTGCTGCTCCATGCAGTTGCCCATCCTTTCCATGGAACAACACATCCTTGCCATCGCCTGTGAGATGGTGGTGCTCATGTTGTACACATTGTGGCTGCAAAAGCTGCCAGAACTGCCAAAAGTGGCCAAGGTTGGAAACTAAATATTCCAGGATACTTAACTTTTAGAAGAGATAGTCAAAATGGAAAAGAAGGAGGGCTAGCTCTGATAATAAAGGATGGGATAAAGACAGTAGAGATAATTAAGGATGGGATAAAGACAGTAGAAAGAAAGGATCTTAGCTCCAAAAATCAAGAGATAGAATCAGTTTGGGTGGAGCTAAGAAACAGCAGTGGGCAGAAAACATTGGTGGGAGTTTTTTATAGGCCCCCAAACAGTAGTTGTAATGTAGGGCAGAGAATAAATCAAGAAATTAGAAACGCATATAATAAGGATAATGATGTAATGATGAGGGACTTTAATCTACATATAGACTGTGCAAACAACATTTGCAGTAAAAGTGTAGAGGACGAATTCATGAAATGTATATAAGATAGTTTTCTAGATCAGTATGTTGAAGAACCAACTAGGGAACAGGCTATTTTAGATCTAGTATTGTGCAATGAGAAAAGGTTAATTAATAAGCTTGCAGTAAAGGGGCCTTTAGAGAAAAGTAACTATAATATGATAGAATTTTATATTGAATTTGAAAATGATTTAGTTGAATCCGAAACTAGGGTTTTAAATCTAAACAAAGTAAACTACGTAGGTATGAGGAGCAAGTTGGCTAAGGTAGATTGGGATACTACATTAAAAGGTATGACGGTAGACAAGCAATGGATAGCATTTAAAGAATGAATACATAAGTTACAAAAAATATACATTCCTTTAAGGCACAAAAATCTCATAGGAAAAGTGGTCCAACTGTGGCTAACAAGAGAAGTTAAAGATAGTATTAGATCAAAGGAAGAGGCATATAATGTTGCCAATAAGAGTAGTAAGCCTGAGGATTGGGAGGATTTTAGAATTCAGCAAAGGGGGACCAAGAAATTGCTAAAGTAAAGGAAAATAGAATATGAGAGTGAACTAGCGAGAGATATAAAAATAATGTAAAAGCTTCTGTAGGCATTTCAAAAGGAAAAGTTAGCGAAAGTAAATGTGGGTCCCTTATAGGCTGAGACAGGAGAAATTATAATGGGGAAAAAGGAAATGGCAGATAAATTAAACAATTACTTTGTGTTTGTCTTCACAGAAGAAGACGCAAAACACTTGCTGGAAAGAATGGAGAACCAAGGGTGAATGAGGAACTGAAAGAAATTAGTATTAGTAAAAAAATGGTACTAGAGAAATTAATGAGACTGAAAACCGATAAATCCCATGGACCTGATGGCCTACATCCTAGCATTTTGAAAGAGGTGGTTATAGAAATAGTGGATGCATTGGTTGTCATCTTCCAAAATTCCATAGATTCTAGAACAGTTCCCGCGGATTGGAAGGTAGCAAATGTAACCCCGCTATTTAAAAAAGGAGGGGGAGAAAACGTGGAACTACAGATCAGTTAGCCTGACATCAGTAGTAGGGAAAATGCTAGAAACTATTATTAAGGACGAGGTAACAGGGCACTTAAGAAAATAATAATAAGATTGGGCAGAGTCAATATGGATTTATGAAAGGAAAATCATGTTTGACAAATCTGTTAAGAGTTTTTTGAGGTTGTAACTAGCAGAATAGATAAGGGAGAAACAGTGGATGTGGTGTATTTGGATTTTCAGAAGGCATTTGATAAAGTGCCACACAAGAGGCTATTACACAAAATTAGGGCTCATGGAATTGGGGGTAATATACAAGCACAGATTGAGGATTGATTATGGCCAGAAAAGAGAGAGTAGGAATAAACGAGTCATTTTTAGGTTGGTAGCCTGTAACTAGTGGAGTACCGCAAGGATCGGTGCTTGAGCCTCAGCTATTCACACTATATATCTATGATTTGGATGAGGGGACCAAATGTAATATATCTAAGTATGCTGATGATACAAAGATAGGTGGGAATGTAAGTTGTGAGGAGGATGCAAAGAAGCTTCAAGGGGATATAGACAGGCTAAGTGAGTGGGCAAGTACATGGCAAATGGAATATAATGTGGAGAAATGTGAAGTTATCCACTTTGGTAGGAAAAATAGAAAAGCAGAGTATTTTTAAATGGTGAGAGATTGGGAAATGTTGATGTTCAGAAAGAACTGGGTGTCCTTGTACATGAATCAGTGAACATTAACATGCAGGTACAGCAAGCAATTAAGAAAGCAAATGGTATATTGGCCTTTATTACAAGAGGTTTTGAGTATAAGAATAAAGATGCCTCACTCCAATTATATAAGGCCCCGGTGAGACCACACCTGGAGTATTGTGTACAGTTTTGGTCTCCTTACCTAAGGAAGGATATGCTTGCCATAGAGGGAGTGTAATGCAGATTCACCAGACTGATTCCTGTGATGGGGTGTATTGTCCTATGAGGAGAGATTGCGTAGACTAGGCCTATATTCTTTAGAGTTTAGAAGAATATGAGGTGATCTCATTGAAACATACAAAGTTCTTACAGGGCTTGACAGGGTAGATGCAGGGAGGATGTTTACGCTAGCTGGGGAGTCCAGAACCAGGGGTCTCAGTCTCAGAATAAGGGGTCGGCCATTTAGGATTGAGATGAGGAGAAATGTCTTCACTCAGAGGGTTGTGAATCTTTGGAATTCTCTAGCCAGAGGGCTATGGAAGCTCAGTCATTGAGTATTCTCAAAATAGTGATCGATAGATTTTTGGATATTAAGGGAATCAAGGTATGGGGATAGTGCAGGCAAGTGGAGATGAGATCGGAGATCAGCCATGATATCATTGAAAGGTGGAGCATGCTCGAGGGGCCAAATGGCCTACCTCTGCTTCTCTTTCTTATGTACTTATGTCAGAGCATTGCGCAATTGTTGCTGCCCTTCTTACTCGATGGCCCCCGAGGTTCAGCGTCTGCATACAGCTCAGCACAGCTTGGAGCATCCTGCACCCTCCGGTGAGGAGTCTCCACTGCTGTCCCCATCTCCAACATCTGCTCTTGCTCACTTGTGATGTGTGAGACACCACCTGCCAACACTACTCTATCTCTCCCAGGACCAACCGAGGTGCTGATGGTGCACCCTCAGAGACTGGAGCTTCCTCTGAGTAGTCATCTATCTCCTCCAGCTTGACAGTGGTGGCGGGGACACTTGATGGACCTGTGGGAGAATAAAGAGATGAATTAGAAGTGCTATGATAAGAATGGGCAACATTACCATTATGCACATGATGACATTTCACTCACTGGTGACATCAGTTACCATGAGTGACTGTTGTATACCGTGTGGCTGTATGAGATGTAATTCTGTCACCAGGTTGCTGGGAGGTCCCCCTTTCTCCATCTCTCACTGTCAGCAGCTCTGCAACTCCTGAGATCTCCAGTGCTCCCTCCTCTGCTACAGCCAAAAATGTGAATATTGCAGGGCCACCTCTGGTTCTCTGTCTCTCCCTGTTGTTCTGCGCTCTCTTCTCCTGAAAGGATGGAAAGAAGAGAACTTTGATTGCGAGTGATGGAATGAGTGTAAAGGATGGATAGAAACATAAAAATTTACAGCGCAGAAGGTGTTACTTGCTATGATTGTATTAGGATGAGGGTGAGTGTCAGTAGTGGATAGTCACATAGGGATGTGGGTATGTACATAGATGGGTGGACCTGCAAGGCAGGTTGGTGTGAGGAGTGATGTACAGGAGTAGACTTGGGAAGGCAGAGTGATGGGATTGGGGTGACAGGCACATCAGGATGTAGGTGAGTGTGGCTTTGCACTCACCTTTCCTGACCTCATGAGATCATTGAATCTTGCGGCACTAGATTCACATCCTCCTCACCACATCCCTGCTGCTGACCTCCTTTGTGATCTCTAGCGATGCCCTCTTAGTGTCTCTGGCTGGTCTTTTTCAGTCCTCCGCAGGGAAGAAGACCTCCTGCTTGCTCTGACTCCCTGGACCAGCATTTCCAGGGAGGCATCAGGGAATCTTGGTGCAGCCTACTACTGTCTGTGTGTCTCCATGACCCACAGAAATCTCACCTTGATCTCTCCTATAGCAGCCTTCAAATGAGATATGTGCAAGTCTGCTCAGTGGCGTTATCAGACCTGCTCCATTTATTTGGGCCGGGAAACCCGCATGACTCTTTCAATTGATGCAATTGAGTTAAACGCGCAGTGCAGAACGTGCCGTTGAAAAGTACGGATGGCGACCTGCTACGCGGCCCACATGCACCCGCCCCAACGCTCAGCTAAAGATTCCGGCCATTATATGCCAAAGTAAATGCATGATTAGGGGGCCGATTTTCAGCAAGGCCTCCACCCATCCAAGTGCTGCCCAAGGTGCTGCCGATGGCTGCCAAGGTACCGAACGGTACTTTGGGTGGGATATTCATGAAGAAGGTCCCTTGAAGGTCGGCTGATGGCAAATGGAAGATGTACGCCACCAATCTTGGTGGCAGCGGGCGGGAGATCGCATTCTCGGCGGCAGAGGCACTTACCACCCAAGTGACACCGAGGATGGAGTCGGGCCCACGGAGGGTCGAAGACATGAAAATAAAGATCACAAATAAAAAATACAAAAACTATCAAAGACCTTCAGGGGACCTCATGCAGGTAAGTCGATGTTGAAAATTTAAAAAAAAATGTTAACTTACCTTTTTTACTGTTGGGGACAGACCAGCCTGTACAATATATTAGCAAGGTTGTGTTCTTTCAAAAAAAACATTTTACTGTGTTCTATTAACAGATTTTTAAATTGCTCGCTGTCAAACTTTGGATGCATCAGTCACCAGAAAGATCCTTCAAGGGGTAAAAACCTGCATTGAGCCATCACAATAAAGAGTTTAGATTCTTCTTTCAGAGACCTACAAAAAAGCCTTCAGGACACACAATGGAACTTTGAATGGGAGGTCGCAGAGCTGCATGGTTGGAAATCATGGAATTTTCACATGGTGTGTAGATTGACTGGAGAGCCTTTCTGCCTCACTTGCTGCTCTGGGACCAATTGCAAAATATCATGCCAAGTGATAAGACACCCAGATCCTCTTCTTGACTATGGCCACTGTACCATTGTATTCCTTTTAGTTTTTTTCTGATCTCCTGTTAGTTATCATTTTGGACTTTCTTTCTCATTCCCAAGTTAGAAAAGTCACAAACCAAAGATTTCAAGTCATAATAAATTTGAGCCTATATATACAATAAATTCCTGGAATGTATTTTTAAATTGTAAGTTTACTTACTTGCAAATAGTGAAAAACAGGTAGTTCATGAGGAAGAAAGGGTCATGTTTTATCTTTAGTATGTGGTATATGGGGATTTCTGCTTTAGTATTGCATTTTTTGTAATTAAAATCACAGGTTCTATGGGCCCAAGTTTCCCCAGGAGTTGCTCCTTTCTTTTTGGAGCAGCTTGATTTTTCTGGACTATCTTTTTAGTTGTAATTCTGGCCATTTAATTTACACCAGTGTAAGTGAGTTAGTTAGATATTTTATAAGTTCAGTTTTTTTTTCCAAAAGGGGGTGTTCCCAGCCACTTACCCCTGTTTTAGGCGTTTGGCCAGCAAATAATTGCTCCAAACTAACTTAGGCCAGCGAATGTTGCCACTTCTCTCCGCATAGAAAAACCTTACCAAGAGTTTTAAGGAATCGGCGCAAGTAACTACATTTAAAGCACCACCAAGCACCAAACAAAGCACAAAAAGTAATAAACAATTAATTAACAAATAAAATAGAAGGAACCCTGCACCTAAAACACTAAGACCAAAGTAATAAGCAATCAATAAATAACAAATCAAAAAATAGAAGGAACCCTGCACCTAAAGCACCAAAATCAATCAGTAAATAACAAATAAAAACTATAAGTCCTACCTAAGGGAACGCAGCGGGCAGCCGATGAGGGAGCCCATTCGGCCAGGGCTAGGGACGATGTGCTTCGGGCCCCTCCCTCACAGCCTGCAACGCGTACTCACAGATTCGGCCTGCCAGGAGCTACTGCACATGCGCGCAGACGTCCCGGCATTGTTTTCAGCGCCGGGACCTGGCTCTGCCCCCAATCCATTGGGCCATGCTGCGCCACGACCGAAGAGAGGCTGGGGAGCGGCCAGAACACCGACGTCTTTTTTCGGCGCGTTTGGAGGCAGACAAAATTGGCGCACCTCGAATGAGGGCACCAGAAAAACAGGTTAGGGAAACTCTAGCCCATAGTAACTAAGCCAACACAATTTTGTTACATGTGATTCCAGGATTTTTATTTGTTTTTGGAATCAGATTCCTTAATTCTGTCTATTTTTATGTGAGAATCACAGTAGTCCAGATAAGGTGTATTAAGTTCTACAAATCTGGCATTTCACTTCTGCATTGTGAAACTGTTGCTCAGTTTTCACCTGAACACATAAGTGAACCGATTTAACTCTGAATCAGCCACAAAGCAAGCCAAAATCGAAGAGACACAATTAATGGGATCAAGACTGACGCAAAGAGAGTGAATATATAAGAGCAGCGGAAACCTTGGAAAAAAAGTGTTTTTGAGTTTTGTGTGAATCAGTGGGAGATACACCCTGTATTGTGGCAATTCCTTTGTATGGTTTTTTAAAATAATTTTTCTCAAGAAAGCTTATTTAGCTTACTACTCTTGGAGGCACAACAAGTTGTTTTATCAATGTAAATAAAACTATAATATTATTTTCAAAAGAAGACGTTTATTTTGTCCTTTTCAACAATTATTTTGTCTGTCATTACTTGTCAGAACTGTTACATTTTACATTGTATAATTATTTAATATATTGTTGATAAAGCATGCATTCTAATCGAAATATAAGAATTACTCAACATTGAATAATAACTTTAAAACCTTGGTTGCTACTTTTTAAATCTTTAACTACAAAAAATGTTGGGCTAAATGCCATCAGCCACAGATAATTTCCACACTAAATAATAGTAATTATAATTCTATGTCTAATTTAAAAGAAACTTTACCACAGTTAAATTGTGTCAAAATTAGTGCAAAGCATTGAGATAGTTGTTAGTCTGGTTTTGAACAGTAATAACATAGTAATTGTGTAGATATCTGTCCTTGAACAGGTTGATTTGACATCTTTATTCTGGAAAATAAAAATGATAAATAAACTCACATTCACATTCTTCTACTGTCTTGTTTAATAAAAATCTGAGTAATTCAAAGCAGACTTTCCCAGCTCTTGGCATCTTTTGCCATTTGACAGTGTTTCAAATCTTTACTCACAAATCATATAGGACAAGGACAACCCCAAACTCTTCATAAGCCACACTAACTACATCTGCAAACCTTTCTCCTCTGCACTCTCCACCCTTGGCTCCAATTCTAGATGCGAGGACCTCAAGCTCTACATTTTTTAAATTGAGGCCTTCTGCTTGTTTGCTTCCCCAATCCTCCAATCTGTCTTCTCTCTCATCCTCCACTCATTCAAACTCCTTTCCCCACTTCTGACACTGCTCTCCTATTTCTTGACCGTATGCTTGCAAACCTGGACATAGCTCCCCATTTCTTAAAGAATAATTTCCAACACTTTTAAAGCTGCTGTCTGATGCCATATCCATATCTTCTCTATCAACACAATCTATCAAACACTTCAACACTTGCCAGCACAAAAGTACCTCTGATGTTGATTCAATCAACCTTCCTGGCATTTATTTCAGCCTAAGCATAGCGTTATGTAATTTTTGGTAGAAAGCACAGTTTGAGGAAAAAAAACACCAAGAGCGTCACCACATACATCTGGAATGTTGCCCTTGCATGGTCCTATCTCATCTTCACTACTGCTAAAATTCTGTCCTGTGTCTCAATTTCCATGATCAATTTTTTAAATATGATCCCACCTCCTCCCTTCATGAATTCTATCGAATCCAGAATTCTACAGTCTAAGTGGTTAATAATTTTTTTTTACATTTGAAGGGAATGGTTCTTCCAGGGCTTACAGTTGATGAGATTTATTTGCATATTTGACCACTTTTGGTTAATATAAACAGAAGATTTCTTGTGATTTGGACTATCAAGGAAGCCAAATGCCCCAGCTTTCGGAGTATGAGCATGCAGACTGAACAATATGGACTTTTCTAAAGGGAACCTTTCCTACAGAAAATTTTGATCAAGCCATAAACCATTAGATCTTCCATCTAACAGCCCCACTCCCAACCTTATGACGAAAAGATCACGGATGATTTAGATGGTCAAGCATAAGATGGTTGGGCCAAGGACGCTTCCCTGAGGAACATCTGCTGTGATGTCCTGGGCAAGTTCTCATTGAAACATAGAAATCAGGTGCAGAAGCAGGCCATTCGGCCCCTCGAGCCTGCACCGGCATTCAATAAGATCATGGCTGATCATTCAACCTCAGTACCCCTTTATCCCTTTGGCTCTAAGGGCCATATCTAACTCCCTTTTGAATATATCTAACGAACTGGCCTCAACAACCAGGTTAACCACTCTCTGAGTGAAGAAGTTTCTCCTCATCTCAGTCCTAAATGGCTTACCCCTTATTCTTAGACTGTGACCACTGGTTCTGGAACTCCTCAGCAACGGGAACATTCTTCCTGCCTCTAACCTGTCCAATCCTGTCAGAATGTTATATGTTTCTATGAGACCCCCTCTCATTCTTCTAAACTTCAGTGGCTACAAGCCCAGTTGATCTAGTCTTTCCTCATATGTCAGTTCTGCCATCCCAGGAATCAATCTGGTGAACCTTCGCTGTACTCCCTCAATAGCAAGAACATCCTTCCTCAGATTAGGAGACAAAAAACTGAACACAATATTCCAGGTGTGGCCTCACCAAGGCCCTGTACAACTGCAGTAAAACCTCCCTGCTCCTATACTCAAATCCTCTAGCTATGAAGGCCAACATGCCATTTGCCTTCTTCATCACCTGCTGTACCTGCATGCCAAACTTCAATGACTGATGTACCATGACACCCAGGTCTCATTGCACCTCCCCTTTTCCTAATCTGTCACCATTCAGATAATATTCTGTCTTCCTGTTTTTGCCACCAAAGTGGATAACCTCACATTTATCCACATTATACTGCATCTGCCATGCATTTGCCCACTCACCTAACCTATCCAAGTCACCCTGCAGCCTCTGAGCATCCTCCTCGCAACTCACACCGCCACACTGCTTAGTGTCATCTGCAAACTTGGAAATAGTACATTCAATTCCTTCGTCTAGATCATTGATGTATATTGTAAATAGCTGGGGTCCCAGCACTGAACCCTGCGGCACCCTACTGGTCACTGCCTGCCATTCTGAAAAGGACCCGTTTATTCCGACTCTCTGCTTCCTGTCTGCCAACCAATTCTCTATCCACATCAATACATTACCCCCAATACCATGTGCTTTAATTTTGCACACCAATCTCTTGTGTGGGACCTTGTCAAAGGCCTTTTGAAAGTCCAAATATACCACATCCACTGGTTCCCCCTTGTCCACTCTACTAATTACATCCTCAAAAAATTCTAGAAGATTTGTCAAGCATGATTTCCCTTTCATAAATCTCGTTCTTCAGTAGCTCTCCCAGATAAACAACAGCAGCTGCTGCTACTATCGATGCAAGTTTGTATTTAGGGCATTCCTAATATTTACTTATCTCCCACCCTGTAATAATCATAGAATCATAGAATGGTTACAGCACAGAGGATGCCATTCGACCTGTCAAGTCCATGCTGGCTCTCTGCAAGAGTGCTTGAGCTAGTCCCACTCCCCTGCCCGTTCCTCGTAGCCCTGCACATTTTTTTCCTTCAGGCACTTCATAATTCTCTTTTGAAAACTACAATTAAATCTGCCCCCACCGCTCTTTTAGGCAGTGCATTCCAGATCCTAACCACTCTCTGCGTAAAAAAGTTATTCCTCATATCGCCTTTGGTTCTTCTGCCAATCACCTTAAACCTGTATCCTCTAGTTCTCGCCTTTTCCACCAGTGGGAACAGTTTATGTCTAACTACTCTGTCTGGACGCCTCATGATTCTGAATACCACTATCAAATCTCTTCTCAATCTTCTCTGCTCCAAGGAGAACAACCCCAGCTTCTCCAGTCTATCCATGTAATTGAAGTCCCTCATCCCTGGAACCATTCTTGTAAATCTTTTCTGCACCCTCTCTAAGGCCTTCACATCCTTCCTAAAGTGTGATGCTCAGAATTGGACACAATACTCCAGTTGAGGCCGAACCATAACTTCCTTGCTTTTGTACATTATGCCTCTATTTATGAAGCCCAGGATCCCATAAGCTTCAAACAGCCCTACCACCTTCAATGATTTGTGCACATATACCTCAAGGTCTCTCTGTTCATGCACACCCTTTAGAATTGTACCCTTTAGTTTATATTACCTCTCCTCATTCTTCCTACCAAAATGTATTACTTTTCACTTTTCTGCATTAAATTTCATCTGCCACGTGTCCACCCATTCCACCAGCCTGTCTATATCCTCTTGAAGTCTATCACTATCCTCCTGGCTGTTCACTATACTTCCAAGTTTTGTGTCATTGGCAAACTTTGCAATTGTGCCCTGCATACCCAAGTCTATGTCATTAATATATACAAGAAAAGCAGTGGTCCTAGTGCCGACCACTGGGGAACACCACTGTATACTTTCCTCCAGTCCGAAAAACAACCGTTCACCACTACGTTCTGTTTCCTGTCACTTAACAAATTTCTTATCAATGCTGCCACTGTCCCTTTTATTCCATGGGCTTCAATTTTGCTGACAAGCCTATTATGTGGCACTTCATCAAATGCCTTTCTGAACTCCATGTACATCATATCAACCGCATTGCCCTCATCAACCCCCTCTGTTACCTCATCAAAAATCTCAATCAATTAATTAAACACAATTTGCCTTTAACAAATTTGCACTGGCTTTCCTTAATTAATCCACACTTGTCCAAGTGACTATTAATTTTATCCCGGCTTATCGTTTCTAAAAGCTTCCCCACTACTGGGGTAAAACTGACTGGCCTGTAATTGCTGGGTTTATCCTTACACCCTTTTTTGAACAAGGATGTAACATTAGCAATTCTCCAGTCCTCTGGCACCAGCCCCCCCCCCCTGTATCTAAGGAGGATTGGAAGGTTATGGCCAACACCCCTACGATTTCTACCTTTACATCCCTCAGCGTCCTAGGATGCATCATATCCAATCCTGGTGACTTATCTACTTTAAGTACAGCCAGCCTTTCTAGAACCACCTCCTTATCAATTTTTATCCCATCCAGTAGCTCAACTACCTCCTCCTTCACTATGACGTTGGCAGAATTTTCTTCCTTGGTAAAGGCAGATGCAAAGTAATTATTTAGTAGCTCAACCATGTCCTCTGCCTCCATGTGTAGGTCTCCATTTTGGTCACTAATTGGCCCCACTCCTCTTACTACCCGTTTATTATTTATATATTCTCTAATAATAGAGAAACAAAATTGTGCTAGTTAAAAATAATTGGGCAAAATATTTTAAATATAGAAAAATTACTCCTAAGATTAAAAATAGTAATGAATGTATTTCTTAGTCCTTTATCCTAAAATCCTCTGCTTGTTGTTAATATTGTCAAAGGAGCTTTCTTGAAATGCAGCAAATCTAACGATTGTTCCATAGTTCTTACCTTGTAGTCCTAAAGCATTTATCATTTCTGTATAGGAGAATCTGTCATCATTATTTTCATCAAACTGTTTAATTTCTTCTTCTGCTGGTGCCCATTGTCCAAGATTATTCACTAGGTCCCTATATGTCAGGTAGCCACGCCCAGTCCAGTCTGCTTCATAGAAGAAGGACTGGAATGCTGTTAGAATGCAAGGGTTGAGCATATTGATCAAAAATCTGTTTTTCATATTATGGAGTTATCAGCTAAACTTGCTTACATTATGTTACAACTTAAACATAAAAGAATAATAAAATAAAAATAGCAATACATAAACTGAAATGTACATACATGTATTTCAACAGTTAAATTTTACAAATAATTTCACTAGAAAACACTTGGTTTAAGAGGCTGATTTCCTGAAACTGTGTGAAATGTGCTTACAATTTCCTGATATGTGCTGCTGGAGGCTGGAACTCCTCAATGGGAGTATGCAGTATATAACATTTCGAATATGTTATTAAATGCAGAAGATCAATTCTTGGTGAGAATTATTCTGAATTGAAACTGTTGACCATTCTATTGGTATACTAACGAATCTCCCATGGTATTGCTCATGGTGAGTCAGAACCAAGGATATTATGTGATGCACAATAATACATAATATGAGGTTCAATCATTTACAATGACTGCATGTGTGAAATTCTGTTTTTATTGCATGGTATTCTGGGATTTATTGTAGTTGTCTGGGAAACAAATTTGCATTTATGCATAAGTTCTTGCTGTGGTTTGCATTCTGGCACAAAGAAAGTGCTATGGTTCCTAAAGAGTTTATTCAAAGCAGAATCAAATGTTAATATATTTCCCACCTTTCAGATTTGTTATTGAAGAAATAGAAATGACATTTCTGACTGCAGATGTATGCATGGTGCCCTCTGTAGTTGACGTCTGGATATCTGGAAGTAAAGTAATAGATTTCCAGTACCACCAAAATGTAAACTTTAACTGCAACGGTTTGAACAATTAAGTGTAAAACTTAGAAATATTTACCATATTGACATACAAACATAGCTGGACAGGTAAAGACCCTCTGGTCCATCGAGCCTGTCCCACACAATTGCAATACCTTGTGTATCACTATATATATTCTCCACCCTACCCGAAACCATGTGATCTCCCGGGAGAGATGAAAAAACAGATTTTAAAAACCCAGGCCAATTTGGGAGAAAAATATCTGGGAAATTCCTCTCCAATCCATCTAGGTAATCAAAACTAGTCCAGATCACTCTGGCGCTGAATTCCCTGCAGTACCTACCTTCTGTAAGAGGTGATCTTCGCCCCAGCCAGAAACAGGCTGAGCTCTCGCTTGAAGGAATTCAGCGAATCAGCATCCACAGGAGCCTGTTCCAGAGGTCCACTATTCTCTGGAGAAAAAAACCACCTCCTGACATCTAACCTAGATCTAGCCTTATACAACTTAAATTTGTGACCCCTGATCTAACCTATTTATTTGGAACAAACTTTCAACTGGAACACAACTTATTCTCTTCATTATATTATAAAACTCAATCACATCACCCCGAAGCCTATGTTGCTCTAAAGTGTAGAGTCTCACCTATTTTAGCCTATCTTGATAACCAAGATTCTTTAAACTGGGAATTACTCCAGTGGCCTCCTCTGCATCCTTTCCAAAGCCTCAGTATCACCCACCATGTGAGGAGACCAAAACCGGACACAGTATTCCAAGTGCGGCCTGACTAAGATCTTCTACAACCTAAAGTTTAACTTTACCAAATATAGTATGAAGCATTCCAAATTGGGAACTGAACTTGGTGTGCAAATATCATTTAAAAAATTAGACTTTTATATTACTGTACTTTGATTATAATCTGAAATACATTTTTGAAAATCTGTTTATGAAGCACTTACAATGTAGTGTACTGGTATATGGACAAATTCTACAACTCTGCCTTCTAATTCAATTTCTAGATTATGTGTTAACAATATCCATGAGTGGTTACCTAGTTTTTCATCATCCTCATGGCTCATTAGCAATGCGACTTTGGTACTCTCCATCTGCTGAGGTGAGTACACGGTACTTTCAGCTTGGAATTGGGCCATGGTTGCAGCGGGCTGGCTTGTTCGGTTCATTGCATCTTCTCTTTGATAAACTTCATCCCTCAGCTGGGAGATCTGTCGGTAATTCCTATCCAAATCCTACAAAAGATTACAAGGTGCTAAAGGTTTGGAAACACAAGTGATCTAGTAATGGACTCAAGCTCCAGCAGCAATCTTTAGTTTAATTCACACAGTGGCGCAAGAGGAATTTAAACAATTTTCAGCCTCAGTTGCACAACAATGGTGTAGCATCACTGCTTTGGAAAATTCCTGTGTGTGCCAGGACAGTCTTTACCAGTTACACTGCTTCCCTATATTAGCATATTTGTTCCTGCAGTAAGCATAATGGAGATAAATTTACGGGTGGGCTCTTCCAATCACCTGCCGTAACTTCGACAGCAGGGCAGACAGATCCCCGCAGAAATTCATCACCGTGACGTATTTATAGAACAACAACAACTTATATTGCTATAGCGCCTTTAACGTAATGTACACGGGTCAATGCTTGGATATATTATGCTTACTCCAAAGGAAAAATAGGTTAATGCAGAGTAACGGTATCATTCGGGGTTGTGGTGTGGAATGTTGTTAGCCCCGGGAGACAAATTTTATGAATACGTTTATGGAAGGTAAGTAATTTCTCAAAACTTAGTGGTGTTTTCTTTAGCTTAGCTTGGTTGGATTCAATACTTTGAATTCATTCATTCCTACATTACAACAGTGACTACACTTCAAAAAGTACTTCATTGGCTGTAAAGCACTTTGGGGTGTCCTGTGGTCGTGAAAGGCACTATATAAATGCAAATCATTCCTCCTTTCTCTCCTTTTCTTTCTTTCTTTGTACGGCATCTAAAATATCAAAGCAGGCACATAGTTGAATAAACTATCCTTGTTGTATCCATGTAGTTTCTGTGGGCCCAAGTTTCGGCCTCAGTTGCTCCTGATTTTTTGGAGCAACTGGTGTAGAACGGAGTATCCTAGAAATTCAAATTCTCGGCATTTAGTTTGCTCCAGTTCTAGTCAGTTAGAACAGTTTCACTTTGGAACAGAATTTTTTTTTCAAAAGGGGGAGTGTCCGGCCACTTACGCCTGTTTTCAAAGTTTCGGCAGTGAACACTTACTCCAAACTAACTTAGAATGGAGTGAAGATTTTTGTACACTGTGGAAAAAACCGTGTCTACACTTTAGAAAATCAGGCGTAGGTTACAAATCAGGTGTAGGGAATGGGGGGGTGGGGGTTTAAAGGGAAGTTGACAAACATGAAACACTTCAGTTTTACAATTACAAATAAAGAGCCATCATCAATAATAAATGATAAAAACATCAATAAATCAACCAATAAATCAATCAAAAAAAATTAATAAGAAATAATTTTTAAAAAAATCAATAAATAAAACATTTTCTACTTACCGACTGCAGCACCGGGAGCCCTCCAACAGCATGCTGGGATGCCCCCCCCCCCCACAATGTGTCTCTGTCAGTGTCTCTATCTCTCTGTCTGTCTGTGTGTGTCTCTCACTCTCTGTCTGTCAGTGCCTGTGTTTCTGACAGCGAGGGGAGGGGGAGGAGGGGGGTAGAGGGAGAGAGGGGGGGAGCAGAGGGAGGGGAGGGATGGGGAGGGAGGGAAGGGGGAGGGATGGGGGAGAAGGGGAGGGATGGGGGAGAAGGGGGAGGGGGAAGGGGCGAGGAGAAGGGGAAGGGGAGGAGAAGGGGAAGGGTGGGGAGAGGAGAAGGGGAAAGGGGGGAAGGGGAGAAGGGGAAAAGGAAGGGGGGGAAAGGAAAAGGGGAAAGGGAAGGGGAAAGGGAAGGGGGGGAAAGGGAAGGGGGGGGAAGGGAAGGGGGGGAAAGGAGAAGGGGAAAGGGAAGGGGGGGAAAGGAGAAGGGGAAAGGGAAGGGGGAAAGGGAAGGGGGGAAAGGGAAGGGGGGAAAGGAGATGGGGGAAAAGGGAAGGGGGGAAGGAGAAGGGGGAAAGGGAAGGGTGAAGGGGGGAAAGGGAAGGGGGGAAACGGAAGGGGGAAAGGGAAGGGGGGGAAGGGAAGGGGGGGAAAGGAGAGGGGGAAAGGAGAAAGTGGGGGGGAGGCTGAACGTTCGGGCCAGGCCCTGCCGGGCCCAAGACTTCGGGCAGGGCCTGTCCACAGCACCAGATTTACAGGTAGGTGGCGTTGGGTCAGGTCGGGTCCGGGGTCCGGGGTCGGGAGCGCGGGTCGGGGGTAGCGCGGGTCGGGTCGGGGGGTGCGCGGGTCGGGGTCGGGAGCGCGGGTCGGGTCGGTTCGGGTCGGAGGGAGAGGGAGGTCAGGTCGGGGGGGGAGGGGGAGCGCGGGTTGGGTCGGGTCGGAGGGAGGGAGGGAGAGGGAGGTCAGGTCGGGTGGGGGGGGGGCCGCGGGTCGGCTTGGGTCGGGTCGGGTCCGGGGGGGGGGGGGTTGTCGGGAGCGCGGGTCAGGTTGGGGGGGGGGGGGTGGTGGGAGGGAGGTCGGTTCGGTTTGGGTCGGGGGGGAGAGGGAGGTCAGATTGGGTTGGGGGCGGCGGAGCGCGGGTCGGGTTGGTGTTGGGGTCGGGTCCAGTCCGGGGGCGAGGCGGGGGGGGGTGGGAAGCGGGAGTCGAGTCGGGTTGGGAGGAAGCAGGAGCTGGGCGTGGGAGGCAGCCTTATGCACGCAGCTCCAGTGAGGCCATTCGGCCAGGGCTAGGGGCTGCGTGCTTCGGGCCCCTCCCACACAGTTTTGGGTGCCTGGAGCTACTGCACATACGCGCCCACTGTAGCGCGCACGTGCAGAGGTCCCGGCACTGTTTTCAGCGCAGGGACCTAGCTCCGCCCCCAACTGCTCGTGCTGCGCCGCGCCTGTCTCAAGAGGACCAGCAGGGAGCCGGAGAATCTGTAAGTTTTTTTTAGGCGCACTTTGTGGCGCGAAAAACGGGCATTCAGGTCGGGGCTGCGCCATTCTAGGCGCGGCCTGAAACTTGGGCCCTATAACTCTTGACAATTAATTTTTGCATACATTTCAAAGGACAGCCTTTAAAAGTTTCCACAGCCTTTAAAAGTTAAATGACTTTGTGGTTCTGTCCAACTGAACAAGATGGTTATCGGGAAAATTTAGGAGATTTTAAACTTTATTTCAGAACACATTTTCTTTGGCACTCTAACGACATTTATTGGTTGTATTTTTGGAGTGCTGCTGAAAAGCTGTCGCCTGTTTGGTAAACAAAACTTTGCACTTGGTTGTTTGAAAAGTGCCTTGAGGATGGCCCCAAAGAAACAACAGCATGAAAACTGCAATTATATAGGGCCCTGGGAGACCACCTGGAGTATTGTGGACAATCTTGGTCTCCTCACCTAAGGAAGTGTGACAAATGTTCACCAGACTGATTCCTGGGATGGGGGAATTGTCCTATGAGGAGAGATTGAGTAGACTAAGTCTATATTTCCTAGAATTTAGAAGAATGAGAGGCGATCTCATTGAAACACACAAAATTCTTACAGAACTTGATGGGGTAGATACTGGGAGGATGTTTCCCCTGGCTGGGGAGTTTAGAACTAGGGAGTCATAGTCTCAGAATAAGGGGTCAGCCACTTCGGACTGAGATGAGGAGAAATTTATTCACTCAGTGGGTTGTGAATCTTTGGAATTCTCTACCCTAAAGGAATGTGGAAGCTCAATCATTGAGTCTATTCAAGACAAAGATCAATAGATTTTTGGATATTAAGAGCATCAAGAGATATGGGGATAGTCCGAGAAGGTGGAGAGGGATGGAGTACAAAAGCAGGGCGGTCCTGCTGCAACTGTACAGGGTATTAGTGAGGCCGCACCTGGAGTACTGCGTGCAGTTTTGATCACCTTACTTCAGGAAGGATATACTAGCTTTGGAGAGACGATTCACTAGGCTGATTCCGGAGATGAGGGGGTTACCTTATGATGATAGATTGAGTAGACTGGGTCTTTACTCGTTGGAGTTCAGAAGGATGAGGGTGATCTTATAGAAACATTTAAAATAATGAAAGGGATAGACAAGATAGAGGCAGAGAGGTTGTTTCCACTGGTCGGGGAGACTAGAACTAGGGGGCACAGCCTCAAAATACGGGGGAGTCAATTTCAAACCGAGTTGAGAAGGAATTTCTTCTCCCAGAGGGTTGTGAATCTGTGGAATTTTCTGCCCAAGGAAGCAGTTGAGGCTAGCTCATTGAATGAATTCAAATCATAGATAGATAGATTTTTAACCAATAAAGGAGTTAAGGGTTATGGGGAATGGGCGGGTAAGTGGAGCTGAGTCCACGGCCAGATCAGCCATGATCTTGTTGAATGACAGAGCAGGCTCGAGGGGCTAGATGGCCTACTCCTGTTCCTAATTCTTATGTTCTTATGTTCTTATGTAGGTGGAGCTGAGTTAGAAGATCAGCCATGATCTTATTAAGAGCCAAATGGCTTACTCCTACTCCTATTTTTTATGTTCTTAAAACAGTACTAACCTGTTCCAGTCGACTTTGGTGGGATTTCAAATTTTCTGAGATGTTATGCATTCTTTCTAGTGATTCTTCAAACTCATCCATTTCGGTGGCCTAAAAAAAACAATGGCACACCTTACTGCATCTGAAAAAAACTTAGCTACAGTTTTCTGAACACGTCATAGTAACTGCCTCAGTTTCAGGTGCTCACAATGTTCTTTTACTTTGGCTTGCCATTTTACATTTTATCCTGTTAAGTTGAAAACAATACCGTGAGACAAGTTTCCTGTATCAATATGTGAGTAGAAGGTTCTGTAGAACTTGTCTGCCGTACAACACAGGCATGACAAGAGACATATAGAGGGAGAGCACAGCCAGCCAGAGGTCCAAGCAGAGGTGGGCAGAAAAGATTAAAGGCACAAAACACTTGTATTCTCATTTTATTGTTTCCATTACTGGAAAAAAGGCAAAAGAGTAGAAATTACTATACATTATTGTATGAACACTTGATGCACTGTATCAAATTCCTCATTCCACTATTTTAATAGGGGCTGTAATTGGCTTATTTCTTTCTTTCACAGATTATATGGGATTAAAAAAACAGGATCACACACAGAAAATGGCCTGCTTATTTTGATATACAATTGCCCCAGCATGGACTCTATGGGGCCGAAATTGCCCTCTGCCCCGTGTGAATTGACTGAAGATTTAGCGCCTGTAGAGGTGGAGTGGAGAATGGAGTGATATTCAGGACTTGGTTTTTTTGGGAAGCCCCCGGCTCTTGCACTGCTGGAGGAGAAAGCGGGGTGGATCAGATTGGGAATGGGGCGTAAAGCGGCGGTGTTATTTAGCGCTGACGCGTCGCAACATCCTTCCCCTTCCCTTAAAGGGGAGGGATGTTGCGAGGCCTAGTGAGGCCTCCCACTGGGCCACAAGAGAACGGCTCGGCCAAATCAGCGGCTGCCATTGGAGTCGGCCCGAATATCACTCCATTCTCCACTCCACCTCTACAGGCGCTAAATCTTCAGTCAATTCACACGGGGCAGAGGGCAATTTCGGCCCCATAGAGTCCATGCTGGGGCAATTGTATATCAAAATAAGCAGGCCATTTTCTGTGTGTGATCCTGTTTTTTTAATCCCATATAATCTGTGAAAGAAAGAAATAAGCCAATTACAGCCCCTATTAAAATAGTGGAATGAGGAATTTGATACAGTGCATCAAGTGTTCATACATTAATGTATAGTAATTTCTACTCTTTTGCCTTTTTTCCAGTAATGGAAACAATAAAATGAGAATACAAGTGTTTTGTAAAATAAAATGGCGGCGGGGCACAAAAGGGGTCGGTGCCGGGCGGTAAGGGATCGGCGCGCCGGGCGGGACAGGAAAGATGAGACGTGGCGGAAATAGCCCAGGGGAAATTGCGGTTAGATCACACCCTCCACCTGCCCCCAGGCGGAAAGGCCTAACCATCCCGTTACCACCTCCCAGAGGCAGTAACGGGCCTTAACAAAAGGGTTAATTTCGGCCCCTATATCTGGCCAGGTACTTGACGGATAGGCCAAGCCATTCACTTTAAATACAAACACCATGCGGAAAATCCTTGTTTGAATGGCTTCAATCCAGCTTCTGTACTTCTCACAGCACTAAGTTGGCCCTGGCCAAAATCACAAATGACATGTTTTGTGACTGTGAATGTATTTCATTAGTTGTCCTCATCTTTCCTGACCTCTGTGCAGCATCTGATCCAGTTGACCAAGCCATCCTCCTCCATCATCCACTGTCAAACTCTATTGATCTGCTCATGTCTGGTTCTATTCCAACCTGTCTAAACACAACCAATCCATCTCCAGTAAATCCTTCTCCTCCCGCCCCTGCTCCATCACCTCTAGATTTCCCATGGATCTATCCTTGACCCCCTCCTCTTGCTAATCTACTTACTGCCCCTCGGTGACATCTTCTGCAAGCGTGGACTCAACTTCCATATATATGCTGATGACCCCAGCTCTGCCTATGCACCACTTCTCACAGCCTCATGATAACCATGTACTGTCAGACTACCTGACCCAACATCAAAGCCTGGATAAGTCACCACTTTCTCTAACTCAGCATGGATTTTCTGTTTGATCCCTCAGCTCACTAAAATTACTCAAACATTGGACAGGTAAAAGGCATAGGGGCCAAAAATTACCCCGTGCCCTTTTTAGGGCGGCAACCTTACTGATCCGGGACTTTTACTGCCCGGGCTGGAAGTCCCGCTAACGGCGTGCAATTGGGCTTTGTACCCCTCAAACAAGGCGGAGCGATGTCTCAGGTGCTCCACCTCATTGGAGGGGTGCTCCTGGGGCGACAGTTTAGTGCTGTGCTGGCACACAAAAATGGACCTCCCCTTCAATTAAAAGGGAGGGCCGCTGCACACTCTGCAGGCCCTTTTGTTGGCTGCCACTGGGCCACCAGGGACGTGCTCAATCAGGCCAGCACCCCGGCACCCAAAAAGGAGTGCCAGGCTGCATGATGGTGGCCCAGTCGAGGTGAGTGCTGCCATTGTCGGGCTAACCGAAGAGTTGGCCGACAAAATAAAATGGCGGCCCGGGTGCCCCGGGCGGATGTTAGCGTCCCACGAAGCTGGAGCTGACATCAGTCCAAGGGACAATTTCCCCCGCGGGGCACAAGGGGGTTGGCGTACGTGGCGATGATGTCGTCACCGGGCGTGCACCGGCTAGGGGTGCAAATCACAGGGCGCGGCGCTACCGGCAAATCACCCCCAAAATCTCAGCGGTAATTTCATCTGAGGCGCTACCGCCGCCCACCCCCGGGTGAAAAGCCCATTGCCCCATTAGCGCCTGCCGGAGGAGCTAACGAGGCATAAAAATGGGACAATTCCAGCCCCATACACTCTGGGTCACGGAGCGGGGGCTCATCTATATGAGTGACCTGAAACACTATGCTCAAGAAAAATATCTGGGGCAAGAATCTAAAAAAGTGAGAGAGGCAGTAATTAATTTACAATAATGTGTTAAGCCATGTCTTGGCCAAAAGTAATTTATACCCTAATAAAGCTTCTTTGCTTAAAGTTTATTTTGTTCTAAATGCAGGTGTAGAAATTCTGCAAGGGGTCCTCGATGTCCATCCCCGCCACCACCACCATAATTTGGTAGAATATTGACGGAAATCCAGGAAAAACTCTAAATATTTTGGTCGGTGATCAGGAGATATTTCTGCAGAAATGCCAGGTGATCATTAATATGTGCATCATAAACTAATGATTGACGGTTTGAAGGAGCAATTATTTTTATATCTCTCTTTCCTTTGATTGCAAATGTGATTTATTCCTGAGTATAGACTAGCCAAGGGGTACTCAGTTGGTTTGAAAGCAGGTCCACTTATCAAAAATGTCAGGGAGCCTTGGGTCTGGAATTCATCATACCCTAAATTATTCATCCTTGATCACTGCACAAGACAAACACAGTGAGAGTAGTAATGTATCTGTCACTGTATTTGGTCCAAAGGTAATTCAGAAGCCAGCAAGGTCTGTTGGTTTAAGAATACACCAATGTAATGTAGGATATTAGTGTTCATAATAGTATAACCATCATACAAATAGAGTTTATCTCTTGTACACCTGTCGAGAAATTTCAACAACAACTTGTATTTATATAGCGCCATTAACATAGTAAAACATCCCAAGGCACTTCACAGAAGTGTTATAAGACAAAACAAATGTGACACTGAGTCACATAAGAAGAAATTACAGCAGATGACCAAAAGCTTGTTCAAAGAGGTAAGTTTTAAGGAGTGTCTTAAAGGAGGAAAGAGAGGTAGAGAGGCGGAGAGGTTTATGGAGGGAGTTCCAGAGCTTTCTTAATTTCCTTAATTACCACCACCTATAAATGTAGGTTAATTATCAGTTGCCAATCATTTAAGGGGGTAGGGGGTAGGGTGGGGGTGGGGGGAGAAAAATACTTTAAAATGAGAGATTTAAAAATGGCTGAAGGTATGTTGCACACAATGCACATTTTTTTGCCGAGTCATGAGAATCAACCTTCGAATCACTCACTTTTTTACTCCCTTTTTGTTTAAATCGTGTATGTCAAGATTCAAAAGTTTCCACTCTACAATCTAGTCCTAACTACCAACAGGTGAAGCATTAAAGAGACTTTTGAAATCTATTTCTAACAAAAGAAAGTGGGTACTCACCCCATAAATCCAATACGTGCCCTACCGCATCAGCGGACACCACCCAACTGAAGACTACGCAGTCAGAAGTCCTCTACAACGTTCGGGGCATAGCAGACAGAACCTACAGAGTCCAGCGAACCCCAAAATCGCAAACCACCGCCAACTGACAATGAAAAATTGATGAGCATAGTCCCTGTTTGCCCTGGAGTTTAACCTAGTCAGAGTTAGGCATTGAGAAGTGGGAGGTGTATTATTTCTGTAACCCCTTTGAATGTGTGATATAGTGTTCTTTATTTGAATGATTACATTGTATTTTCTTGTCCTTAATAAAATCGAAGTTATTTGCACCAAACCAGTTGTCTCTTGCACTTTGTCACATCCCCCAAATAAATCCAAAGTCTGGAACCCAGGGAGTGGGAGCGATGTGAACCGCTCAGAAGGTCAGAGGTGAACCTGACCCCACACACCACCCCCTACACCATTGAGAGAAGGATGTCCTGATGCTGAGAGCTGCCACGTTGGCAGCCAACACAGGGTGAGGTGGCTGCTGTAGAGCCAGAGTGCCTGGGAGATCCCAGCCAAATTGGGGGGCAGATTAATGTCCTGCAGACGCCTCCCCCCCCTTCCGTGTGCTGGAGCTGCTTATGTGTGAAGTGCTGGGGGTGGGAAGGGGGCTGTTAGCAGCTCATTAGTAACTGATGTACTGGTGGAGTGAGATGTGATCCTCCAATTGCAGTTTTACTTTTTCCCACTCTCTCCAGCCGTTTGCTCTGTAATTCCTGTAGAGCCATCTTGTGTGCAGTGTGTTTGTGATGTTATAAGGAAGATATCACATTGGCAAATGAGGATAGGATTTGTGGATTCCCTAGCTGAAATTTGGTGGATGATTCCTGCCAACCAACAGAGAGACTTTGAAAGATTCTTTGTTTTGCAGCACAGCTAAAAATCCAATGTAAATTTCAAGCACACTGTTGACGTTGCTAGAGTCCAGATGACCGTGCTTATGGAATAATAGGGTGCTTAGGTGAGTTCCATCATGACCAAGAGACTTTCGGAGCATATGTGGAGTGGCTAGAAATGTTTTTCACCGCGAATAATATCATCGAAGTTCCCGCTGATGAAAACCATAACCGGGCAATTTTAGAACGGAAATGGGCTATTTTCTTGACTGAAGCCCTGAGGTGTATGAAACCCTGAAAAATGTGCTTGCTCCCAGCAAGCCGAAGGCCATGCCACTGACGGAGAAACAGCATTACAGTCCCGGGCCACTGGAAATTGCTGAAAGTTATCGTTTGGGAATACGAAATCAATTAACCAACGAGGGTATTAGTGAGTACATTGTACCTTTAAACATAGAAACATAGAAAATAGGTGCAGGAGTAGGCCATTTGGTCCTTTGAGCCTACAACACTATTCAATAAGATCATGGCTGATCATTCCCTCAGTACCCCTTTCCTGCTTTCTCTCCATACCCCTTGATTCCTTTAGTCATAAGGACCATATTTAACCCTCTCTTGAATATATCCAATGAACTGACATCAACAACTTTCTATAACAGGGAATTCCACAGGTTAACAACTCTCTGAGTGAAGAAGTTTCTCCTCATCTCAGTCCTAAATGGCCTACCTCTTATCCTAAGACTGTGTCCCCTGGTTCAGGACTTCCCCAACATCGGGAACATTCTACCCGCATCTAACCTGTCCCGTCAGAATCTTATATGTTTCTATGAGATCCCCTCTCATCCTTCTAAACTCCAATGTATAAAGGCCCAGTTGATCCAGTCCTTCCTCATATGTCAGTCCAGCCATCCCAGGCATCAGTCTGGTGAACCTTCGCTGCACTCCCTCAATAGCAAAACGTCCTTCCTCTGATTAGAAGACCAAAACTGAACACAATATTCCAGGTGAGGCCCTGTACAACTGCAGTAAGACCTCCCTGCTCCGATACTCAAATCCCCTACCTATGAAGACCAAAATACCATTTGCCTTCTTCACCACCTGCTGTACCTGTATGCCAACTTTCATGTACCATGATACCCAGGTCTCGTTGCACCTCCCCTTTTCCTAATCTGCCGCCATTCAGATAATATTCTGTCTTCGCGTTTTTGCCCCCAAAGTGGATAACCTCACATTTATCCACATTATACTGCATCTACCATGCATTTGCCCACTCACCTAACCTGTCCAAGTCACCCTGCAGCCTCCTAGTGTCCCCCTCACAGCTTACACCATCACCCAGTTTAGTGTCATCTGCAAACTTGGAGATATTACACTCAATTCCTTCATCCAAATCATTGATGTATATTGTAAAGAGCTGCGGTCCCAGCACTGAGATGTGCGGCACTCCACTAGTCACTGCCTGCCATTCTGAAAAGGACCTGTTTATCCCGACTCTCTGCTTCCTGTCTGCCAACCAGTTCTCTATCCACGTCAGTATATTACCCCCAATACCATGTGCTTTAATTTTGCACATCAATCTCTTGTGTGGGACCTTGTCAAAAGCCTTTTGAAAGTCCAAATACACCATATCCACTGGTTCTCCCTTGTCTACTCTACTAGTTACGTCCTCAAAAAATTCCAGAAGATTTGTCAAGCATGATTTCCCCTTCATAAATCCATGCTGACTTGGACCGATCCTGTCACTGCTTTCCAAATGCACTGCTATTTCATCCTTAATAATTGATTCCAACATTTTCGCCACTACTGATGTCAGGCTAACCGGTCTATAATTATCCGCTTTCTCTCTCCCTCCCTTTTTAAAAAGTGGTGTTACATTAGCTACCCTCCAGTCCATAGGAACTGATCCAGAGTCGATCGACTGTTGTAAAATGATCATCAATGCATCCACTATTTCTAGGGCCACTTCCTTAAGTACTCTGGGATGCAGACTATCAGGCACCGGGGATTTATCAGCCTTCAATCCCATCAATTTCCCTAACATAATTTCCCGCCTAATAAGGATATCCTTCAGTTCCTCCTTCTCACTAGACCCTCAGTCCCCTAGTACTTCCGGAAGGTTATTGGTATCTTCCTTCGTGAAGACGGAACCAAAGCATTTGTTCAATTGGTCTGCCATTTCTTTGTTCCCCATTATAAATTCCACCTGAATCTGACTGCAAGTGACCTACGTTTGTCTTCACTAATCTTTTTCTCTTCACATATCTATAGAAGCTTTTGCAGTCAGTTTTTATGTTCCCGGCAAGCTTCCTCTCGTACTCTATTTCCCCCCTCTTAATTAAACCCTTTGTCCTCCTCTGCTGAATTCTAAATTTCTCCCAGTCCTCAGGTTTGTTGCTTTTTCTGGCCAATTTACATGCCTCTTTCTTGGATTTAACACTATCCTTAATTTCCCTTGTTAGCCACGGTTAAGCCACCTTCCCCGTTTTATTTTTACTCCTGACAGGGATGTACAATTGCTGAAGTTCATCCATGTGATCTTTAAATGTTTGCCATTGCCTATCCACCGTCAACCCTTTAAGTATCATTTGCCAGTCTATTCTAGCCAATTCACGCCTCAAACCATCGAAATTACCTTTCCTTAAGTTCAGGACCCTAGTTTCTGAATTAACTGTGTCACTCTCCACCTTAGTAAAGAATTCCACCATGTTATGGTCACTCTTCCCCAAGGGGCCTCGCACAACAAGACTGCTAATTAGTCCTTTCTCATTACACATCACCCAATCTAGGACGGCCAGCTCCCTAGTTGGTTCCTCGACATATTGGTCTGGAAAACCATCCCTAATACGCTCCAGGCAATCCTCCTCCACCGCATTGCTACCAGTTTGGTTAGCCCAATCAATATGTAGATTAAAGTCACCCATGATAACTGCTGTACCTTTATTGCATGCATCCCTAATTTCTTGTTTGATGCTGTTCCCAACCTTACTACTAATGTTTGGTGGTCTGTACACAACTCCCACTAGTGTTTTCTGCCCCTTCGTATTCCGTAGCTCCACCCATACCGATTCCACATCATCCAAGCTAATGTCCTTTCTTACTATTGCATTAATTTCCTCTTTAACCAGCAATGCCACCCCACCTCCTTTTCCTTTCTGTCTATCCTTCCTAAATGTTGAATACCCCTGGATGTTGAGTTCCCAGCCTTGGTCACCCTGAAGCCATGTCTCCGTGATGCCAATTACATCATACCCGTTAACTGCAATCTGCGCAGTTAATTCGTCCACCTTATTCTGAATACTCCTTGCATTGAGGCACAGAGCCTTCAGGCTTGTCTTTCTAACACACTTTGCCCCTTTAGAATTTTGATGTAATGTGGCCCTTTTTGCTTTTTGCCTTGGATTTGTCTGCCCTCCACTTTTACTTTTCTTTCTATCTTTTGCTTCTACCCCCATTCTACTTCCCCCTGTCTCCCTGCATAGGTTCCACCCCCCTGCCATATTAGTTTAACTCCTCCCCAACAGCACTAGCAAACACTCCCCCTAGGACATTGGTTCTGGTCCCGCCCAGGTGCAGACCGTCCGATTTGTACTGGTCCCACCTTCCCCAGAACCGGTTCCAATGTCCCAGGAATTTGAATCCCTCCCTTCTGCACCACATCTCAAGACATGTATTAATCTTAGCTATCCTGCGATTCCTACTCTGACTAGCACGTGGCACTGGTAGCAATCCTGAGATTACTACCTTTTGAGGTCCTACTTTATAATTTTGCTCCTAGCTCCCTAAATTCGCCTGGTAGGACCTCATCCCATTTTATACCTACATCGTTGGTACCTATATGCACCACGACAACTGGCTGTTCACTCTCCCTTTTCAGAATTCCCTGCACCCGTTCCGAGACATCCTTGACCCTTGCACCAGGGACGCAACATCCTGGAGTCTCGGTTGCGGCCGCAGAAATGTCTATCTATTCCCCTTGCATTTGAATCCCCTATCACTATAGCTCTCCCACTCTTTTTCCTGCCCTCCTGTGTAGCAGAGCCACCCACGGTGCCATGAACTTGTCTGCTGCTGCCCTCCCCTGATGAGCCATCCCCCTCAACAGTTCCCAAAGCGGTGTATCTGTTTTGCAGGGGGATGACTGCAGGGGACCCCTGCACTACCTTCCTTGCACTGCTCTTCCTGTTGGTCATCCATTCCCTATCTGGCTGTGTACCCTTTACCTGCGGTAAGACTAACTCACTAAATGTGCTATTCACATCATTCTCAGCATCGTGGATGCTCCAGAGTTCATCCACCCGCAGCTCCAGTGCCGCAATGTGGTCTGTCAGGAGCTGCAGGTGGGTGCACTTCCCGCACACGTAGTCGTCAGGGACACCGGAAGTGTCCCTGACTTCCCACATAGTACAGGAGGAGCTTAACATGTATCCGAGCTGTCCTGCCATGACTTAACCCTTAGATACACTTAAATTGGCAACGGCAATGCTAAAGGTTACTTACTGATATAGAAAAGAAAAAGAAAAACTACTTACCAATCACCAGCCAATCACTTACCCCCTTGGCTGTGATGTCACCTTTCGATTTCTTTCTACTTCTTTTTTGCCTTCTCTCCCTGCTGCAGCTGCACCAGCTGGGCCTTAAGAGGCCGCTCGCTTGGTGCTCCGCCTCCCGACTCTCCGCTCGCCTCTCCGACGCTGCTGGTGGGCCTTAAGAGGCCGCTCGCCTGGCGCTCCGCCTCCCGACTCCCCGCTCGCCTCTCCGACGCTGCTGGTGGGCCTCTTGTAGGCCGCTCGCCTGGTGCTCCGCCTCCCGACTCTCTGCTCACCTCTCCGACACTGCTGGTGGGCCTCTTGTAGGTATCTCGCCTGGTGCTCCGCCTCCCGACTCTCTGCTCGCCTCTCCGATGCTGCTGGTGGGCCTCTTGTAGGCCGCTCGCCTGGTGCTCCGCCTCCCGACTCTCTGCTCTCCTCTCCGACGCTGCTGGTGGGCCTTAAGAGGCCGCTCGCCTGGTGCTCCGCCTCCCGACTCTCCGCTCTCCTCTCCGACACTGCTGGTGGGCCTCTTGTAGGTATCTCGCCTGGTGCTCCGCCTCCCGACTCTCCGCTCTCCTCTCCGACACTGCTGGTGGGCCTCTTGTAGGTATCTCGCCTGGTGCTCCACCTCCCGACTCTCCGCTCGCCTCTCTGACGCTGCTGGTGGGCCTCTTGTAGGCCGCTCGCCTGGTGCTCCGCCTCCCGACTCTCCGCTCTCCTCTCCGACACTGCTGGTGGGCCTCTTGTAGGTATCTCGCCTGGTGCTCCGCCTCCCGACTCTCCGCTCGCCTCTCCGACGCTGCTGGTGGGCCTCTTGTAGGCCGCTCGCCTGGTGCTTCGCCTCCCGACTCTCCGCTCGCCTCTCCGACACTGCTGGTGGGCCTCTTGTAGGCCGCTCGCCTGGTGCTCCGCCTCCCGACTCTGTCATTTCAGAAACTTTCAGGACCGAGCGTTGCGAGACCGTTTTATATGTGGGATGAAAAATGAAGCAATCAGAAGAAAATTGTTGACAACCACTAACTTGACGTTTGATTTAGCTTGTTAGACAGCTATGTTGATGGATATGGCCGATCAATACTCCCAAGAATTTTGTGCCAATTCCAGTCGTCAGACAACTGAGGTGAATTGCCTGCAGGTTAAAAGAAAAAGGCAGTTGGGCCCCAAGGCTTCAGCAACTGGCCAAGGTAACAGTGCATTGAAGTTGTGCCTGAGACTAAACATTGCTCAAAGCTGTCCATATGTGAAGGCAGAGTGCTTCTTCTGCAAGAAAACTGAGCAACTTGCGAAAGCATGCCGACTGAAGAGTAAACCGACTTTCAAGGCTATAAGTTGAAATCACCAGGCACTACATAGCATTGAAGAGAAGCAACAGGACAAGGAGGTTCTGGAGATAAAAGTCATCAGGATCACAAGGGTACCTAACAACAGTTCACAAAGTATCGTCATCCAATTAGACGTTGCAGGAATCAGGACACCCATGGAAATCGACACTGGTTCATCTGTGAACATAATACTGGAATCGCTGTATCTCGACAAGTTAAGTGATTTTCCGTAGGAGAAATAGAAACATAGAAAATAGGTGCAGAAGCAGGGGCCATTCGGCCCTTCAAGCCTGCACCACCATTTAATATGATCATGGCTGATCATGCTACTTCAGTATCCCACTCTTGCTTTCTCTCCATACCCCTTGATTCCTTTAGCCGTAAGGGCCACATCTAACTCTCTTTTGAATATATCTAACGAACTGGCCTCAACAACTTTCAGTGGTAGAGAATTCCACAGGTTCACAATTCTCTGAGTGAAGAAGTTTCTCCTCGTCTCGGTCCGAAATGGCTTACCCCTTATTCTTAGACTGTAACCGCTGGTTCTGGACTTCCCCAACATCGGGAACATTCTTCCTGCATCTAACCTGTCCAATCCCGTCAGAATTTTATATGCTTCTATGAGATCCTCTCTCATTCTTCTAAATTCCAGTGAATATAAGCCTAATCAATCCAGTCTTTCTTCATATGTCAGTCCTGCCATCCCGGGAATCAGTCTGGTGAACCTTCGCTGCACTCCCTCAATAGCAAGAATGTCCTTCCTCAGATTAGGAGACCAAAACTGTACACAATACTCAAGGTGTGGTCTCACCAAGGCCCTGTACAATTGCAGCAAGACCTCCCTGCACCTATACTCAAATCCTCTAGCTATGAAGGCCAGCATGCCATTTGGTTTCTTAACTGCCTGCTGTACCTGCATGCCTACTTTCAATGACTGATATACCATGACACCCAAGTCTCGTTGCACCTCCCCTTTTACCAATCTGTCACCATTCAGATAATAATCTACCTTCCTGTTTTTGCCACCAAAGTGGATAACCTCACACTTATCCACATTATACTGCATCTGCCATGCAGTTGCCCACTCACTTAACCTGTCCAAGTCACCCTGCAGCCTCTTAGCATCCTCCTCACTGCTCACACTGCCACCCAGCTTAGTGTCATCTGCAAACTTGGAGATATTACATTCAATTCTTTCGTATCATGTGAGGTGCAAGAGTGGTTATACCAAATAAATTCAGGTCCAATTTATTAGGAGACCTCCATGACCAGCACCTAGGAATGTGCTTGACCAAGAGTTTTGCACGCAGTTACTTATGGTGGCCAGGTCCAGATAAAAATATAGAGTACATTGTCAGTCAGTGTACAACAGTTCAATCGGTAAGCAAGAAACCACCATCAGTACCATTGCTGCCACGGAAATGATTATGTACTTAACACTTGGCAACCTGTATCACACCACCACCAGAGGGCCTACCTGTTGGAGTCCCAAGGGATCCCTGCATCTCCTGGGAGCACTGTATATAAGCAGGCCTCCCACTCTGTACCTGCACTCTGGAGTCGAATTGAAGGAGCTCAGGTCACACTTACTCATTGCACATACTCAGTTTCATCCTTTATTAAGAGCATAATAATTGGCGACGAGGTAATGAACAACCGCGCGAAAAAGCAAAGAACTGTTGGTATTCTGGAGAAGTTCTCAGAAGGGGATGATTGTGAGGCCTTCGTGGAGAGACTCGACCAATAGTTCGTGGCCAACAAGCTGAAAGGGGATGAGAATGCTGCCAAACGAAGGGCGATCCTCCTTACCTTCTGTGGGGCAACAACCTATGGTCTCATGAAGAATCTTCTAGCTCCAGTAAAACCAACAACCAAATCCTATGAAGGATTATGCACGTTGGTCTGGGAGCACCTAAATCCGAAGGAAAGCGTTTTGATGGCCAGGTATCGGTTCTACACGTGTCAACGGTCGGAGGGCCAGGAAGTGGCAAACTACATCGGCGAACTAAGGCACCTTGCAGGACATTGCGAATTTGATAGATTCCTTGAACAAATGCTGAGACTTTTTTGTGTTTGGCATTGGCCATGAGGTAATCCTTTGCAAACTATTGACTGTTTAAACACTGAATCTGAGCAAAGCTATAACGATAGCCCAGGCATTTATGTCCACCAGCGAAAACACCAAACAAATTTCGCAGCACAAAGAGTTTTTGGCTAGTACTGTGCACAAAGTAACGTCGTTTTCAAGCAGGAACATACATGGCAGAACATACACGCCGGCTGCTGCATGAACTCAGATGACCTAGAGTCCGCCATCAATCAGTAATGCGAGGCAGTTAACACCTTGTTTGCATTGTGGAGGTGATCATCGGGCCCATCAATGCCGCTTCAAGCACAATGCGTGCAATGGCTGCAGAACAATGGGACACCTCCAGCGAATGTTCAGGTGAGCTGCAAACCCTGCAAACCACCACGTTGCAGAGGAAGATCGATCCTCTAGCGACTCGAACCGAGGAGGCAGAAGTGTATGGGGTACACACCTTCTCCACGAAATGTCCACCAATAATGTTAAAAGTGGAACTGAATGGAATTCCAGTATCCATGGAACTGGACACGGGTGCGAGTCAGTCCATAATGAGCAAAAAGGCCTTCGACAGGCTTTGGTGCAACAAGGCACACAGGCCCAAGCTCAGCCCCATTCACACCAAGCTAAGAACTTACACCAAAGAACTGATCCCTGTAATTGGCAGCACAGAAGTCAAAGTCTCCCACTATGGATCGTGCCAGGGGATGGCCCCACACTGTTCAGCAGAAGCTGGCTGGGAAAAATCCGCTGGAACTGGGGTGACATCTGAGCACTTTCGTCCATCGACGATGCCTCATGTGCCCAGGTTCTAAGCAGATTTCCATCGTTGTTTGAGCCAGGCATTGGAAGTTTCTCGGGGGCGAAAGTGCAGATCCATTTGGTTCCTGGTATACGACCCATCCACCACAAGGCATGGGTGGTGCCATATATGATGCGAGAAAAAGTGGAAATTGAGCTGGACAGGCTGCAGCGAGAAGGCATCATCACGCCGGTGGAATTCAACGAGTGGGCCAGTCTGATTGTCCCGGTACTCAAAGGTGATGGCACGGTCAGAATTTGTGGGGACTACAAAGTAACGATTAACCGTTTTTCGCTACAAGACCAGTACCTGCTACCCAAGGCAGACGACCTACTTGCGACCCTGGCTGGAGGAACGACATTCACCAAGTTGGACCTGACCTCGGCCTACATGACGCAGGAGCTGGAGGAATCTTCGAAAGGCCTCACCTGCATCAACATGCACAAAGGTCTGTTCATCTATAACCGGTGCCCATTCGGGATTCGGTCGGCCATGGCAATTTTCCAATGGAACATGGAGATCCTGCTAAAGTCGGTTCCACGCACCCTGGTTTTCCAGGACAACATACTGGTCACAGGTTTGGACACCATCGAACACTTGAAGAATCTGGAAAAAGTTTTATGTCGGCTACACTGCGTGGGACTCAGGTTGAAACGCTCGTAGTGCGTTTTTCTGGCGCCAGAGGTTGAGTTCTTGGAAAGAAGAATCGCAGCAGATGGCATCAGACCCACCGACGGCAAGACAGAGGCCGTCAAGAACGCGTCGAGACCACAGAATGTGATGGAGCTGCGGTCGTTCCTGGGACTCCTCAACTATTTCAGTAATTTCCTACCCGGGTTAAGCACCCTGCTAGAATCCCTACATGTACTACTGCGCAAGGAAGATGACTGGGTATGGGGGAATTCACAAGAGGTTGCCTTTGAGAAAGCCAGAAATCTGTTATGTTGAAACAAACTGCTTGTTCTGTATAACCCATGTAAATGATTAGTGCTAGCTTGCGATGCGTCGTCATACGGGGTCGGGTGTGTGTTACAACAGGCTAACGAATTGGGGATTTTGCAACCGGTCGCCTATGCCGAAAGAGACTACAGCATGATTGAAAAAGAAGCTCTGGCATGCGTTTACGGGGTGAAAAAAAGGCACCATTATTTGTTTGGTCTCAAGTTTGAGCTAGAAACTGACCATAAGCCATTCATATCGCTATTCTCAGAGAGCAAAGGGATTGACACCAATGCCTCTGCCCGCATCCAAAGATGGGCGCTCACGCTATCGGCATATAACTATGTAATCTGCCACAGACCAGGCACAGAGAACTGCGCTGATGCTCTCAGTCGGCTACCATTGTACACCACTGGAAATGGCACAGCCCGCAGACCTGCTCATGGTGATGGATGCATTCGAAAACGAAAAGTCACCCGTTACGGTCCGCCAGATCAGGACTTGGACCAGCCAGGATCCTTTACTGTCCCTGGTAAAAAAAAAACTGTGTCCTCCATGGGAGCTGGTCCAGCGTCCCAGTGGAGATGCAGGAAGAGATTAAGCCTTTCCACAGATACAAAGACAAAATGTCCTTACAGGCAGAGTGTCTTTTGTGGTAATCGCGTGGTCTTGCCCAAGAAATGCAGAGAAATGTTCATACGCGACCTACACAGCACCCACCCAGGCATTGTAATGATAAAAATCGCAGCCAGATCACATGTGTGGTGGCCAGGCATCAACTTAGATTTAGAGTCATGTGTGCGCCAGTATAACACTTGCTCTCAACTGAGCAATGCACCCAGAGAGGCACCGCTAAGTTTGTGGTTGTGGTCCTCCAAACCGTGGTCTAGGATCCACTTTGACTATGCGGGCCCATTTCTAGGCAAAATACTCTTGGTTGTTGTGGACACTTATTCAAAATGGATTGAATGTGTAATAATGTCTGTAAGCACGTCCACTGCCACCATCGAAAGCCTATGAGTTATGTTTGCCACACACGGCCTGCCTGCTGTCCTAGTCAGCGACAATGGGCCGTGTTTCACCAATGCTGAATTCAAGGAATTCATGACCCGCAATGGGAATCAAGCACGTCACATTTGCCCCGTTCAAGCCCGCATCCAATGGCCAGGCAGAACGGGCAGTTTAAACCATCAAGCAAGGCTTGAAATGCATGATGGAAGGCTCCCTGCAGACCCGACTGTCCCGAGTTCTGCTCAGCTACCGCACCAGATCCCACTCACTCATCGGGGTTGCCCCAGCTGAGCTGTCCATGAAAAGGGCGCTCAAAACAAGGCTCTCTATTGTCCACCCTGACCTCCATGCTCAATTCGCGGGCAGGCGGCATCAACAAAGCATGCACCATGATCGCGCAAACTTGTCACGCAATATTGAGGTCAATGACCCTGTGTTTGTACTCAATTATGGACATGGTCCCAAATGGCTTTCTGGCATGGTCATAGCCAAAGAAGGGAGTAGGGTGTTCTAGGTCAAATGGGCCAATGGACTAATGTGCAGAAAGCATTTGGACCAAACCAAATTGCGGTTCACTAACAGCTACGAGCAACCCGAAGAGGACACCACCAACTTTGACCCTCCAACACACACACACGAGTTGCAACCGACATCACAGTTGACCACGAAGCCGAACTCACCATCCCCAGCAGTCCGGCAAGGCCAGCTGCCCAGCTGCCTAGTGAAGAATCAACCAACTCACCCACACCTGCATTTGTACCGAGACGATCGACAAGGGAGCAAAAAGCCCCAGATCGTCTCACCCTGTAAATAAGTGTACTATTGAGTGATGTCATGTATTTAACCCTTGGCAACCTGTATCACACCACCACCAGAGGGCTTACCTGTTGGAGTCCCAAGAGATCCCAGCATCTCTTGGGAGCACTGTATATAACTAGGCCTCCCACACTGTACCTGCACTCTGGAGTCTAATTAAAGGAGCTAAGGTCACACTTACTCATTGCACACAGTACTCAGTTTCATCCTTTATTAAAAGCATAATAGAAATGGCCTCCCAGGATGTGGCAAAGGCTACATATTGATTTTGCTGAACTAGAAGGACAACAATTGTTCATTGTGATTGATAGCCATTCGAAGTGGGTCGAGGTGTTTCCAATGTGGAAAATAACAAGTAAAACATTAGACATTAGAGATTTTCTTCATTTGGCCTCCCAGAAGAAATTGTTTCTGATAATGGACCACAATTTTGTTCAGAAGAATTTGCACCATTCATGACCAAAAATGGTGTGAATCATACCAAGGTTGCACCGTACTACCCTGCTTCAAATGGTGCAGCAGAGCGTACAGTACAAATTGTAAAACGTGCCCTCATCAAACAAAAGTTGTACCCAAATCCAAAGGAACGACAGTTGTCATTGGATCACAAATTGGCTAATTTTTTCATTACATATCGTTATACACCTCATACAACTATGGTAGAACACCAGTAGAGTTGTTTATCAAATGACAGCCACGAACCAGATTCTCGTTGTTAAAACCAAACTTGGCACAGTCCATAGAAGAGAAACAATTATGACAGAAAGAGAATCATGATAGAGGTAGAATATTAGAGAGAAGTGTGAAATTAAATCAGGAGAGTGAAGAACCTTCACCATAAATGTTTAAAGTGGTTACCAGGAAGAGTGGTGAAGATATGTGGATCTCACACTTATTTGGTCAAGATGTTTGATCATGGACAGGTTAGGTTTGTTCACATTGATCATATTTTACCTACAGATGTAAAAGTAGTTGAAGGTGGGAATGATTCAATTATTTCTGACTCATCAGATAGTTTTAATACAAGTAAAGTACTAGTAGCATATCCTACATCAAATGCACTGGAAACAAATCCAAGAGAAAGTCAGAATTTAAGTCTGAGTCTGAATCTGGCAGACAAACAGTCTGAAGTTAGAGCGAGTTCAAATGGAAATCAAGGGTATCCCTTGGAGGAAAAATTTCCTCAGGATCAGCCTAGAATGAGTCTAATTTCAACACCATGTTTGGAAGGTTCTGTTCAAGAGCGAAGGTATCCTCTTCTAAACAGAAAATAAGTGGTTAAGCTTGATTTGTAAATATGGTAAAATAAGTCCATATCTTTTGTTATGTAAAACCATACAACTATGTATGATGATTAGTTGTTACGATTACTTCTTCATTAAGGAGGGAGAAGTGTAATATTGTGTAATATATATATATATAGCGTCATCTGGTGGACTCCTGTGGCACTGCAGCCAGTGCTGTTTACAACAATAAAGAAGGGAATCACCTGACTGGGGTTCTTGATGTTAGCAACCATCTTACAGATTGTGTGTGTTTGTGAGTTGTACTGAAGATATAATATTGGGCTATACCTATTGTTGCTGTACCTAAGTCAGATGGTAAAGTAAGGTTGTGTGGTGATTATAAAGTAACCGTAAACCAGGTTCTAGAGGGTAATCTACCCAATACATTGCCAAATGTAGATGCGTTCGCAATGCTGACTTCTCAAAGTTAGATCTTACAAATGCCTACTTACAACTTGAACTAGATGTGGAGTCCAAGTCACGCTCGACTATAAATATTCATCTAGGCCTAAATCAATTTAATAGGCTACCATTTGGAGTATTCCAAGGGGTGTTGAATCAGATTTTGCAAGGCATTGAAGGGGTAGTATGTTATTTAGATGACATACTCATTTCAGCACCAAACAGGCAAATCCATAACATATTGAATGAAGTGCTCAAACAGCTAAAGAAGCACAGAGTACAAGTAACAGTTCGCAAGTATGAGTTATTTCAAAGCTCAGTGGAGTACTTAGGACATAGAGTAGACAAAAATAGTATACATCTAACCAAGGGAAAACTGAATGCAATCAGAAATGCACCCACTCCCAAGAATGTCACAGAACTTCAATCATTTTTAGATCTTTTGAACTATTATGGGAAGTTCCTACCAAATTTGGCTACAGTATTACATCCACTGAATGAGCTATTGAAAAAACAGATTAATTGGAAGTAGTCAGAAGAATGCAACACAGCATTCAAGGAGTGTAAAAGCCAAGTGGTAGAGAGTGCTATGTTAGTTCACTATGACATATATAAGGAGATCAAGCTAGCATGTGACGCCTCTCCATATGTAGTTGAAGCAGTGATCTCTCATGTACTCCACATTGGGGAGGAGAGACCAATTGCTTTTGCTGCATGCAATTTGCCCTCAAGTGCCAATGAGCGTAATTATGCCAGATCGAAAGGGAAGCTTTGGCATTGATTTTTGGGGTCAAGAAGTTCCACAAATTCTTGTATGATTGTAAGTTTACCATCGTTACTGACCATAAGCCCCTGAGAGCAATCTTCCATCCAAAGTCCCCAGTTTCAACCTTAGCTGCAACCCAAATGCAGAAATGGGCTTTGATTTTGTCAGCATATACGTATGACATTGAGTGCAGATGATAAGCTGGTCACTGTAATGCTGATGCTATGTCCAGATTGCCATCCCCATCATAAGTTACACCCAATAGGGAAGAAGTGTTCTATTTTTCATACATTGATGAGCTGCCAGTCACAGCTGAAGAGATTGGCAGAGCAACCAAACATGACCCAGTTATGTCAAAGGTGTATGATTACATATCAAATGGCTGACCAAACCAGGTATCAGAGAAAGATATTCATCCATACTTCATTCGTAGGAATGAATTATGAGTGGATAAAGGTTGTTTCATGATGGGTGCAAGAGTAGTTATCTCAAATAAGTTCAGGTCCAAATTGTTAGGAGATTTTCATGACCAGCACCTGGGAATGTGCTTGCCCAAGAGTTTTGCACATATTTACTCATGGTGGCCAGGTCTAGAAAAGATTTTGGGCTCAATTTTGACCGAGCCCGTTTATTGGTGCACTTACCGGAGTTGCGCCGCTTATGTACGTTCCCAGATGTACCGGAAAAAAATGTTGAAACTTTGGTCGCTGTCTGGCCTCTTCACTGCAGTTGCGCAACGTGGCCAGTCGTTCTGCGCTGGAAAGTGTGCCGGGACTTCTGCGCATGCGCAGTGGTGATTCGTGATGTCCGCGCATGTGCAGTAGCGCTGCGAGTCTGCAATGACAGTCCCAATTGATGTAGGTCTCTCTGTCAGTTTGAGAGCATGGCAATGTTCTTCCTCCCTCTGTGTTGCTCTTGTTATCTCTCTCTCGTTGAAACTGGGGCTCTTTTAGGTAAAATTCTGTATCTCTTAAATTCTGCTTCCTTTGTTGAGCTAGGGGCGGGTAGGAGAACTGATAGAAATCACACTATCAGTTCTCCTGCCCACCCCTAGCCCTGGCTTAGAGGCCTCCTGGTGTGATCAATCTCTTGGAAATCACTGGCAGGCAGTAGCACTAATAGGTCGATCGCACTGGGAGGCCACTCGGCCAGGGCTAGGAATGGGCAAGAGAACTGATAGAAATCACCGGCAGGCAAGAACACTATCAGTTCTCTTGCCCATTCCTAGCCCTGGTCAAGTGGCCTCCCAGTGCGATCTCTTAGTGCTCCTGCCTGCCGGTGATTTCTATCAGTTCTCCTGCCCGCCCCTAGCTCTGGCCGACTGGCCTCCCGGTGCATTGTCCCGCCCCTAGCCCAGGCCGAGTGGCCTCCCGCACCGGCCCGCTGCCTTCCTGGGCCGAGTGCAGAAAGGTGAATTGCAGTTTGAAGATTCAAAGTGGGTAGAGTTGTTTTCAATGCGGAAAATAACAAGTAAAACACTGGACAATTTGTGAAGATTGTTTTCTTCATATGGCCTCCCAGAATAAATTGTGTCTGATAATGAACCACAATTTTGTTCAGAAGAATGTGCACCATTCATGAGCAGAAACGGTGTGAAACATACCAAAGTTCCAACGTACCACCCTGCTTCAAATGGTGCAGCAGGGCGCACAGTACAAATAGTAAAGCATGCCCTCATCAAGCAAATGTTGGATCCAAATCCAAAGAAACGGCAGCTGTCATTGGACCACAAATTGGCAAATTTTCTAATTATTATTGTAATACTCATACAGCTACTGGTAGAACACCAGCAGAGTTGTTTTTCAAACGACCACTACGAACAAGGTTCTCATTGTTAAAGCCAAATTTGTCACAGTGAGCAGAAGGGAAACAATTAAGACAGAAAGAGAATCATGATAGAGATAGAGTAAGAGAGATAATTGTGAAATTAAATCAGAAGGTGGGAGTGAAGAACTATCACCATAAATGGTTAAAGTGGTTATCAGAAAGAATAGTGAAGATATGTGGCCATCGCACATACTTGGTCAAGATGTTTGATCATGGACAGGTTTGTTCACATTGATCATATTTTATCTACAGATGTGGAAGGAGTTGAAAGTTAGAATGATTCGATTATTTCTGATGAGTCAGATAGTCTTGTTACAAGTAGAATACCAATAACAAATGCTGCATCAGATATACTAGAAACAAGTCCAATAGAAAGTCATAATTTAAGTCCGAGTCAGGCAGACAGTCTGAAGTTGTAGAGAATCCAAATGTAGATCAAGGGCTGCCCTTGGAGGAAAACTCTTCTCAGGATCAGCCTAGAATGAGTCTAATTTTGACACCGTAATTGGAAAGATGTGTTTGAGAGCAAAGGTATCCTCTTCGAATCAGAAAACAAGTGGTTAAGTTTAATTTGTAAATATGTTAAAATAAGTCCATATCCTTTGTTGTGGATAACCATGCAAGTTATGTATAATGATTATTTTGTGGATTACTTCTTCATTAAGGAGGGAGAAGTGTAATATAGAACTCCCCCTAGTGGACTACTGCTCCACCTAGTGGATTACTGTTGTAATACAACTACTCATGTATATAATAAAAGCAGCATGTGACAAGGTCACGTGACAAGTTTCTGTAGAGCCATCATGTGTAGTGTGTTTTTTATGGCGTAAAGAATATATCACACCTACCAGTCCAGTGTCTTCAGTTGCGAACAGACTTGGTGATTTGAAGGTTGTCCATAGTTCGGAATTTGGGAATGTCCGTGGTTTCAAGGGGCAGTTTGCATCTATTATAATGCAAGTTATTTGGGACTGTCAATAAGTGCCTGTTTTTGCCTATATCTGTTTTTTGGGGGTATCCGTTTGTATAGATTGTACTGTACTTCATTCTTTTCAGTAATGTCCAGCAACACTGGATGTCTGTTTTATTTAGCTATTAGTTACATCCATTGGAAATGGGGCAGTAATGATGGAAAGTGGGACCCAATGGCATCACCATAAATTTACTGCCTCATTTAAACACACCTGCCTATACTTGGTTGAGAGCTTCCAGCAGAAGAGTGAGCTGTTTTGGTTGGGTGGCCCAGACGTCCCTTTTTCCTTTAAACAGGATTCTCGCCGAAAAGCCAGGCTTGGCTCCTTGTCGGGCGGGGAACATTCTAGAGGAGACCGCAGCCGCAGGAGCAGGTAGGGAATGTTAGTGTTAGTATTAACATGGCTGGGGTGGGAGGCGGTCAGCTCCCGGGGAGAAGGTCCAATCCCCGATCTCTGCATGGTGGATCTGATGGTGGGTGGGGGTGGGAGCGACCGATGGCAAGGAAGCACTTCTGCTCCTCCTGGCTCTCAAACAGTGCTGTAAAGGCACTTACCTTTTCCATGAAGCAGTCATTGGCTCCATTTGTCTGCCGGGTTTCCCGAGGTTTGCGGAACACAGCCGGCCAGGGTTAAACCTGGAAGACAGGTTATATCTGAGGCACGCAGCCTCATTATAAGATTTAAAAGGCAAACCCGCCTCCTCGGAGTAGGTTGGTCTCCCGCTCTCTGTCCCGACTGTGTTAAAACCCAGAAATCTGCCGGTTGGGGTCGGATTCGAGATTGAAACATTTTTTTTATTTTACAGTTCACCTGACCACAACCCATCTGTTTTTGGGGGTTAAAATTCACCCTCAAGTCAGGTGCAAAAACAGGCAGGATTCCCACGTAATGGGCCCCGACCTCATTTTCTACCCCAGCCAGAGCAGTGCCACATAAAATAGGGAAGTAAACAAGAGGACAATAAGCCTCAAGTGACAACAGACGGGAGCAGATTTTGGCAAGAAAGTGAGCAGGGGAATGAAGAGGACCAATATAATTAGATATTGGTAAATTGTGTGAGATATAACAGTATGGATGACTTCCCATTCACTGGGATTCACAATTTTACTTCCACTGCACATCTCATTATTTTTTACTGCACTGCTTAATTCCTTCTCAGCATAATAAAATCACTATGAACTCTAAACTTGATTAAAAATCATAGAATCATAGAAAATTACAACACAAAAGAATGCCATTTGGCCCATCGTGTCTGTGCTGGTAAACCTAGCTTGGAAATTGATAATCCCTGCACTTAAAGTTAATACATGTAAACATATTGGGCCCAAGTTTCGGGCCGCGCCTAGAACGACGCAGCCCCGACCTGGACGCCCGTTTTTCGCGCCACAAAGTGCGCATAAAAAAAAACTTCCAGATTCTCCGGCTCCCTGCTGGTCCTCGACGCGGCGCAGCACGAGCTGTAGGGGCGGAGCTAGGTCCCTGCGCTGAAAACAGTGCCGGGACCTCTGCACATGTGCGCTACAGTGGGCGCGCATGTGCAGTAGCTCCAGGTGCCCAAAACTGTGTGGGAGGGGCCCGAAGCACGCAGCCCCTAGCCCTGGCCGAATGGCCTCACTGGGGCTGCGTGAATAAGGCTGCCTCCCTCGCCCAGCTCCTGCTTCCTCCCGACCCGACTCGACTCCCGCTTTCCCCCCCCCCCCGCCCCCTGACCGGACCCGACCGCGACACCAACCCAACTCCCGCTTCCCCCCCCGCCCCTGGATCGGACTCGACCCGACCCCCCGGACTGGACCCGACCTGCGCTCCCCCCACACCCCCCGAGCCGAACCGAACCAACCTCCCTCCCTCCCACCACCCCCTCCCCGACCCACGCTCCCGACCCCCCCCCCCCCACCCGGACCGGCCCCGACCTGACCTGATCCGACCCGCGCTCCCGACCCCGGACCCGACCTGACCAATGCCACCTATCTGTAAATCTGGTGCTGGGGACGGGCCCTGCCCGAAGTCTTGGGCCCGGCCATGGGCCCGGCCCGTTCAGCCTCCCCACCCCCCTTCTCCTTTCCCCCCTTCTCCTTTTCCCCCTTCTCCTTCTCCCCCTTCTCCCCCCCTTCCCCTTCTCTTCTCCCCCCCTTCTCCCCCCTTCCCCTTCTCTCCCCCTCTGCCTCACTCCCTCCCCTCCCCCTGCCCTCCCTCTCTCCCTCTACCCCACTCCTCCCCCTCCCCTCACTGTCAGAAACACAGACACTGACAGACAGAGAGTGAGAGACACAGACAGACAGAGAGATAGAGATACTGACAGAGAATCACTGTGGGGGGGGGGGGGGGGGGGGTGGCATCCCAGCACACTGTTGGAGGGCTCCCGGTGCTGCAGTCAGTAAGTAAAAAAATTTTTATTTATTGATTTAAAAAAAAATTATTTCTTATTATTTATTGATTTATTGATGTTTTTATCATTTATTATTGATGATGGCTCTTTATTTGTAAAGCTGAAGTGTTTAATGTTTGTAAACTTCCCTTTAAACCCCCCGCAACCCCCCCCACCATTCCCTACGCCTGATTTGTAACCTACGCCTGATTTTCTAAAATGTAGATAAGGTTTTTTCCAGCGTACACAAATCTTCACTTACTCCATTCTAAGTTAATTTGGAGTAAGTTTTCACTGCCGAAACTTTGAAAACAGGAGTAAGTGCCCGGACACGCCCCCTTTTGAAAAAAAAATTCTGTTCCAAAGTGAAACTGTTCTAACTGACTAGAACTGGAGCAAACTAAATGCTGAGAATTTGAATTTCTAAGATACTCCATTCCACAACAGTTGCTCCAAAAAATCAGGAGCAACTGAGGCCGAAACTTGGGCCCATTATAACTTCTGCTAGTGAATACAAATGTATTGAACTTTTGTTCTCCATATTACATCAAAAATAGGCCTGGAATGCTACATATGCTGCATTAGCTACTTTGTACTCTTTATTGGGAAGCGGCAGAAAGTAGCCCAGTAGGTCACTGCATGTCCTATGTATTTTATATGAATGGTATTTATGGTAAAAACAGCTAGAACTTAAGACATTAAGCAGGTATAGCAAGAACTAAACACTTAGACAAAAGAGTGTCAAAAATGGAACTGATTGGAACATAACTAATTATAAAAGAGTTGGCTCATAGAATGATACAGCACAGAAGGCAGCCACTTGGCACATCATGCCTGTGCTAGCTCTTTGAAAGGACTATCCTATTCATCTCACTACCCTGCTCTATCTTGCTGTCTGCTTCTCTCTTCCTTAATCTACCTTTCTGTTCATCTACTGTTAAATCTACCTTCTGTAGAGCAGCTCATTTAATCCCATTAATCAACTGTTGAGATATTCTGATGCTGCACTGCAGGTAAACTATAAAAATACAAAGATATTGTCAGCATCATCTAAACAAATGATTAAGAAATGTGATACTAAACCTGTGTGTTTGTCAGCTCTGTAAGAGAATGCAGACTTGTTTCCATGGATCTGAACTTGTGAGTGAGATCAAATGTTAGGTTGCGAAGCTCATGAATTTCATCCTTTATTCCCATGGAACTGGAGACAGTAGACTCATTCAGTTTGCGCATAAATTTGTACAGCTTGGACAAGTCCTGAAGAAAGTAGAAAAATGTCAGTGTTGTTCTTTAGTTTCCCTCTGGTATCAAGTGGAAGACTTTGAGGTAAAATGCATTTTGAAGTCAGCACTGTCTATACATAGGTTCTGTACTTGTGCAATCTCCATTTGTGCATCAAGTTTGTTAATGCATTCTGATGTTCACGAGACAGAATACAGAAAACATTTTCATCCTGCATCTTTTGACAAATATCTACCTCTTTTTACAATTGGAAAAGCAAAAGAATAAGACTCATTGCGAGAGAAAATAATGAGACAAATAAAAAAGACTATTTGTGCCGGCTTTAATGACTAATTAATGATTAATTAACAAGATTGGTTTAAATAATCATTGGCCCTAGATTCATATTTGAATGGTTACCACAAAACATTTAATCTGACTTGATAATAATGTAACCTTACTTAGTTAGTAATTAATATTTACTTACATGTTGTGTTACTTTGACTAACATTTTATGTTAGTCACAGGCACTTCAATTTGAGAACTTGAATTGTTTGTGCTTTTGAAATCATGTCTAACTCTTGTGAAAATATTCAGTTCATGATCAGCTTTATTTAGTAATATATAATTCGGTTGAAATTCCTTTTACTTCAGAGAAAGTGTGTTTATAGGAGTTAAATTTCTTGCCTTTTTTTCTAAGCACTGTCAAATGCTCAACCTTACGTTGTGTCTTCTGAAAGCTCGGGTGCACTAATATGTGACTAAGTAACCAATCTGAAAGCACCTGCAAGAAATGCTGCTTGATTAAATGAGCAACCTCTTAACTTGGATTAGTAGCACACAGTGCGACAATCTAGAGGTGGAGTGAGCAATTTCTGGGTAAAATGGAGGAATAGTACAGAAAGTAAAAACCCTGATTTTTATGCAAAAATCTGCAGCATGCTCTTAACGAGAGTACATAGAAATGCTCTGCATTGTGCAGATACATAACACAAAACAAGGCGGGAGTTGGGTTGGGTGTCCTCACTCTGACTGTGAATGTACGGTTATGTACCCAGAGAAGCTGGAGGGATACTTGAAAACAATAGGCATCTGGCCTCAAGAAAAGTGCAAAAGTAAGAAATGAGGATGACCATGAATAAATCCTCACCCTAGTACTCCATCTTCATCTCGAAGGTACCTGTCCAGGGAGGGTTTTACGAATTTGGAAAAGTGCAGGGTGAGTCACGTCCCATGGGTGTGGAAGGGTCAGAGGTGGGGCTTAAGAGCATTGTCTGTTGCTGAAGTGGGGGGGGGGGGGGGGGGTGGTGGTGGCATAGCCAAGATCCCTTTTGAGTTGTTTCGTGTATCAGGCCAGCTCTGAAAATGAGGATGCTTGATGAGCAGGAATCTATGCATCCTTCACTTAATATCGTGAAGTCTATGTGACAAACTGGGTTCACCAGTAGCCAGTTGGATAATGTTGTTCAGCAAGGATTCTCTGCTTCACAGTCTTTTGGTGTGTACATTGAATCAGCTGATTTTCTCCTCTGACTGTCTCTGCCCCTGTCCATTCTATCTGCATAACAATTGTTGGAAAAATAATGATGTGTTAACAACTCTCATCATTATTAATGTGCTAATTGGCCAGCAAATTTAGGAGATTAAGAAATACACCATGAGTTGCGAATCTCCAGAAACTGCTGGTCGATTTACGCCACTCCTCAGTTTACTTCGCCCAAGTGGCATCTCACCCATAGACTCCTCGTTATTTTTTAAAACCTTTTGGATTTGCACCTTAATTGATCTTTAAACGCGCCACAAAATGTTAAGTCTGGTAATTAACAGCATAAGTTCCTTTTTAAATGATGTGATAATAATTAATGCAATGCCAATCAACCTCACTGGCCCAGAAATGGAACAAATTATACTGTGGAGTCTCAATTCATCAGCTACTAAGTTGTTCTTAGAGATTAAAAATGTTTAATTTGTTAAATGTGTTTCTTACTTTTCCTCTGTCTTTTTTTCTCTCCCTTAATCCAATCTTTCTTTCCCTCTCTATCATCTTTCTATACTTGAACTGACTCTAATTCACCCTCCTTCACAGTTATTCCTCTATTTCTTTCTCAATACTTAAAATCTCATCGGTTAAGGAGATACACTGTTGGACTTACCATTCACTGTGGTTCCAGATGCCCCACTGACCTTGCCACACCGTTATCAGCTTGCAGTTCCAGCAAGTTAGGACACAATTTTTTTTTGACTTGACAGGTGTGGGAAAAAGTCTAACAGGGCATGCCACGAAGTGCCCCACTCCAGAAAATTCTGATGGCCGATATCATTTATGTTAGGTGGGCAGGAACGTATGTGCAGATTTTCAATTTCACCTTTAATTGTAGCTTAACAAGCCAAAAACCATTAAGGGCAAATCCTTACATTAAATTGAATTATTTTAAAAGCAATTTGAAGACATGGACAAAAATGAGCAAATAGTCCATTACTGTTGATGTACAAAATTACTACACAAGCTTAGAGCAACAAAGGAATTTCACTCCAATGCATCATTTCAAGTTTTTATGTGTCCATAGTGAGGTAAAAGCTAGCTGGTAACTCCTATCAGGGCTGTGGTGTACTTTTAATAACCATTAGCTGAGCTGTTTTCTCGTTTGTGTCATTTTATATAGGAGTGACTCAGCACCTCAATTCAAACTTCTTCATCAAATAAGTAACATTAGACACAAATCCAAAAACAATTTTTCCTACAGCGTTCTCTTCACAGCATATCATTCTCTCATGTACGGCACATTTGTTACATCTAGTCTCGTTATATTTTTAGGTTTAACCTAGATATTTGCTTTGTGTTCTGTGACAAAGACTGCCATAACTGAGCTCTTACTTCCTATGAATTACAATGTGACTTTATACCCTAACTATCTGATCATTTATTTGCCTTAGATCAAAGACAAATCCTTATTGCTGTAATTAGTTTCCTGGTCAGGACACAATATCTCTTGTGATCGCTCCGATTTTGGAAATTGGCAGAATATACTTTTATCAGACCATTGGTTTAAGCTTTGAACTACATAACAGGTGTGTTAAAAATAACAGCTAAACAGTAGCAATAAAGTGATACAGCAGATTACAGTAGCTAACAGAACATAAGTTGAGGTAGAAATTCCGATGTCCCGGGCCCGTACGAAGTTTCTACGGACCCGGGAAGGCATCGGAAAAGCTGGTTTTCAGTGCGCAATGTGCATATGCTGAAAACCGGCTTTTCCGATCTGTCAAGCTGGAGCTTGACAGATCATAGACATATCGGGAGTGAGGACATTTCTTGGGCAAGATTGCGGGATTTACGCATATCTTGCCCAGCAAACGTCCTCAAAAATCTTGCGCCTGAAAAAGCAGGTGCATAGCCTATTTTTACAGGTGCAAGTGTTTTAAAACATACAAAAACACAATAAAATTAAATTATAAACACAGTTTATTATTAAAAACCTCCCCAGTTTATTTTTAACCATAATTAAAATAACTTTTTAAAAAATCAAGAAAATATTTTATTTTTAAAAGACATAATAACTTTAATTTCAATTAATTTTAAATATGTGTGGTCTGTTTTTTATTTTTTATTATTTTGTGTGTTTGGTTTTGTTCTCTGAGCACTGAGAACTCGTAGATACGTGCGTCTCAGTGTTATTAATGGGAACCTGGGAAATACTTACCTGATTGGCTGAGCAGTCACACGCGACTGCATCTTCTGCGTGGGACGGGAGAGCGCTTCGCAGCGCGGGAAGAGAAGGCCTCCCCATCAGAATCCAGGGCGCCTCCTAGACCACCAGGTATTTTCATTAAAAATCTCCAGCAAGGAGGCAATTGCCTGTGGGAAGACCGCCATAGGAATTTCTGGGCCTTACTACTCCTACTTAGATTTAGAAAAACACTGCAGATGTAACGCATCACTAATGTTATTAGTGAATATTGCACCTGTGATAACTTCTGTTAGTAATAGCTCTAGTTGAGTTTCTTTGTCACTTTCTCTTCCTCAGTGATTTTTTAGCCTTCCTCTTGATGGCTTCAGTAGAATTAGTGAACAGAGATCATGATCCCTAAGATGCACCCTGGTACCCTTTGAAGATTGACCAGGAACAAAGAATATTCAGAATGTATCTTCAAGAATCAAATAACAGCTTCCAATCGTACAGAACCTTCAAGGCACAGAAAATCTCTGCAACTCTAAGCACTACCTTTGGAGTGTCAATAATTCCAATAGGTTGGAAACTGTTTGACTTAACCATTTGCTCAAACAAAATGAGCAGCTAGACAAGGCTGCAGTGATAATATGAGCAAATGAACACCTTCTTGACTCATCTGACATTAACTAACTGCTGAGAAGGGGAACGTTACTCTGCCTCTAACCATGTTATACCTGACTTGGGAAACTCTGACCTTCTATCTAAAAAGTAAAAGTCATGGGTTCAATCCCCAGACACGCATATAATCTAAGCTGACACTTCAGTGCAGTACTGATGGAGGTGCTGGATTGTAACTGAGATGTTAAACCGAAGCCCCATCCGCTTTCTCAAGTAGACGTAAATGCTCCCATGGCAGCTCACCAAGGCTTCTTCGGCTGCACCTCCAAAACCCATGACCTTTACCACCTAGCAGGACAAAGGCAGCAGGTGCCTGGGAACACCACCAACTCCAAGTTCCCCTCTAAGTCACACACCATCCTGACTTGGAAGTACATCACCGTTCCTTCATCGTCGCTGGGTCAAAATCCTGGAACTCCCTCTCTAACAGCACTGAATACCTTCACCACATGGACTGCAGCCGTTCAAGAAGGCGGCTCACCACCATCTTCTCAAGGGAAATTAGGGATGGGCAATAAATGCTGGCCTTTCCAGCAACGCCCACATGCCATGAATGAATAAAAAAAAGCACAGAGGAATTCTACCAGTGATCTGGCCAATATGTATTCCTCAATCAACAGTTGTTTGTTTCAAATCAGAAAGCCCCAGGATGGCTGGACTGACATATGAGGAGCGACTGGATCGACTGGGTCTTTATTCACTGGAGATTAGAAGGATGAGAGGGGATCTTATAGAAACATATAAAATTCTGATGGGATTGGACAGGTTAGATGCAGAAAGAGTGTTCCTGATGTTGGGGAAGTCCAGACCTAGGGGACATAGTCTAAGGATAAGGGTAAGCCATTTAGGACTGAGATGAGGAGAAACATCTTCACTCAGAGAGTTATTAACCTGTGGAATTCCCTACCGCAGAGAGTTGTTGATGCCAGTTCATTGGATATATTCAAGTGGGAGTTAGATGTGTGGTCCTTATGGCTAAAGGGATCAAGGGGGATGGAGAGAAAGCAGGAAAGGGGTACTGAGGGAATGATCAGCCAAGATCTTATTGAATGGTGGTGCAGGCTCGGAGGGCCGAATGGCCTACTCCTGCACCTATTTTCTAGGTTTCTATGTTTCCATGAACGTATTCCATTGATGCTGCAAGCATGACTATAGATCACTTAAATCAACAATTGCTCTTGTTCCTACTATTTGAAATGCATGTACAATTGTGCAGTTGGGACATACATTGTAAAAACACAGCATCACTGTACTTTATCACAAAAAATTTTAATGGCCTAGAATTTGCAGTTATAATGAAGGTGAAACAGTCCACATTCAAAGTCATTACAACTGTGAATCTGACAGCAACTTCTGGACACTTTCAGCTAAAAGCGGAAATCCAGAAGTTGTTGTCAGTCACTCTCTGCTCCTGCATAGGGTGCACTGTTGACCTCCCCAGAGCTGGCAATCAACTGATATCATGAACTGATGAAAACGTCCTCTTTTACGCTGGAATAGTGCTGTTAAAACCTACCGAAAAAGTTGAGCCTTGTTGAATGAGGTGAAACTGGGTTTTTAACAGCACACTGAGTCATAATTATTGCTGAACAACTTTTCTGACCCTGAAAAACTAATTGTATATTTATGGAATGACAAATTTTTTTATTATGATAAAAATGCCATGCTTTTAAACATATATATTTTTTAAGTTTGTTTATGATATTTCAGCTTCTACCTTAATCCCATGTGTATGTCCAAATCTTTATTTTGCTTTATTTGTAAAATGATTATAAAGCTAAAGAAAATCAATGCATTTTACTTCCTGGTTTGCTGTCTCTGAAAAATATGTTTGGTTGCTTAGTCAACTTGATGATATCACAGTTGCTGGATACTAGAGATTCCCCTAGACTTGCCGTCAGAATGAAATTAATGTCCAGAGAGGTGAGATCGCTCCAGAGATTACTAGATCTTTGTGGGCAGCTTTCTTTGAGGTTGGCGGCGAGCGCCATTGCTTCACCGCTGAGCTCACAATTTGGGCCAATGTCTTTTTATCTGTCAGTTAATTTTCATGCCAATTTTATTTTGTTTGGCAATTCATGTGTTTTAGGTTTTAATAATTTTTTGGTTACACATGGATTGGTTTGAAGAAAGTGAATAATAAAAGGCACAGATTTACACAAGATTGATATTGGTGATGGTAGCTCCGTTAATAAATATTAATTGGAGAGAATATGCAGATAATTTTTTCTCTGCATAATGAATCTCCATTCCACAAGAACAGTAGCATAGTTGGAGGTAAATTTCTTATTTATGTGCACTGGTGCAACCCAATCTGCACTGCAGAAGGAATTACAGAATATCTGGCAATTGCTGATGCACAAAGTAACCCAGCTGATCTCATTGCCAAACACTGCCAATTTTACACAAGGATTTCAAAATATTTAATTATCTTTAGCGATCCATTTATTTTTACCAAAAATCTCTTTTCCAAAACATTTACAAGAGTTGCCTGACTATTGTAGCAATGTTGGGTGAAACCTCTTTTATTAAGAGGGTATCACTGTTTTCCTCAGACCTTCACTTATTGATTATAACATGTCTAGTGTTGTACTGAATTATAAGCCTACAGCCTTGGCATCAAACTGGGTTGTTGCAGGGCTGAGAATGCTTCTAACTGTCCTATCAACTAATGGTAATAAAACTAAGGATGAAGAACAAAAAAAATGTATAAACTTGTTACCTGGCTACCGGTTGACTTGTCCTTCACATTATCCTTTAACTCTTCATATTTAGCCTGCAGTGAATTCAGATTTTCTCTGATATAAATGATGGTATCCTGCATGATGTTAATCTTCTATATTTGGGTTGAAAAACAGAATCAAAGAGAAGTGAAAGATATCCTAATTGCACTTAGTAGATGATTACTGATGTGGAAATATATAATACAAATTATGATATTCCTCTATAACATGCGGTGAAATAAACCCAAATTTTCTGTCAATTCAAATCACTTTGACCAAGTCAATCTTTGGCACGTTTTGATTGCTCAAACCATAAAGCGAGCTGCTGAATAAGCATATTTGTTTGCTGCCCTCGGACCCTAATATATGCAATCGGAGTAAATTAATCTGTTGTACTGGGAGAGCAATTTATAACCCAATTTACAAATTCATTCTGGATCCTATGAGCATTCATTTTAGCCATAAGCATTTTGTGAGATGTCTCATCAAATTGCCTCAAACCCTCCTTCCTCATTTTAAAAGTCAGTTCAATGTCAATTGAAAGAAAATTCAGGCAGGGCATATAATGGGCAGATAATCCAAAACACCAAGGTTTCCACCTCCTTTAAATTGAAAGTTACCTTACTTATTATGCAGCACCCTCGTCTCCGAGTCATAAGTTTGTAGCTTTGAGCCCCACTCCAGCACTTGAGCACTGAAGCTAGGCAGATACTTCACTGCAGTACTGAGGGAGGACTGCATTTTCAGAGATACTGAAGAGAATTTTAACCCCCCTAAACCAGGTGGGTTTAGGTCGGGTGGGATGTAAAACTTTAAAAATCTCAAAACCCAAACCCAAGCTGCCTCGAACTTGCCCGCTTCCTGTTTTAATGGAGGCACGACGGGGTGAGTTTCTCATTTAAGTATTTTAATGTTAATGCGTGCCGCAGATTTGATCTCTCTTTCAGGTTTAACCCTGGCCAGGAAACCCGGCAGCTAAAGGGAGGCAAGGACTTCTGCATGGAAGAGGCAAGTGCCTTCCCACCACTGCTTGTGGGTCAGGAAGAGCAGGAATGCTTCCTCCCACCTCCCCAAGCTAACCTGTTTTCACCCCCGCAATCAGACACCTGCCCCACAATATCACTGACCACCTCAGGATCACCGACCTTCTTGCTATGATCAATGAATCCTCAACCTTCCACTTCTGCTTCCGATCTCACTATGACCCCCCGCGATCACCCCCCGACCCGTCAAACCATACTGAACCAGCACCCACTTGCGATCTCTCTCTTAATGCCCAAGATCAACCCCCCGACCTGCCAAACCATACTGTACCAGCACCTGCTCCTGATCTCATTCTGAAACCCCGTGTTCACCCCCCGACCCACTAAACCAGGCTGTACCAGCACCCGCTCGTGATCTCTACCTCAGCAACAGAAAATGTATCTGGTCCTGGGCTACGGCCTCTTCTGAAGCATCCCTGTCTGACTGGGAGCTAAGCCTGTCAATCAGGCTGGCTTCCAAGTGGGGATCCTGTTCATAAAAAACACGCACACTTTGGAAAAACTGTGTTTGGGAAAACACGTCCGACCAGAACTCCTTGCCCCCGCTTGGAAATCCCGCCCCAGTAAAGATCGAGGCCACTGTCTTTCGGATGAGATGATAAATCAAGAGCCTATCTGCCTTTTCAGGAGGTACTATTTGAAGATGAGGTCGGATTAAAGCCTTGTACAATAAAAATACAGCTCTTTTTGTCTTGACTATCCCTCGTCTTATGTGCCCCTGACAGCTCTGCCTCTAATCCCTTTCTAGTCATTCACAATATATATTTTCTAAAGATACCATGATGGTGTAATAGTCCATTAAGTAACTTTAACCTCTACTGTATAATATAAATAGTTAATAGTTAACATAGCTCATTTATATTGTAAAATCATCAACATGGTGAGGCCTGAGGGAAGATTCATCAGAACAGTGGATGTAGCATCGAAACAATTGCTCTGTGTGTAAGCTGGCTCATGAGTAGTTTTTGAAAGTCTCAGTAATGACTGTAAGTTTCTGGCAGTGACGCAGTGAATCTTCCCGATGTCGGGGGGTGTCAAATAGGCCAACAATATCAGAACTGCTAAAGAGAATTTGTGATGGGCCAGCCACTTATATATGCTGGTGGTGGTGCCTTCCCTTCAGAGGGCCCCTGGAAATCCACCCTCTGAGTTAGGAGGCAATGCTGTAAAATAAACACAGCATTAAACCAGACACCTGAACAACCAAATATATAAATTAGTGGAATTCAGTACAAAGAGCTTGGAAATGTGAAACCACCACTGAAAACTTTTCATTTAATTTGATAATGACATATTTTCCATTTTCATACTGTTTTTACACTAGTACTGATAAGCAGTCACCTTTTGTCATAATATACCTTATCGAGTGCGTGTATTTCCTGTAAATTATACATTTGTGCTTCAGTTGGGCCTCCATTTTTCAAGATTTTGCCTTGGGAAACCGAGGCTGTAATCTCCTCAAACTGTAAAACACAGGGGCATGGCAATCATTAAGAGCAAGTAATATCACTAGAACACACCAAACTCACATGATCTGTTGGGGAAGAGAGTAACAGAATAATACGATTAAATAATACAGACAGGTTGAAAATACAAAAGATACGTTGAACTATAAATTTGTTGGTGCTGCCATAATATGGCACCTAAGCATCCAATGCAGAGGGCAACGTCCGCAGCCACATTGCGCTCTGGAAGTGCACCTTCCGCCATATTGGTAGAGGCTCCTGTATAGGCATCCGAGGCCTGCACCTGAAACAAGCGGTGGCCCTTTGCATATGCAGATGGAGGCCTAATGCCTGTTTGAGGTCCCCTTTCCAAAATTTGTTCGCGACTGACTGCAGTATGCATCTTGCATGCTGCAGTCAGTGTTCTCAGGTGCTTGGCTATTACTAGTTCCCCCAGATCATGTATGCGTCTGTTGTAGACTAATTAATAGAGATTAATTGCTATGATTAGTCAACAACTCCATTATCATTGTATCATGCAACTACTAGGATGGTAAAGACTTACATTTATATCTCACCTTTCATGTCTTGTAGGATGTCCCAAGTGCTTTACAACCAATTAAGTACTTTTTGAAGTGTAGTCACTGTTGTAATGTAGGAAACGCGGCAGCCAATTTGTGCACAGCAAGCTCCCACAAACAACAACGTGATAGTGACCAGATAATCTGGTTTTTAGTTATATTGATTGAGGGATAAATATTGACCGAGACATTGGGAATAACTCTCCTTCGAAATAGGTGTTATCACTGGTGGACATAAACGCCTGTGCTATCGCAGTGGCCTCACTGAGGGTTGGTGTCTCTACAGTCAAAAGTTTTCGTAGGATGGTCTCGTGGCCAATGCCCAGTACAAAAAAGTCTCTGAGCATTTGCTCCAGGTAGCCATCAAACTCACATTGTCCTGCAAGTCGCCTTAGCTCAGCGACGTAGCTCACCATTTCCTGACCTTCAGATCACTGGCGCGTGTAGAACCGATACCTCGCCATCAGCACGCTCTCCCTCGGGTTAAGATGCTCCCGAACCAGTGTACACAGCTCCTCATACAACTTATCTGTGGATTTCACCGGAGCCAGAAGATTCTTCATGAGGCTGTAGGTTGGTGCCCTGCAGACTGTGAGGAGGACCGCTCTCCTTTTTGCAGCGCTTCCTTCTCCATCCAGCTCGGTGGCTACAAAGTACTGGTCTAGCCGTTCATAGAAACATAGAAAATAGGTGCAGGAGTTGGCCATTCGGCCCTTCGAGCCTGCACCACCATTCAATATGATCATGGCTGATCATTCACCTCAGTACCCCTTTCCCGCTTTCTCTCCATACCCCTTGATCCCTTTAGCCGTAAGGGCCACATCTAACTCCCTCTTGAATTGAGAGAGCAGATAGGACCTCAGTTTAACATCGCATCCAAAAGGCAGCACCTCCGACAGTGCAGCACTCTCTCACTACTGCACTGGGTGTTGTAATGTCTGTAAGCTTGTAATGTTTGCAGCTCCACACGGTGGATGTGGACATATTGTGTACTGCAACTACAGAGTTAATAACAAACAGAACCAGGCATGTTCTGGAGGCTACCGACAGAGCTGCCTGCCATGTTAGAAGCTATGTGTGCTGTGCTCTGTGAATATATCACATTTGGCGATGAGATGGGATTTTTTGGATGATTTAAAGCTGAAATTTTGTTGGTGAAGGATTCAGCCAGCCAACAGAGAGGCTTTGGAAGCTTCTGTCTTTGGAAAAAGCTACAAAATCCGAGGTAAAATACAGCACACTGTGTGAACAGCTAGAAGTTAAAATGGCTGCACCCGCAGGTGTAATGGGACATTTGGGTGAATGTATACACGAACGGGAACGTTTTGAAGCATATGTGGATTGGCGAGAAATGTATTTCACTGCAAATAACATATTCGAAGTTCCAGACAATGCAGTCCAGAACCAGGCGATATTGGAACGGAAGCGAGCTATCTTCTTATCTGCAGCTGGTCCGGAATTTTATGAAACACTGATAAATCTGCTTGTGCTTGCCGAGCCAAAGGACACAACGCTTAAAGAGATTTTAACAAAACTGGAGCAGCACTATAACCCCAAACCGTTAAAAATTGCTGAACGCTATCGTTTCAGTATATGAAATCAAAAGGCTGATGAAAGTATCAGTGTTTACATTGTAGCATTAAAAAAGCTATCTATTCACTGTAATTTCGGAAACTTTCAAAACTGAGCATTGCGGGATCGTTTTGTTTGTGGGGTGAAAAATGATGCGATCAGAAGGAAGTTATTGACGACGGATGACTTGACTTTTGAGGTTGCTTGTCAGACAGCGAGGTCGATGGGCATGGCCGAACAATATTCCCGAGAATTTCATAATAATTACGGTCATCAGTCAACCGAGGTAAATCGCCTGCAGGTTCAAAATAAAAGACGGTGGGGGCCCAAAGTCTCAGAAACTGGAAATTCTAACAGAGCGTCGAAGTCGTGTTATAGGTGCCTGGGACAACACATTGCTCAAAGTTGTCCATACGTGAAGGCAGAGTGTTTCTTCTGCAAAAAGACTGGACATCTTGCGAAGGCATGTCGACTGAAGGGTAAACCAGCTTTCAAAGCTATGAGTTCAGTGTTCAAAGCTATGAGTGGAAATCCCCAGAGACTACATAGCATGGAAGAACAACAACAGGAAGTGGAAATGTGAGAGTTGCACATCATCAGGAGCACGAGGTTAATGGATAGCGATTCAGAAAGTATCAAAATCCACATAGATGTTGCGAGGTTCAAAATACCAATGGAAATCGACATGGGTGCATCCGTGAGTGTGGTATCAGAGTTGCTATACCTCGACAAATTGCGTGATTTCCCATTGGAGAAATCCAAGAGAGAGCTGCGAAGCCACGCGGGAGAGAAAATTGCTGTGGTAGGTCGTATCACCGTACCGGTGAAATATAAGGATCAATTTTAGAACTTGCCTCTAATATTAGTGAAAGGAGACAAGCCTGCCTTACCAGGAAGAAATTGGTTGAGATCACTGAAACTGGATTGGAGTGAGATTTTCCATGTGGAAGCAAAATTTGCATCAACGGATGATGTTATCAAGAAGTATCCGAAGGTGTTCTGCGAAACGGGCAGTCCGATCCAAGGCTTCAAGACGAGTGTCAGGATACAGAAGGACACTAGATCGGTTTACTACAAGCCACACTCCATACCATATGCACTCAAGGAGAAAGTTGAGCAAGAACTCAAAAGACTAGAGACTGAGAACATTATTTGTAAGATAGATCGATGTAATTGGGCTACACCCATTGTTGTTGTACCTAAGTCTGATGGTAAGGTAAGGTTGTGTGGTGATTATAAAGTAAGCATAAACCAGGTTCTAGAGGGTAATGTCCCCAATACATTGCCGAGTATAGAAGATTTGTTCACAACACTGACAGGTGGTCAGATCTTCTCAAAACTGGATCTTACAAATGCCTACTTACAGCTTCAACTAGATGAAGAGTCCAAGTCATGTTTGACTATAAATACTCATCTAGGCCTGTATCAATTTAATAGGCTACCGTATGGAGTGTCTTCTGCCCCTGCCATATTCCAAGGGGTGATAAACCAGATTTTGCAAGGTATTGAAGGGGTAGTATGTTATTTGGATGACATACTAATTTCAGCACCAAATAGGCAAATTCATAATAACATACTGAATGAAGTCCTCAAATGGCTAGAGAAGCACAGAGTACGAATGTCTGCTCATAAGTGTGAGTTATTTCAAAACTCAGTGGAGTACTTAGGGTACAGAGTAGACAAAGGTGGTTAACATCCAACCATGGGAAAGCTGGATGCAATCAGAAATGCACCCACTCCCAGGAATGTCACTGAACTTTGTTCATTCTTGGGTCTTTTGAACTATTATGGGAAGTTCCTACCAAATTTGGCTACAGTATTACATCCACTGAATGAACTATTAAAAAAACAAGTCCATTGGAAGTGGTCAAAAGAATGCGATACAGCATTCAAAGAGTTTAAAAGCAAAATTGGTAGAGAGCGCCATGTTAGTTCACTATGACGTATCTCAGGCGATCAAGCTAGCATGTGATGTCTCTCTGTATGGAGTTGGGGCAGTGATCTCTCATGTATCAAGTAGTGGGGAGGAGAGACCACTTGCTTTTGCTTCATGCACTCTCAGTGCCTGTGAGAGTAATTATGCGCAAATTGAAAGGGAAGCTTTGCCATTAATTTTGGGGGTCAAGAAGTTTCACAATACTTGTATGGTCATAAGTTTACCATCATTACGGACCATAAGCCCCAAACAGCAATCCTCCATCCAAAGTCCCCAGTTCCAACAGTAGCTGCAGCCCGAATGCAGAGATGGGTTTTGATTTTGTCAGCATATACATATGCTATTGAATACAGACGATCAGCTGATCACAGTAATGCTGATGCAATGTCTAGATTGCCTTCCCCATCACAAGTTACATCTGATCGGGAAGAAGTGTTCTATTTTTCATACATTGATGAACTGCCAGTCACAGCTAAAGAGATTGGTAGAGCAACCAAATGTGACCCAGTGATGTCAAAGGTGTATGATTATATTGCAAATGGATGGCCAAACCAGGTAACAGATAAAGATATTCATCCATTCTTCATTCGAAGAAATGAATTATCAGTCGATAAAGATTGTATCATGTGAGATGCAATAGTGGTTATACGAAATAAATTCAGGTCCAAATTATTAGGAGACCTCCATGACCAGCACCTGGAAATGTGCTTGACCAAGAGTTTTGCGCGTAGTTATTTATGGTGGCCAGGTCTTGATAAAGATATAGAGTACATCGTGAGTCAGTGTACAACATGTCAATCGGTAAGCAAGCAACCAGCATCAGTACCATTACAGCCATGGAAATGGCCTCCCAGGTTGTGGCAAAGGCTACATATTGATTTTGCTGAGTTAGAAGGACAACAATTGTTCATTGTGATTGATAGCCGTTCGAAGTGGGTTGAGGTGTTTCCAATGTGGAAAATAACAACAAGTAAAACATTGGACATTTTGCGAAAATTATTTTCTGCATTTGGCCTCCCTGAAGAAATTGTCTTGGATAATGGACCACAATTTCGTTCCGAAGAATTTGCACAGTTCACGAGCAAAAACGATGTGAAACATACCAAGGTTCCACCATACCACCCTGCCTCGAATGGTGCAGCAGAGCGCAGTGTACAAATTGTCAAACGTGCCCTCATAAAACAAATGTTAGATCCAAATTCAAAGAAACGACAGTTGTCATTGGATCACAAATTGACAAATTTTTTGATTACGTATCGTAATACTCCTCATACAACCACTGGTCGAACACCAGCAGAGTTGTTTCTCAAATGACAGCCACGAACCAGATTCTCGTTGTTAAAATCAAATTTGGCACAGTCTGTAGAAGAGACACAATTAAGACAGAAAGAGAATCAGGATAGAGGTAGAGTAAAAGAGAGAAGCGTGAAATTAAACCAGAAGGTGAGAGTGAAGAACCACCACCATAAATGGTTAAAGTGGTTACCAGGAAGAGTGGTGAAGATATGTGGTCCTCGCACATATTTGGTCAAGATGTTTGATAATGGATAGGTTAGGTTTGTTCATATTGACCATATTTAACCTACAGACATGGAAGGAGTTGAAGGTGGGAATGATTCAATTATTTCTGACTCATCAGATAGTTTTGATATACCAGTAGCATATCCTACATCTAGTGTACTGGAAACAAATCCAAGAGAAAATCAGAATTTAAGTCTGAGTCCAAGTCAGGAAAACAAACAGCCTGAAGTTAGAGTGAGTTCAAATGAAAATCAAGAAAATTCTGTGGAGGAAAACGTTCCTCAGAATGAGCCTCGAATGAGTTTAGATTCAACACCATGTATGGAAGGTTCTGTTCGAGAGCGAAGGTATCCTCTTTGAAACAGAAAACAAGTAGTTAAGTTAAATTTGTAAATATGGGAAAAAGTAAGTCGATATCCTGTGTTATATATAAACATGCAAGTTATGTATGATGTTTGTTATAATAACTTCTTCATTAAGGAGGGAGAAGTGTAATGTCTGAAAGCTTGTAATGTTTGTAGCTCCACACTGTGGATGTGGACATATTGTGTACTGCAACTACAGAGTTAATAATAAACAGAACCAGGCATGTTCTGGAAACTTCCGACAGAGCTGCCTGCCATGTTAGAAGCTGTGTGTACTTGTGCTCTGTGAATATATCACAAGTGTCAGCCTCGACTTTTGTGCTCAAGTCTCTGGAGTGGGGACTTGAACCCACATCTTCTGTCTCAGAGGTGAGAGTGCTACCCACTGAACCATGGCTGACATGTAGGGGGTGAACTAGTAATTCCTATGTTCCTATGGTGAAGTTTGACTTGTCCTCTATGTACTAGTGTACATGAAATAATGCTTGAACTGTCATGTTATTTGTATTTATAGAGTAGCACTAATATTCCTTTAATTCTAAATTGATGAAGTTCAAGGTCTATTATTCCTGTTGATATCCCCCCTTTATGGCAAAAAGTTTGAAAGCACTTTACACAATATATTTTGGAAAGTAGTGACTGTTAATAAAGAAAGGAAGTACTTTTTGAAGTGCAGTCACTGTTATAATGTAGGCAACACGACAGCCAATTTGCACAAGCAAGCTCCCACAAACAGCAATGTGATAATGATCAGATAATCTGTTTTAATTGGTTGAGGAATAAATATTGGCCAGGTAAGTTATGGTTGCCATCAGAACAAAGAGATTGTTACCACAAGCCTCTGACACAAATATAAATAGACTGTGGGTTTGGCATTAGAGGCAGCCAAGTGTTTCTTGTTGTCAGGAACTGATTGGCTCAATCTATCTGTGCAGTCAATGACATAATTTTACAATTTTGCTCCTTATTTGCCTGCACGGACCTTTCCCAGGCATGCACCACCTGCTTTATAGTCATGAACTATGACTTCAAAAGGAATGTTAAGGTGGAACCAGCTGCTATAGAAACCTGCAACTATATAAATTGAATGATTTCTACAGAAATCAATATTTGCAGCTAGTGTTGCAGAACTGCTTCAGACAGAGGCTTTGCAAAGTAAACACACTATTCATCAAACTCACTTACCCTCGTACTTTTTGGATTCTTCAGCCCTACATATTGCTCATTGCCTCCAAGCTCTGTTTTAGTTGTCCATATTGAATATTTATTCATGTCTCAATTTTCTGCTTACATCTCTTGTTTCTCAATGTGCCTTTCCTTTTCTGGGCGACATACACATTTTTCTCTTTCTCACTTGGTATCTTTACTTTCTCTTAATATTTATTCATCCTCTCCCTGTGTTTCTTCTATTTCTCTATTGTCGGATTAAAATGTTTGGCTAACTTGAAGACACATCTAAACATGTTATCATACAAGGAGACTTACAACAGGAATTCGGGGAGAGATATTTGGCCTTCCAGCCCTGTTTGTGTTTCCGAGAAGTGAATGTAGCAAATCTCTGCAGGCACTTGAGTAGAGAGTCAAAAACGTTTGCCGACCATTTTAATAGTACAGTTGAATGACAACCCAACACACGCGTTAATTAGTTTTACTTTTTTCCAGTTCATTCATGAGGACTGGCAGCTAACCTGCTCCCAGGTCTCTACCAATGGCAGTAGAGCCAGCAGTTATAAATGGTTTGAGTTGATGTATTGCCCTTATCATAGAATATTGCCTCAGTTCCATTTGGCATCTTCCTGTAATGGTCTGAGTTTGGGATGTCACTAGATGAGAATATGCAGGTGCAAGCCTACACCATACTATTCCACTGTACATACTGCTTCATTGTACAAAGAGGTATAATGCATGGTTAGATGCTGATAAACCGCACACATTAATAAATAGGGCAATACATGGACAGCAAGAGAGCTACAAACTTTTGCCAGTCTAAAACGATGCACAATAGGGGCAGGATAGGAGATGGATCATGGGTGTTTTACTGCTGAGATAAATTCAAGCACAAACTTGCATCTAAATTGTACCTTTAATGCAGTAATGGTCCCAATAAGCTTCACAGAGGCAAAGTCAATGGTGGGCAGCAACAGGTAAAGAAATAGGGCACAGATTTTCATCAGGAGCTGAACAACATGGGGTGAATTTCTGCTGGTGTATTCCCGATCACCACAACTTCGGTGGAAGATCCACAGAAACTCTGGAGAAATGGCTTCAGTTTTGCTGATGTTAAGTGAGAGGAAGTTCTGATTCACCCACAACTTGATATCGAACACAAGAACATAAGAACATAAGAATTAGGAACAGGAGTAGGCCATCTAGCCCCTCGAGCCTGCTCCGCCATTCAACAAGATCATAGCTGATCTGGCCGTGGACTCAGCTCCACTTACCCGCCCGCTCCCCATAACCCTTAATTCCCTTATTGTTTAAAAATCTATCTATCTGTGATTTGAATACATTCAATGAGTTAGCCTCAACTGCTTCCTTGGGCAGAGAATTCCACAGATTCACAACCCTCTGGAAGAGGAAATTCCTTCTCAACTCGGTTTTAAATTGTCTCCCCCATATTTTGAGGCTGTGCCCCCTAATTCTAGTCTCCCCGACCAGTGGAAACAACCTCTCTGCCTCTATCTTGTCTATCCCTTTCATTATTTTAAATGTTTCTATACGATCACCCCTCATCCTTCTGAACTCCAATGAGTAAAGACCCAGTCTACTCAATCTATCATCATAAGGTAACACCCTCATCCCTGGAATCAGCCTAATCAATCGTCGCTGTACTCACTCCAAAGCTATTATATCCTTCCTGAAGTAAGGTGATCAAAACTGCATGCAGTACTCCAGGTGCGGCCTCATCAATACCCTGTACAGTTGCAGCAGGACCTCCCTGCTTTTGTACTCCATCCCTCTCACAATGAAGGCCAACATGCCATTCGCCTTCCTGATTACCTGCTGCACCTGCAAACTAACTTTTTGGGATTCATGCACAGGTCCCTCTGCACCGCAGCATGTTGTAATTTTTCCCCATTCAAATAATATTCACTTTTACTGTTTTTTTTTCCAAGGTGGATGACCTCACATTTTCCGACATTGTATTCCATCTGCCAAACCTTAGCCCATTTGCTTAACCTTTCTAAATCTCTTTGCAGCCTCTCTATGTCCTCTTCACAACCCGCTTTCCCACTAATCTTTGTGTCATCTGCAAATGTTGTTACACTACACTCTGTCCCCTCTTCCAGGTCATCTATGTATATTGTAAACAGTTGTGGTCCCAGCACCGATCCCTGTGGCACACCACTAACCACCGATTTCCAACATGAAAAGGACCCATTTATCCCGACTTTCTGCTTTCTGTTAGCCAGCCAATTCTCGATCCATGCTAATACATTTCCTCTAACTCCGCGTACCTTTATCTTCTGCAGTAACCTTTTGTGTGGCAACTTATCGAATGTCTTTTAGAAATCCAAATACACCACATACATCGGTACACCTCTATTCACCATGCTCGTTATATCCTCAAAGAATTCCAGTAAATTAGTTAAACATGATTTCCCCTTCATGAATCCATGTTGCGTTTGCTTGATTGCACTATTCATATCTAGATGTCCCGCTATTTCTTCCTTAATGAGAGCTTCAAGCATTTTCCCCACTACAGATGTTAAACTAACCAGCCTATAGTTACCTGCCTTTTGGCTGCCCCCTTTTTTAAACAGAGGCATTACATTAGCTGCTTTCCAATCCGCTGGTACCTCCCCAGAGTCCAGAGAATTTTGGTAGATTATAACGAATGCATCTGCTATAACTTCCGCCATCTCTTTTAATACCCTGGGATGCATTACCCCCCCAAGTAATAGTGATTATCTCAAGGTCCTCTCTTCCCACATTCCCCTGACCAGCAATTTTTGGCATGGTTTTTGTGTCTTCCACTGTGAAGACCGAAGCAAAATAATTGTTTAAGGTCTCAGCCATTTCCACATTTCCCATTATTAAATCCCCCTTCTCATCTTCTAAGGGACCAACATTTACTTTAGTCACTCTTTTCTGTTTTATATATCGGTAAAAGCTTTTACTATCTGTTTTTATGTTTTGCGCAAGTTTACTTTCGTAATCTATCTTTCCTTTCTTTATTGCTTTCTTAGTCATTCTTTGCTGTCGTTTAAAATTTTCCCAATCTTCTAGTTTCCCACTAACCTTGGCCATCTTATACGCATTGGTTTTTAATTTGATACTCTCCTTTATTTCCTTGGTTATCCATGGCTGGTTATCCCTTCTCTTTCCGCCCTTCTTTTTCACTGGAATATATTTTTGTTGAGCACTGTGAAAGAGCTCCTTAAAAGTCCTCCACTGTTCCTCAATTGTGCCACCGTTTAGTCTGTGCTCCCAGTCTACTTTAGCCAACTCTGCCCTCATCCCACTGTGGTCCCCTTTGTTTAAGCATAGTATGCTCATTTGAGACACTACTTCCTCACCCTCAATCTGTATTACAAATTCAACCATACTGTGATCACTCATTCCGAGAGGATCTTTTACTAGGAGATCGTTTATTATTCCTGTCTCATTACACAGGATCAGATCCAAGATAGCTTGCTCCCTTGTAGGTTCTGTAACATACTGTTCTAAGAAACAATCCCGTATGCATTCTATGAATTCCTCCTCCAGGCTACCCCGTGCGATTTGATTTGACCAATCGATATGTAGGTTAAAATCCCCTATGATTACTGCCGTTCCTTTTTCACATGCCTCCATTATTCCCTTGATTATTGTCCGCCCCACCGTGAAGTTATTATTTGGGGGCCTATAAGCTACGCCCACCAGTGACTTTTTCCCCTTACTATCACTAATCTCCACCTACAGTGATTCAACATTTTGTTCATTAGAGCCAATATCGTCTCTCACAACTGCCCTGATATCATCCTTTATTAGCAGAGCTAGCACACCACCTTCTTGTCTATCTTTCCGACTTGTCAGATACCCCTGTATGTTTAATTCTCAGTCTTGGCCACCCTGCAACCACGTTTCTGTAATGGCCACCAAATCATACCCATTTGTAATGATTTGTGCCGTCAACTCATTTACTTTATTTCGAATGCTGCGTGTGTTTAGGTAGAGTGTTTTAATACTAGTTTTTAAACCATAATTTTTTAGTTTTGACCCCTCCTGCAGCCCCTTTATATTCATACATATGGTCCCTTCCTATCAACTTGTGGTTTACACTTCCCCCAGTGCTACTCTGCTCTGTTGCCTCCTGCCTTTTGCATGCTTTCTTGGGGTTCTGTTCATCTGAGCTCTCACCCACTCTAACTAGCTCAGAGTCCTCTCCTGGGTTCCGAATACTCCTTGCATTGAGGCACAGAGCTTTCAGGCTTGCCTTTTTATTACACTTTGACCTTTTAGAATTTTGTTGTACAGTGGCCCTTTTTGTTTTTTGCCTTGGGTTTCTCTGCCCTCCATTTTTCCTCATCTCCTTTCTGTCTTTTGCTTCTGTCTCCATTTTGTTTCCCTCTGTCTCCCTGCATTGGTTCCCATCCCCCTGCCATATTAGTTTAATTCCTCCCCAACAGCACTAGCAAACACTCGCCCTAGGACATTGGTTCCGGTCCTGCCTAGGTGAAGACCGTCTGGTTTGTACTGGTTCCACCTCCCCCAGAACCGGTTCCAATGCCCCAGGAATTTGAATCCCTCCCTGCTGCACCACTGCTCAAGCCACGTATTCAACTGAGCTATCCTGCGATTCCTACTCCGACTAGCACGTGGCACTGGTAGCAATCCCGAGATTACTACTTTTGAGGTCCTACTTTTTAATTTAGCTCTTAGCTCCTTAAATTCTTCTCGTAGGACCTCATCCCATTTTTTACCTATATCGTTGGTACCAATGTGCACCACGACAACTGGCTGTTCACCTTCCCTTTTCAGAATGTCCTGCACCCGCTCCAAGACACCCTTGACCCTTGCACCAGGGAGGCAATATACCATCCTGGAGTCTCGGTTGCGGCCGCAGAAACACCTATCTATTCCCCTTACAATTGAATCCCCTATCACTATCTCTCTCCCACTCTTTTTTCTGCCCTCCTGTGCAGCAGAGCCAGCCACGGTGCCTTGAACTCGGCTGCTGCTACCCTCCCCTGGTAAGTCATCCCCCCAACAGTACTCAAAGCGGTGTATCTGCTTTGCAGGGGGATGACCGCAGGGGATCCCTGCACTACCTTCCTTGCACTGCTCTTCCTGTTGGTCTTCCATTCCCTATCTGGTTGTGGACCCTTTACCTGCGGTAAGACCAACTCGCGACACGTGCTACTCACGTCATCTCAGCATCGTGGATGCTCCAGAGTGAATCCACCCTCAGCTCCAATTCCGCAACGCGGTCCGTCAGGAGCTGGAGGCGGACACACTTCCCGCACACGTAGTTTTCAAGGACACCGGAAGTGTCCCTGAGTTCCCAAATGGTACAGGAGGAGCATATCACGTTTCTGAGCTCTCCTGCCATGACTTAACCTTTAGATACACTTAATTTGGCGACAACAATGTTAACAGGTTACTTACTGATATAAAAAAGAAAAAGAAAAGCTATTCACCAATCACCAGCCAATCACTTACCCCTTTGGCTGTGATGTCACCTTTCGATTTCTTTCTACTTCTTTTTTGCCTTCTCTCCCCGCTGCAGCTGTACCAGCTGGCCTCTCCACGCACCTGGGCCTTTATAGGCCGCTCCGACACCATGCGCTCTCGCCTCTCAGACTGCCGCCACCTCTCCACGCACCTGGGCCTTTATAGGCCGCTTCGACACCACGCACTCCCGCCTCTCGGACAAGTAGTTCGACACCAAATTGGTGGTTGTCAAATGAGATAGCTGGGTGTGAATAGCTATACATGGTAGGTGACCTCATGCGTACATACAGATGATGTGTCTAAGAGGATCGATGGAAGCAAGAATGGAACTGTGGGACACTTCTCAGGTGACTGTGCAGGGATGTGAGCAGAAGCTATTGCAGGAGATATACATTGGGACTGATAGAGGAGGAACCAAGTAAGGATTTTCTCTTCTTCTTAGGCAGTCCCTCAGAGTCAAGGATAACTTGCTTTCACACTAATATGAGTTCTCAGGCAACTGATGAGTCCAATGCGGGACCTACAGTCTCTGTCACAGGTGGGGCAGACAGTGTTTGGAGGGACGGGTGGGTGAGATGCTTGGGTTGTCATGCGCTCCTTCCACTGTTTACGCTTGTATTCCATGTGCTCCTGGTGAAGAGACTGGAGGTGTTTGGCGCCTTCTCAGATGCACCTCCTCCATTTTGAGTGGTCTTAGGCCAGGGATTCACAGGTGTCGGTGGGGATGTTGCACTTTTTCAAGGAGGCTTTGAGGGTGTCCTTGAAGTGTTTCCTCTGCCCACCTGGGGCTCGCTTGCCATATCGGAGCTCTGAGTAGAGTGCTTGTTTTGGGAGTCTAGTAACGGGCATGCAGACGATATGGCCTGTCCATTAGAGCTGATCGAGCATGGTCAATGTTTCGATGCTGGGGATGTTGGCCTGAGAGAGAACATTGACGCTGGTGCGCCTATCCTGCCTATGGATTTGCAGGATCTTGGGGAGGCAGATTTGGTGGTCTTTCTCCAGTGATTTGAGGCACCTGCTGTACAAAGTCCATATCTCTGAAGCATATCGGAGGGCGGGTATCACTACTGCTCTGTAGACCATGGGCTTAGTGCCAGGTTTGAGGTCTTGGTCTTCAAACACCTTCTTCCTCAGGTGACCGAAGGCTGCACTGGCACACTGAAGGTGCTGTTGGACTTCGTCTTCGACGTCTGGCCTTGTTGGCAGTAGGCTCCCGAGGTATCGAAAATGGTTCACGTTGTCCAAGGCTGCGTCATGGAGCTTGATAATCGGGGGGGCAGTACTGTATGGCGGGGGCAGGTTCGTAGAGAACATTTGTCTGACAGATGGTTAGTGTAAGGTCCATGCTCTCATATGCTTCGGTGAAGATGTTGACGATGGTTTGGAGTTCGACCTCCGAATGTGCACAAATGCAAGCATCATCTGCATACTGTAATTCAATGACCAAGGATGGGACAACAATTTCCCATTTGTTCTGTAGATTAGCTCCACTCCAGCGGCGAGCTTTTTGAGCGCGAGATGGAGCATTGCAGCAAGGAAGCTCAAGAAGAGCATTGGTGCAATGACACAGCCTTGCTTGACTCCAGTCCATGCGTGTATTTGGTCTGTGGTGGATCCATTGGTCAGTATCACGGCTTGCATGTCATCGTGAAGCAGGTGAAGGATTGTGATGAATTTTGAAGGCAGCCGAATTTGAGGAGGACACTCCATAATCCCTCGTGGTTGACAGTGTCGAAGGTCTTTGTGAGGTCAAAGAAGGCCATGTACAGAGGCTGGATCTGCTCCCTGCACTTTTTTTGAAGTAAGGATAGTACTATGGTGACATACCACAGAGGAGATACATTGTATTTATGCCCTCTAATTAGGGACCCACTGAATATTAAATTCGTTTTTTTTCCTTATTTACTTATCAAAAGTCCTCAAAGCTTTGAACACTCCCTATTGTGTTCTCCTCTATTCTGGTGAAGAGTGACCATTTTTCTAGTTTCTCCTCATAACACTGTATTAAATCTCTTCTGAACTCCACGACCTTGGAATCCTTCTAAAAGTTGGACACTGAAACTGATCAAAATATTCTAACTGCAACCTAACCAACGATTTAATCGTATATGGTTTGGGGAAATTACCTTCTTATACAGTTCCTCTAATTTGGATTTCATGTTCGTATTTCCTTCCACTTTGCCCATTTCACTGTAGTGTTGGTTGTCAAACTGTTGACTGAGTTCTAATGGACATCAACATAAAATAAAACAAAAGCATATTTAGGCTCTTTCAAAGAAATATAACATGCTATAAAGTAAGGAAAAATTCAATTATACACCATTCATGATCCAGAAGATTGTGTAGTACAGGTTGTACCTCCCTTATCCGGCACCCTCGGGACCTGACCTGTTCCGAATGAGGGATTTTTTTTGGGTGGATTGCGCCTTTAAGCACTGTTGCTGGGATGCTGCTGCGGTCAGTGTGTGTGTGCACCGATTGACTGGAATGACTGTCAGTTAGTCAGTCAGCGAATCAGTGTGCAGGAGGCTGAGAAGAGTCAGTGGGCCCAGAAGAGCTGGCGGACTCAGAAGAACCAGTGGGGCCTCGAAGAGTCGGCAGGCCGGCGGGCCCTGAAGAGCCGGCGGGCCCTGAAGAGTCGGTGGGCCGGCAGTCCAGAAGAGTCGACCCCCGGGAGGGAGCGCTGTGGGGAGGAGAGGCCAGCCCGAGCACTGTGGCTGCAGAAGTTCTAGCAGGGCAACGAGGAGGAGGCAGCCGATCGAGGAGAAAGATTATCTTGGTGAGTAGGATTTTGATAGTCGCGTTCTGCACATGTGCCACCCGGCAGCCAGGAAAGGTTCTGGTCAAGGGATAGTGCCAGATAAGGGAGTCCCAGATAAGAGAGGTTCAACCTGTACTTGCAACGTTTAAGGAGTCAATTGTTATATTTTATATGTCCAAAGATATACAGGGTAAAGTTGTTTCAAATAGCTGTTTTTCCCTTTCAGACTTTAACATGGAATCCAGAACCCAGTTCTCTGCAAGTTCTTTGATGTGTAGATTAGCAGGATGCAGAAGCTTAATCGTAGATGCTGATCAAATTGTTGGTCATTTGAAGGAAAGAGGGTATTTGATATATATACCAAAGTTAATTAAAATCAGAGCTAGGAATTGCTGGCAAGTGCAAAGCAACTCTAATGGCTAAACCACCAAGGGAGTTTTGTTCTACGATGAATCAGGCTCATTACTTAAAAGCAGAAAATTCTGGAAACACTCAGCGGGTCAGATAGCATATGTGGAGAGAGAAATAGAATTAACATTTCAGGTCCATGATCTGAAACATTAACTCTGCTTCTACAGATAGATGCTACCTGACCTGCTAAGTTTTTCCAGCATTTTCTGTTTTTATTTAGATTTCCAGCATCCACTGTATTTTTCTTTTGTTACATAATTTCAAAGCATTGACAAATATGTGACGCTGGGACAAGATATGATTTCAGTTGATGCCAGGTATCAAAAGCAAGTGGTCTATTAGAAGGTTAGGAGACTACTGTTCACACCTATTTATTTAAGTCTTAGAAGTGGTCGATCTCTTAATTATTTGTTTCATCATCAAAATAAAGACAGAATACAGTTGAGGAAATGCTCTGTGGTCCCCAGTTCCATGCTTCATACTGCCTTAATGATGTGAAGGAGATCACATGTAATGAATCTCCTACATTGATTTTAGACTGATTTTTTCAAGTTTAGAAAAAGAATGCGTTCTGCAGATCAAGTATTGTATGACTAGCTTCTTGTATTTATCTGCTTCCGTGTGATCATCTTGTAAATTTAAAATCTAGTAGTTTTACCCTGAATGTAACAATGTGGTATTTACTGCTTTTTAAAGTGGACTAGAATTGAATGACAGGCATCCCACATGCTCTCCAGTGCATTATACTGTCTGTTTATAGAAAGTGTCCCTTTGCTATGCTACAAACTAAAATTGTTGGGAGAAAGCCCAAGTTCAAACACTAATGTTATCTATTAATTCTTGGATTAACTGTATGGTAGGTATAATATGGAAGCTGAGTACACTGTATTACTTAAATAAATCATACTGTGACTTTGCTTTACCTTTAGTATCACACTGTGTGATGGTAGTCAATTGGCACTCCATCACACAGTGCCCATCCATTCAACCATGGAAGTATAAACGTATGAGAAAATAAGCAAAAATTGGATGAAGAAAGTATTCAGATAGAAAAACGAATTGAACTTCTAATACAATAAATAAATGATATGTAAATATGTTCAAGATCCCAGCAGTTAAAAAGTTAAGCTTAAGCTACAATTGCATGTAAATGGAAGTCATCATCATCATAGGCAGTCCCTCGAAACGAGGATGACTTGCTTCCATGCCAAAAAAGGATGAGTTCACAGATGTTTCAATGAAGGACCTAATATTCCAGATCCCGAACTACACCTTGAAGGGTGGACGATGCCTGTGCGTGGAATTTTTAACGTGTGGTGGCCGTTGCTCACCAGCCACCACACGGGCTTGACAGAGCTAGGTCTTGGTCCAGTGGCAAGGATTACCCAAGACGACTGGAGACCTGCTTTGCTGCACAGGCCAAGTGCGCACACACGTCGCAGTGTGGGCTGGCCCGTGCTGCTCCTGGGCCCTCGCCTCTTCTGGCCCCGAACTCACGCCTCTGCTGGGCCCCGATCACATCGCTCTACATTCCCTCGCCGCTCCTTCGCCCCAACCTCGCTGCTCCTGCTGTACCTGCCCACGGTCCAATCACCGACCTGGACCTTGATGACATCACTCTTCGCTGCCGTCGCCCTCCTGCATCAGTTCGCGCTGCTCCCTGAAGTAGTATGCCTCCACGCTGCTCGCCACTCCTTTTATGGCCCCGACCTGCCGCTGGTGCTCTCATGCAGGTCGGGGACTCCATGCTGCTCCCGAGGCCGCTTGCCGCTCCACCACGGCCCCGACCCGCTGGGTGGAGGGGTAAATGCAAGTGTAGTCATTGTGGCTCCCTAAAGTCTAGTAACCTTTATTTATTAGCAGCATGTTGCTATTGCACTCTTTTGAAGTAGATAGCCATCTCTAATTCAATGAGATTTTACAGATAGCAATCCTCACTTTGTCATCTTGAAATTTAATCTTCACTTTCTCATATTCTTTTCTGAGTAAGCTATCTCATAAAAGACTCCTTATCTTGCCTAAAAAGTTCATAAAGCTCCATTGATTGATCCAGTATAAAAGAACAAGAGCACTCTTCTACTGAATGTAGTTCTCAGATATCTCCCTGCTCACACTTGGCACACCGTGAGCTCTGAGCGGCCACAGATCAGCTGACCCCACCTGAATCCCATGTTTTGCTCTCTGATCAAGCAACAAAGTTAAGATCATGGTTTTTATAAGCCAGAATCATAAAAATGTAGGAATGAAAGCAACACAGTCAAGTTATCTGAAGTGTCTTTACTTATAGGTCCATATTCAGAACCAATCAGCTTTTTTTCAGTTACCCGATAGGAGTCCAATAACTTCATTTTGCTAATAAATAAATGGTATTTGCGAGAAACTTCACGCATTGTTTCATCTATATCCATCTCTATCTTTTATCAGTCCCACTGATTTACGGTGACTAAATCAAATTAGTTTTTTATTCAATTGTATTATGCTATTTTTACCAATGATTTAAGGATCAAATTCTGCGATTTTGTTCATTTTTCCATGAAAACTGTAAATGAGTGATCTTGATTCTGTTTTCTAACATTCCTGTGAAGCGCTTTGAGATGTTTTATAACATTAAAGGCGTACTCTAAATATAAGCTATTGTTGTTTGTGTAAAAACTGAAAATGCTGAAAACACTCAGCAGGTCAGGTAGTATCGGTGGAGAGAGAAACAGAGTTAACGTTCCAGGTCATTGACCTTTCATCAGAACTGGAAAAGTTAGAGAGGCAACAGGGCTGAAATTCAGGGTCTCAGAAAGACCCGTTACTGTCTGTTAGCAGCTGCCATGTATCAGAATCCCATGGCCGCCGCTTTGGGGTCAACTGGCTGACCCGACCCAAATTCAGGTCAGGGATTTTTAGGCCTGGACCCTATACCATCTGAATCTGATGACCGCTACAAGCGCGTCATCAGAATGCACACCGTTGCTTTCCCTCATTTTAAAATGTCCCGACCATAATTCCGGTTGAAAAATCGATCCCCCATCACGCAGTGCCCCCGACAGCTTTCTGTGTCGGTGCACCTTATCCCCAGTGAGTGTGGCCCGGCAGCGCGGCGGCCCTTCAAGGGGAGGACCCACTGCCTCGGCCGCCATGTATTTATTTTTGCTGGCCTTCCTGATCTGCCGGCAAAATAGTAACCCCAGGTTTAGCTGGGCTGTCAACGGGCTGCTGACCCGGCCGAAACCCTCCCTGGTGGCCCAGTGGCTGAAGATCTAAAATGACAGATTCTCTCCTCTACAACGGAGGGAAGAGAGCATGACGACTCACACACGCTGTAACGTCAACACTACTCCACCGCTGATTGACAGCAGCGGAGGCCCTGATCAACCCATGTTCAGCCCCTCAGCCTACCTTTCAGTCGATGCCACGCCCCCAATGTGACAGATTTCCTATGGGATTTTCAAAGTCCTGAAAATTGCACTTCCGACCGCATCATGGATCCGTGCGGTAAGTACAGAAAAAAAATCATGGATGCGCCAGCTTTGCTGTGCTACTGAATTTCGGCCCCAGCAGGTTTTAAGCAAGCACAGAGGCAAGTAAAGGGGGGAGAGGAGGAGAGAACAAAAATAAAGGTCTGTGATAGGGTGGAAAGCAGGAGAGATTAAATGACAATGGTGCAAGGTAAAAGGAGATGGTAATGGGACAAGAAAAGAAACAAAAGGTGGTTCTAAAGGAGTTATAAATGACAATAGCAAAATTAACACCAACAGCTGCCATCCGAAAAAAAGGGGCAAAGGTTATAATCTGAAATTGTACAGCTAAATGTTGAGCTGTAATTGGAAGTTATAGATCAGTAAGTTTAACATGTGCTGCATTTACAAGATTTTGAAATGGTCTTGAGAGATTTAATGGGAAGATTGGAAAACAGACATAATGGAGGGGAATTTTAACATAGGTGAACGGATAGGAGTGGGAGATTCAATGGGAAAAATTGAAAGTGTGTCGGGAAGCTGCCGGCTTCCGGGTTTTACCAGCTGCTCCCAGGAGGTGGGTTGGCATTTTAAATGTGAAAATGAGCCTGGAAGCCTCGGTTTTAACCTGACATCTGGGTGGGGAACTTGTCAATGACATCAGACCCACGCCATGGAGTTAAATCTCCACAGTGTGCAGGGGAAACCCAGACTTCCGGATTTCCCGCGAGCTATTGAACCACCCCTCGCCCCCTACCCCACCACCACCCCCCCCCCCCCCCCCCGCCCCCAACACATACACCACCACCTCAGTGGGTCTGCAGATTAAAATTCCAGCCTATGGATCCAGAAGTGGAAGGTCATGTTTAAATAACTTTTCAAATATATTACTGACATGGAGGACAGGAAGTTACAGTTAATTATATATTTGGATCCTCACATGGTCCTACATTGATGACTAGTGTATATATTTGCCTATATAGCAAGCCATATATTAGACAAACCCTCTACATTCTAGTTAAAAAAAAAGTGATGTTGGATAAAGTAGAGGTTGTGGAGATTGAGTACTGTACTTGCCTGCTGTACTTGTGATATTGGGCCAGCCTCCAACTCCACTTAATACATAAATATAATTACCTTGCCCCAGTTTAACTGATAAACAGTGATAAAAATATATTATCTATGTGTAAATATATGTGGTAATGGTTAATGGTTCCACCAGACTTCATTGCAGCCTTGGTCCAAACATGAACAAAAGAGCTGAATTCCATAGGCAAGTTGACATCAAGGCAGCATTTGACCACGTGTGGCATCATGGATCCCGAGTAAAATTAAAGTCAATGGGAATCAGGGGGAAACCTCTCCACTGGATAGAGTCATACCTAGCACAAAGAAAGAAGGTTGTAGTTGTTGGAAGCTAATCATCTCAGGTTCAGGACATTGCTTGATAGAGAATACAAGCAAGCTGCAAACACAGACAGCAATTAGATTGCGTACTGTGAAATGGCACGATGCATGAAGCCATCAATCACACTTGACATCTCAGGACTTTGGGCTGAGAGCCAACCATGGATTAACAACTCATACTATTGAGTCAATTGAGGGCGAGTTCATTGTTGTAAATTGATCCGGTATAAATTTAGCCATTTTCAGACATGTGCTCCAGTACAACAAAGAGCTGGAACTCTGCCGAGAACTGAACTGCTGCTGTTGCTGAAATAAAGTTACTTTAAACCTATCACCGGATTTCGAACCTCATTGAAAATTAAGAGATCTAACAATTTTTGGCATCACGAACAGGATCACTGAGGGAAGAAACTGAATTTTGGACATCGGACCTACATCGGCATACTGAGGTAAGAACTCCTCTTTATAAAAGACCTCGGTCAATTGTCTAAATTCTCTCCCCCTCTACACGATTCCGAAAGCCTCCGGTTTGCGAACCCTCTGGTTGGTAGTCGGCTCGAAGTCCCATATAGACATCTAACTTCGGCGGTGTGTTGGTTAATTAATTACCGACCCACTGACCCGGCTGGAAAGCCTACGACTCGAGACCTCAGTAAAGAAATCAGTACTATGGCAGCAGAAGATAAGAGCAAAGAATTGCCTACAACTGTTAAAGGAGGGTGGGCCCCACCTGAAGTTTCGATAGATGAAATCCTCCAACAGTTGAAAGAATACATAGAGCAACAATTCAATTTATCTAAAACCTGTATCAAGATTGAACAAAAGTACGGTACCTCCAAAGGACAATGGTCCTTGGACGAGATCAAAAGGGTCTGGGGAAAAACGACCCGTATGAAAAATAAAGAACGAACCAGATGGTCCCTAGCCATTATGAGACAGATCCGACAGCGGAATGAAATCATGACGCGTTCCCAACATGATAGGGATCTGACCAGTACAAAGGACCAATTGCAAGCGGTTTGTGAACAACTAAGACAGAAAAAACTTGAACTTGAAAAGTCAGAAGCGGAAATTAAAGATCTTAAAGGTGAAATTAAAGAATGGAAAAAATCATTAGGTCAAGAGACAGTAACAGGAAAAGGAAAATGTATCGGTCAATTCCCAGGGTACCCATGTTTGGATAAATTAAAAGCGCAAACCCGAAGGCACACCCAAGGAATAGATACAGATTCTGAGTCCTCCGACGATACAGGGTCGGAGGATGAAGAATTAGGGGTGCATTTTGCCCCGTTTAAAAAAAAACGAGTTGTAGTCAAATCAGAAGAGACTGCGGCTGAGGACGGAAACAAAAGAACGAAGAAAAGGGAGGATACGGAATACTTATTTCAAGATCCGGCAGACCCAGAGAAAATTGATAAATGGCCCAAGGAGTTGCCCAATCCAAAGAAAGGGGGAGTGAAATGTGGGAACAATTGGACCGCCTAAGAAATATATATCAACTTCATCCCTGGAACAGAGTGCAAATTTTGACCATAATGGTGCCAAAAACACAAAGAAGAAAATTGCATGCCAAGGTAGAAGAAGCTTTGGGGCAGGATGAGCAAGAATTAGACGCAGGGTGGGAGGCGATTAAACACTGGCTGCAAGCCTTCAGTCCAGCTAAGACAGACTGGGGAAAAATTGCTGCCTGCCAATAGAAAGGAACAGAGGAGGTCCTGGAGTATGACGAGCGGTTTAGATGCACGTGGCTAGAACATTCGGATATGAACCATACGGATGAGGAAATGGATGAACAAATGTTTGGACCCCTGAAAGCAACTTTCATGGCAGATCTAAAGCCAGAACTGTCCAAAATGCTTAAGGTAGTGTTACCAGACTGGGAAGGTAGAGGAACTAGCTTTGCAGCGTTGGTGGATCGATGTAACCAATTAGACAGGGATATGGGAGCTAAAGTCCTGTGCAGGCTATGGGATGGAAATCCCAGGATTCCGATAAACAGTCATTAGGAAAATTACCACTGAAAATGTCATTATTTTGGGAAAGATGGTCACTGGGCCAAGACGTGCAGTGCGAAACAGCAAGGTCGCAGCCGGGGAAGAGGACCTGGTCAGGGATACAATTCAGCCAAAAACCAGGCTTGTTACAAGATAACGACCTCATGGAAGTATTTAAGCGAATGACAATACAACAACAGAAGGAGTTACTTGGGATAGCAAAAAACGATTAGAGCCCGCCCTGGCCCCTCTCCTTGCACTAATACAACAAAGGGTAGATGGGTTATATATAACTGTAAGGGTGGACTGTCTTTTAGACACAGGGGCGGAATTAACATGCTTACCCCTACAATATGGAGACTTTTTGCCATTGAATGGTAGGGCACGTACAGCCTATGGAGTTGGGGGGCCATAAAATGGAAATTAAAAGACAACACCGGTACTTATAGGGCTGGGTCCACATGAACTAACCACACCGGTCTGGATAGGCCCAGTAGATCAACCCCTTTTGGGAATGAACGTCCTAATCCAAGTAGATTCATCGTTGCATTTCGAGGATGGTCGGGTGACATGGTCAATTAGAACTTTGAAGAAAGAAGAATTGAAGGAACACCCGATATGGGCTAAAGATAAGAACGATTGTGGCCTACTCCAGATGGAGCCTGCGTCATTTACTGAGACCAAGCCTCCATGCACTAAACAGTATCCCATCAGTCCAATTGCCATTGCAGGAATCCTACCTGTTGTTCAGCAATTGGAGAAACAAGGGATGCTTATTAAAACGCATACCTCCTCCAATAGCCCCGTGTGGCCGGTACAGAAATCTAATGAGACTTGGCGTTTGACCGTCGATTATAGGAAAGCTAACCAGTGTATTGATCAAAAAGCTCCTTTGGTCGCAAACCCCTCTACCATTTTTAATGCCCTCAAACCAGAACATAAATATTTTGCGGTTATAGATATGGCCAACGGATTTTGGTCGGTGCCTCTGGCACCGGAGGTTCGACAGTGGTTTACTTTCACGGTCCAAGGACAACAGTATACTTGGGCCCGGTTACCGCAGGGTTTCCACAACAGCCCTACGGTATTCCACATGGCTTTACAAAGCCATTTCGAGAATTACCTCCCCTGTTATCCAATATGTCGACGATATCCTGCTAGCTTCAAACACGGAACAACAGCATGAACAAGATCTACAAGCTCTGCTGGACCACCTTTGGCTGAAAGGATATAAAGCCAGCATCGACAAAGCACAAATATCCCAAGAAGAGGTTGTATACCTGGGACAAAAGATTTCACAAGGAAAGAGAGATTTTACCCAGGATAGAACTGCAGCTATTCGGGCTGCTAAAAAACCCACCACTATTCAGGAACTAAGGTCTTTTTTGGGATTGTGTAACTTTAACAAATTGGATTGACTCCTTCACACAGCTTTCTCAGCCATTGAATGATATCTTAAAGGGGAAACGTGCCCCTAAAGAAGCCATCGCCCTCACTAAGGAACAACCAGAGGCCTTCCTGAGTTTGAAAAAGGCTTTGTGTTCAGCACCGGCTCTGGGAATCCCCGACAGTGGAAAGCCATTTACCCTGTTTGTCCATGAGAAAGAAGGATACATGACAGCTATACTGACACAAGAACATGGGGATCGACAAAGACCTATTGGCTATTATTTGGCAAAACTGGATGCGGTAGCCCTCAGATGGGGGAGTTGCCTAAGGGCCATGGAAGCTACATGTTGAGCAGTAATGATAACTGTGGGTCTAGTCCTCAACCAAAAGCTGATTGTCAAGTGTCCCCACACCGTACACACCTTGCTGTCTATGAATAGAATGTCTCAGGTGACAGCAGCAAGATGGACCCGCTGGACAGCAGTTTTGGAAGTTCCTAATCTCCATATCGTCCGGGCCAGCCCGGTTAATCCCGCAACTATGCTCCCGATGTCAGAATCGAGGGAGCAAAAGGGGGAAGAATGTGAAGAGCATGACTGCGTGGAGATTTTAAAAGAAACAGAAGAAGCAGCCTTAGCAGCAGAGGAGCCTCTGCACAACCCAGACTTCATCCTGTTTACAGATGGTTCCTCCTTTGTTGACAATGGTACCAGAAAAGCAGGATGGGCAGTTACAACCTTATATGAGGGAGTGGCAAAAGGACGTTTACCCTCAGGAACGTCAGCACAACAGGCCGAGTTACGGGCCCTGTCAGAAGCATGTCAAAAAACAGAAGGACAGACAGCTAATGTCTACACAGATTCGCGTTATGCTTTTGGAGTCGCTCACGACTTTGGTCTGTTATGGCGGAAAAGAGGAATCCTCACTGCTGCTGGTACACCGATCCGAAATGGAAAAGAAATCCGAGACTTACTAGAGGCCATACAATTACCTCAGGAATTGTCCATCCAGAAGTGCAAGGCCCATACCAAGGAAAATACCATGGATGCACAGGGAAATGCCCTAGACGACCAGGCAGCTAAAGATGCCGCCAGGAGAACCAACACAGATGTGCAGATTGAAAGCACTCAGGACTCTGACACGAGACCTTCAAACAATGCAAGGCGAGTGCTCCAGAGAAGAAAAGTGGACATGGATCGAGGCAGGAATTAAGCTATGTGAAGATGGTGTCTGGGATCAAAGAATTATCGACAAGCCAGTCGCGCCACAAGCGCTTATGCCTTTTTTAGCCCAACAGCTCCACTCGTGGGGACACTTGGCCTCACAACAGATGACGGCACGGTTCCAGAAAAGCTGGTGGGGTTGGGAATTTAAAAAACATGCCCAGCTGGTAGCAGACCGCTGTATGGTCTGCCAGAAAAATAATTCTGGACCCATCATGGTAATGCCCCAACTGAGGCCCCCTGCCCCTGTCGGACCATTCCAGCATCTGCAGGTCGATTATATATCTCTTCCTTCATGCCAAGGATACACTAACATTCTTGTCATGGTCAACAGATTCTCTAGATGGGTAGAAGCTGTCCCAACTGAAAGGTCTTGTGTAAGGATTACATTCCCCGATGGGGCGTCCCGAGTAGCATTGACTCAGATCAGGGAACCCACTTCACAGGTGCTGTCTGCCAAGAAGTCTGTAGGTTACTGAACATTACGTGGGATTTACACTGTCCTTATCACCCACAATCATCAGGACAAGTAGAACGAATGAATCGAACTCTGAAACAACGGCTTGCCATATATCACCAAGAAGGAACACCATGGCCCCAGGCACTACCAATAGTGCTATGTAGCATTACGGCAATCCCAAACAGATTATAACAGGAAGACCCATGTCGCTGCCAGGAACTATCGATTTACGGAAAGCTGATGTTCACTTCATGAGTGACACTCTCTTATCATACTGTCAGAATCTAACCAATGCTATTAGTTCTGTTTCTCGACAGGTATCGGCAGCTTGGGGTAATCCACCCGAAGGAGGTCACGACATCATCCCGGGAGTCTGGGTTTATGTGAAAAAGTTGCATCAAGAACCTTTGGGTGCGAAGTGGGAGGGACCTTACCAAGTGTTATTGACCACCCAGGCAGCTGTTAAAGTCCAAGGAAAGAAAGCCTGGATCCACGCTTCACACGTTAAACGAGCACTCGTAACTGAAGCTGAAATCTGATAAGGACAGTTACTTCTTGCCAAAATGTATAAATTTACTGTACTACTGACTGTAGGTATTCTAGGCATTTGCCTACTTCTTACTAGCCGACCCTCTGCACCAAAGGGAAATAGTAGAGTACCCAGGGAATTACATGTAAATACTTTTTTACATATGTCATACATTTATGCCAAACAAAGTAACATTTCCAGTTGTTGGGTGTGTGCGCATATTCCTATTCACTCAAAGGGAGGGATTCCCTTGAAGCCAATTCCCTAGAATATCTCAGAAATAGCTGGGTGGATAATTAATCAAAACAAAACAGGCAATGCGTTTCAGGATAGGGAAGACTGGGCACCTAAATGGAAGTCAGCAGGTTACAATCTACCTTTGAAGACTACCTTTGAAGGGGAGTACCAACCGTGCTACAATAATTCCAAATGGCCCCCATTTTTTGTTATCACTAATACAACGGGGGTAGGAAGACCGGGGGAATTGGTCTGTCTGATTAGAAACATGACAGGGGGCAAAATATAATTTATATTTAAAATAAAATAAAATATATCCCGGCAAAATATAATTTATATTTAAAATAAAATAAAATATATCCCGGAATTATAATGTAATCAAGCCACAGAACCATCCAAACTGGGCCGATGTGGGAGTTCTTAACGTGACGGGGATTCTGAATAAAACAGATGGAAAGGCCTGGACAGGCCCCGGAGTGTTGCTGACAAAGAAACAGCTAACTTTCCTTGCCTATAATGGCACCTATTGGGTGTGTGGCCACAAGGCCTACCCTTGGCTGCCCCAGAATTGGATGGGATCCTGCTATTTAGCCTACATTGTGCCATATATGTATCATATAAAGTCCGTGTCGGAACATTTACGCCGTCCTAAGAGAGCTATCACAGAAACAGAGAGGTTCTTTGCCATTCTGGTCCCTGGGTATGGGACCACCAAACTGGTAAGGGAATCGATTGACATGGCATCAGTTGTGGAACAGGTAGCCAATGATACCTCAGAGGCCCTAGTTAAAATCAATGCAGAAATGGTAGCAATCCGCACAGTAGCCCTACAGAATAGAATGGCCCTTGACTACATCCTAGCTGAAAAGGGAGGTACTTGCGTCCTACTCGGAACTGAGTGTTGCACATATATCCCAGATAGCTCCGAAAAAATTATCCACTTAGCGGAGCATATCCAAAAAGGAGGTAGAAAAACTTAAGCAACCCCCACCATTCACTTTGTGGAGCAGTGGGCACTGACTGGCTAGGTTCAATAGGAACTTCATTGGTGGAAGGTTTAATTCTATTCGTTGTAATTATTTTACTTTTATATTGTTTGTTTATGTTGATTAAATGCTGTTGTGACCAGGCGGCTGTAGCTGCTGTCCCGCAGGTGGCACAGGGGTATATTATGTTTATGGGAAGGTTGTTTACTGATTGAATTAAGATATTGATTTGGATTAAATTGGAATGAGGTTAATTAACCTACTAAAACCAGACTTTCATTTTGGCCACGATGGAATTCGGGTTGGTGTAAATTTGTGTGGAAGCTACTAGTCCGGACATGTGGCGAAACACATCAACAAATTTTAGAAGGAAACTCTATTAGCATGTATGAAATTATTTTGTAGAACGTTTATCCAGTGATGTTTTATGATTCAGTTTCTGAAAGAATCAAAGGGGGGATTGATAGAGAATACAAGCAAGCTGCAAAGTTGGGCGAAAACACAGACAGCAGTTAGATTGCATACTGTGCATTAAGCCATCAATTACACTTGACATCTCAGGACTTTGGGCTGAGAGCCAACCATGGGTTAACAACACATACTGTTGAGTCAATTGAGCCAATAGTATCAAAGGGGGCGAGTTCTTTGTTATAAATTGATCCGGTATAAATTCAGCCATTATCAGACATGTGCTCCAGTACAACAAAAAGCTGGAACTCTGCCAAGAACTGCTGCTGTTGCTGAAATGAAGTTACTTTAAACGTATCACCGGATTTCAAATCTCATTGAAAATTAAGAGATCTAACATTGCTGCAGGAGTTCATGAGGACAATGCCCTCGGTCCAACCATCTTCAGCTGCTTCATCAATACCCTTCCATCAATCATAATGTCAGAAGTGGGGATGTTCACTGATGATTGCACAATGTTCAGTTTCATTCGCAACTCTTCAGATAATGAAGCAGTCTGTGCCCGCATGCAGCAAGACCTGCAGACTCAATTTTATCTTTCAAAAAGGAGTTGGATAAGTACCTGAAGGAAAAATAATTGCAGGGCAGGGGAGTGGGACTAGCTGAGAGTCTGCACGGGATCGACAGGTCGAATGGCCACCTTCTGTGCTGTAAAGAAAACCCATTCAGACTTGGGCTGATAAGTGGCAAATAACATTTGCGCCACACAAGTGCCAGGCAATGACCATCTCCAACAAGAGAATGACTAACAGTTCCCCTTGACATTCAATGGCATTACCATCAACATTCCGGGGGTCACCACTAACCAGAAACTTAACTAGACCAGAAAACTGTGGCTACAAGAGCAGGTCAGAGGCTGGGTATTCTGTGGCGAGTGCCTAACCTCCTGATTCCCCAAAGCCCTTCCACCATCGACAAGGCACAAGTCAGGAGTGTGATGGAATACTCTCCATTTGTGTGGAAGAGTGCAGCTCCAACAACACTCAAGAAGCTCGACACCATCCAGAACAAAGCAGCCCGCTTGATTGGCACCACATCCACCACCGTAAATATTCACTTTCTCCACCACCGGCACACCATGTCTGCAGTGCGTACCATCTACAAGAGGCACTGCAGCAACTTGCCAAGGCTTCTTCGGCACCTCCCAAACCTGTGACCTCTGCAAGTTAGAAGGACAAGGGCAGCAGTCGCATGGGAACACCATCACTTCCAAGTTCCCCTCCAAGTCAAACACCATCCTGACTTGGAATAATATCGCTGTTCCTTCATCGTTGCTGGGTCTAAATCCTAGCAATCCTTATCTAACAGCACTGTGGGAGTACCTTCACCACATGGATTGCAGCGCTTCAAGAAGGCGGCTCACCACCAGCTTCTCAAGGGCAATTAGGGATGGGCAATAAATGCTGGCCTTGTCAGCGATGCCCACATCCCATGAATGAATACATTTTTTTAAAGTATGGAATCACAGAATAGAAGGTACGGTTTGGTACTAAAAGTAAATTATCTCAAAAACAGGTAACAGAATATCATAAATCTCAAGCTGGAAAGAGGTGGGATACCGTATGGATCCAACTTGGAACCCTTGTTGTTTTTAATATAGCAGCAGAAACCCTGCGGCGTTGTTCATGGTGAGTCAGAGGATAAGCTGTTTTATAATAGGAATATTTTGCAATTTAGAGCTGTCCAAAGTCCCTCTTCCATTGTGAAATCACAGCATGTGTTACCTTGGTTACAAGAACAAGCTGGGATGGAGTTTGGTAAGAAAGTGGTTGTTGTAAGTGGTTATCACTTGAAATAGTTTAAAACAGTTTAATAAAAAATAACAAAATGGAAACACAATTAGAAAAAAATACAGAAGTTGTTGGTCTCTGGTTAATAGGTGACCAAGGTTATATTGAAAATGGGTTTGTTTTTGTTGGAGGAATGGACACTTTGAGGTGATTTAAGTGGCGCTCTCAAGATTATAATATAAATTGACAAAATTGACTCAGGCAAATGATTTACTATGATGAAACATTCAAATATAAATTAGAAATTAGTAAGAAGGGAAATCAACTGGAACTTTTTTTAAACCAAAAAGTAATGAGTTGCAAAATAAATTGGGGAGTCACTGAAGTGGATAGTGCAAATGAGTTCAAAAGACAATTGCATGTTTTTTGTGGGCAGATAAGAGATTGAACGATATCGTGAATATTGGGTATGTGGCGATGAAAAAGGACAATAGTTTGGCTTGATCTTAAAGGCTGTTTCACTGTTCATACAATCATACAGCGCAAGAGGCCATTCGGCCCATCGTACCTGTAGCAGCTCCTTGAAAGAGCTATCCAATTAGTCCCACTCTCCTGCTCTTTCTCTATAGATCTGCGATTCTTCCCTTTTCAACTATATATCCAATTGCCTATATTCCAATATCTAGTTATGTTCAATCCCAAGCCAGGAACATTAAAAAAGAACAAGTTTGCAATTAAAATAATCTTATTATGCATAAAACTGGGCTCTGATCTGAACTTTAGTCAGGCATAGATGTTGAAAGTTACTTTATCAGCACAATACTTTGAAGTAATTGGTTTGTAACCTCCATATTATATCAGTAGTCATGCAATATTCTCACTCTTAACTTTTTGCTTACCCATGGTTTGTTCCAGTTTTATTATCTCGATTTCCCAGTGCTGCTTCAGTACATACAGAAACAAAAATACTTGGGATATGATGAGGATAAAGATGAACAAACTATGACAAATCCACTGTGGCTGACACCATGCAGAACATCTGCCAGCCTTGCTTGCAGTATACTTTTTCCTACAATAGAAAAAAAGATGTTTGATTTCAATACATTTGCATAAGTTATATTCAATCATGTTGTACACATGGCTTACTATACATGGTACTTTGCGGTGGTGAGTGAGTTTTATTGAGTGGCGTGAGTTGTTAACATCCCTGAAGAGGCATGTGGTATTGAAGTGTACCGCTATGCTTTCCCACTGTGCCTGTGTACACCATAACCAGTCTTCATGAATGTTGACAATGCAAGTATAATAAGTGGGATATTAGGTGAAGGAATTATACAGTACAATATTACAATGCTCTCCTGGCCAGTCTCCCAACTTCCACCTTTCATAAACTTGAGCTCATCCAAACCTCTGCTGTCTGTATCCTAACCTTCACCACATCCCATTCACTCGTTACGCCTATTATTGCTGACCTACATTGGTTTCCAGTCCACCAACTCCTTGATTTAAAAACTCACCCTTGTGTTCAAATCCCTCCATGATCTCGCCCCTCCCTATCTTTGTATCCTTCTCCAGTCCTACAGCCTTCCAACTTTGCATTCCTCCATCGCTATCTCATCTTTTATGCATTTCCCACTTTCTTCGCCCCAACATTGGTGGCTGTGCTTTCAGCCATCTGGACCCCAAGCTGTGGAATTCCTTTCCTTAACATCTCTGCCTCTCCACCTCTCTCTCTCCTTCTTTAAGACACTCCTTAATATCTACCTCTTTAACCAAGCTTTTAGTAACCCATCCTAATATCTCCTTTGACTCGGTGTCAATGTTTATCTGATTACACTCCTATGAAGAGTTATGTTAAAGACTCTATATAAATGTAAGTTACTGTTGTAATGAGGTCATTGGAATTGCATAATCTGGCTGGTTCAGAGGACCAATTATTCCTTTCAAAATCCTAAATTCTAAGAATCAATTTTAAACACTATGGGCCCAAGTTTCCGATATCCGCTAGAGCGGCGCACCTCTGAGAGGCCCGCCTATTTTGTAGAATAAAAAGCCCGCCAAAAACTTATCACGCGATTCTCCGAGTGCAGCAGGCCTGTTCAGCAGTCAGCGCGAGCAGCACAACAGCGGGGGGGGGGGGGGGGGGCGGCGAAGCTACAGCCCTGGGCCAAAAAGAGTGCTGCCAGCTGTGTGTGGCGCAGTGGAATCTGTGTGCATGCGTAGTAGCTCCTGGCTCCCAGATTCTGTGTGCGTGTACTGCTGGCTGTGTGGGAGGGGCCTGAAGCACACCGACCCGATCCCTGGCTGAATGGGCTCCCCGTTGCAAGTAAAGCTGACTGGATATCTCCCCAAGGCAAGAAATATTGGAGGGGTTTCACAGTGGAGGAGAAAGTCAAGAGTTCAGCACCACCTCTCCACGCCGCCCCCCCCCTGCCCCCGATGCCATGTTGAGCCTAGCCTTCCGGTGTGTGTCTTACTGCAGCTAGCCCTGCCTGGCCGAATGGGCTCCCCGCTGCACGTAAGGCTGACTGAATATCTCTCCAAGGCAAGAAATATTGGAGGGGTTTCACAGTGGAGGAGAAAGTCACTGGCCGAATGGGCTTCTGGAGTGGGCAGAGTGCCAATTTCCAGTCTGCATTATGCAGCCCCTAGCCCTGGCCGAATGGGCTCCTGGAGCGGGCAGAGTGCCGATTTCCAGCCTGCATTATGCAGCCCCTAGCCCTGGCCGAATGGGCTCCTGGAGCGGACAGAGTGCCGATTTCCAGCCTGCATTATGCAGCCCCTAGCCCTGGCCGAATGGGCTCCTGGAGCGGGCAAAGTGCCGATTTCCAGCCTGCATTATGCAGCCCCTAGCCCTGGCCGAATGGGCTCCTGGAGCAGGCAAAGTGCCGATTTCCAGCCTGCAGCACGCAGCCCCTAGCCCTGGCCGGGCTCCCGGTGCTCCTGAACAGGTAGGTGAGGTAGGAACTTTTTATTTTTTATTTATTGATTTATTTATTATTTATTATTGATGATGATTCTTTATTTTTAAAAGTGAAGTGTTTAATGCTTTGGAAAATCCCCTAACTTCCCTCCCCCATCTCTGGCTACCTGCGCCTAATTCTAAAGTGTATGCAAGGTTTTTCTGAGCATAAAAAAGTCGACACTTACTCTGTTCTAAGTTAGTTTGGAGTAACTTTTCGGTGCCTAAACTTGCAAAACAGGCGTAAGTGGCTGGTAACGCCCCCTTTTGAAAAAAAACTGAACTAAAACAAAAGTAAACTAACTCACTAGAACTGGAGCAAACTAACTGCCGAGAATTGCGATTTCTAAGATACTCCAAACTAAACTAGTTGCTCCAAAAAAATAGGAGCAACTCCACCCGAAACTTGGGCCCAGAGAGACGGCTTCTGAAGGAGAACATGTAATTAACTACCAACTAATCACTGCACTGCTGAAATATAGAAATCATTTTGTGGAGGAATCCTTGTAAATTCTATCAGTAGAATTATTTACAGCACCGAAACACGCCATTTGGCTCATCAGCTCTGCACCAATGTCTTCCTTTACAATGAACCGCCAAGTTTGATCTGGCTTTCCTGCTCACTCCTTGTAACTTTTAATATTCCTCATTTTGAAGCAACTATTAAATACTCTTTATAAAACATTTATGGGCTCTGCTGCAGCAGCCGGTTTCTGAGAATTCCACATTCTAACCATCCTCTGTGCTAATGTACATGCTGAGAAGTCAGCATTTTTGTGGGCCATCAGTGTTTGCTGATGAAGTAAGCACAGACTGGGACCCCCTCTGCAATCCTGCTCTGATATGAAACCACATGTCACTGCACTGGACCACATCCCACTATCCTCTCAGTGGGCTAGATTTTCCCCAAGCAGTTTTTTCGGCGCACTTACCTTAAATGTGCTGACTTTGTGTGCTGGAAAAGGCGCCGAAAAAATGTGCCCCATTCTGGCCGCTCTGCTGTGTGTCTGGGGTCCTGACGTGACATTTCTTGTGGGGTGGGGGGGGCGCGGAGCTACAGTCCTGCGCATTCTGCGCGCATGTGCAATAGCTCATTGCAGCCCGACGCTGTGTGGGAGAGGGCGAAGCACGCCGGTCCTATCCTGGGCCGAGTAGCCTGCCGCACACTCTGATATCGAAGGATCGCATTGGAGTAATGGAGTCTGGAGATGATGAAGGGACATGTGAGTTTTAGTGGCAGATGGACTGTGGCCCTTTTGACAAGGGCGGGGGAGCGGGACTAGCTGAAGTGCTCTTGCAGAGAGCCGGCACGGGCTCGACGGAGCATTGACGGTGCAGAGCCAGGATGGCGAGGAGAATTCACAGGACACTGGAGATGAGAGCATTGACAGCTAAAAGTGCCCAGTGTGTGAGATCATCTTCCCGCTCAACCTGGAGGACCTTGATTTCAAGCAGCATGTTGTGAAGCACTTTGTAGCCTTTCCTCTCCCTCCCCCCTCCCAATGTCACCGAGACCAGCCTTTCCTCTCCCCTCCCCCCTCCCGACCCGGCCCGCTGCCTTCCCTTGCCAATTTCAACTAAAGGTAGGATTTAATGCAATTTTTTAATTGTTGTTCAATTGTTTATCCTATTTTTATGTAGTTATTTGATCTTTTATATTGAATGTTTGCTGCTTGGTGCTTGGTACAGGTCCTACCTGCGCCGATTTGTTAACTGCCCACAATGTTTTTCAGAGCTGGCCACATACGCTGACCTAAGTGGATTTGGAGTAACTTTTAGCTGGTCAAAATGGTCAAAAGTGGAGTAAGTCTATGGGAACGCTCTTTTGAAAAAAAAACTGAAGTAAAAAAATCTAACCTCAATGACTTACTCTGGAGCAAATTTTTTGGGGGAAAATGGCATTTTTTAACTTACGCCAGAAAAAACAACTTACTCCAAAAAAATTGGAGCAAGTCATGGGGAAAATCGGGCCCAGTGTCACTCTCCTTGCTAATGGCGGGGATTATGGGCTCTGCAACCCAACTTCTTGAAATCCATCACCAACTTTGCGCCTTCAATGTTTGAATATACCCTTTCAGGTACTTATGTTTTTTTCCTGATACACGTGAAGGTATACCTACAGATTAAATTACAAAATTCATGTAGCTACATGTTTTCACATGACAGGGCTATTCATGACTTATCAGCTTTTCTGAAGTTATTGATCAGCCATTGGTAGTTTTCTAGGTTGGCATGTTTGTGTTACGAATGTTTTTATGTCCTCTATAATTCTAATGTACTGTTAGTGGCAAAAGCACAGCACTCAGCAAAACTGTGCACTTGCTTATGCAAAATAACATATGGAATAAGAAAAAGCCATTCGCTCCATTGTTCATAAGGATGTTGGAACTTCCTATTACATCGGTGACTGGCTGCTCCATAATGATTATGGAGGTACAGGTGCAGCGTCGAAAATCCAGAGTTCCAGAATCTGGACTCCGGGACGATCCATGGCAGGGTCGTCCAGAATCCGCAAAATGTTCCGGAATCTGGACACTCTGCCAAACCATTACCGCCGCCAGCCGGGCCCAGGGAAAAGTCAAAAAATGAAATCCAACTGTACAGTAACAAAAATTGCAAGAATAAAAAATGCCAATCCTACCTGTTCTAGGACAGATCTTCACAGTCACTACACCACTGCTCGTGGGTCCACACCAACTCTGCACAGCACACAAGTCCCCAGCCAGAACCAACAAGCTCCCGCGTAAGTTCCCGGCCAAAATCAAACTCTGCATAGCACACAAGTCCCTTCCACCAGAATCAACCAAGCTCCAAGTGCAAGTCCCTTCCGCCAGAACCAACTCTGCAAAGCACGCAAGTCCCCGGCCAGAACCAACCAAGCTCCATACGTAAGTCCCCGGCCAAAATCAAACTCTGCACAGCACACACTGCAGCTCCCCAAAGCAGCAACCACGCGATCTGATCGCAACGCCCCATGACTCCGAGCAGAGCTGAACCAACCTCACCCGAGCTGACCCGACCTCACTTGACCAGATTCCGATTTTGTTACAGGTACACCTGTACCTGTAACAAAAAATATCTGTACCTGTACCTGTACGGTACATGCACTTTTAAATTCAGCATTTAAAAAAAAATTAGTGGCATTAAACATTATAGGGCTACCTCAGCTGACCCACCTACATCCCATGATGAGACCCCACCCAACCTGACTCAATCGCTGTGGTGATTTTCCCGATTTAAAGATCTGCACAGCTAAAGATTGTGAATTTGTGTTGTGTCATTGCAAACATGTCAAAAAGGCCAACAGATACCCCAATGGGTTCAGATAACTTTCAATTGCCAAGAAAGTGGTGTCACTCCAGAGATTAGATAGAGGTGCTTCAGTGAGAAGATTGAGTGAGGAGTATGGTTTTGGACTCTGCACCATCTAAGATATCAGAAAACAGAAAGAACAGCTCATGAAGTTTTATGTGGAAAGTGATGTTCATAAGGAAGTGAGTAAGAGGAAAAGTATGCATAAGCCAAAATGTGATGATGTGGATCGAACAATGATGGAATGGTGGCGTCAGAGGTGAAGTGAAAAGGTTCCTTTGTCTGGCCCAATGGTGGTGCAACAAGCTAAAATATTCCATGCACAACTGGGGATTGAAACTCCATGAGAGTACTCTTCTGGTTGGCTAGCCAAATTTAAAAGGCATCATGACATCAGGCAACTGAAAGTATGTGGTGAGAAAGCTTCAGCAGATCATGAGGCAGTTGAAAATTATATTGATGGGTTCATCAAACTAATTGCTGATGAAAACCTTTCACCTAAGCAAATGTACAATGCAGACGAGACAGCGCTGTTTTGGCGCTACGTACCGCGAAAGACATTAGCAGCAGCAGAAGAAATGCAGCCAGCAAGTGTAAAAGACGCCAAAGATAGACTGACTGTGCTTGCTGCTGCAAATGTGGCTGGGACACAAATGTAAGCTAAGGAGAAGTTAGCGACCAAGATGTTTCAAGGGTTTGAGAGTATTGCCAGTGCATTATTATGCCAATAACAAAGCCTGGGTAACCAGGGTAATCTGGTTTGAGAAGCATTTCTTGTTCCTCAAGCATGTGCTCATTGCACAGAAGCTGGCATGGAGGAAAACTGCAAAATATACTTGCTGCTAGACAATTGCTCAGCACATCCCGATGCTGAGTTTTTGGTAAACGATAATGTCCATGGAATCTACTTTCCTCCAAATGTTACATCACTGATACAGCCAATGGACCAAGGAATTTTGAGATCGATGAAGTGTCTCTACAAAAATGAGTTTCTGAGGTGTTTGCTTAATGCTGTGAACACAGGCATGGGAATAAAACCATTCTCAAAAGCTTTCTCTATCAAGGACACCATATGGGCAGCTGTGGATGCATGGAACTTGGTAACTGCAGATACCTTGGTCAATGCTTGGCATAACATCTGGCCAGCAACTATGTTTGCTGACGATGATGCTGATGATGCTCCTCAGGACTTTCAAGGCTTTCATGTGTCCAGGGAGAAAGCAATGATTGCTCAACTTTTAGAATATGCAAGAGGGCTGACTTGCAAAGCTGCGCAGGAATTGAATGAGGACGATGTTGCAGAAGTCATGGACATAGACGATGCTCCCATTGTGCATGCAGTGACAGATGAAGAAATCATGCAGAGGGTTTTGCATCCAGAAGAAAAAGAGATGGAAGCAGTGAGGATGATATTAGTGCCTGTGATCAAGTCGAAAAGGTGCCCATTGACAAAGTAATCAATCTTTGTCGAGAATTAATTAACGCCTTAGAGCAACGAAGCTTCATAAATGAAGAAGAAATACTGCAGGTCTACAGAATTCAGGAAAAATTAGTGAAAGAAAAGCCCAAATTATTTAAACAGACAACAATATTAAATATCTTTCAAAAGATGTCACATCAGAAGGCCCAAGACCTACAGCATGCAACTACAACAGCAATTTCCACATTTGATAATCCTATTGCTAACCCATCATCAGCCCCAAACATCATAGCTGAGCCCTCTAGCTCAAGTCAACCTCCAGCCAATTGTAACTGTATCTGTTTATTTTTACTCTGTTTACCAAATAAAAGTCTTCATTTACTGTTTTATATTTCATAATTTTACTGTTTTACAAATAAAAACCTTTATTATAATTCATGCTTTTAGTACTGTACATTCCTTTTCAAATTTGAAAATGGTAGCAAAAGATACCGGTCGGGAAGCTCACATTAAGTATGGCGAAAATAGAAGCCTCTTTGGTGTACAGGGCATCAGACTACCTTCCAAAACATACAGGTGCAAAAAGAGAGGGAGACTTACGATGTGTTGCGAAGAAGCGAGGACTACAAGGCCTGCGAAGAGAACAACTACGAAATGATGTTGAAAAACCAGAAATATCGGAATCTGGGTCCAAGCATTTCCGGACTCGGGACGCGCTTCTGGCGTTCCGAAATCCGTAAATACCCAAACCTGGGCTCGGACGTTTCCGGAATTCGGAGATCAGAAACACGTTTGAAAGTCCGGAATGGCCTCGGTCCCGGATTTTAGGTGCTGCACCTGTAGTAATGGAGAGATATAGACCCCAGCATTCTGCAGGGATTCTTAAGCTCTCCCGTTGTAACTTCGACCAGGGATTAGAAGGTCACCCAGAGAAATGGCATAAATGGCTGAAAATATAAATGCCAAATCTGATGCCAAAGCAAGAGACTGGGGCATCCCACATTGAAATTCGGGACCCAAGTCATTTCAGTTCTAGAGGGTAATTTTCCAAGTAACCAGTGCCAGTGGGGATGCTACTGGATTGTGCTTTACATCTCCTATTCGAAAATTAAACTTTAGTATTAATGTTGCAACATGTTGGAATGACGTAATCCGATGTGATAACTAATCTTGCCATAGGATGCTAAGCATATAAACGTTAACATTCTCCAAATCTGATTGGCAAAAAAGGAATGACTGGGACAGAGCTGAATCAGATCGGGTAGCAATTGGATTAGCTGATGAACCATCCAGAAATTATACAGCTGATTTGATGGAGTTAACAGTGACATACTTCTATCTGTGAGGCTGACTATAACTTACTTGTGCTGGTGTCAGTGCTACCTATGTTTGGGAAGAAATGCACGCCCTTTATCTGTAAATAGTTTTTATTATAATCTCTGCAGTTTACCAGTGTTAAGGTTTGCACATTTTTCTGCTTGTCCAGTTCATTACTGTCCAAAAATTATTCTGGATATAGCTCCAGGTAGACAAGACTTAGCTTTTATAAGTTTTGTAAGCAACTGAATTCCTTAAATTGGCATTGCTGTGATAGAACTAACATGTGTTTTCATCACCATCTAAAAAAAATTAACTTGAAGGGAATTAATATTTATACTGCTCCACATAGAGGAATTTGCAGAACTATCCAGCCATTAGAAAAATGTTAAGTGAAAATTCTGATCAGCCAAAGGGACACAGATTGCAAACAACCCCCCTTGAACATATGGGTGGGGGGTGGGGAAACAAGCTTATTTTTAAGAATGAGACGCATCAAAATAAGTAATGTTTTCAAAACAAAATGAGTTTGCCGTTGCTAAAGACGATAATTGGCAGGTTTGTACTGGAATGTGGATGGGTTGAGCTTGCTATAGCTGGATACTGCCCGTCATCTGCAGCTTGATTCCTATTTCTAGACAGTCTGTGGTGCAGTGATAGACATGAAAGACGGCCAGGCCTGTCGCTCCAAATAGTTCAGAGATGCAGTGAGGTGATGCTGGATTGGATTAAATAAAAGGATTGACTGCATAATTCTAAAAGTACATTCTTGCTCAAGTCTCTGTCTGCTTTCTGATTGGTTATTTTCGAATCTGTAATTGGCTATCTAACTAATCATATTCTACAAAAACAAAACAACCGCTCACCTAGAGGAATTTCATTCCAAAGAATGAAAAAACACAAAGGTTTACTGCCTGATTAAAAGCTAGTATTAAATAAGAGGGATGAATCATTATTGGGAAAACAATTCTTCGGTGGAGATTATTCAGTAGCTTTTTTTGGGAATTATTAAAACATGGTGATATGCCTATGAGCATGTCAAATACCCAACTGATGAAAAAATACATGATTTTGGAAACAAAGTAACAGGAGTAGGCCATTCAGCCCATCAAGCCTGCTCCATCATTCGACTAGATCCTGGATGATCTCCATTTACCTGCCTTGGTTCCGTAACCCTTAATACCCTTACCTAACAAAAACCTATCAATCTTTGCTTTGAATTTTTCAATTGAACTAGCTTCATTAGCTTTTGGGGGGAACGTTCCAGATCTGAACGACTCTTTGTGTGAATAAATGCTTCCTGACATCACCCCTGAACGGCCTAGTTCTAGCTTTAAGTATATGCCCCCTTGTTCTGGACTCTCCCACCAGAGGAAATAGTTTCTTTCTCTATCTACCCGATCAAATCTTTTTTCAGCATCTTAACCACCTCAATTAGGCACCCCTTAATTTTCTAAATTTAAGGAAATACAAGCCAAGTCTATGCAACCTCTCCTCATAATTTAACCCTTTTAGCCCTGATATCATTCTGCTGAATCTGCGTTGCAACCCCTCCAAGGCCAATATATCCTTCCTGAGGTGGCCCAGAACTGAATGCTGCATTTCAGATGGGTTTTAACCAGAGCTCTGTACAGTTGTAACATAACTTCCAACCATTTGTATTCCTGTTCCCTTGAGATAAAAGCCAACATTCCATGAGCCTTTTAAATTATTCTTGTACCTGTCGATGAGCTTTTAGTTAGTTCTGCACTTGGACCCCCAAATCTCTTTGCTCATCCACAGTTCCCAGCTTCTCACAATTTAGAAAATACTCTGGTCTATCTTTCTTATGTCCAAAGTGAATAACCTCACACTTTCCTACATTGAACTGTTTTGTCCACTCAAATAATTTATCAATATTCCTTTGCAACTTTGTGAAAAGTTGAAATATAATGCAATAATTTGTGGCAATAACACCCTGGCAGTCCTCACCCAGACTGCTACAAAATATATAACTGATTTTCAATCTGAGACCTACAGACTCTAAGGAGACTCTGAGAGGATTCCAGGTCATCAGATATCTGGGGCTGTGTTTGAGAATTCTGTACTTGTTGATTTACTGGTATGTTGCTTCGTTTATTTTATACTGTACTAACAAAACAGTTTCTGCAATGAGAGCAATGTCTCCCTTTAGGTAACTGGAACTGGAAATCCAGAAGTGTGTAAATACTTTGCAGATGGTGCCCTAAACACAAAATTAAAAACAAAACACACTAATCTACAAGAGCCTGATGAAAGTTCTGATGAAAGATCTTTGACCTGAAACATTGGCCCTGATATTTACGGTGAGGCGGGGAGGGTGCGGGTAAGGCTGAAAATGGCCAAAGAACCCAGTCCTGCAGATCGTAACGGCAGGACCTTATTAACATTTTGTAGCAGTGTCTCAGGTTCGGTTGCCTGTCAAATGGACAGCCTGGCAGGTGGGTGAGAGCAAACGCAAACACCATGACACCACAGCTGTGGATCCTTGCGTTTGTCTCTAGCAATTGGGGCGGGGGCGAAGATTGTTAATCGTGGGGTGGGGGGGGCGAAGGTCAGCAATCAGGAGGCTGGGGAAGAGGCTGGAAATCGGGGCTGGAGGGATTGAAGGCTTTCTTGAGGGGCTCCTCCTGTTTCATGCACTCCTGCTTCTCCTGGCCTACAAGGAGTGCTGAAATAGCCACTTACCTTGGAGCTGAAAACATTAACTCTGTTTCTCTCTCCACAGATGCTGCCTGACCCGCTGAGTATTTTCAGCATTTTCTGTTTTCATTTCACTGACACTGGGGAGCTGGCAACTTCTACCTTTCACTGCCAGATTTCCCGACCCCTAGAAAACCTGTGCAGCATCAGTTAATTTCAAATCGGGCTCCCAATTGCAGTGTGGGAGCCGGATTTCAATATGTTGATTATGTGTCTCGCCTCTCCATGATGGGATACCCGGACGCCCCGGATGCTGGCGTGCGTGGCGGGTTGGGGTTGTGTTCCCACGTTTTAACCCCCCCCCCCCAACAAACCCTCTACCGCCCATCATTGGGGGGGGGGGGGGTAATATGGGAGGCGTTAACTCGGTTTCTCTCTCCACAGATGCTGCCTGATCTGTTGAGTGGTTTCTAACATTTTCAGTTTTTATTTCAGATTTCTAGCATCCGCAGTGTTTTGTATTTCAGCTAAGAGCATGCTTAAGTTTGGAGCTGGCCCCAGTATGTTTGAGCATACAGCTTTGTGTTGCATTGCCGCAGGGGGAGAGAATCTTCTTGGTATATTTAATTCCTAAAACAGATACGTTAGCACGTAAGACTCAACAAATAACTAAAATGCACCAATTTGGATGAAGCCGAGACCGGGCGGGGTGTAACACCACTCTGGTTGCTCGTTCAACTTTGATTTGTTTTTGTATAATAACTAAATTGTCTGGCCAATTTTTTTTAAATTGGAAATTCCAGTCGATCGCCCACTTTGCCATTCCAACTGGAGCCTGCAGGTAAAGGTCCTTACCCGTCCTTCACCGAGCGAGTGTCCATCAGAGACATTTTTATCTTGTTAAACTCCTCCGTCTCGCAGTCCGAATCGTCGCCCAGGAGGACGTACTTCTCGTTTTTCTTGGGCTCTGGCATGGCGTTTCGGGGCAGTGATCAGAAATTCCTCTTCCGATCGCGAACAAATCTTCAAGCAGCCGCCACTCGCACTTCCAGCAAGTCTTGCTTGTACACAGAGGATAGGCAGGGGAGAGAACCTCGCCCAGTCCCCAGGCACTGGGCGAAGTTCTGCATCAATTACCTGCAGACTCCACCCATTCGCACAGGACCTCTTGCAGCCTCCATTCAATCAGTGACTCACTGTTTGTACAGCACAGTTGGCTGGATTGCTGACCGATTTTAATGTAATAGAAATGCCTTTGATTTTCAGTGGATCCAACGTACAACAGCGGGGTTTTCACTTCACCTGAGAGGCTCACGCTCCAAAAAGGGAGAAACTAGTTTTGAATTCTCCTTTCCACCTGTAGGCTTTCAGGACAAGAACAAAAGAATGTACCAGAGCAAATATATTTAAAATAACGAATAGAAGATTTTTATTCTCGGCACCGCCCTGTTTACAACATAAACAAAAGGGGGTGGTAGCAGGCGGATACAACTGCGGTCGATTTTAATCCTGCCCGCATGGTACAAACCAGAGGCCTATAGAACAGGCAGCTAGGATCCCGATGGCATTTTAACTGGGGACTGAGTGGGGAAACTGTTGTGTATCTATAAACCATGCACTCCCATGTTCCGCCACCAGGGAGTGCATCCCCTGAAGTCCCAAGGGATCCCAGCATCCCTTGGGAGCACTGTATATATGCCGACCCCTCAGGCCTGTTCTTCACTCTGGAGTGTCTTAATAAAGACTGAGGTCACTGTTACTTTAACCTCCCTGTGTGCAGTCTCATCTGTGTTAGGAACACAATAACTGGCAACAAGTATTCGAATCCAACGCAAAGATGCAGCAAACTGTGGGCATCCTGGAGAAGTTCTCGGAGGGTGAGGACTGGGAAGCCTATGTCGAACGGCTAGACCAGTACTTTGTAGCCAACGAGCTGGACGGAGAAGGAAGCGCTGCAAAAAGGAAAGCGGTCCTCCACACGGTCTGCGGGGCACCGACCTACTGCCTCATGAAGAATCTTCTGGCTCCGGTGAAACCCACAGATAAGTCATATGAGGAGCTGTGTACACTGGTTCGGGAGCATCTTAACCCGAGAAAGAGCGTGCTGATGGCGGGGTATCGGTTCTACACGTGCCAGCAATTTGAAGGTCAGGAAGTGGCGAGCTATGTCGCCGAGCTAAGGCAACTTACAGGACAATGTGAGTTTGATGTCTACCTGGAGCAAATGCTCAGAGTCCCTCAGTAAGGCCATTCTGATAGCACAGGCGTTTATTTCCACCAGTGATAACACCAAATAAATCTCTCAGCACACAAGTGCTAGCAATGTTCATAAATTAACTGGAACTGTGTTTGCGAGCAGAAATGTACAGGGCAGAACCCACGAGTCTGCAACTGTCAGCAGGCCTCAGGCGACCCAGATGACTCAGAGTCCGCAACAAAGGATGAATGCAAGGCAGTTCACACCTTGTTGGCGTTGTGGAGGCTTCCATTCAACCTATTCATGCTGCTTCAAAGGGTATGTTTGCAAGAGCTGTGGACCAATGGGGCACCTCCAACGAGCTTGCAGACGAGCTGTAAACTCTGCAAAACCTGCTAACCACCACGTGGCAGAGGAAGATCGGTCCATGGTGGATCAAAGCAATTTTGAGCCTCAGAGAGAGGAGGCAGATGCTGAAGTACACAGGGAGCACACATTTTCGATGAAATATCTACCTAAAATGCTAAATGTAAAATTGAATGACTTACCTGTAGCCATGGAATTGGACACTGGCGCTAGCCAATCCATCATGGGTAAAAAGATGTTTGAGAGACTGTGGTGCAACAAGACACTCAGACCAGCCCTGAGCCCCAGACACACGAAACTGAGAATATACACCAAAGAGCTTATCACTGCTGGGCAGCGCCATGGTCAAGGTCACCTACGAGGGCACGGTGCACGAGCTGCCAATTTGGATTGTCCTGGGCGATGGACCCATACTGCTTGGAAGGAGTTGGCTGGGCAAAATCCGCTGGAACTAGGATGACATCCGAGCGCTATCACATGTCGATGAGGCCCCATATACCCAGGTTCTTAACAAATTTCCTTCCCTTTTTGAACCAGGCATTGGAAACTTTTCCAGGGCGAAGGTGCGGATCCACTTGGTCCCAGAGGCACGACCCATTCACCACGAGGCGCGAGCGGTATCTCACATGATGAGGAAGAGAGTGGAAATCGAGCTGGACAGGCTGCAACGCAAGGGAATCATCTCCCCAGTGGAATTCAGTGAGTGGGCCAGCCCGATTGTTCCAATACTCAAAAGTGATGGCTCGGTCAGGATTTGCAGCGATTATAAAGGAAATATTAATCGTTTCTCACTACAGGACCAATATCCGCTACCTAAGGCAGACGACCTATTTGGCAGGAGACAAGATGTTCACCAAGTTCGACCTGACTTTGGCCTACATGATGCAGGAGTTGGAGGAGTCTTTGAAGGGCCTCACCTGCATCAACACGCACAAGGTCTCTTTATCTACAACAGATGCCCGTTTGGAATTCGATCAGCTGCGGCGATATTCCAGAGAAACATAGAAAGCTTAATGAAATCGGTCCCATGCACGGTGCTCTTCCAGAACGAAATCTTGGTTACAGGTCGGGCCACAGTCGAGCATCTGCAGAACCTGGAGGAGGTTCTTAAAGACTTAACCGCGTGGGGCTCAGGTTAAAATGCTCGAAGTGCGTTTTCCTGGCGCCTGAAGTGGAGTTCCTGGGGAGAAGAATCGCGGCTGACAGCATCAGGCCCACCGATTCGAAGACGGAGGCAATCGAGAACGCACTGAGGCCACAGAAAGTGATGGAACTGCGGTCGTTTCCAGGACTCCTGAACTACTTTGGTAACTTCTTACCGGATCTCAGCACACTGTTAGAACCACTGCACATCTTACTGCGTAAAGGAGACGGATGGGTATGGGGTAAAAGCCAAGAAAATGTCTTTGTAAAAGCTAAAAAATTGTTATGCTCAAACAAATTGTTTGTGTTGTATGATCCATGTAAGCATTTGGTACAAGCATGTGATGCGTTGTCGTACGGCATCAGGTGTGTATTGCAACAAGCTAATGAATCTGGGAAATTGCAACTGGTTGCTTATGCATCCAGAAGTCTGGCTAAGGCTGAGAGAGCCTACAGCACGTTTGAAAAAGAAGCGTTAGCGTGTGTTTATGTTGTAAAGAAAATGCATCACTATCTGTTTGGGCTCAAATTTGAATTGGAAACTGACCATAAGCCACTGATATCCCTTTTTTTCTGAAAGTAAGGGGATAAATATGAATGCATCGGCCCGCATCCAGAGATGGGCGCTCAAATTATCCGCATACACCTACGCCATCCGCCACAGGCCAGGCACAGAAAACTCTCAGTAGGCTGCCATTGCCCACCATGGTGGTGGAAGTGGCACAGCCCGCAGATTTAGTCATGGTTATGGAAGCATTCGAGAAGCCTGACAGATTAGAACCTGGATGAGCCAGGACCTCTTACTTTCCCAAGTAAAAAATTGCGTGCTTCACGGGTGCTGGTCCAGTGTCCTAGTGGAAATGCAGAGAGAGATAAAGCCATACCAGCAGCGCAAAGATGAAATGTCTATACAGGCAGACTGTCTTCTATGGGGTAATCGGGTAGTGGTCCCCAAGAAGGGCAGGGACACTTTCATCAGTGATCTCCACAGTACTCACCCAGGCTTTGTAATGATGAAAGCGATAGCCAGATCCCACGTGTGGTGGCCCAGTATCGATGCGGACTTGGAGTCCTGTGTGCACAAATGTAACACATGCTTGCAGTTAAGCAATGCACCCAGGGAGGCGCCACTAAGTTTATGGTCTTGGCCCTCCAAACCGTGGTCCAGGGTCCACATCGACTATGCAGGCTCGTTTTTGGGTAAAATGTTCCTAGTGGTTGTAGATGCGTACTCCAAATGGATTGAATGTGAGATAATGTCGGCAAGCACGTCTGCTGCCACCACTGAAAGCCTGCGGGCCATGTTTGCCACGCACGGCTTGCCTGATTCCCTTGTGAGTGACAACGGGCCATGTTTCATCAGTGCCGAGTTCAAAGAGTTCATGACCCATAATGGCATCAAACATGTTACATCTGCCCCATTCAAACCAGCATCCAATGGTCAGGCAGAAAGACCAGTGCAAACCATCAAGCAGAGTTTGAAGAGAGTACCTGAAGGCTCACTGCAGACTCGCCGATCCAGAGTCCTGCTTAGCTACCGCTTACTGGGATTCCACCTGCTGAACTGCTCATGAAAAGGGCACTTAAGACAAGGCTCTCGTTAGTCCACCCTGATCTACAGGTGGAGAGCAGGCGGCTTCAACAAAGTACATATCATGATAGCGCAAATGTGTCATGCGAAATTGAAATCAATGATCCTGTATTTGTGTCGAACTATGGACAAGGTCCCAAGTGGCTTTCCGGCACTGTTATGGCCAAAGAGGGGAGTAGCGTGTTTCAGGTCAAACTTTCAAATGGACTCACCCACCCGAAATACTTGGACCAAATCAAACTCAGATTTACGGACTATCCAGAGCAACCCACATTGGACCCTACCTTCTTTGACCCCCCAACATACACACCAGTGGCAACCGACACCGCGGTTGACCACAAAGCAGAACCCATCGCCCGCAGCAGCCCAGCAGGACTCACCACATCAGACAGCCCAGCAAGGCCAGCTGCACAGCAGCCCAGCGAGGGCACAACAAATGATTCACCAAAATCCGCATTTGCACCGAGACGATCAACCAGGGAAAGGAAGGCCCCAGATCGACTCACCTTGTAAATAGTAATACTATTGACTTGTGGGGTGGGAGTGTTGCTATATATTTATAAACCTATATATACCTTGTGTAGCCATCAGAGGGCTCATCCTCTGAAGTCCCAAGGGATCCCACAATTCCTTGGGAGCACTGGTACTTAAGGAGGCCTCACATGCTGAGAGGCACTCTGGAGACCTGCAATAAAAGACTGAGGTCACACTTTACTTTGCGCTCACAGTATCTATTCAGACTCTTTATTTCATACATAACAGAACTGATTTATGATAGCCAAGTTGCTCCATCCTCCTTTTCAGGTGCAAAACAGATGGCTGATGCCCGAGGGCAGCCTGATGCAATTTTTGGTAAATAGAAGTGAGGCTGCTTAACTATGCAAGTTGTGATCCTAGCCTGTTTCAGGCAAGTGGGCTGCTCACCCATTTACAGGCCCAGCTGCATATTGGATCAGTAGTGTGGCTGAATTGCTCCCCCCCCTCCCCCACCCCAAATTTTGAACTGTTGGCGAAAAATATGTAGCTGTGAGTTCAATTTCTCCCCTCTGAGTTTGCGTCTGGAGTTGTGAATAATGATACAAATGAGATTAGATCAGCAATATAAGTTATATTTGCATTTGAGATTTGGGCGGTTCTTAAATAGTGCAAACTGCATTGGAACTGAGCTGTGATTAAACACACATTTGTGCCAGCTATTACATGTCTGCTGGAGTGGGGAACACCTTCATCTGAATTAATATTCCACTTTCTGAAAATGCATTATTATTTTGCCCAGGGTGTGAAGAACTAACTTGATAAACTGGAATTTAAAGTCTGAAAGTTTACTCCAATGAACACAGTAGCACATACTTTCATGAACTTGAACCAGTGAGCATTCTGTGTAAATGAGCATTACCTTAGACTAATTACTGTGGTCAGGCCAATTTTGTCATAGAAGCAGAGATTTAAGCTCAGGAAGTCTAATCGTGCCTGTTAGATCTCGTCTAAGTTTCCTGTTCTTTCTCAGTAAATGTTAAAACATTTTGCTTGAAGTGTATATCTAACTTCCTCTTAAATATTAAAATTGATTGAGTTTCGGGTAATAGGCTGGCGTCAGTGAACTTTGTGGATGTGTTGCCAGTGATTTTCCGATATACAGTGCTTCCCATTAAAAACATAAGAACATGAGAAATATGAACAGTAGTAGGCCATATGGCCCCTCGAGCCTGCTCGGCCATTCAATAAGATCATGGCTGATCTGATCATGGACTCAGCTACACTTCCCTGCCCGCTCCCCATAATCCCTTATCCCCTTATTGATTAAGAAACTGTCTATTTCTGTCTTAAATTTATTCAATGTCCCAGCTTCCACAGCTCCCTGAGGCAGTGAATTCCACAGATTCACAACCCTCTGAGAGAAGAAATTTCTCCTCATCTGTGTTTTAAATGGATGGCTCCTTATTCTAAGATCATGCCCTCTAGTTCTAGTCTCCCCCATCAGTGGAAACGTCCTCTCTGCATCTACCCTGTCAAGCCCCCTCATAATCTTATACGTCTCGATAAGATCACCTCTCATTCTTCTGAATTCCAATGAGTAGAGGCCCGACCTACTCAACCTTTCCTCATACTCAACCCCCTCATCCTCAGAATCAACCTAGTGAACCTTCTCTGAACTGCCTCCAAAGCAAGTATATCCTTTCGTAAATATGGAAACCAAAACTGCACGCAGTATTCCAGGTGTGGCCTCACCAATATCTTATATAGCTGTAGTAAGACTTCTCTGCTTTTATACTCCATCCCCTTTGCAATAAAGGCCAAGATACCATTGGCCTTCCTGATCACTTGCTGTATCTGCATACTATCATTTTGTGTTTCATGCACAAGTACCCCCAGGTCCCACTGTACTGCAGCACTTTCCAATCTTTCTCTATTTAAATAATAACTTGCTCTTTGATTTTTTTCTGCCAAAGTGCATGACCTCACACTTTCCAACATTATACTCCATCTGCCAAGTTTTTGCCCACTCACTTAGCCTGCCTATGTCCTTTTGCAGATTTTTTGTGTCCTCCTCATTGCTTTTCCTCCCATCTTTGTCGTGTCAGCAAACTAGGCTACATTACACTGAGTCCCTTCTTCCAAGTCGTTAATATAGATTGTAAATAGTTGTCAGTAAGTACTCAACAAGTTATTCCCTACAGTCACTTGTGGCATTGCCTGCCACGTATTCATTTGCATGAAAATGTTCTTTCACTTCATGCTTCTCATTCTAATCCTAAATTTTCCACTTGTTACTGATTCACTAGGCAGTGGAAATAATCATTCACTATTTACTCTCTCAATCCCAGTAACATTTTAAATACTTTTATTAGATCTCTCAATCAGTCTTCTCTAGAGGGAAAAAATTGATTATCAACCATTTTGTGGCGTTAACATCGCCTGGGCGCTAATTTTAGTGCCTGGCGATATTTAGTGCCGGCGATCGTGAAATAGATTTTTACTGCTCTTAAGAGGGAATTGCAGCATTAAATCAAGTGCTGCACACTTCTCTTCGGGCGATGGTATCGCCAAGCGCAGCGTTACCCTTAGCACTAATCAATTTCAGCTATGCTCATGTCCAGACTCATCAGACATGCTGGCTCCAACTGGATCTTTAAGGGGAGGGGCTATGATGCCACACAGCCTCAAACTCACAATTCCATCTCTACTCTTGGTGTTGAAGGAGCAACATGGCTGCTCGGGGCCAAAGACTGCGCGCCATGCACTTTAGCGACGACGACCTTCAGACTCTCGTGGAGGCGGTGGAGAGGCAATGGGCCTCCATGTTTCCTGAGACTGGCAGGAGGCCAATGCCAGCCGCCTACAGGCGCCAAGGAGGGAGGTAGCGCAATATGTGTCTGGCAGGAGCGTGGTGAACAGAACAGCGACGCAATGTCGCAAGAAGTTCAATGACCTCACTTGGGTGGGCTGGGTGAGTACATTCTTCCACAACCTCTGCATGGCACAATGTCAAGACAATTATTTGTAGACACTCTAGAAACTGCCATATCCACCTACCAAAACTCACATCCACATCTCAGCACTTGCATATATTAACAGCTATTCAACTATGGTATGCACATTTGACAACCACTAGCTGCACAGTCACTTAAAGGCTTTTTTCTCTTGCAGGCCAACCTGGTGTATAATAGACGCATGCAAGAAAGGACATGAGGCGGTGAGGCACACCTGAGCCCCCTCACTGACCTGGAACAAAGAGTCCAAGAGATCATCGGCCCACAAGTCATAGGAGCTGCAGCACGCTGCCAAATTGACCCCCAGGGGGACAGTAATGGTATGTTCCTCACCTCTCCGTCTTCCCTCATGCCATTCCCCCTCAAGCCTTTCCCATTTTGCATTAAAGTGTACTGTCTCTATTCCTTGCTCCCTTCCTGCCCCCCTCCCCTGAACTGAATCACACTCTTGTGCCTTTATGGTTTCAGATGATGAGCCAGCACAGCAGCAGCTTGTCCCTCAGCCTCCCAGTGAGAGGGACATGGGAATGAAGGACAGGAGACCCCAGCTCAGACACAGTCACCTCAGCAAGCTGCCCCCGACTCTGGGGAGATGACGTCGGTGGAGGAGGCAATGTTCCTGGGCTTTGATGAGAGTGATGCTCCGGGACCCAACAGCATGCAACACCGCCACAGGACAAGGGAAGCTTGAGGGCCAGCTTCCCGGAAGGTGAGTTCACGCCCAGGTTCTGCTCAGCAGGGCTCGGATGAGGACCTTGACATGGAGGCTATGGCCAGACGGTCAGCGGGCATGCACAGCGAGCTTCTGGGTGCAATAACAAGGGTGGCCGAGAACATGGACGCACTTGCTAGGAGTTTGGAGGTGTCCGGCTTCAGCATTGCACGTGTCTCCCAGCGCACCTTCGAGCCCATCCCTGGCAGCCTCCAAAGGATGGTAGCCTCGCAGAGAGATGGTGGGGACCCGGACCTCATGCCGCATGTCATGGGTGAGGTGGCAGGAGCTATTTCAGCACAGGCTGAAGCCACGCAACGGCTTACTGCTGTAATGGAGTCAGTGGTTGGTGGCATCCAATCTCAGTCTGCTCTCATGCAGACTCAGCCTGCTCTCATGCCACGCAAGCACTGATTGCTGCCATCATTTCTGGGTTCCCCACAGTCAAACGGGGATCTCACAGTGCCACAGCAGGACAGCAATCTGTTCTCTAGCAAAATTACTCTGAACACTGAGGCACTGCCCTGGGGAAGTGGCAAGTGTGTCGGTTGAAATGGACGATGCTGTCCTCTAACAGGGTGACAGCATTCCAGCTCCCAACACTGCCACTTTGCTGTTGCACTTGGCGCTGTCTGCACCCCAACCATCCGAGACTACTGCCGGCCAGCCTGAGGTGGTGCAGTCTGCAGCTGGGCCTTCTAAGCCCAGAGCTGGTCGAGGGTGTCCTGCAAGGCAATCTGCAGTCTCTGTGTCTCAGACTGAGTAGCCTGCAAGCACTGGGGCCCCAAGGAGGAGCAGTAGGGCATGGAGGGGGGAATAAGGGACAGGGAGGGAAATATGGCAAAAAAGGGAAGTAACCCACTTTTGTTGAGATGGCCAGAAGATTATTTTATAAGTATATTCTTGATGCTGGTTGTGGGTTATTATTCTTGATTAGCAAACGGTTGTTTGGGCACTTTTATTGTTGTTGTTGGTTGTGCGTACTTATGGTTGATGTTGAGGGTTGTAAAAAATGGGTAATCTTAAAGTTCATATTTGGTCCTGTTTTCCATTTGCCATGTGCAGGGTGATGGGCTCTGTGCTGTGCACTGAGCCATTTGTTAGTGCAGCGCAATCGCCACGTGATATGTGCTTTAGTCAAAACGCTGCATAATGAGGTGTTGACGTCCCTTGCAGAAGCAACATCGACACGCTCCCTCCTCTGTTGCTTCTGCTCCTCCTCCTCCTCGTCCTCCTCCTGAGATGGACTGCATTCTCTAGTAGCAATGGCTGGGCCCTCACAATGGCAAGGTTGTGCAGTATGTAGCACACAACAATGAAAAGGGAGACTTGATCAGGGGAGTAATGCAGGGCTCCACCAGAGTGGTCAAGGCATCGGAACCGTTGTTTGAGCATCCCGATAATCTGTTCGATGAGGTTCCTGGTGGCGGCATGGCTCTCATTATATGTGAGTGTTGGGGTTTCGGAGGAGTGTTATCAACCAGGTGGAAAGTGCATAATCCTCGACCCCGAGTTCCATGTGGTGGTTGTAAGAGTTGTGCTACAGTGGTCTGTCGCAGGATGAATGAATCGTGGGTTCTGCCAGGATAGCGGGCATTGGCGGCGAGGATGAGCTGCCTGTGGTCGCACACCAACTGAACATTCACAGAGTGGTAGCCTTTGCGATTATGGAACACCTCTGCATTGTGATAAGGTGCCCGCAATGCCACATGGGTGCAGTCAATGGCACCCTAAACCATGGGAAAATTTTCCCTCACTGCTTAACAAAGGGTTTCATATTCATTCAGGAGAGCTGCCACAATTCTCTTAAAAGATTTATTTTTATCACCAGAGAAAGCAGTGACCCAGTCCTCTGACTCAGTGGGGGAAGAGTTGTTCAATCATTAAGTGAAATGATTTTTGCCAGTTCTAATGCTATAGGTAAAGCATGTACAATGGAAAGCAGTGGGATCTTAGGAAATAAACCACTATAATGTCAGGTTGAGTAACTGAAATGTATCCAAGCATGAATTCACTCAAATCCTGATTTAAGGAACTCCAGAAATTTGCACAGGAAGTGGGCATTTTCTTCACAGCGTCGGCCATGGACGAGGTATGTTATATGTTGTATTTAGCAGAGCTGGTCTCCAATCGACTTGGTTAATCCTTGCCACTGGACCAAGACCTAGCTCTGTCAAGCTTGTGTGGTGGCTGATGTGCAATGGCCACCACACGTTAAAAAAAATCCATGCACAGGCATCTTCCAGCCTTCAACATGTAGTTCAAGACTTGGAATATTAGGTCCTTCATTGAAACACCTGCGAACTCATCCCTTTTTGGCGTGGAAGCAAGTCATCTTCGATACAAGGGACCGCCTATGATGATGATCTAAATAAACTACGCTCATTTATCACAAGTTATGCAAGTTTTAACAATAGTATGATTTTATTTTAATGTTTTGTTTAGTTGAATCATTGTTGCTTAGGAACATAAGAACAGGAGTAGGACATTTAGCCCCTTGAGCCTGTTGCGCCATTCAATGAGATCATAATTGATCTGTATCCTAACTCCATCCACTCGCCTTGGCTCCATCCTTTAATGTTCTTGACTAGCAACAATCTATCAATCTGAGATTTTTAATTATTAATTGAGCGATCATCAATGCTTTTTGTGGGAGAAAGTTCCACACTTCTACCACTCTTTGTGGGAAGAAGTGTTTCCTAACTTCTCACCTGAATGGCCTGGCTCTAATTTGAAGGTTATGTTGCCTTGTACTTGACTGCCCCTGTCCCCGGCCCCCCACTCCCAGCGGAATGTTACTCTCCATCTACCCAATCAATTCCTTTCAAAATCTTAAAAATCGCAATCAAATCACCTCTCAACCTTCTATATTCCAGGGAACACAAGCCTAGTTTATGTAATCGCTCCTCATAATTTAACCCTTGGAGCCATGGTAACATTCTGGTGAATTTGCACTGCACTGCTTTCAAGATCAATATATCCTTTCTAAGGTCTAATGCCCAGAAATGTACAACAGCACAACAGATGTGGTCTCATCAGTGCTCTGTATAGCTGTAGCAAAACTTCCTCTCCTTTATATTCTCACCCTCTAGATATAAAGGCTAACATTCCATTAGTTTATTGATTACTTTTTGTACCTGACCTCTGCATTTAATGAGCATGTACATGTACCACAACATTTCTTTGGGCCGCCACCATTTAAAAAATATTTAGCTCTATCCTTTTTTCGTCCAAAATGGATGACCTCACACTTACATGCGTTGAAATCCATCTGTCAGTTTTGCCCATAGGATGGCTGTGTCAAAATATTTAATTCAGTACTTCCTTGAAAATACAGGCCAGTCAGCCTAACCTTGGTGGTGGACAAATTATTGGAAAAACTTCTGATGGACAGGATAAATCTTCATTTAGAAAGGCACGGATTGATCAATGACAGTCAACACAGATTTGGTAAGGGAAGGTCGGGTCTGACTAACTTGAATGAATTTTTTGCGGAGGTAACAAGGAAGGTTGAAGAGGGTCATGTGTTTAATGTAGTCTACATGGATTTTAGCAAGGCTTTTGACAAGGTCCCACATGGCAGACTGGTCAGAAAAGTAAAAGCCCATGGGATCCAAGGGAAAGTGGCAAGTTGGATCCAAGATTGGCTCAGTGGCAGGAAGCAAAGGGTAATGGTCACCGAATGTTTTTGTGACTGGGAGGCTGTTTCTAGTGGGGTTCCGCAGGACTCAGTACCAGGTCCCTTGCTTTTTGTGGCATATAATCAATGATTTAGACTTCAATGTAGGGGGCATGATTAAGAAGTTTGCAGGTGATTCAAAAATTGGCCATGTGGTTGATAGTGAGGACAAAAGCTTTTGAATGCAGGAAGATATCAATGGACTGGTCAGATGGCAGAAAAGCGGCAAGTGGAATTCAATCTGGAGAAGTGTGAGGTATTGCATTTGGGGAGGGCTAACAAGGCAAGGGAATGCTCAATAATTGGTAGAACAGAGAATAGAGGGACCTTGGAGTACATGTCCACCGATCCCTGAAGGTAGCAGGACAAGTAGCTAAGGTGGTTAAAAAAGCATACGGGATTCTTTCCTTTATTAGCCAAGGTATCATTTATAAGAGCTTGGAGGTTATACTTGAACTGTATAAAACACTAGTTAGAGTACTGTGTAACGTTCTGGTCACCACATTACAGGAAAGATGTGATTGCACTAGAAAAGGTACAGAGGAGACCATGAGGAGATGGCCAGGATTGGAGAATTTTAGCTATGAGGAAAGATTGGATCGTCTGGGGTTGTTTTCTTTTGAACAGAGCAGACTGTGGGAGATGTAATTGAGGTGTATAAAATTATGATGGGTTTAGAAAAAATGACTAAGAAGAACCTATTTCTCTTAGCAGAGAGGTCAATAACTAGAGAGCAGAGTAAACCATCCAATCCAGCCAATTACCGTCCTATCAGTCTACTCTCAATCATTAGCAAAGTGATGGAAGGTGTCTTCAACAGTGCTATTAACCAGCACTTTCTCACCAATAACCTGCTCACTGATGCCCAGTTTGGGTTCCGCCAGGACTACTCGGCTCTAGTTCTTATTACAGTCTTGGTCCAAATATGGACAATAGAGCTGAATTCCAGAGGTGAGGTGAAAGTGACTGCCCTTGACATCAAGGCAGCATTTGACCGAGTGTGGCATCAAGGAGCCCTAGTAAAACTGAAGTCAATGGGAATCAGGGGGAAAACTCTCATCTGCAGCAAAACCTGGATGACATTCGGGCTTGGGCTGATAAGTGACAAGTGACATTCGCGCCACACAAGTGCCAGGCAATGACTATCTCCAACAAGAAAGAGTCTAACCACCGCTCGCTCCTTGACATTCAACAGCATTATCATCAACAAATCCAGCACCCTCAACATCCTGGGGGTCACCATTGATCAGAAACTTAACTAGACCAGCCACATAAATACTGTGGCAATAAGAGCAGGTCAAAGGCTGGGTATTCTGTGGCAAGTGTCTCACCTCCTGATTTCCCAAAGCCTTTCCACAAGCTCAGGAGTGTAATGGAATACTCTCCAACAACATTCAAGAAGCTCGACACCATCCAGGACAAAGCAGCCCACTTGATTGGCACCCCATTCACCACCTCAAACATTCACTCCCTCCATCACCGATGTACCGTGGCTGCAGTGTGTATCATCTACAAGATGCACTGCAGCAACTCGCCAAGGCTTCTTCGGCAGCAACCCAGACCCGCGACCTCTACCACCTAGAAGGACAAGGGCAGCAGATGCCTGGGAATGTTGCTTCATTGTCGTGGGGTCAAAGTCATGTAACTCTCTCCCTAACAGCACTGTGGGAGTACCTTCACCACATGGACTGCAGCGGTTCAAGAAGGCGACTCACCACCTTCTTCTCAAGGGCAATTAGGGTAGGCAATAAATGCTGACCTTGCTAGCGACACCCAGATCCCATTTACAAATACATTTTTTTAAAGTAGAATCAGGAGTGATCTCCCAGGTTTCCCCTCCTGGTGCACTTAATTTGTGCTGGAGATCGTTCCCCTGGGTCGCCGGTGGCGACCTCCCCTCACCCGATTTTTAACAAATGGGCAGTCACTTCCCGAATTGACCCCAAGATTTGAATTGAATGTACAAACATGTTTGGAGTGCTTTGGGTGGGGTGGGGGGAGGGCAAGAAGACATCTCTGTTGGTGTACAAGTCAAGTCTTAGTTTAATTACAGTACTAACACAAAGCAGGGAGTGCATGGAATATGTTGTGACTCATTGAAGTGCCTCTAGGCTCTATTAAATGCACAACAGACTGAAATATTTTGTTTTTTGTGATGGTACTAAACAAAACAAAATGTGTAATGAAATAGCATACTCTCCTCTACTTAATTCCCCCTTTTCTACCAGCTCAGAGTTCAGTCCTCCATGAGGTTGGGAAGTGCTGGCCTGTTGTAAATATTTTGGGCCCAAATTGGTGACCTGTAAGGGCCGCCCATTTTTCGCGGTCCCCAGGTGGTACCTACCTTTTTGGCACCCGCTGCCGCTGGGTTCAGTTGGGAGCCATTCTCGCAGCGGTAGTGTGGGCAGCAGCGGCAGGCAGCAGGAGTCAGCGGGCATCAGCAGATGGCAGCATCAGTGGGCGGGATGTGCAGCCCTCTCGAATCAGAGAACTTCGAAGGCCCTGCACCGCGCATGCGTGAGCTTTATTTTTTTTTTGTAGTTCTATTATCAACCTGATGTCAGTTTTGCTGCGATTGAGGCTGCTGGGACATGCGCTTAAATGGTGATCACTCTCTTGCACCTACCAGTTGTAGAGGGGAGAGTGTTGGACACACAGAGCTGCAAACTTTTCATAAGCCATTCCTATGTGATTTAATATGAGTGGAAAAAAAGCATCAAAGAAGACTGTCAAGACCAGACCTAGAGCTCCCTGGTTTAATGATGAGGAATTGGAGGAGCTTGTATCAGAGGTGGAGCATGGTTATAAAGACCTCACTCGGGATGGTCATGGTAAACCTCCACCACCCTAATACAGATGCAGTTGGAGGGAGATTGGTGAGGCCGTCCTCAATGGGCAACATTGAGCAGGATGGAGACCAATGTAGGAAACATTGGACCGATGTTGTGGCATCAGCAACACTGAGTAAACATTTATTGGACCCCTCCCATACAACTCCAAAAGGTTATGCCCCAGATGTGTGTGTGTGTATGTGTGTGTGGGGCATAAACAAAGGGGGTAAAGGCTGCAACGTTTCTCTCTGCAGAAGAAAAATACATCCAAGGCAGCAAGCCTCAGTGTCACGAGATGGGGCCCAACAGAGGTGATAGAGTTGAGTAGTCTGGAGGAACGTACCTTGACATTGGTGGGTGACTGCCGCCGTGCAACCACAAAGGATGATGCAGATCCCGTGCGAGAGTATGCTAAGGTTATAATAATCTCCAATGTGAGTAAGGCTCATGGCATGAATGGTCATGCAATGTTAAGGCAAATGCATTTTAATGCACAGTTTGTTGGTGTGCCCATGTAGAAATTGAACTCCTTGATGGCACAATGTGAGATGGGATGGCTCACATGTCAGCTTGACCAAGCCCCTGCCCTCCCCCCTCCCCCCCCCCTCCCCCAATAGACTGAAATGTTGTCCTCTACTTGCAGAAGGTGATTCGGACAGCACCAATCAATGCACACCATTCACCTCTAGCACTCAAAGGAGCAGTGTGACCCCAATGTCTCCCACCCTGATGTTGTCCCCTGTCCAAGACAGTGGCTCCTTCTTCCACCCTCCCCGCCCCCCCTCTCCATGATCACCCATATCCACTGCACCCAACTCACCACCCAGAGTCACGAAGAATAGGAGAGTGACGACGGAGAAGGGCCCATATTTGAGCCCCTTGACGATGAGGAGCTGGAAGAGGATGACACCAGCCTCCTGCCATATAGGTCCGGAGAACCTCGGCATCGGGCTCCAAATTCATGGGCTTTGAATCAGATGCAACACCTGCAAGTGCTGCCAGGCTCACAGCTATTCATGCTGCGTGCAGTTTTGGTTTCCATATTTACAAAAGGATATACGTGCTTTGGAGGCAGTTCAGAAAAGGTTCACTAGGTTGATTCCAGAGATGAGAGCGTTAACCTATGAGGTAAGCTTGAGTACGTTGACCTCTACTCATTGGAATTCAGAAGATTGAGAGGTGATCTTATCGAAATGTATAAGATTATGAGGGGGTGTGACGAGGTGGATGCAGAGAAAATGTTTCCACTGATAGGGGAGACTAGTACTAGGTGGCATAATCTTAGAATACGGGCCGCCCATTTAAAACTGAGCCGAGGAGAAATTTCTTTTCTCAGTGGGTTGTAAATCTGTGGAATTCGCTGCCTCAGAGAGCTGTGGAATCTGGGATATTGAATAAACTTAAGTCAGAAATAGACAGTTTCTTAACCGATGAGGGAATAAGGGGTTATGGGGAGCGGCAGGGAAGTGGACCCGAGTCTATGATCAGATCAGCCATGATTGTATAAAATGGCGGAGCTGGCTCGAGGGGCCATATGGCCTACTCCTGCTCCTATTTCTTATGTTCTTATGAGCTGGTCCAACTATTGAGGATGAGCATCGACCTAGGTCACGATCTGCTGCAGACCATGGCTGGGATAGCTCCCAGCATCGCTACCCTCGCTCAGCACCATACTGACAGCATGGACCGGCTTATTAGTGCAGTGGAGCACAACACCCAGTCTGCTGAGGCTGTTATGTATGTAATAACTCGATAGACTGAATACTGTAAACTAACACAGGTACAAACCTGGCACTGCTTTATTAGGGCCCAAAGTGATTACATTACATGATGGCTTGCCTTTTATACCTGGGCCGCACACACGTGCGTACAGCCCAATGGCCTCCGACAGTGGTGCCACCTGGTGGCTAGTAACCCCAAGCATACATACATGACAATATCCCCCTTTAAGATATTAGTAACAGTCTTTTTACAAATTGAGACGGTCTGGGGCTTTCCGCTCCCGAGTTGATCGTCTCAGTTCAACTCCAGCCTCGGGCGTATGTTCTGAATCTGTGATGACGGGGGCTGGGTAGCCGATCTGATGGGAGTGGCAATGACCATGTCAGGAATTGAAAGTCCAGATTCATTGATGACAGCAGAGTCCTCTGATGACTGAGGGTAGGTTGGTTGGTCACTGATTGTGTCTTCCTCAGACTGTTCCGGTTCATCCGTGTGCCGCAGCTTTATCTGATCAACACGTTTCCTGCATGTTTGCCCATTCTTGAGCTTGACGATAAACACTCTGCTACCTTCCTTGGCCTTAACAGTACCGGCAATCCACTTGGGACCTTGACCATAATTTAGTACATACACAGGATCGTTAACAGAAATGTCGCGTGACACAGCAGCGCGATCATGATACCACTGCTGACTTTGACGTCTGTATTCAACATGATCGTTCAAGTCAGGGTGGACAAGAGAGACCTTGGTCTTGAGACCTCTATTCATCAATAGTTTAGCAAGGGGGACCCCGGTAAGCGTGTGGGGTCTTGTTGTGTAACTAAGCAATATGCATGACAAGCGAGTCTGCAGTGAACATTGAGTTACACGTTTCATACTCTGCTTGATGGTTTGGACAGTGCGCTCTGCTTGACCATTAGATGCGGGTTTGAATGGTGCTGACCTCACATGTTTGATACCATGAACTTTTGAAACTCCAGACTAGTGAAGCAAGGTCCATTGTCGCTTACAACGATGTCGGGCAGACCATGAGTGGCAAACATGACACGAAGGCTCTCAATGGTAGCTGTGGTTATACTGGATGACATGATTATACACTCTATCCACTTGGAATATGCATCCACCACAACTAAAACTATCTTTCCCAGGAAGGGACCTGTAAAGTCGATGTGGATCCTGGACCACGGTTTAGATGGCCACGACCACAGACTCAGCGGTGATTCCGCTGGTGCTTTACTAAGCTGCATGCAAGTGTTGCACTGATGCACACATGATTCCAGATCAGAGTCAATTCCAGACCACCATACATGAGACCTGGCAATGGCTTTCATCATGATATACCGGGATGAGTGCTATGTAGATCATGTACAAGTTTCTCTCTGCTTTTCTTAGGTATAACAACACGATTACTCCACAGTAAACAATCTGACTGAGTGGATAGTTCATCTTTGCGACGGTTGTAAGGTTTGGTCTCAATACCCATTTGCTTGGGTATGGCAGACCAATCACCACTAAGGACACAACATTTCACAACCAATAATACCAGGTCCTGGCTGGTCCAGGTCTTAATTTGTTGAGCCGTGACAGGGGTACCTTCACTTTCAAAAGCATCCATAACTAACAGTAGGTCTGCAGGTTGTGGCATCTCCACCTGCGGTGTGGGCAACGGCAGACAGCTCATTGCATCGGCACAATTCTCGGTGCCAGGTCTATGGCGAATGACATCATCATAGGCAGATAATGTTGGTGACCACCTCTAGATGCGGGACGAGGCATTGGTATTGATACCTTTGTTTTCCGAAAACAATGAAATGAGTGGCTTGTGATCTGTTTCCAGTTCAAACCAAAGACCAAACAGGTACTGATGCATCTTTTTAACCCCATACACACAGGCTAATGCTTCTTTTTCTACCATGCTGTAGGCTCTTTCCTCCTTTGACAAACTTTTCGAAACATACGCAACAGGTTGTAGTTTACCCGACTCATTAGCTTGTTGGAGCACGCAACCAACTCCATATGACGAAGCATCACAGGCCAATACTAGATCATAACATAGATCATAATGTACCAGCAGCTTGTTAGAGCAAAGCAGATTAGTAGCTTTCTCAAAAGCTCGATCTTGAGATGCAACCCAAACCCAGTTGTCTCCTATTTTAGCAGCATGTGCAGTGGCTCTAATGAAGTGCTCAATCGAGGTAGGAAATTACCGAAGTAGTTGAGTAGACCAAGGAACGAATGCAGCTCTTCTGAGGCTTGGGTGCATTTTTGAGGCATGGATGCATTTTTGTTGGCCTTGGGGTTTTCGAGTCTGCAGGCCTGACGCCGTCAGCAGCAATTTTCTTCCCCAGGAATTCGACTTCTGGTGCCATGAAGACGCACTTCGAACGTTTCAGTCTGAGTCCCACTTTGTCCAGACAATGTAAAACCTCTTCCAGGTTGTTCAGATGTTCTGCGGTGTCACGACCTGTGACCAGGATGTCATCTTGGAACACAACAGTTCTAGGGACGGACTTCAGTAGACTCTCCATGTTCCTCTGAAATATGGCTGCAGCTGAGCAAATTTCAAAAGGACACTTGTTGTAGATAAACAGTCCTTTATGAGTATTGATGCATGTAAGATTCTTCGACATCTTGACCAGCTCCTGTGTCATGTAGGCCGATGTCAGATCCAGTTTAGTGAACGACTTCCCCCCGGCTAGCATTGCAAACAGGTCATCAGTCTTCAGTAACGAGTATTGATCCTGTTTCGAAACTTGGTTGATCATAACCTTGCAGTCTCCACAAATTCTGACAGTGCCATCACTCTTCAACACAGGAACAATGGAGCTGGCCCATTTGTTAACTTCGACCGGTGATATGACCTCTTCATGCTGGAGCCTGTCCAGTCCGATTTCGACCTTCTCCCTCATCATGTACGGAACTGCCTGAGCTTTATGATGGACGGGTCTTGCATCCGCGTCCACATGGATCTGCACCTTGGATCCCGTGAAATTGCCGATGCCTGGTTCAAACAGCAAGGGGAACTTGCTCAGCACTTGAGCACATGGAGTATCATCCTCTGACGATAACGCTTTGATATCGTTCCAATTCCATTTGATTTTTTCTAGCCAATTCCTGCCGAACAGCATTGAACCATTGCCAGGAACAATCCATAATGATAAATCATGAACCGCTCCATCATATGACACCTTGACTATTGCACTGCAAATCACCATTATGAGTTCTTTAGTGTACGTACACAACTTGGCATTGACTGGACTCAGCTTCTTAGTATCCCACAGCCCGTTGAATGTCCTATAGCTCATTATTGATTGGCATGCACCCATGTCCAATTCCATCGGTACCGGCACACCGTTAAGTTTCACATTAATCATTATTGGTTGGCTCTTTGTAAGGAACGAATACAGTCCATACACTTCCTCCTCTGGTATCTCGGATTGCATATCCGGATCCGCGCTATGCTGGTCATCATCCTCCACATGGTGTGTCGCAGCACGCTTGTTGAGTTGCGGACACATGCGCTGGAGATGCCCCAGTCTTGAACAGCCTTTACAAATGTACTGTTTAAGCCGACACTGATGAGACCAATGATTGCCCCCACAACGCCAACATGGTGAAATCGGATTCATTCCTGTTGGCGGACTTTGGGCAGCCACAGGTTTCGCAAACGCAGTCAAGTAGGACCTGCCATATGCAGCTCTGCCCAACGACGATACAATCTTGTTTACGGTACTTGCCGAGTTCCGATTTTTCGATGATATCTACTTTAAGTTTTTGTCTGTCGTCATGCATAGCTGGGCAATCGTGATGGCCTTGCTCAAATCCAGTGTCTCCACCGCCAGTAGTTTACGTAGGATCACCTCGTGGTTGATTCCGATTACAAAGAAGTCCCGCAGCATGTCTCCCAACGCGTTTTCGAACTTACACGGTCCAGCTAGACGTCTTAGGTCGGCAACGAATTCTGACACATCCTGGCCCTCAGAACGAACGTGCTTGTAGAATCGATATCGTGAGATGATGATGCCTTCTTCTGGTTTGAGATGGTCATGTACCAGAGCACACAATTCCTCATAGTCCTTGTCCGTTGGACTTAAAGACGAGAGAAGATTCTTTGAGTCTATAGATTTTTGGGCTGCAAACCGTGAGGAAGACCGCCCTGCGACTAACTGCATCTGTGGGTTCCTCCATTTTGTTGGCCACGAAGTACTGGTCCAGGCGAGCTACAAAATCTGCCCAGTCCTCTCCCTCCACGAATCTCTCCAGAATTCCAATTGTGCTCATTTTTTTGCTTGCAAAGTTTCTTAAGTTACCTTGTTGCCAAATGTTATGTTTGTAATAACTCGATAGACTGAATACTGAAAACTAACACAGGTACAATCCTGGCTCTGCTTTATTAGGGCCCAAAGTGATTACATTACATGATGGCTTGCCTTTTATACCTGGGCCGCACACATGCGTACAGCCCAATCACCTTCAACAGTGGCGCCACCTGGTGGCTAGTAACTCCAAGCATATATACATGAAAGAGGCGATGAAGCAAGTGATGGCTTCTGGGCAGGTCGTGCAAGCCCCCAACCCCACGCCCTCAAGGCAGACAGATCCTGAGGAGCCAGGCATGCCGACTCCATCAATCACGCTCTCTATCTTCTCGCCAAGATGGACACATCTGCAGAGATCCGGCTGCCTTCCTGCACAACCTGCTCAAGCAGAAGCGGGGAGGGGCAGGGGAGCGGGATGCCATCTTGAAGGCAGGGCAAAGAAGAGGACAATGGACCTCACATCAAGGGGGGGGGGGAAGAGAGGTGGTGGTAGTGGGTAGAGGGGTAAGTGTTGGTGGTGGAGATGTTCGTGAATGTTATTATGTTATGTCACTTTTGTAAATATGCACTTTTAAATACAGTTACAATGTTCACCCTCTCTTGGTCAGTGTCTCATTTCCACGTAATGTGTGGTGTCTTGTGGGAAACACACAGCTGTCCCTCAGGTGTTCTGATGTATTAGGAATATATTGCCCTCCACCTATGATTGCACTGTATAATGGCTCCTGTCATCAGGCCATCGCAGCACGACAAGTAAGGGTCACCAATGCAGAAAGGCTGCCATTCAATGAGAGTCACTTGAACTACTTGCAGGGCCCATATTAATGCTTGCATGTCAAGCCACTTTTTATGACGACAAACATGGTGGAGTTCCACCCCTGAGATGACATGTTCATCAGTTACATTGCAGTCCATTATATGTATTTTACTGTCTTCCATACCTCATGTAATGATGTTCTCAATATCAGTCGCAGCAATCTGCCATAGCTTTACATCTTATAACTTTCGCTTAATAACTGACATAAGCTCATACCATCTGTACAGTCAGAATCAGTCACTAAATAGGTTCCACATGAAATGGTCTCAAAACTCTTGCAGAGCATCTCCATTGAGCCTTTACCATCTTCCTCTACTCATTGCCGCTTCCTCTACCTCACCTTCCCTTCAACAGAGTCATATGGAGTTACATATCTGAACTTTCTCTGTGCGGGTTAAGGTCCATCACCTCACTATTTATGTCCCACTGATAGTGCTGTAGCATCTGAACAATATCTGCGAAGTGCAGCGCTGCAGCAATCTGAGCGATTCTCCCTGTCGCCCGACTCTCAGCCAGCTTAGACCAGCTCTTTGCCAGCGGTCCTTCTGGCGAGCGGCAGGGCGATCTTAGTCGGTCGTCGCTGAGGAAAATGCCGGATTTCCAGCCTCCGGCATGGGCGGGTGGCAGGACGGTGCACCGGTGGAACCTCCACGACCAATCTACCGGCGGGCAGAACGTGGGCCGCAGATGGGCAGCACCAGAGGAATCGCCGAAAAAATCTTCATTTATGGCAGAACCTCGGTGGCTGTGGGCAGGGCTTCCACCAAGTTCAGGCCCTGTACGCTTTAGGTTTTTTACATTGGCTGCAAAATTTGGCTCCATAGCGCCCATGTTTCCGATACTAAGGGTTCCATTTTGGGTCCAAAAAGTCTCTCAACTGCACACCACACTGCTGGTGCGGGCTACGTTGGACACCATTTTGGTGAGGCCATTAGCGTGGACGCAGGGAGAATGCGCCGGCAGTATGCAGATTGTGACGTCTGTCAGTGTGTAATCGTGATTTGATGCCAGGACTGACCTTTTCAACCTCAACGCTTCAGCTAATGCCTTAAACACGCAGAGCTGAACATGTGTTCAGCATCAGGAAGAACCCCACCCACCAGCGCAATTTAAAGGCATCATCAACTGCTTTCAGGTAAGATGCTGATTGATTTCTACTAGATCTTGGTGAGTATTTAGAAAGGTTTTGTGTTTTTTTAATCTTATTTGAAGTTACTGATGTCTCCAAGGAATAGCGTGGCAAGTTACTTCAAAGCTTCCGCTCAGAATAGTTGCTCCCAGACTTGGGTGCTGCAGTTTGTAGCCCCCTGGCCTGCAGCATAACGGGGAGAATGATCAGAGGTGGCCCAGAGCAGAACAAGCTGTTTGAAGAGAGCGTAGGAGGGGGAGAAGGATTCTCAGCAGGAGGCCATACCCACCCAGGGTCTTCAGGGAGCAATTCTCCTATCTCAGCCTCAGCGAGGAACAGTGTATGCATCGTCTTCGCTTCAATAAGGAGGTGCTCACTGACATCGGCCACCTGCTGCAGACAGAACTGTAGCCCCAGAGCAGGGCAAGGACGGCATTGCCAGTGGCTGTGAAGGTGAGCATGGCCATGAATTTTTATGCATCGGACAGTTTCCAGGCTCGAGCAGGTGATATTTCTAACATCTCCCATTTGCCGTGCACTGTTGAATAAGGCTCTGTATACTAAGAGCGCTGAATACATTTCATTCTTGCCAGAGAGAAGCAGGTGGAGTGAGCACACTGCTTCACCAGGATAGCAGAGTTCCCCATGTTGCAGGGTGCCATTGACTGCACACGCGTCGCTTTGTGGGTGCCGCATGTGAACTCGGAGATGTTATGTCTTTAGATGCTCTGATAATGACGCCACGAGGCAAAGTATTGCACTTGAACTGTAGTGACCTTAGTCGGTTTAATATAACTTCAGAGTGATGATACCACATGGTGGACTCCCTTTTATACCTGGGTACCTGTGATGTACAGGTGACCCCTGGGCCTCCACCAGTTGCACCCTCTGGTGGTGCCAGCATAGTGTATACAGTGTGAACCTTGTTGATGGTACCTCCGGTGAACAAGTCTCCATCTTATGCAATGATAAGTGACTATACAGAGAGTATATCTATAGTATGCATATATAACATCACTCTCCCCCAAGTCTTTTGTGCCAATACCTTTGCACTATGTGCTGTGGCTTGGCTCTCCCCAGACTTATGTGTCAATAGCCCTTGCACCTTGGCTGTTGTTAGCGTTAGTGTTTTCTCAGAAGAATCACTCAACACTCAGAGTCGGTTCCAATGCTGATGCAGCTTTTATTACGCTCAGCGGGGAGGAAACACTCAGGACCGTATCCAGGTTTCTCTCCACAGAACAAAGGGTTACATGCACTTTTATATGTTTCACAACAGTTACAAAACAGTTTACTACAGCTACACAGCCCATCACGGCTGGACACAAGCCAATCACAACGATTATAGATTACATATAGGTTCTTTTAACCCAATAGAATTCCCCTAGTATCCAGGGAACCATATGTTCGGTTATTGTCAGCTTGGGCTGATCGATGACTTTATAGGTTCTCTCCCTAGTTCTTTCATCTGGGAGAAATAATTGGTTTATAACCTTGTTTACAGGAGATGGTTTCCCTCTTATCTTTCTTCCTGGGGAATTAATTGGTTTATGACCTTGTCCACAGGAGATGGTTTCCTTCTTATCTCTGTCTTCCCGCATCCCAGGCATTCCTACAGTGGGCCTCACAGGGTTATTGCTTGGTCATTGAACGTTCAACAGTTCACAGCTTGACTACCTGATTTCCCATCATGCCTGGGCAGCCATTTTATGTGTGTGTCCATTTTAAGCTTATGTGAGTTTTGATATATCTAGCAGGTGCCTAATGCCTAGTATTCTGGTATATTCTAAAGGTGCCTACCTCCTACAACACTGTGCTTTGGCTTGGCTCTCTACCTGTTAACCTCTCAGTCCTTATTGCCACAATGTTAGGGATTGGTTATCAGTTGGGATGGTTCGATGATGCAGTGGGAATTCAGTGGGCTCTAGCTGTGATCCATGTACGTGTCCATGGCTACATGCATCCATTTCCCCCCCCCTCATATGTAGATCATGCCGGTGGCTCATCACATTCATATACATTCATATATATTCAAGTCCAGAAAAGGAAATTTGCATTTACATCATTGCATTTGTGGTACAGTTATGAAGCAAGTACATTTGACTGTGTGAGGACAAGCTAGTTCCAGAGCTGCTGGTTGGTGTCCAGGTAGCCTGGAGGTGGTGCGTTGTCCGGTGCTGGCATTGGGAAGCCGGTTGGCTCAAGTTGCCCACTCTGGGGGCCTTTGCCATTGCTCCTAGCGTCGGGCAGGTTCACAGATGCCTGTGACCTCTCTGTCCTCTCCTTGCGCCCCGGGTTGCTGCTGCTCCCAAAGGAGCAGTCATCCAGCAGTGCACAGGGAATTGCTAACTCACTTGCCTGCGCGACATTTGGTTTGGGATCCTGGCTGGTCCTGGTCCCAATTGGGAGAACCGCCGCGGGTGACCCCTCGCTCCCGGGCATAGCCTTGGTGGCGATGGGGTCTGGGGACTGCGCCTTAGCACAGTTTGCTCTTTCAGGCTCGTGGCGGTTGGTGCCATCGGGTGCCTGAGAGGTGAAGCCGATCAGGGGCAGGGTATCTGTTATAGAAACATAAAAATGTAGAAAATAGGAGCAAGAGTAGGCCATTCGGCCCTTCGAGCCTGCACCACCATTCAATAAGATCATGACTGATCATTCACCTCAGTACCCCTTTCCTGCTTTCTCTCCATACCCCTTGACCCCTTCAGTCATAAGGGCCATATCTAACTCCCCCTTGAATATATCTAACGAACTGGCATCAACAACTCTCTGCGGTAGAGAACTCCACAGGTTAACAACTCTCTGAGTGAAGAAGTTTCTCCTCATCTCAGTCCTAAATGGTTTACCCCTTATCCTTAGACTGTGACCCCTGGTTCTGGACTTCCCCAACATCGGGAACATTCTTCCTGCTTCTAACCTGTCCAGTCCCGTCAGAATTTTATATGTTTCTATGAGATCCCCTCTCATCCTTCGAAACTCCAGTGAATACAGGACCAGTCGATCCAGCCTCTCCTCATATGTCAGTCCTGCCATCCCGGGAATCAGTCTGGTGAACCTTCACTGCACTCCCTCAATAGCAAGAACGTCCTTCCTCAGATTAGGTGACCAAACCTGAACACAATATTCCAGGCGAGGCCTCACTAAGGCCCTGTACAACTGCAGTAAGACCTCCCTGCAACTATACTCAAATCCCCTGGCTATGAAGGCCAACATAGCATTTGCCTTCTTCACCGCCTGCTGTACCTGCATGCCAACTTTCAATGACTGATGTACCATGACACCCAGGTCTCATTGCACCTCCCCTTTTCCTAATCTGCCGCCATTCAGATAATATTCTGCCTTCGTGTTTTCAAAAACCTCACGTTTATCCACATTATACTGCATCTGCCATGCATTTGCCCACTCACCTAACCTGTCCAAGTCACCCTGCAGCCTTTTAGCATCCTCCTCACAGCTCACACCGCCACCCAGCTTAGTGTCATCTGCAAACTCGGAGATATTACACTCAATTCCTTCATCTAAATCATTAATGTAAATTGTAAATAGCTAGGGTCCCAGCACTGAGCCCTGCGGCACCCCACTAGTCATTGCCTGCCATTCTGAAAAGGACCCGTGTATCCTGACTCTCTGCTTCCTGTCTGCCAACCAGTTCTCTATTCATGACAGTACATTATCCCCAATACCATGTGCTTTAATTTTTCACAATAATCTCTTGTGTGGGACCTTGTCAAAAGCCTTTTGAAAGTCCAAATACACCACATCCACTGGTTCTCCCTTGTCCACTTGACTAGATATATCCTCAAAAAATTCCAGAAGGTTTGTCAAGCATGATTTCCCTTTCATAAATCCATGCTGACTTGGACCGTTCCTGTCACTGCTTTCCAAATGCGCTGCTATTTCATCTTTAATAATTGATTTCAATATTTTCCGCGCTACTGATATCAGGCTAACCGGTCTATAATTACCCGTTTTCTCTCTCCCTCCTTTTTTTAAAAGTGGTGTTATATTAGCCACCCATTAGCTACCCTCCAGTCCATTGGAACTGATCCAAAGTCAATAGACTGTTGGAAAATGATCACCAATGCATCCACTATTTCTAGGGCCACTTCCTTAAACACTCTGGGATGCAGACTATCAGGCTCCGCGGATTTATCGGACTTCAATTCCATCAATTTCCCAAACACAATTTCCCGCCTAATAAGGATTTCCTTCAGTTCCTCCTTCTCACTAGACCCTCGGTCCCCTAGTATTTCCGGAAGGTTATTTGTATCTTCCTTCGTGAAGACAGATCCAAAGTATTTGTTCAACTGAGCTGTCATTTCTTTGTTCCCCATTATAAATTCACCTGAATCTGACTGCAAAGTACCTACTTTTGTCTTCACTAATCTTTTTCTCTTCACATATCTATAGAAGCTTTTGCAGTCAGTTTTTATGTTCCCAGCAAGCTTCCTCTCATACTCTATTTTCCCCCTCCTAATTAAACCCTTTGTCCTCCTCTGCTGAATTCTAAATTTCTCCCAGTCCTCAGGTTTGCTGCTTTTTCTGGCCAATTAATATGCCTCTTCCTTGGATTTAACACTATCCTTAATTTCCCTTGTTAGCCACAGTTGAGCCACCTTCCCCATTTTATTTTTACTCCAGACAGGGATGTACAATTGTTGAAGTCCATCCATGTGATCTTTAACTGTTTGCCATTGACTTTCCACCGTCAACCCTTTAAGTATATTCGCCAGTCTATTCTAGCCAATTCACGTCTCATACCATCGAAGTTATCTTTCCTTAAGTTCAGGATCCTTGTCTCTGAATTAACTGTGTCACTCTCCATCTTAATAAAGAATTCTACTATATTATGGTCACTCCTCCCCAAGGGGCCTCACACAACAAGATTTCTAATTAGTCCTTTCTCATTACACATCACCCAGTCTAGGATGGCCAGAACCTTGACATATTGGTCTAGAAAATCATCCATAATACACTCCAGGAAATGTATTTAACCCCTTGCAACCTGTATTGCACTACCACCAGAGGGCCTACCTGTTGGAGTCCCAAGGGATCCCAGCATTCCTGGGAGCACGGTATATAAGCAGGCCAACCACAAGGTACCTGCACTCTGGAGTCTTATTAAAGGAGGTAAGGTCACACTTGCTCATTGTACACAGTACTCAGTTTCATCCTTTATTATGAATGCATCAATTGGCAACGAGGTAATGAACAACCGCGCGAAAATGCAAAGAACAGTTGGTATCCTGGAGAAGTTCTCAGAAGGGGACGATTGGGAGGCCTTTGTGGAGAGACTCGACCAATACTTTGTGGTCAACGAGCTGGAAGTGGACAAGAATGCTGCCAAACGCAGGGCAATACTCCTAACTGTCTGTGGGGCAACAACTTATGAAAAATCTCCTAGCTCTGGTAAAACCAGCAGCTAAATCCTATGAAGAATTGCATACGCTTGTCCGGAAGCACATAATTCCTAAGGAAAGCGTTTTGATGGCGAGATACCAGTTCTACATGTGTCAACGGTCGGAGGGCCAGGAAGTGGCAAGCTATGTTGCTGAACTAAGACGCCTCGCAGGACATTGCGAATTTGAGGGATTCCTAGAACAAAGAGTTTTTACTGGGCAATAGCCAAGACGTAATCCTTCACAAACTGTTGACTGTTGAAACTCCGAATCTAAGTAAAGCCATAACGATAGCCCAGGCATTTATGTCCACCAGAGACAACACCAAACAGATTTCGCAGAGTAAAGAAGTTTTGGCCAGTACTGTGCACAAAGTAATGTCGTTTTCGAGCAGGAATGTACATGGCAGAACGTACACACCGGCTGCTGCTGCACGACCTCAGATGACCCAGAGTCCGCCATCAATCGTTAATACGAGGCACCTTGTTGGCGCTGTGGAGGTAATAAATGGCCCCATCAATGCTGCTTCAAGCACTATGCGTGCAGCGGTTGCAGAACAATGGGACATCTCCAGCGAATGTGCAGGCGAGCTGCAAACTCTGCAAACCCTGCAAACCACCACGTTGCAAAGGAAAATCGTTCAACTGTGGATCAGGCTGAATTGGAGACGCGTACCAAGGAGACAGAAGTGTACGGGGTACATACATTCACCACAAAATATCTACCAATACTGTTGAAAGTTGAACTGAATGGAATTCCTGGAACGGCGCAGCCCCGACCTGGACGCCCGTTTTTCGCACCACAAAGTGCGCCTAAAAAAAACTTGCATATTCTCCGGCTCCCTGCTGGTCCTCTGGAGTCGGGCACAGTGCAGCACGAGCTGTAGGGGGCGGAGCCAGATCCCTGCGCTAAAAACAGTGCAGTAGCTCCAGGTGCCCAAAACTGTGTAGGAGGGGCCCGAAGCACGCAGCCCCTAGCCCTGGCTGAATGGCCTCACTGGGGCTGCGTGCATAAGGCTGCCTCCCACGCCCAGCTCCTGCTTCCTCCCGACCTGACTCGTCTCCCGCTCCCCACTCCGCCCCCCGCCCCCGGACCGGACCCGACCCCCCGGACTGGACCCAACCCGCGCTCCCCCCCCCACACCCGACCTGACCTCCCTCTCCCTCCCTCACCCCCACCCCCGACCCGACCCGACCCGACCCGCGCTCCCGACGCCCCCCCCCCCCACCCGGACCCGACCTGACCCAACCTGACCTCCCTCCCCTCGCCCCCTCCCCTCGCTGTCAGAAACACAGACACTGACAGACAGAGAGTGAGAGACACACACAGACAGACAGACAGAGAGATAGAGACACTGACAGAGACACACTGGGGGGGGGGGGCATCCCAACACGCTTTGGAGGGCTCCCGGTGCTGCAGTCGGTAAGTAGAAAATGTTTTATTTATTGATTTAAAAAAATATATTTCTTATTAATTTTTTTTGATTGATTTATTGGTTGATTTATTAATGTTTTTATCATTTATTATTGATGATGGCTCTTTATTTGTAAAACTGAAGTGTTTAATGTTTGTAAACTTCCCTGTAATCCTCCCCCCGCCCCCTCCCCCCCATTCCCTATGCCTGATTTGTAACCTACGCCTTATTTTCTAAAGTGTAGACAAGGTTTTTTCGAGCGTACAAAAATCTTCACTTTCTCCATTTTAAGTTAGTTTGGAGTAAGTTTTCACTGCCGAAACTTTGATAACAAGCGTAAGTGGCCGGACACGCCCCCTTTTGAGAAAAAAATTCTGTTCCAAAGTGAAACTGTTCTAACTGACTAGAACTGGAGTAAACTAAATGCCGAGAATTTGAATTTCTAAGATACTCCGTTCAATACCAGTTGCTCCAAAAAATCAGAAGCAACTGAGGCCGAAACTTGGGCCCATTGGAACTGTACATGGGTGCGAGTCAGCCCATAATGAGAAAAAGGCCTTCGACAGGGGCAGAAAGGCACAAAGGCCCAAGCTCAGCCCCATTCACACCAAACTAAGGATTTACACCAAGGAACTAATCCTTGTAATTGGCAGTGCAGAAGTCAAAGTGTCCTATGATGGAGCAGTAGACAAACTCCCGCTGTGGATTGTGCCAGGGGATGGCCCCACATTGTTCGGCAGAAGCTGGCTGGGTAAAATCCGCTGGAACTGGGACGACATCCGAGCGATTTCGTCCGTCGACGACGCCTCCCGTGCCCTGGTTCTGAGCAGGTTTCCATCGTTGTTCGAGCCAGGCATTGGAAGCTTCTCAGGGGCTAAAGTGCAGATCCATTTGGTTCCTGGTATGCGATCCATCCACCACAAGGCACGGGCAGTACCATATATGATGCATGAGAAAGTGGAAATTGAGCTGGACAGACGGCAGCGAGAAGGCATCATCGCGGTGGTGGAATTCAATGAGTGGGCCAGTCTGATTGTCCTGGTACTTAAAGAGGACGGCACGGTCAGAATTTGTGGGGACTATAAAGGAACGATTAACCGTTTTTCGCTACAGGACCAGTACCCGCTACCCAAGGCAGACGACCTATTTGCGACCCTGGCTGGAGGGAAGACGTTCGCCAAGCTGGACCTAACCTTGGCCTACATGACACAGGAGCTGGAGGAGTCTTTGAAAGGCCTCACCTGCATCAGCACGCACAAAAGTCAGTTCATTTCTAACAGATGCCCGTTCAGGATTCGGTCGGCCGCGGCAATCTTCCAACGGAACATGGAGAGCCTGCTAAAGTCCGTTCCTCACACCGTGGTTTTCCAGGATGACATATTGGATACAGGTCGGGACACCATTGAGCACTTGAAGAATCTGGAAGAGGTTCTTAGTCGGTTGGATCGCGTGGGACTCAGGTTGGAATGCTCGAAGTGTATTTTCCTGGCGCAGGAGGTCGAATTCTTGGGCAGAAGAATCACAGCAGACGGCATCAGACCCACCAATGCCAAGATGGAGGCCATCAAGAACGCGCCGAGACCACAGAACATGACGGAGCTGTGGTCGTTCCTGGGACTCCTGAACTATTTCGGTAATTTCCTATCTGAGTTAAGCACCCTGCTCGAACCCCTACATGTACTACTGTGCAAGGGAGACGACTGGGTATGGGGGAATTCACAAGAGGCTGCCTTTAAGAAAGCCAGGAATCTGTTGTGTTCAAACAAACTGCTTGTCCTGTATAACCCTTGTAAACGATTAGTACTAGCTTGCAATGCCTCGTCATACGAGGTCGGGTGTGTGTTACAACAGGCTAACGAATCGAGGATTTTGCAACTGGTCGCTTATGCGTCCAGGAGTTTGTCCAAGGTTGAAAGGGCCAGCAGCATAATTGAAAAAGAGACTCTGGCGTGCATTTACGGGGTAAAGAAAATGCACCAATACTTATTTGGCCTCAAGTTTGAGCTTGAAACTGACCACAAATCGCTCATATCGCTGTTCTCTGAGAGCAAAGGGATTAACACCAATGCCTCTGCCCACATCCAAAGATGGGCGCTCACACTGTCGGCATACAACTATGTAATCTGCCACAGACCGGGCACAGAGAACTGCACTGATGCGCTCAGTCGACTGCCATTGCCCACCACTGGTGTGGAAATGGCACAGCCAGCAGACTTGCTCATGGTAATGGATGCATTCGAAAACGAAAAGTCCCCCGTTACGGCCCGCCAGAACAGGACTTGGACCAGCCAGGATCCTTTACTGTCCTTGGTAAAAAACTATGTCCTCCATGGGAGCTGGTCCAGCATCCCAGTGGAAATGCAGGAGGCAATTAAGCCATTCCACAGTCGCAAAGACGAAATGTCCCTGCAGACGGACTGTCTATTGAGGGCCAATCGCGTGGTTTTGTCCAAGAAAGGCAGAGATACGTTCATTTGTGATACCCAGGCATTGTAATGATGAAAGATCCCATGTGTGGTGGCCCGGCATCGACTCAGATTTAGAGTCATGTGTGCGCAAGTGCAATACTTGCTCTCAGCTGAGCAATGCACCCAGAGAGGCACCGCTAAGTTTGTGGTCATGGCCCTCCAAACCGTGGTCGAGGATCTACGTGGGCTATGTGGGCCCATTTCTAGGCAAAATGTTTTTGGATGTCGTGGACGCTTACTCAAAATGGATTGAATGTGTGATAATGTCTGCAAGCAAGTCTACAGCCACTATTGAAAGCCTACGAGCCAAATTTGCCACGCACGGCCTGCCTGATGTCCTAGTCAGTGACAAGGGCCGTGTTTCACCAGTGCTGAATTCAAGGAATTTATGACCCACAATGGGATCAAGCATGTCACATCTGCCCCGTTCAAGCCCGCATCCAATGGCCAGGCAGAACGGGCAGTTCAGACCATCAAGCAAAGCTTGAAATGCATGTCGGAAGGCTCCCTGCAGACCCGACTATCCCGAGTTCTGCTCTGCTACCGCACCAGACGCCACTAACTCACCAGGGTTCCCCCAGCTGAGCTGTTCATGAAAAGGGCGCTGAAAACAAGGCTCTCTCTTGTCCACCCTGATCTCCATGATCACGTGGAGGACAGGCGGCATCAATAAAGTGCTTACCATGACCGCGCAAATTTAGAAACATAGAAACATAGAAATTAGGTGCAGGAGCAGGCCATTCGGCCCTTCGAGCCTGCACCGGCATTCATTAAGATCATGGCTGATCATTCAACCTCAGTACCCCTTTCCTGCTTTCTCTCAATACCCCTTAATGCCTTTGGCCGTAAGGGCCATATCTAACTCCCTTTTGAATATATCGAACGAACTGGCCTCAACAACTTTCACGGTAGAGAATTCCACAGGTTAACCACTCTCAGATTGAAGAAGTTTCTCCTCATCTTGGTCCTAAATAGCTTACTCCTTATTATTAGACTGTGACCCCTGGTTCTGGAACTGCCCAGCAACGGGAACATTCTTCCTGTCTCTAACCTGTCCAATCCCATCAGAATTTTATATGTTTCTATGAGATCCCCTCTCATTCTTCTAAACTCCAGTGGATACAAGCCCAGTTGATCCAGTCTTTCTTGATATGTCAGTCCTGCCAATCCGGGAATCAATCTGGTGAACCTTCGCTGCACTCCCTCAATAGCAAGAATGTCCTTCCTCAGATTAGGAGACCAAAACTGAACACAATATTCCAGGTGTGGCCTCACCAAGGCCCTGTACAACTGCAGTAAGACCTCCCTGCTCCTATACTCAAATCCTCTAGCTATGAAGGCCAACATGCAATTTGCCTTCTTCACCACCTGCTGTACCTGCATGTCAAACTTCAATGACTGATGTACCATGACACCCAGGTCTTGTTGCACCTCCCCTTTTCCTAATCTGTCACTATTCAGATAATATTCTGTCTTCCTGTTTTTGCCATCAAAGTGGATAATCTCACATTTATCCACATTATACTGCATCTGCCATGCATTTTCCCACTCACCTAACCTGTCCAAGTCACCCTGCAGCCACTTAGCATCCTCCTCACAGCGAATACTGCCACCCAGCTTAGTGTCATCTGCTAACTGGAGATATTACATCAATTCCTTCATCTAAATCATCGATGTATATTGTAAATAGCTGGAGTCTCAGCACTGAACCATGCGGCACCCCACTGGTCACTGCCTGCCATTCTGAAAAGGACCCATTTATTCCCACTCTCTGCTTCCTGTCTGCCAACCAGTTCTCTATCCACATCAGTACATTATCCCCAATACCATGTGCTTTGATTTTACACACCAGTCTCTTGTGTGGGACCTTGTCAAAAGCCTTTTGAAAGTCCAAGTACACCACATCCACTAGTTCTCCCTTGTCCACTCTACTAGTTACATCCTCAAAAAATTCAAGAAGATGTGTCAAACATAATTTCCCTTTCATAAATCCATGCTGACTTGGACCGATCCTGTCACTGCTTTCCAAATGCGCTGCTATTTCATCTTTAATAATTGATTCCAACATTTTCCCCACCACTGATATCAGACTAATTCCATGCTTTCTCCCCCCCTCCTTTTTTAAAAAGTGGTGTTACATTAGCTACCCTCCAGTCCTTAGGAACTGGCCCAGAGTCAATAGAATGTTGGAAAATGATCACCTATGCATCCACTATTTCTAGGGCCACTTCCTTGAGCACTCTGGGATGCAGACTAGCAGGCACTGGGGATTTATCGGCCTTCAATCCCACCAATTTCCCTAACAAAATTTCCTGACTAATAAGGATTTCCTTCAGTTCCTCCTCTTTGCTAGACCCTTAAACCCCTAGTATTTCCGGAAGGTTATTTGTGTCTTCCTTAGTGAAGACAGATCCAAAGTATTTGTTCAATTGGTCTGCCATTTCTTTGTTCCCCATTATAAATTTACCTGATTCTGACTGCAAGGGACCTACTTTAGTCTTCACTGATCTTTTTTCCTTCACATATCTATAGAAGCTTTTGCAGTCAGTTTTTATGTTCCCTGCAAGCTTCCTCTCATACTCTATTTCCCCCCTCCTAATTAAACCCTTTGTCCTCCTCTGCTGAATTCTAAATTTCTCCCAGTCCTCAGGTTTGCTGCATTTTCTGGCCAATTAATATGCCTCTTCCTTGGATTTAAGACTATCCCTAATTTCCCTTGTTAACCACAGTTGAGCTACCTTCCCCATTTTGTTTTTACTCCAGACAGGAATGTACAATTTTTGAAGTTCATCCATGTAATCTATAAATGTCTGCCATTGCCGATCCACTGTCAACCCTGTAAGTATCATTTGCTAGTCTTTCCTAGCCAAGTCACGTCTCATACCATCAAAGTTTTCTTTCCCCAAGTTCAGGACCCTAGTCTCTGAATTAACACTGTCACTCTCCATCTTAATAAAGAATTCTACCATATTATGGTCACTCTTCTCCAGAGGGCACGCACAACAAGATTGCTAATTAATCATCTCTCATTACTCAACAACCAGTATAGGATGGTCAGCTCTTTAGTTGGTTCCTCGACATATTGGTCTAGAAAGCCATCCCTAATACACACCAGGAAATCCTCCTCCACCTCATTGCTCCCAGCTTGGTTAGCCAAATCTAAATGTAGATTAAAATCGCCCATGATAACTGCTGTACCTTTATTGCACGCATCCCTAATTTCCTGTTTGATGCCAGCCTCAACCTCACTACTATTGTTTGGTGGTCTGTACACAACTCCCACTCATGTTTTCTGACCTTTGGTATTCCACAGCTCTACCCTGTCCTGCCCAGGTGCAGACCATCCGGTTTGTACTGGTCCCACCTCCCCCAGAACCGGTTCCAATATCCCAGGAATTTGAATCCCTCCCTCTTGCACCACTCCTCAAGCCACGTATTCATCTTAGCTATCCTGCAATTCCTACTCTGACTAGCACGTGGCACTGGTAGCAATCCTGAGAATATTACCTTTGAGGTCCTACTTTGTCACACGATATTGAGATCAATGGTCATGTGTTTGTACTCAGTTATGGAAATGGTCCCAAATGGCTCATTGGCACGGTCACAGGCAAAGAGGTGAATAGGCTGAATCAGGTCAAATTGGCCAATGGACTAACGTACAGAAAATATTTGGACCAAATCAAATTTTGGTTCACCAACAGCTACGAACAACCCGAAGAAGACACCACCAACTTTGACCCTCCAACACACACACAAGTGGCAACTGACATCACGGTTGACCACGAAGCCAAACTCACCATCCCCAGCAGCCTGGCAAGGCCAGCTGCCCAGCAGCCCAGTGAAGAACTAACCAACTCACCCACATCCACATTTGTACCGAGACAATCGACAAGGGAGCGAAAAGACCCAGATCGTCTCACCTTGTAAATAAGTGTACTATTGACTTTATAGGGGAGTGATGTTATGTATTTAACCCCTTGCAACCTGTATTACACTAACACCAGAGGGCCTACCTATTGGAGTCCCAAGGGATCCAAGCATCCCTTGGGAGCACGGTATATAAGCAGGCCAACCATGAGGTATCTGCATGGAGTCTTATTAAAGGAGCTAAGGTCACATTTACTCATTGTACACAATACTCAGTTTCATCCTTTATTATGAACTCATCAGTAACAATACTGGTGCAATTGCCCTCCTGAGATCTCTTGTTCTGCAGCTTGTCTATTTTAGCTGCTGTGGCCACACTCCGTGGTGCATCACACTGGTCCTAGGGGTGCAGGCTACAGCATCGGGTAGTCCGCTGGACTTGTATGCTTCCAATGGGTGTATGCCCGCTACATAATCAGAATGCAGTTGAAATCCTGCATTGCACGTTTCATTGCTTATTGTAGATAAACTGTAGCTCCGATCACAATCGGCCGTCTTTTCTTTGCTTATTACATGTATAAAACTCTGATCATCAATTACAAGCTTTACATTTAGCTCATAGTTGTTATTACATTGTGTGAGAATGTGGGACTGTCCCTTTAAGCCTGGTGGGTTGCTGGCCTCCTTTAAGAGAGCCTTGCTATCTTTACCTCAATCCTCTTCTTCGCTTGGTACCATATGTTGCTCCATCAGCGCTACACCTCGTGGTCTGGCCGCCACCATCTTTTCCTTCAGCACTTCACCTCGTGGTTTGGATGCCATCTTTCTTCCATCCACGATATCAGCTGCTGTGATCCTCTTCTCCCCGGGTTCTGCCACCGAAGCTGGGAAGTCGCCTTTGGATCCGATTTTCTTCCTCCGGAGTCCTGCCACTGGAGCTTGGCAGGTGTGTTCTGGTCGTCTCAGCTGGATCATCTCCATGCAATCGTGCTGAGCGGTCGGTGCCTTGGGTGCTGTGCTGGTCTGCTCTCTGGTGCTGGGTCCAACCTCAGGTGGGGCTTGCTTTGCCTCTGAGCATGGGGCACGTCGATCGCTGGAGGGATGAAATCTTCCCAGCTCCAATGGATCTTGTTGGTCCATCACCTGCAACAATCCACAGTGGTAACTTGTGCACCGCGCCATCATGGAGTACCTTAACATTCACACTACCAACGACTGGGATGAGTTCATTAGTGTAGGTGAGCAGCTTTGCCTGAACCGGGACTAACTCGGGTTGTTCAATTTGATTGTTCCATAGCCTCTCAAAGGCTTCTTGATTTATTACTGACTGGCTCGCCCCCATGTTCACCTCCATGAAGACTGGAGCGCCATTTATCTCAACTTCCATTCTCAACGGGGAACATTCTGTGGTGAAGGTAAACATTCCGTACACCTCATCGTGGGGCTCAGCTGCCTCTCTTAGCGCCTCTTCATAATCTCCGCTAGATTCATGGCCCTCTGCAGACTCATCATCAATATGGTAAGTCCTATTTCTTTTACACATTCGCTGGAGGTGGCCCTTTGTGCTGCACCCTTTGCACACATAGACCTTAAAATGGCACTGGTGAGCCCGGTGATTTCCTCCGCATCACCAGCATGGTGCTAACCGATTAGCCCCCCTCGGCGGACTCAGCGTTAAGGGACATGGGGGCCTGTTCTCTCTCCCCTGAGGAGATTCACGTTCTACAGTCCAGCTTCTAAAAGGCACCAGTCTGTGTACAGTACTTGCCAGGTTTGAGTCCTGAGGATGAGTCGTCTGGCAAGAGCTGCAGGTCGAGGTCATGAATGCTTGGCTCACGGAGATGGCCTTCTGCAGTGTGACTGTGGTATCCGCAGATAGTAGCCTGTGAAGAAGGCCCTTGTGGCCGATTCCGATGACAAAGCTATCCCGCAGCGCTTCGATGAGGTGTTCGCCGAAATCACACGGTGTCACCAGCCTCCTGAGGTCTGCAGCATTATTTCATGATTTCCTGGGCTTCGGGCCGTCGATGGGTGTAAAACCGGTGTCTGGCTGTGAGGATGCTCTCTTTGGGCTTGAGTTGTTCTTGGATCAGCGTTACAAGCTCCTTGTACATCTTGCTCATTGCCTTCGCTGTTGCCAACAAGTCCCTGACGAGGCCATAGACGGTGGGCCCACAACTGGTGAGCAGGACAGCTCTGCGCTTATCAGCCAGCGTGGCCGGATCATCGTCTACCAGGTTGTTTGTTGTGAAGAAATGGTCGAGCCTCTCAACAAAGGCGTCCCAATCATCCCCATTGGTGAACTGCTGTAATGTACCAAAGTTAGCCATTTTCACGTGAAAGTCTGTAATCTCGTCGCCAATTGTTATGTCTTTAGATGCTCTGATAATGACTCCAGGAGGCAAAGTATTGACCTAAACTGTAGTGACCTTAGTCTATTTAATATAACTTCAGAATGAGGATACCACATGGTGAACTCCCTTTTATACCTGGGTACCTGTGGTGTACAGGTGACCCCTGGGCCTCCACCAGTTGTGCTCTCTGGTGGTGCCAGCATAGTGTATACAGTGTAAACCTTGTTGATGGTACCTCTGGTAAACAAGTCTCCATCTTATGCAACTATAGAGTGACTACACAGAGAATATATCTGTAGTATGCATATATAACAGGAGATGTACCACAAACGGAAAGGATACCATCATAGGCAGTCCCTCGAAATCGAGGAAGACTTGCTTCCACTCTGAAAGTGAGTTCTTAGGTGACTGAACAGTCCAATATGGGAATTACAGTCTCTGTCACAGGTGGGACAGACAATAGTTGAAGGAAAGTGTCGGTGGGGAGTCTGGTTTACCGCACGCTCCTTCCGCAATCTGCGCTTGTTTTCTGCATGCTCTCAGCGACAAGACTCGATGTGCTCAGCGGCCTCCCGGATGCTCTTCCTCCACCTAGGGCGGTCTTGGGCCAAGGACTCGCAGGTGTCGGTGCGGGTGTTGCATTTTATCAAGCAGGCTTTGAGAGTATCCTTGAAACATTTCCTCTGCCCATGTGGGGCTCGCTTGCCATGTAGGAGTTCCGAGTAGAGCGCTTGCTTTGGGAGTCTTGTGTCAGGCTTGCGAATAGTTTGACCCGCCCAACGGAGCTGGTCAAATGTGGTCAATGCTTCGATGCTGGGGATGTTGTCCTGATCGAGAACACTGACTGTTACATAAGGGAGGTCACTGAGGCTCTGTATGCTAAGAGCACTGAATACATTTCATTTTCTCTTGCCAGAGAGAAGCAGGTGGAGCGAGCACACTGCTTCACCACAACCTGTGAGAGACCATCAGCGGTGGGTCGGGTCCATAAAAGGAGCACCGAGTGGTGACCACGGGCAGCGAGGCAGCATACCACTTCAAGGTACAGCCCGAGCTGCTGCAGGAGGGTGACGGCAGCGAAGAGGGACATCATCAAAGACCAGGTCAGTGATTGGAGCGTGGGCAGGTACAGCAGGAGTGGCAACATCGGGGCAAAAGAGCAGCGAGAGATTGTAGAGTGACGTGATTGGGGCCCAGGAGAGGTGCGAGTTCGGGGCCAGAAGAAGCGTGTGCCCAGGGGAAGCACGGGTCAGCCCACACTACGATATGTGTGTGCACTAGGCCCGTGCAGCAGAGCAGGTCTCCAGTCGTCTTGGTTAATCCTTGCCACTGGACCAAGACTTAGCTCTGTCAAGCCCGTGTAATGGCCATCACATGTTAAAAAAATCCATGCACAGGTATCTTCCACCCTACACTATGTAGTTCAGGACCTGGAATATTAGGTCCTTCATTGAAACACCTGTGAACTCATCGTTTTTTGGCATGGAAGCAAGCCATCCTCACTTCGAGGAACTGCCTAAGATGATGCTCACCAGGATAGCAGGCTTCCCCATGTTGCAGTGTGCCATTGACTGCACACGTGTCGCTTTGCAGGTGCCACATGTGAACTCGGAGATGTACCACAATCGGAAAGGATTCCACTCCCTCAGTGTCCATCTGATGTGCGACCATACTCAGTGCATCATGCAGGTCAATGCTCGGTATCCTGGCAGCAGTCATGATACCTTCATTCTGCAGCAGTCCACTGTAACATCCACATTTGAGCCACCACGAAAGATCAGAGGATGGCTATTGGGAGACAAGAGCTATCCACTGACCACTTCGCTCATGATTCCGGTGCACAACCCAACCACACATGTGTGCAGCATGCATATAACGAAAGCCACGCTGCCACATGGCATTTGATCGAGCAGACCATTAGGGTGCTTGAACAATGCTTCCACTGCCTGGACCACTCTGGGGGAGCCCTGCAGTAGTCACCGGAGCACGTCTCAAGATTCATCGTAATCTGCTGCATGCTGCACAAGCTCGCCATCATGAGGGCACAGCCCTTGCCATCAGGTATACGGCAAAGAGCTGAGGAGGAGGAAGGGAGGAGGCAACCAACACAGTCCGTTTCTGTCCATGATTGACTCATCCAACAGTGGTACCAGTGAACGCAACCCCAATTCCCCATTCAACAATAGTCTCACACCTTACCTTCCCTCTGCTACTGACCATCACAGCTTCCTCTTGGCCACAGTGGTACAATAAAAGCCACCACAAAACAAACAGTCCAAACCAAATTTATAAATCAAATCATCAAATATTACATATTAAAGTCAACTAATCTCCCTTGTGCATTCCCTTAGTGCATGTTTTCCATGTAACTTTGCCTGTCCCAGTGTTCCTATGCAGTGCTAACCCAATTGCTGCAGCATGGATGGTGGAAGGCTGCTGACTTTCCGTGGGGGACACTGCAGATGGCCTTGCAGGATGACCTTAAGCAACTCTTGACCTCGAAGGCCCGGCTTTAGACTGCAGCATCTCAGCAGCAGTCCGGGCTGGCTGGCTGACAGGCAAAAGCAAGGGCACTGGTGGAGTGGCAGTGGTGGGAGGATGAATGCTGTCATCCTGAGAGAGGGCAGCAGGTTTGTGCTTTATGGAGCCACTGCCAGTCTCCCAGGGTGGCACATCAGCATTCCTACCCATCTGTTGGAGGACAGGTTCTGTATTGCTGTGATACCCTGCAAGCTCCTTTCAACACTGGTGACCGCAGCCACAATGGCTGCAGTCTGATCTTGCATGACGGAAGTCTGAGCTTCTACTGCAGCATCCAGATATTGGGGTGGCTTCTGTTTGTGCTGCAATGGAAGCTGAGACATCGGCTATCAGACACTGCATAATAGTTGGGTCCATGACCGTGCTAATGGAGTTGCCCATCACTTGCATGCTGAAAAGGATGAGCTCCAAGCTCTGTACAAAGCTCTGTGCCAAGTTAGTGCCAAACTCCTCCATGCTCCTTGACAATGCACCCTGGCTTTCTGGCAGGCCAGGCAATGCACCAAGCATTTCATTGTGCCTACCCATCAAAGCTTCTCTGAATGCCACCCTATCAAAGTCCTCACCTTTGCAGAAAAACTTGTGTACAACCTAGCGCACCAGGGAACTGGCACCTGTGCTATCCTTGCCCTCTGCCTGACTGCAGGCCACTCATGCCCGGTGTCTCAGCACGTGCAGATCCCACATCTAACCTATCATCTAAAGTACACGGAGTGTCAATATCTGAGCTGGTGGCTGTGAGTGTAAAATCGAATGACAGTTCTGTGTCTTCAGCATCACTGCTTGGTTCCTCTTCCACTTCTTGCTCCTTCACCACTGTCTGGCCAGGTTGCAGTACTTGAAAGGTGAAAGGCACAAGGGTAGGGTTGAGGAAAGGGGGTGGGAAAGCAAGAGATGCATATTTAAACCATCTGAAGCTTGTAAATCAGAAGAGATTTGGGGATGAGGGGAAGTGGGATCTGAGAAGGAGAATTAGATATGAGGATGCCATCATCTTCGACTGTTTCAGCCCAATGTTGGCCACAGGCTTAGCAATGGCCACTCCCCATAATCTCCAGCACCATCTCCTCCATCCAGGTTAGGTCTCCCTGTGAGTAGCCCCTGCTACCTCCGGTTATGAGCCACTTTGTTCTGCATGGGAGAGGGAAGTGTGTCAGTGAGTGTGGTGCAATGTGTCTGGGTGATGTGGCTGTTATGGTGGAATAGCTGGAAGTGTGTGCAAGATGTAAGATGTAGGTGTGAGGCTTGCAGCAGTGCTAAGTGTGTGAGGGTGAGGTGAAGCCATGAATGTGAGATATGAGTCATGATTGTGGGTGGGTGAGTGAAGGGTAGGATGGTGAATTGAGCAGTGACTGAGCCTAGTGCTTCAGTTGTAAGGATATGGCATTTGAAGATAAATTCACTGACCATGACCACTCGTGCAAGTCATTAAAACCACTTGCAGCACTGCATCTGGGTCATTGGGGCTACATTGCTGGCATTGACTACAATGGTGATCTGTTCCAATTGCTTTCTCACAGTTTTTCTGTGGGCCCTTCAGGCCCCATGTAGATAGAAGACATCTCCCCTCCTGTGCACCTCCCCCACCAAGGTCCCCACTGCTGTATTGGAAAATCTTGGAGCCCACTCTCTTCCCTTTTGCACCATTAGTATATCATCTCCTTGCTCACAATCTCTTCCCCAACTGTTTTTAGCACCTGCTGCTGCTGGAATGCAGCTCCATGATAGAGAATATTGATAGAGAATGCAGACAGGCTGCAGATAGGCTGCAAAGTTGAGAAAACACAGACTCCCATGTCTGTTTGCGACTGAGCACATTGCATTAAGTCATCAATCAACTTGACATTTCAGGACCTTTGGCAGCGAGCCAATTAGGGATTAAGAATATATCAATTGAGCCAATAAGGTCAAAGGAGGCGAGTTCTGTAAATTGATCCAGGATAAGAACAGCCATGTTTTGCCATGTGTTCTCAGAAGGACAAAGGAACTAGCAATCAGCCAAAAGCTTGTATGCTGCTGTTGGAATAAAATTCCGTTAAAGCTACAACCGGAGTTCGCATTTCATTGAAAATTAAGAGATCTAACAATTTTGGCGTCACGAACAGGATCGCCTGAGGGAAGAAACTGAATTTTGGACATCGGACCTACATACTGAGGTAAGGACTCCTCTTTATAAAAGTCCTTGGTCAATTGTCTAAATTTACCTCCCCTTCTACGCGATTCCGAAAGCCTCCGGTTTGGGAACCATCCAGTTGGTGATTGGCTCGAGATCCCATAGACGGCTAAACTTCGGCTGTGTGTTAATGAATTCATCAGCGACCCACTGATTCGGCTGGAAAGCCTACGACTGAAGACCCCAGTAAAGAAATCAGTATTATGGCAGCAGAAGAAAAGTGCAAAGAATTGCCTACAACTGTTAAAGGTGGACGGGCAACACCTGAGGTTTCGATAGATGAAATCCTCGAACAGTTGAAAGAATACATAGAGCAACAATTCGACTTATCTAAAACCTGTATTAAGATTGAATGAAAATACGGTACCTCCAAAGGACAATGGTCCTTGGACGAGATCTAAAGGGTCTGGGGAAAAACGACCCGTATGAAAAATAAAGAATGAACCAGATGGTCCCTAGCTGTTATGGGACAGATCCGACAGCGGAATGAAATTATAATGCGTTACCAACATGATAGGGACCTGACCAGTACAAAGGACCAATTGCAAGCGGTTTGTGAACAGCTGAGACAGAAAAAGCTTGAACTTGAAAAGTCGGAAGCGGAAGTTAAAGATCTTAAAGGTAAAATTAAAGAATAGAAAAAATCATTAGGTCAAGAGACATTAAGAGGAAAAGGAAAATGTATCGGTCAATTCCCAGGATACCCATGTTTGGATAAATTAAAAGCGCAAACCCGAAGACACGACCGAGGAATAGATACGGATTCTGAGTCCTCCGATGATACAGGGTTGGAGGATGAAGAATTAGGGGTGCGCTTTGTCCTATTTACAAAAAACGAGTTGTAGTCAAATCAGAAGAGACTGCGGATGAGGACGGAACCAAAAAAACGAAGAAAAGGGTGTATGCAGAATACTTATTTCACGATCCGGCAGACCCAGAGAAAATTGATAAATGGTCCAAGGAGCTGCCTAATCCAAAGAAAGGGGGAGTGAAAATGTGGGACCAATTGGACCGCTTAAGAAATATATATCAACTTCATCCCTGGGATGGAGTGCAAATTTTGACCATGATGGTGCCAAAACCACAAGGAAGAAAATTGCATGACAAGGTAGAAGAAGCTTTGGGGCAGGATGAGCAAGAATTAAACGCAGGATGGGAGGCGATTAAACACTGGCTGCAAGCCTTCAGTCCAGCTAAGACAGACTGGGGAAAAATTGCAGCCTGCCAACAGAAAGGAACAGAGGAGGTCCTGGAGTATGACGAGCGGTTTAGATGCACGTGACTAGAACATTCGGTTATGAATAATACGGATGAGGAAATGGATCAACAAGTGTTTGGACCCCTGAAAGCAGCTTTTGTGGCAGGTCTAAAGCCAGAACTGTCCAAAATGCTTAAGGTAGTGTTACCGGACTGGGAAGGTAGAGGAACTACCTTTGCAGCATTGGTGGATCGATATAACCAATTAGATAGGGATATGGGAGCTAAAGTCCGAGTTGTGCAGGCTATGGGATGGAAATCCCAGGATTCCGATAAACAGTCATTAGGAAAGTTAACAGGAAAATGTCATTATTATGGGAAAGAAGGTCACTGGGCCAAGACGTGCAGTGCGAACAGCAAGGTCGCGGCTGGGGAAGAGGATGCAGCCAGGGATACAATTCAGCCAACAACCAGGCTTGTCACAAGATAACGACCTCATAGAAGCATTTAAGCGACTGACAATACAACAACAGAAGGAGTTACTTGGGACAGCAAAAAACGATTAGAGCCCACCCTGGCCCCCCTCCTCACACTAATACAACAGAGGGGAGATGGGCTATATATAACTGTGAGGGTGGGCGATAAGGATGTGGACTGTCTTTTAGACACGGGCAGAATTAACATGCTTACCCCTACAATATGGAGACTTTTTGCCGTTGGATGGTAGGGCACGTACAGCCTATGGAGTTGGGGGCCATAAAATGGAAATTAAAAGGACAACACCAGTACTTATAGGGCTGGGTCCACATGAACTAACCACACTGGTCTGGATAGGCCCAGCAGATCAACCCCTTTTGGGAATGGACGTTCTAATCCAAGTAGATTCATCGTTGCATTTCGAGGATGGTCGGGTGACATGGTCAATTAGAATTTTGAAGAAAGAAGAATTGAAGGAACACCCAATATGGGCTAAAGATAAGAATGATTGTGGCCTACTCCAGATGGAGCCTGCGTCATTTACTGGGACCAAGCCTCCATGCACTAAACAGTATCCCATCAGTCCAACTGCCATCGCGGGAATCTTACCGGTTATTCAGCAATTGGAGAAACAAGAGGTGCTTATTAAAACGCATACCTCCTCCAATAGCCCCGTGTGGCCGGTACAGAAATCTAATGAGACTTGGTGTTTGACCGTCGATTATAGGAAAGCTAACCAGTGTATTGATCAAAAAGCTCCTTTGGTTGCAGATCCCTCCACCATTTTTAATGCCCTCAAATTGGAACATAAATATTTCTCGGTTATAGATATGGCCAACGGATTTTGGTTGGTGCCTCTGGCACCGGAGGTTCGACAGTGGTTTGCTTTCACGATCCAAGGACAACAGTATACTTGGACCTGGTTACCACAGGGTTTCCACAACAGACCTATGGTATTCCGCATGGCTTTACAAAGCCATTTGCGAGAATTACCTCCCCTGTCATCCACAGTCATCCAATATGTAGACAATATCCTGCTCGCTTCAAACATGGAAGAACAGCCTGAACAAGATTTATGAGCTTTGCTGGACAACCTTTGGCTGAAAGGACATAAAGCCAGCATCGACAAAGCACAAATATCCCAAGAAGAGGTTGTATACATGGGACAAAAGATTTCACAAGGAAAGAGAGAACTTACCCAGGATAGAACTGCAGCCATTTGGGCTGCTAAAAAACCCACCACTATTCAGGAACTAAGGTCTTTTTTTGGGATTGTGTAACTTTAACAGAAATTGGATTGACTCCTTCAGACAGCTTGCTCAGCCACTGAATGATATCTTAAAGGGGAAACGTGCCTCTAAAGAAGCCTTCACCCTCACTAAGGAACAGCAAGAGGCCTTCCTGAGTTTGAAAAAGGCTTTGTGTTCTGCACCGGCTCTGGGAATCCCCGACAATGGTAAGCCATTTACCCTGTTTGTTCATGAGAAAGAAGGATACATGACAGCTAAACTGACACAAGAACATGGGGATCATCAAAGACCTATTGGCTATTATTCGGCAAAACTGGATACAGTAGCCCTCGGATGGGGAAGTTGCCTAAGGGCCATGGAAGCTACATGACGAGCAGTAATGATCACTGCGGGTCTAGTCCTCGACCAAAAGCTGATTGTCAAGTGTCCCCACATCATACACACTTTGCTGTCTATGAATAGAATGTCTCAGGTTACGGCAGCTAGATGGACCCACTGGACAGCAGTTTTGGAAGCTCCAAATCTCCATATTGTCCGGGCCAGCCCAGTTAATCCCACAACTATGCTCCCGATGGCAGAATCGAGGGAGCAAGAGGGGGGAGAATGTGAAGAGCATGACTGCGTGGAGATTTTAAAAGAAACAGAAGAAGCAGTCTTAGCAGCAGAGGAGCCTCTACACAACCCAGACCTCATCCTGTTTACAGATAGTTCCTCCTTTGTTGACAATGGTACCAGAAAAAGCAGGATGGGCAGTTACAACCTTATATGAGGTAGTGGCAAAAGCATGTTTACCCTCAGGAACGTCAGCACAACTGGCCGAGTTACGGGCCCTGTCAGAAGCATGTCGAATAGCAGAAGGACAGATAGCTAATGTCTACACAGATTCGCTTTATGCTTTTGGAGTCGCTCACGACTTTGGTCTGTTATGGTGGAAAAGAGGATTCCTCACTGCTGCTGGTACACCTATCTGAAATGGAAAAGAAGTCTGAGACTTACTAGCCATACAATTACCTTAGGAAGTGTCCATCCTGAAGTGCAAGGCCCATACCAAGGAAAATACCACGGAAGCACAGGGAAATGCCCTAGCCGACCAGGCAGCTAAAGATGCCGCCTCATAGGGCGCTCCCCCAGGAGAACCAACACAGATGTGCAGATTGAAAGCACTCAGGACTCTGACACGAGACCTTCAAACAATGCAAGGTGAGTGCTCCCGAGAGGAAAAATGGACATGGATTGAGGCAGGCATTAAGCTATGTGAAGATGGTGTCTGAAGACAAAGAGTTACCGACAAGCCAGTCGCACCACAAGCGCTTATGCCTTTTTTAGCCCAACAGATCCACTCGTGGGGACACTTGGCCTCACAACAGATGATGGCACGGTTCCAGAAAAGCTGGTGGGGTCGGGGATTTAAAGAACATGCCCAGCTGGTAACAGACCGCTGTGTGGTCTGCCAGAAAAATAATTCTGGACCCATCACGGTAATGCCCCAACTGAGGCCCCCTGCCCCTGTCGGACCATTCCAGCATCTGCAGGATGATTATATATCTCTCCCTCCATGCCAAGGATACACTAACATTCTTGTCATGGTCGACAGATTCTCTAGATGGGTAGAAGCTGTCCCAACTAAAAGAGCCACAGCCAACCACACTGCAAAGGTCTTGTGTAAGGATTACATTCCCCGATGTGGAGTCCCGAGTAGCATTGACTCAGATCAGGGAACACACTTCACAGGTGCTGTCTGCCAAGAAGTCTGTACGTTACTGAACATTACGTGGGATTTACACTATCCTTATCACCCACCATCATCAGGACAAGTAGAGCGAATGAATCGAACTCTGAAACAACGGCTTGCCAAATATCAGCAAGAAGGAACACCATGGCCCCAGGCACTACCAATAGTGCTATGTAGCATTAGGGCAACCCCGAACAGAACGACAGGTCTAAGCCCATTTGAAATTATAACAGGAAGACCCATGTCGCTGCCAGGAACTATTGATTTACGGAAAGCTGATGTTCACTTAATGAGTGACACTCTCTTATCATACTGTCAGAACCTAACCAATGCTATTAGTTCTGCTTCCCGACAGGTATCGACAGCTTGGGGTAATCCACCCGAAGGAGGATGTGACATAATCCCAGGAGTCTGGGTCTATGTGAAAAAGTTGCATAAAGAATCTTTGGGTGCCAAGTGGGAGGGACCTTACCAAGTGTTATTGACCACCCAGGCAGCTGTTAAAGTCCAAGGAAAGAAAGCCTGGATCCACGCCTCACACGTTAAACGAGCACCTGTAACTGAAGCTGAAATCTGATTAGGACAATTACTTTTTGCCAAAATTATAAATTTACTGTATTACTGACTGTAGGTATTCTAAGCATTTGCCTACTTCTTACGAGCCGACCCTCTGCACCAAAGGGAAATAGTAGGGTAGCAAGGGAATTACATGTAAATATCTTTTTACATATTTCATACATTTATGGCAAACAAAATAACATTTCCAGTTGTTGGGTGTGTGCGCTAATTCCTATTCACTCAAAGGGAGGGATTCCCTTGAGGCCAGTTCCCTTGAATGTTTCAGAAATGGCTGAGTGGATAATTAATCAAAACAAAACAGGCAATGCGTTTCAGGATACGGAAAACTGGGCACGTAAATGGAAGTCAGCAGGTTATAATCTGACTACCTTTGAATGGGGGTACCAACTGTGCTACAATAATTCCAAACGACCCCCATTTTTTGTTATCACTAATACAATGGGAATAGTAAGACCAGGGGAAACAGTCTGTCTGATTAGAAACATCAAAGGAGGTGAAAATATTGGGTATAGTAACTGCTCCCGGAATTATAATGTAATCAAGCCACGGAACCGTACAAACTGGGCCGATGTGGGAATTCTTAACATTATGGATTCTGAATGAAACAGATGGAAAAGCCTGGACAGGCCCCGGAGTGTGGCTGACAAAGAAACAGCTAACATTCATTGCCTATAATGGCACCTATTGCGTGTGTGGCCACAAGGCCTACCCTTGGCTGCCCCAGAATTGGACGGGATCCTGTTATTTAGCCTACATTGTGCCATATATGTATCATATAAAGTCACTATCGGAACATTTACACAGTCCTAAGAGAGCTATCACAGAAACAGAGAGTGTCTTTGCCATTCTGATCCCCAGGTATGGGACCGCCAGACTGGCAAGGGAATCCATTAACATGGCATCCGTTGTGGAACGGGTTGCCAATGATACTTCAGAGGCCCTAGTTAACATCAATGCAGAAATGGTAGCAATCTGCACAGTAGCCCTACAGAATAGACTGGCCCTTGACTACATCCTGGCTGAAAAGGGAGATACTTGCGCCCTACTCGGAACTGAGTGTTGCACATATATCCCAGATAGCTCCAAAGAAATTACCCACTTAGCGGAGCATATCCAAAAGGAGGTAGAAAAACTTCAGCAACCCCCATCATTCACTTTGTGGAGCGGAGCCACTGAATGGCTAGGTTCAATAGGAACTTCATTGGTGGAAGGTTTAATTCTATTCGTTGTAATTATTTTACTTTTATATTGTTTCTTTATGTTGATTAAATGTTGTTGCAACCAGGCGGCTGTAGCTGCTGTCCCGCAGGTGAGACACCTTGCAGGTCCCAGCAGACCATCTGTACGTGGCACAGGGGTATGTTATGCTTAAGGGAAGGTTGTTTACTGGTTGAATTAAGATATTGATTTGGATTAAATTGGAATGAGGTTAATTAACCTACCAAAACCAGACTTCCATTGTGGCCATGATGGAATTCGGGTTGATGTAAATTTGTGTGGAAGCTACTAGTCCGCCCATGTGGCGAAATACATCAACAAATTTTAGAAGGAAACTCTATTAACATGTATGAAATTATTTTGTAAAATGTTTAACCAGTGATGCCTGATGTTTTATGATTCAGTTTGTGAAAGAATCAAAGGGGGGATTGATAGAGAATATTGATAGAGAATGCAGACAGGCTGTAGCCAGGCTGCAGCCAGGCTGCAAAGTTGAGAAAACACAGAACCCATGTCTATGTGCGACTGAGCACATTGCATTAAGTCATCAATCAACTTGACATTTCAGGACCTTTGGCAGCGAGCCAATTAGGGATTAAGAATATATCAATTGAGCCAATAAGGTCAAAGGAGGCGAGGTCTGTAAATTGATCTAGGATAAGAACAGCCATGTTTTTCCATGTGTTCTCAGAAGGACAAAGGAACTGGCAATCAGCCAAAAGCTTGTATGCTGCTGTTGGAATAAAATTACGTTAAACCTACGACCGGAGTTCGCATTTCATTGAAAATTAAGAGATCTAACACTCCACATTAAGAGGGGCTGTCTGGCTTTAAGTATTGCAGCCTAGCTTTAAGCTTGTCTCGCATGAACTTGGTTGGGCGTCCTGCTGAGGTGAGCAGCCACTCAACAGCCCATTCACCACTGGGCTGCATGCTTTTTTCATTTAGATTAGCAGGTAGCACAAAGTTTATCTGCTGCCTGCATCTTTGTCAACGGGTGCAGAATTATCAAGCTTTGGGATACCCGCGCTCATTTTCGGGGGCTATCAAACTTAGCGCACATTTTATTCTTTTTGCCCTCATTTTAGTTTTTTTCCCACAATTTGATTCTCTTCCTAGACCTTGGTCCATACTCAGAAAGGTTAGTCAACTTCCCCAGTGTCTCTCACAATGTTACTCTTGAGCCAGACACCATGAGATGGACAACAATGAGTCATTTAAATTTTCCCTTCCTACACTGTCCTCTAACAGTCTCATTTACTTTCAGGAAACATGATATCAGGAACTAGTCATGCAGGTAATCATGAATGTGACTTTGTAACTTACCACTTTTTAGCACAGAACAGTGGTAGAACAGTCTGGAAACTAATACCTGTGCAACCAATACATATGCAAAGGAGTACAAGGACATTTCTTGTTGCAGGATCGTAATATGTATGATATGACAAATGATAACTGGCATGCAAAAGTAAGCAACCTGGATGAGAGTACAAATGGTAATTATGAAATCTCACTCCCAGTACGGAGCCTCATGCACCAGGTGTGCATATCAGCAATTCAGGCACATGTCCCCCATGATTTATAGTTCATTTGTTTTGGAAAATTAGCCCATGATGAAAATAAATCTTTTAATCAAATTATATATTTTTAAATTATAAAATTTAACAGGTAATTAATTTGTGGTATTTAATTTTCATATTCACCGCTTGGCTGGTGAATTGTCAGCGTGGATCACTTGTCTGTCACAGAACCCGTCGGGATTTCATTCCCATTGAATGGAAATTAGCCCCAAGTATTTCATATTGTTAAAAAGTTTTAAAATAGGCAACTTTATTAACATTTAACTTTAAACAAATATATCATCAATAAATAATGCATATTTAAATAATATGGAATTAGGCAACAATTATGCTCTTTCCTAGTAGTCTCCTATTGTGTTCCTAACACAGATGAGGCTGCACGCAGGGAGGTTAAAGTAACAGTGACCTCAGTCTTTATGAAGACATTCCAGAGTGAGGAACAGGCCTTAGGGGCCGGCTTATATACAGTGCTCCCAAAGGATGTTGGGACCCTTGGGACTTGAGGGGATGCACTCCCTGGTGGCGGAACATGGGAGTGCAAGCTTTACAGATACACAACATCACTCCCCCGCAAATTCAAAGTGAAAACTATTTACAAGGTGAGGCGGTCGGGAGCCTTTCTTTCCCTGGTGAACCACCTCAGTACAAATGTTTATTCTGGTGTGTTGGCTGTGCCCTTGCTGGGCTGGCATGTTGTTGGCCCTGCAGGGCTGCGGGGTGAGCCTGGCCTTGCTGGGCTGTTCGGCGTGATGGGTTTGATTTTCTGGTCCGGGGTGGTGTCGTTTGGGTGTATGTTGTGGGCTCGAAAAAGGTGATGTCTGCTGTGGGTTGTTCAGGGTAGTCTGTGAACTGCTGCCTCGTTTGGTCCAGGTGATTTCTGCAAATTTGTCCATTGACTACAAACTCCTTCTTTAGTTATCACCGTGCCCACGATTCACTTGGGACTATGTCCATAGTTTAGCACATACCGTAGGTGAAGGGTCCACAGCCAGCTAGGGAATGGAAGACCAGCAGGAAGAGCAGTGCAAGGAAGGTAGTGCAGCGGTCCCCTGCGGTCATCCCCCCTGCAAAACAGATGGACTGCTTTGAGTACTTTTGAGGGGGATGACTCATCAGGGGAGGGCAGCAGCAGCCAAGTTCATGGCACCGTGGCTGGCTCTGTTGCACAAGAGGGCAGGAAAAAGAGTGGGAGAGCGATAGTGATAGGGGATTCAATTGTAAGGGGAATAGATAGGCGTTTCTGCGGCCGCAACCGAGACTCCAGGATGGTATGTTGCCTCCCTGGTGTAAGGGTCAAGGATGTCTCGGAATGGGTGCAGGACATTCTGAAAAGGGAGGGAGAACAGCCAGTTGTCGTGGTGCACATTGGTACCAACGACATAGGTTAAAAAAAGGGATGAGGTCCAACGAGACGAATTTAAGGAGCTAGGAGCTAAATTAAAAAGTAGGACCACAAAAGTAGTAATCTCGGGATTGCTACCAGTGCCATGTGCTAGTCAGAGTAGGAATCGCAGGATAGCTCAGATGAATACGTGGCTTGAGCAGTGGTGCAGCAGGGAGGGATTCAAATTCCTGGGGCATTGGAACCGGTTCTGGGGGAGGTGGGACCAGTACAAACCGGACGGTCTGCACCTGGGCAGGACCGGAACCAATGTCCTCGGGGAGTGTTTGCTAGTGCTGTTGTGGACGAGTTAAACTAATATGGCATGGGGCTGGGAACCAATGCAGGGGGACAGAGGGAAACAAAATGTAGACAGAAGCAAAAGACAGAAAAGGGATGAGTAAAAGTGGAGGGCAGAGAAACCCAAGACAAAAAAAAAGAGCCAATGTACAGCAAAATTATAAAGGGTCAAAGTGTAATAAAAAAACAAGTCTGAAAGCTCTGTGCCTCAATGTGAGGAGTATTCGGAACCCAGGAGAGGGCTCTGAGCTAGTTAGAGTAGGTGAGAGCGCAGATGAACAGGACCCCAAGAAAGAATGCAAAAGGCAGGATGCAACAGAGCAGAGTAGCACTAGGGTAAGTGTAAACCACAAGGTGATAGGAAGTGACATTATGTATGAATATAAAAGGGCTGCAGGAGGGGTCAAAACTAAAATTCATGGTTTAAAAACTAGTATTAAAACACTTTACCTAAACGCACGCAGCATTCAAAATAAAGTAAATGAGTTGACGGCACAAATCATTACAAATGGGTATGATTTGGTGGCCATTACAGAAACGTGGTTCCAGGGTGGCCAAAACTGGGAATTAAACATACAGGGGTATCTGAAAATTTGGAAGGATAGACAAGAAGGGAAAGGAGGTGGGGTAGCTCTGTTAATAAAGGATGATATCAGGGCAGTTGTGAGAGACGATATTGGTTCTAATGAACAAAATGTTGAATCATTGTGGGTGGAGATTCGACATAGTAAAGGGAAAAAGTCACTGGTGGGCATAGCTTATACGGTGGGGCGGACTATAATCAAGGGAATAATGGAGGCATGTAAAAAAGGAATGGCAGTAATCATGGGGGATTTTAACCTACATATCGATTGGTCAAATCAAATCGCACGGGGTAGCCTGGAGGAGGAATTCATAGAATGCATACGGGATTGTTTCTTAGAACAGTATGTTACAGAACCTACAAGGGAGCAAGCTATCTTAGATCTGGTCCTGTGTAATGAGACAGGAATAATAAATGATCTCCTAGTAAAAGATCCTCTCGGAATGAGTGATCACAGTATGGTTGAATTTGTAATACAGATTGAGGGTGAGGAAGTAGTGTCTCAAACGAGCGTACTATGCTTAAAGAAAGGGGACTACAGTGGGATGAGGGCAGAGTTGGCTAAAGTAGACTGGGAACACAGACTAAACGGTGGCACAATTGAGGAACAGTGGAGGACTTTTAAGGAGTTCTTTCATAGTGCTCAACAAAAATATATTCCACTGAAAAAGAAGGGCGGTAAGAGAAGGGATAACCAGCCGTGGATAACCAAGGAAATAAAGGAGAGTATCAAATTAAAAACCAATGCGTATAAGGTGGCCAAGGCTGGTGGGAAACTAGAAGATTGGGAAAATTTTAAACGACAGCAAAGAATGACTAAGAAAGCAATAAAGAAAGGAAAGATAGATTACGAAAGTAAACTTGCGCAAAACATAAAAACAGATAGTAAAAGCTTTTACCGATATATAAAATGGAAAAGAGTGACTAAAGTAAATGTTGGTCCCTTAGAAGATGAGAAGGGGGATTTAATAATGGGAAATGTGGAAATGGCTGAGACCTTAAACAATTATTTTGCTTCGGTCTTCACAGTGGAAGACGCAAAAACCATGCCAAATTGCTGGTCACAGGAATGTGGGAAGGGAGGATCTTGAGACAATCACTATCACTAGGGAGGTAGTGCTGGACAGGCTAATGGGACTCAAGGTAGACAAGTCCCCTGGTCCTGATGAAATGCATCCCAGGGTATTAAAAGAGATGGCGGAAGTTATAGCAGATGCATTCGTTATAATCTACCAAAATTCTCTGTACTCTGGGGAGGTACCAGCGGATTGGAAAGCAACTAATGTAACGCCTCTGTTTAAAAAAGGGGGCAGACAAAAGGCAGGTAACTATAGGCTGGTTAGTTTAACATCTGTAGTGGGAAAAATGCTTGAAGCTATCATTAAGGAAGAAATAGCGGGACATCTAGATAGGAATAGTGCAATCAAGCAGACGCAACATGGAATCATGAAGGGGAAATCATGTTTAACTAATTTCCTGTAATTCTTTGAGGATATAACGAGCATGGTGGATAGAGGTGTACCGATGGATGTGGTGTATTTAGATTTCCAAAAGGCATTCGATAAGGTACCACACAAAAAAAAGGTTACTGCAGAAGATAAAGGTACGCGGAGTCAGTTGAAATGTATTAGCATGGATCGAGAATTGGCTGGCTAACAGAAAGCAGAGAGTCGGGATAAATGGGTCCTTTTCGGGTTGGAAATCGCTGCTTAGTGGTGTGCCACAGGGATCGGTGCTGGGACCACAACTGTTTACAATATACATAGATGACCTGGAAGAGGGGACAGAGTGTAGTGTAACAAACTTTGCAGATGACACAAAGATTAGTGGGAAAGCGGGTTGTGTAGAGGACACAGAGAGGCTGCAAAGAGATTTAGATAGGTTAAGCGAATGGGCTAAGGTTTGGCAGATGGAATACAATGTCGGAAAATGTGAGGTCATCCATCTTGGGAAAAAAAACAGTAAAAGGGAATATTATTTGAATGGGGAGAAATTACAACATGCTGCAGTGCAGAGGGACCTGGGGGTCCTTGTACATGAAACTCTTTATGTTAGTTTGCAGGTGCAGCAGGTAATCAAGAAGGCGAATGGAATGTTGGCCTTCATTGCGAGAGGGATGGAGTACAAAAGCAGGGAGGTCCTGCTGCAACTGTACAGGGTATTGGTGAGGCCGCACCTGGAGTACTGCGTGCAGTTTTGGTCACCTTACTTAAAGAAGGATATACTAGCCTTGGAGGGGTACAGAGACGATTCACTAGGCTGATTCTGGAGATGAGAGGATTACCTTATGATGATAGATTGAGTAGACTGGGTCTTTACTCGTTGGAGTTCAGAAGGATGAGGGGTGATCTTATAGAAACATTTAAAATAATGAAAGGGATCGACAAGATAGAGGCAGAGAGGTTGTTTCCACTGGTCGGGGAGACTAGAACTAGGGGGCACAGCCTCAAAATATGGGGGAGACAATTTAAAACCGAGTTGAGAAGGAATTTCTTCTCCCAGAGGGTTGTGAATCTGTGGAATTCTCTGCCCAAGGACGCAGTTGAGGCTAGCTCATTGAATGTATTCAAATCACAGATAGATAGATTTTTAACCAATAAGGGAATTAATGGTTATGGGGAGCGGGCGGGTAAGTGGAGCTGAGTCCACGGCCAGATCAGCCATGATCTTTTTGAATGGCGGAGCAGGCTCGAGGAGCTAGATGGCCTACTCCTGTCCCTAATTCTTATGTTCTTATGTTCTTATTCAGATCAATTTCCCGTGACACAGTGGCGCGACCATCGATTACATTTTGTTGCTGCCGCCTGCTCTCTACCTGATCATGCAGGTTGTGGTGAACCAGCGAGAGTCTGGGTTTAAGTGTCCTTTTCATGAGTAGCTCAGCTGGGGGCACCCGTGGGGTCTCGTGCGGTAGCTGAGCAGTATTCGGGACAGGCGAGTTTGGAGTGAGCCTTCTGTGACTCGTTTAGGGCGCTGTTTGATTGTTTGTACTGCCCACTCTGCCTGCCCATTGGAGGCTGTTTAAACGGGGCCGAGGTGACATGTTTGATCCCATTGCCGGTCATGAATTCTTTAAATTTGGCACTGGTGAAACATGGCCCGTTGCCACTGACCAGTATGTCAGGCAGGCCGTGGGTGGCAAACATGGCCCTCAGGCTTTCAATGATGGCGGTGGTGGTGCTTCCTGACATTATTTCACATTCAATCCATTTTGAAAAAGCATCCACCACCACCAGGAACATTTTACCGTGAAACAGGCCCGCATAGTCGACATGGATCCTCGACCATGGTCTGGAGGGCCAGGACCACAAACTTAGTGGTGCCTCTCTGGGTGTGTTGCTCAACTGAGCACACATGCTGCATTGCTGTACACAGGACTCTAAGTCAGAGTCAATACCGGGCCACCACACGTGGGATTTGGCTATCGCTTTCATCATTACTATACCCGGGTGTGTGCTGTGGAGATCCGAGATGAACTTTTTTGGGTAGCACTACGCGGTTACCCCGCAACAGACAGTCTGCCTGAATGGACAGCTCGTCCTTTTGCCGCTGGAACGGCTTGATTAGCTCTTGCATTACACAATTTTTTACTCGGGACAGCAGAGGATCTTGGCTAGTTCAAGTCCTAATCTGGTGGGCCGTGACAGGTGATTTATCATTTTCAAACGCTTACACGACCAGCAACAAGTCTGCGGGCTGTGCCACAATCAACAAGTTTGCAGGGTGCCCCATTTTCACCCCCGTGGTGGGCAATGGTAGCCGACTGAGAGCATCCGCACAGTTCTCGGTGCCTGGCCTGTGGCGGATGGTATCGTTATATGCTGATAGCGCGAGTGCCCTCCTTTGTATGCGGGCTGAGGCATTAGTATTTATCCCCTTGTTTTCAGCAAACAGGGATATGAGGGGCTTGTGATTGGTTTCCAGGTCAAATTTGAGGCCAAACAGGTACTGATGCATTTTCTTTACCCCGAACACACACGCTAATGCCTCTTTCTCAATCATGCTGTCGGCCCTCTCGGCCTTAGACAAGCTCCTGGAGGCATTGGCGACAGGTTGCAACTTCCCCGCAACGTTAGCTTGTTGCAATACACAACCGACTCCATAAGACGACGTATCACATGCTAGCACAAGTCTTTTACACGGGTTATACAATACAAGCAGCTTGTTGGAGCATAAAATGTTTCTTGCTTTCTCAAAAGCAATTACTTGTTTTTTTCCCCATACCCAGTTCTCACCTTTACGCAATAACACATGTGGGGGCTCTAAGAGGGTGCTTAACCCCGGTAGGAAGTTACCAAAATAGTTCAGGAGTCCCAGGAACGACCGCAGCTCCGTGACGTTCTGTGGCTGGGCGCATTCCTGATAGCCTCTGTCTTGGTGTCTGTGGGCCGAATGCCATCTGCCGCGATCTTTCTCCCCAAAAACTCCACTTCTGTTGCCATGAAGACTCATTTCGACCTCTTCAGCCGCAGCCCTACGCGATCCACTCGCTGGAGGACCTCCTCCAGGTTTTGTAGTTGTTCGACAGTGTCCCGACCCATGACCAATATGTCGCCCTGAAAAGCCAACGTGCATGGTACCGACTTGAGTAGACTCTCCATGTTTCACTGGAAGATTGCTGCAGCCGACCGAATTCCAAACTGGCATCTATTGTAGATGAACAGTCCCTTGTGCATGTTGATGCAAGTGAGGCCCTTCGAAGACTCCTCCAGCTCCTGCATCATATAGGCCGAAGTCAGGTTGGTGCTTGGTGAACGTCTTGCCTCCTGCCAGCATCGCAAATAGGTAGTCTGCCTTAGGTAGTGGGTATTGGTCCTGTAGCGAGAAATTATTAATAGTTACTTTATAATCGCCGCAAACCCTGACCGTGCCATCACTTTTGAGTACTGGAACAATTGGGCTGGCCCACTTGTTGAATTCCACTGCGGAGATGATGCCTCCGCGTTGCAGCCTGTTCAGCTCGATTTCCACTCTCTCCCTCATCATGTGAGGTACCGCTCGCGCCTTGTGGTGAATGGGTCGTGCCTCTGGGACCAAGTGGATCTGCACCTTCGCCCCGGAAAAGTTTCCAATGCCTGGCTCAAAAAGGGAAGGAAATTTGCTAACAACCTGGGTACATGAGGCCTCATCGACATGTGATAGCACTCGGATGTCATCCCAGTTCCAGCTGATTTTGCCCAGCCAGCTCCTTCCAAGCAGTGTGGGGTCATCGCCTAGGACAATCCAGAGTGGCAGTTCATGCACCGTGCCCTCGTAGGTGACCTTGACCATGGTGCTGCCCAGGACAGTGATAAGCTCTTTGGTGTACGTTCTCAGTTTTTTATGGATGGGGCTCAGGGCTGGTCTGAGTGCTTTGTTGCACCACAGTCTCTCAAACATCTTTACTCATGATGGATTGGCTAGCGCCAGTGTCCAGTTCCATGGCTACGGGTAAGCCATTCAATTTAACATTTTGCATTATAGGTGGACATTTCGTCGAAAATGTGTGCGCCTCGTGTACTTCAGCATCTGCCTCCTCTCTCTGAGACTCGAAATTGCTTTGATCCACCATGGACCGATCTTCCTCTGCCACGTGATGGTTAGCAGGTTTTGCAGAGCTTGCAGCTCCTTTGCAAGTTCGTTGGAGGTGCCCCATTGTTCCACAGCTCTTGCAAACATACCCTTTGCAGCAACATGAATAGGCTGAATGGAAGCCTCCACAACGTCAACAAGGTGTGAATTGCCTTGCATTCATCCTTTGTTGCGGACTCTGAATCATCTGGGTCACCTGAGGCCTGCTGGCAGTTGCAGACTCGTGGTTTTTGCCCTGTACATTTCTGCTCGCAAACACAGTTCCAGTTAATTTATGAACATTGCTAGCACTTGTGTGCTGAGAGATTTGTTTGGTGTTATCACTGGTGGATATAAACGCCTGTGCTATCACAATGGCCTTACTGAGGATCGGTGTCTCTACAGTGAAACGTTTTTGTAGGATGGTCTCGTGGCCAATGCCCAGTACAGAAAAGTCTCTGAGCATTTGCTCCATGTAGCCATCAAACTCACATTGTCCTGCAAGTTGCCTTAGCTCGGCGACATAGCTCGCCACTTCCTGACCTGATACCTCGCCATCAGCATGCTCTCCCTCGGGTTAAGATGCTCCCGAACCAGTGTACGCAGCTCCTCATATGACTTATCTGTGGATTTCACCGGAGCCGGAAGATTCTTCATGAGGCTGTCGGTCGCAGACCGTGAGGAGGACCACTCTCCTTTTTGCAGCGCTTCCTTCTCCGTCCAGCTCGTTGGCTACAAAGTACTGGTCTAGCCGTTCGACATAGGCTTCCCAGTCCTCACCCTCCGAGAACTTCTCCAGGATGCCCACAGTTTGCTGCATCTTTGCGTTGGATTCGTATACTCGTCGCCAGTTGTTGCGTTCCTAACACAGATGAGACTGCACACAGGGAGGATAAAGTAACAGTGACCTCAGTCTTTATGAGGACACTCCAGAGTGAAGAACAGGCCTTAGGGGCCGGCTTATATACAGTGCTCCCAAGGGATGCTGGGATCCCTTGGGACTTCAGGGGATGCACTCCCTGGTGGCGGAACATAGGAGTGCAAGCTTTACAGATACGCAACATCTCCAATCCAATACTGTGATACATTCTTGTTTCCCATTTCTTGAACATCATTTAAGGTTATATTTTCTTCTGGTGATTAATATTAGCAAAAATGTGATTGTGTGTACAAGTGATGTTCTCTGTTTCATACTTTTTTAACTAAAATTTGTGAACAAGAACATGTAGCATTTCAAACATGTCATATTATTTTTACCTGACGCAATAATCAGATGTTGATGCTAACCACCTGAGTGTGGAACTCTGGGCAATAAATAAACATGTTGGCTCCCTACCTGAAACCTGTACAATTACAAAAGTAACTTCCCTGGCTTGATTCAACTCTTATCTATCTGATCGCAGCCAGAGCATCTCTAGCAACAGCTTCTCTTCCCCCCCATCCCCACAATGTCAATTCTGGAATCTCCCAAAGATCCATTCTTGGCCCCTCCTCTTCCTCAACTACTTGCTTCCCTTTGAGGACACCATCCAAAGTCATCTTTTCCATGTATGCTGATAACACCCAACTCCACCTCTCAACCACCTCTCTCAATATTTTTAGTCCCTCTGTACTGCCAACCTGCTTGTCCAATGTTGGATGAACTGTAACTTCCTCCAGTTAAACACTGGGAAGGCCAAAGCATCATGTTCTGATCCTGCTTAAAATGTTGCAATCTCAACACTGAATCCATCCCTCTCCTTGACCACTTTCTCAGGCTTTAAACAGACTGACTTCAAGCTTGGCGACCTTTCTGACCCCGAGCTGACCTTCCATCCTCATATCCTCTCTACCATAAAGACCACTTACTTCCACTTCCACAGCAACTTTCACCTCCATCACTATCACCGCGCAACTGCCACTGAAACCTTCTTTCCTGCCTTTGTTCTCTCCAGACTTGACTATTCCAATGCTCTCCTGCCTCCCATCTTCCACCCTTCATTAGCTGCAGCTTATTCAAAACTTTGTTACCCTATCCCACACAAGTTCTGCTTGCCCATCATATCTGTCCTTGCTGACCGATATTGGCTCCTGCTTCCTCAATGCCTCAAACTTTAAATTTTCAATCTCATGTTTAAACCCCTCCATGGTTGCTCCCACTCTATCTTTGTAATTCTCTCTGTACTCTCTGTTCATCTGACTCTTGTTTCTTATGTGCACAGCCCTCTGTCTACCATTGGTGGCCGTGCCTTCAGTCACCTAAGTCCCACTTTCTGGAATCCCCTCCCTAAACTCCTTTACCTCCCCAGCTCTCCCTCCTCCTTGTATACTCTCCTTAAAACCTACTTCTTTGAACAAGCTTTGGGACACTCCTAATTTCTCCTTTTTTGACTCAGCATCCATTTTTTCCTGCAACGCATGAAGCACCTTGGGATGTTATTCTATATTAAAGTTGTGATATAAGTGCAAATTTGTGTTGTTAGTTTAAAATGATCTTACTGGCCATTCATATGAATAGCTAGGAATGATGTTGTACTTATATATATCAGGTACAGTGGCAAAGTCACAAAAAATAGCCAGCATCACAGTTCTAGGGATATGCAAAGCTATTTTCTCCTTTATTTCCCCCTCTCTCCATCCCTATCATACTTATGTCTACAATATAAAATCATAGAAGTTTACGGCTCAGAAGGAGGCCATTTGTCCCATCATGTATGACCCGGCTCTTTGCTAGAGCAATTCAAAATGAACCCTGCTGCTCTCGCCCCTCGTAGCCCTGGGTCTTCTTCTGCCCCGCATGTTTATTCACTTTTCTCTTAAGAGATACAATGTTGTCTGTCTTAATTGATCCTTTGACAAATCATTTTATCCTTTAATAATCCTCTGCAAAAAATATTGATCTCGGTTAAAATCATTAACAATATTCTGGCAAAGTCTCACGTAATCATTTTAAGGGAGAGTAAGTTGAAGATTCATATTGGTCAGATTACTTTCTACTTATCTGTATCTGTTTTTGTTTTAAATCAAGCAGATGCTTTTGATTTTAGAAAAAAAATGTGTGATTGAATAAAAAAAATTATATCTGGTAAACATTACAAATTAATCATTAAACTATAACAATGCTGCAACTTTAAGATAAATAGTTTGAATATTTGGTTGTAATTTGCAGCTCTGAAATAGCAAATAAAACTGATTTTTTTAAATGATGGGAACATAAATGTAATTTTTTTCTCATAACATTTTTGATTATAAGTTTTATGTATTTTTTTTCCAATATTGATAATTTTCCTCTAAAGCAAGCAACCAAAATCCCCAGTGACTAAATTTAAAGTTGTCTTTAGCTTTTAATCTTTAGTCTTTTATCACTTCTGTTACAGTTGTAAAGCTTATCAGATTCAACTCTCTAGAGGCTGTAGACCATTCTACTACTGCTAATAATTCAGAGAAACTGATCAGTCTTTCAGAACCCATCTGTTACATTGTTCTCATGATGATCTACAGATCATATTTCAATTGCTCAAATTAAGTGTACCACCCCCAATTATATTGCTATACTGGGAGGATGCAACATGCATTACTTTATATTGCAGTATAGTACTTGCCTAATTTCTTATTCATTTCTTAAACATAAATTTGCATCCAATTTATGAAAGTTATCTCCAACAAAATATATGCAAATGTTTTGCCAGGACGCCATGTAATATGATGTCTAAATCGTTAACACTTAATGCACACATCAATAGCATTGTCGCGATGTCCAAATATTTGCCTGAAATAGATAACCTATTATGGAGAATTGCTATTATGAATATGAAAATGATTGACTTTGTCATGCAAATTTCATTTTCAAAATGATGCACATTAGCCTAGAAGTTGTTGCTGTAAAACATTGACCATAAACTGCTGTCAAAATAATGTTGAGGCTAATAGTTCTCGTGGTTATTTATGTGTAAATGCCACAGCAACTTCAGGCAAGGGCAGAATCGTGATTAAATGCAAAAATCCAAAAGTTGCAGTCTGAGGTGTGGTGCTCCGCCATTAGCTTTGCGAAAATGGCATCTCGCTCTCTGGCTCCCTATTCAAATGCATTAAGAGGTGTGAACTTGCAGTATTTGCACAGCAGATATGAACTAAACTCGCCACAGAAAGTTAGGGTTGTCCATTTCAGTCTAAGTACCCTTTTAAAAATGGTGTGATAAGTGTTAATTACTGCTTGTCAACCTCTCTGGAGTTAAAAATGAACTACTGTCTGACAACTGTGGAGTTTCATTCCTTCAGGTTTTAACTGTTGTTGGAGATTCAAAAATAAAATTATTTTAAATTAAAAACAACTTTTTTCTTTCTGTCTTTTTTTTCACTCTCTCTCTTAATGCAATCTTTCTTTACCCCTCTTTATTTGTCTTTTTGAACCTGATGTGAAATTGAATTCACCATTCTAACTCACACTTTCTTGTTCACACCTTGAGCTATTAATTTCAGAACCTTCAATCTGATTGGTTAAGGAGATACAGTTGCTTGCCCTGTTCACTCAGATCCCAGATGTCCTGTAGAGGGTGCTGCACCTTTCCATCTTGCATTTCCAGCAACTTGCAGGGTAAAATATCATCGACATTAAACGGGCAAGTCTAACCATCAGTGACCGCTGTTCGTTGGCCTGACACAACAATAAAAGACGGTATCCAATTAAAAACAAGGGCATACAAAGTGGCCAAAACTAGTGGGAGGACGGAAGACTGGGAAACTTTTAAAAGCCAGCAAACAACGACTAAAAAATGATTAAGAAAGGGAAGATTGACTTTGAAAGTAAACTAGCGCAAAATATAAAAACAGATAGCAAGAGTTTATATAGGTATATAAAAAGGAAAAGGGTGGCTAAAGGAAATGTTGGTCCATTAGAGGATGAGACTGGGGAATTAGTAATGTGGAACATGGAGATGGCAGAAACCCTGAACAAATATTTTGTATCAGTCTTTACAGTAGAGGACAGTAACAATATTCTGACAGTGGATAGTCTAGGGGCTATAGGGGGGAGGAACTTAACACAATCACAATCACTAAGGAGGTAGTACTCAGTAAGATAATAGGACTAAAGGCAGATAAATCCCCTGGACCTAATGGCTTGCATCCTAGGATCTTAAGAGAAGTAGCGGCAGGCATTGTAGATGCATTGGTTGTAATTTACCAAAATTCCCTGGATTCTGGGGCGGTCCAAGCAGACTGGAAAACTGCAAATGTAATGCCCCTATTTAAAAAAGGAGGCAGACAAAAAGCAGGAAACTATAGACCAATTAGCCTAACATCTATGGTTGGGAAAATGTTGGAGTCCATTATTAAAGAAACAGTACCAGGACATTTGGAAAAGCAAAATTCGATCAGGCAGAGTCAGCATGGATTTATGAAGGGATTGGACAGGTTAGATGCAGGAAGAATGTTCCCGATGTTGGGGAAGTTCAGAACCAGGGGTCACAGTCTAAGGATAAGGGGTAGGCCATTTAGGACCGAGATGAGGAGAAACTTCTTCACTCAGAGAATTGTGAACCTGTGGAAGTCTATACCACAGAAAGTTGTTGAGGCCATTACGTTAGATATATTCAAAAGGGAGTTAGATATGGCCCTAAGGGCTAAAGGGATCAAGGGGTATGGAGAGAAAGCAGGAATGGGGTACTGAAGTTGCATGATCAGCCATGATCATATTGAATGGTGGTGCAGGCTTGAAGGGCTGAATGGCCTACTCCTGCACCTATTTTCTATGTTTCTGTGTTTCTATGAAGGGGAAGTCATGTTTGACAAATTTGCTGACATTCTTTGAGGATGTAATGAAGAGGGTGGATAAAGGGGAACCAGTGGATGTGGTGTATTTGGACTTCCAGAAGACATTTGACAAGGTGCCACATAAAAGGTTACTGCACAAGATAAAAGTTCATGGGGTTGGGTGTAATATATTAGCATGGATAGAGAATTGGTTAACTAACAGAGAACAGAGAGTCGGGATAAATGGTTCATTCTCTGGTTGGCAACCAGTAACTAGTGTGGTGCCGCAGGGATCAGTGCTGGGCCCCCAACTATTTACAATCTTTATTAACAACTTGGAAGAAGGGACTGAGTATAACGTAGCCAAGTTTGCTGACGATACAAAGATGGGAGGAAAAGCAATGTGTGAGGAGGACACAAAAAATCTGCAAAGGGATATAGACAGGCTAAGTGAGCGGGTAAAAATTTGGCAGATGGAGAATAATGTTGGAGAGTGTGAGGTCATGCACTTTGGCAGAAAAAAATCAAAGAGAAAGTTATTATTTAAATGGAGCAAGATTGCAAAGTGCCGCAGTACAGCGAGATCTGGGGGTACTTGTGCATGAAACACAAAAGTCTAGTATGCAGGTATAGCAAGTGATCAGGAAGGCCAATGGTATCTTGGCCTTTATTGCAAAGGGGATGGAGTATAAAATCAGGGAAGTCTTACTACAGGTATATAAGGTATAGGTGATGCCACACCTGGAATACTGCATACAGTTTTGGTTTCCATATTTACGAAAGGATATACTTGCTTTGGAGACAGTTCAGAGAAGGTTCACTAGGTTGATTCCGGGGATGAGGGGGTTGACTTATGAGGAAAGGTTAAGTAGGTTGGGCCGCTACTCATTGAAATTCAGAAGAATGAGAGGTGATTTTATTGAAACGTATAAGATTATGAGGGGGCTTGACAGGGTGGATGCAGAGAGGATGTTTCCACTGATGGGGGAGACTAGAACTAGAGGGCATGATCTTAGAACAAGGACCGCCCATTTAAAACAGAGATGAGGAGAAATTTCTTCTCTCAGAGGGTTGTAAATCTGTGGAATTCGCTGCCTCAGGGAACTGTGGAAGCTGGGACATTGAATAAATTTAAGACAGAAATAGACAGTTTCTTAAACGATAAGGGGATAAAGGATTTAGGGGGAGCGGGCGGGGAAGTGGAGCTGAGTCCATGATCAGATCAGCCATGATCTTATTGAATGGCGGAGCAGGCTCGAGGGGCCGTATGGCCTACTCCTGTTCCTATTTCATATGTTCTTATGTTCTTATGTAACAATTATTAGGCCACTTTGTCAGCAGAAACTGATATTGACCATGCAATTTTGGGGATTCTGAAGTTCATCCCTCTCCTTAACATCTGTCTGAAGCTGAACCACACTGTTCGCAACCTTGATGTCATATTTGAGTCTGAAATGAGCTTCCGACCACATATCCACAGTATAACTTACACCGCCTATTTCCACCTCCGTAATATCACCTGTCTCCACCCTTGCCGTAACTCATCCATGCACTTGTTAACTCTAGCCTTGACTATTCCAAAGCACTCCTGGCTGGCTTCCCATGTTCTACCCTACGTAAACTTGAGGTGATCCAAAACATGGCTACCCATGTCCTAAGTTGCACCAAGTCCAGTTCACCAATCACCCCTGTAATGGCTGACCTACATTGGCTCCCGGTTAAGCAACATCTCCACTTCAAAATTCTCATCCTTGTTTTCAAATCGCTCCATGGCCTCGCTCTTCCCTATCTCTGTAATCTCCTCCAGCTCCACAATCCCCCCCAAGATGTGCGCTCCTCTAATTCTGCCCTCTTGAACATCCCTGATTATAATCGCTCAACCATTGGTGGTTGTGCCTTCTGTTGCCTAGGCTCTAAGCTCTGGAATTCCCTGCCTAAACCTCTCTGCCTCTCTACCAATCTTTCCTCCTTTAAGATTCTTCTTAAATACTATCTCTTTGACCAAGCTTTTGGTCACCTGCCCTAATTTCTCCTCACGTGGCTCAGTGCTAATTTTTTTGTCTTATAATACTCCTGTGAAGCGCCTTGGGACCTTATACTACAATGCCCCAATCCTCTTCTCAATCTTCCTCGCTGCCATGCTCCACCTCACAGTTGACAAGCTCCCCGCTGGAGTGGAAGTAAACTACAGAACCAGGGGAACCTGTTCAATCTTCGCCATCTCCAGGCCAGATCCAAGACCACCCCAACCTCTGTCATCGAGCTACAGTACGCGGACGACGCCTGTGTGTATGCACACACAGAGGCTGAACTCCAGAACATAGTTAACGTATTTACTGAGGCGTACGAAAGCATGGGCCTTACGCTAAATATCAGTAAGACAAAGGTCCTCCACCAGCCTGTCCTCGCCGCACAGCACTGCCCTCCAGACATCAAGATCCACGGTGCGGCCCTGGACAACATGGACCACTTCCCTTATCTCGGGAACCTCCTATCAACAAGAGCAGGCATTGACGACGAGATCCAACACCGCCTCCAGTGCGCCAGTGCAGCCTTCAGCTACCTAATGAAAAGAGTGTTTGAAGAGCAGGCCCTCAAAACTGTCACCAAGCTCATGGTCTATAGGGCCATAGTAATACCCGCCCTCCTGTATGGCTCAGAGACGTGGACCATGTACAATAGACACCTCAAGTCGCTGGAGAAATACCACCAATGATGTCTCTGCAAGATCCTACAAATCCCCTGGGGGGACGATGCTCCAACGTTAGCGTCCTCATCCAGGCCAATATCTCCAGCATTGAAGCACTGACCACACTTGATCAACTCCGCTGGGCAGGCCACATAGTTCGCATGCCAGACACGAGACTCCCAAAGCAAGCACTCTACTTGGAACTCGTCCACGACAAATGAGCCAAAGATGTGCAGCGGAATCGTTACAAGGACACCCTCAAAGCCTCCCTGATAAAGTGCGACATCCCCACTGACACCTGAGAGTCCCTGGCCAAAGACCGTCCTAAGTGGAGGAAGTGCATCCGGGAGGGTGCTGAGCTCTTCGAGTCTCGTAACCGAGAAATGCAGAAATCAAGTGCAGGCAGTGGAAGGAGTATGCGGCAAACCAGACTCCCCGCCCACCCATTCCTTCAACCACTGTCTGTTCCATCAGTGACAGAGACTTGTAATGGATTGTATCTTGCATTGGACTGTTCAGCCATCTAAGAATTCATGCTAAGAGTGGAAACAAATCTTTCTCTATTCCGAGGGACTGCCTATGATGATGATATACTACATTAAAGGTGCTATATAAATACAAGTTGTTGTTGTTCATGTACTTCCCACCTGCTTGGCAGCTGTCATAAAACTGCTGCAGTGTTTCTCAAATGTGTGAGGCAGTAATCTCAGCCAAAAATGAAATGAGTGTTAGAGCTCAGCCAGGTAATGTAGAGGCTAATTACCAATGCCGAATGGTTGGGCCAAATGGCCTGGTTCCATATTGTAATTTCTATTTAATAAGTTCTCTCATGTTCAGCATCAGAATATAAGTGCTGTTGTGTTAATGGTCTGACATTTTACTGGGGTTGTTCCATTTTCTTGCCGTTTACAATTTCTTCAGAGGTTCGGTCAAACTCAGGGCCAATAAGTTTTAAGGCAGGCAGTTTACAACAAAGGGATTTTTTTATTTTGGTGTTCCTATATCACTTGACTTAGTGGTGGAGGGGGCTAGAAGGGCTGCCAGTCGTGTCAGGTTTCACCAGAGGCATAACTACCGTCACCCACCAATATGCCATATTGAAATATCTAGGCACAACCACCCAAAACATGACCACTGATGGCCCAGATTCAACAGGGGGATAGTTACAAAGCTGTGTCATTGGCATGAAGGAGATCTGCTGTCCACCTGTCAGCCCAACCTCAGTGGTGGGAAAATTATTGGAAAAAATCCTGAAGGACAGGATGAATCTATATTTAAAAAGGCAAGGATTAATTAGGGACAGTCAGCATGGATTTGTTAATGGAAGATTGTGTTTGGCTAACCTGATTGAATTTTTCGAGGAGGTAACCAGGAGGGTCGATGAGGGTGGTGCGTATGATGTAGTGTATCATCATCATAGGCAGTCTCTCGAAATCGAGGAAGACTTGCTTCCACTCTAAAAATGAGTTCTCAAGTGACTGTACAGTCCAATACGGGAATTACAGTCTCTGTCACAGGTGGGACAGATATTCGTTGAAGGAAAGGGTGGATGGGGAGTCTCCTTCCGCTGCCTGCGCTTGTTTTCTGCATGCTCTTGGCAACGAGACTTGAGGTGCTCAGTGATCTCCCGGATGCTCTTAATCCATTTAGGGCGATTTTTGGCCAGGGAATGCCAGGTGTCCATGGGGATGTCGCACTTTATCAAGGAGGCTTTGAGGGTGTCCTTGAAACATTTCCTCTGCCCACCTGGGGATCGCTTGACGTGTAGGAGTTCCGAGAGAGCACCTGCTTTGCGAGTCTTGTGTCGGACATGCAGACAATGTGGCCCACCCAATGGAACTGGTCGAGTGTGGTCAGTGCTTCGATGCTGGGGATGTTGGCCTGATTGAGAACACTGAAATTGGTGCGTCTGTCCTCCCAAGGGATCTGCAGGATCTTGCGGAGATATCGTTGGTGGTATTTCTCCAGCGATTTGAGGCGACTACTGCATATGGTCCACGTCTCTGAGCAATACAGAAGGGTGGGTATCACTACAGCCCTGAAGACCATAAGCTTGGTGCCAGATTTGAGGGCCTGGTCTTCAAACACTCTCTTCCTCAGGCAACCTAAGGCTGGCGTCATTGCGCCAACCCTCTTCTCGATCTTCCTCACTGCAATGCTCCATCTCACACTCAACAAACTACGCGCTGGAGTGGAACTAAACTATAGAACCAGTGCGAACCTGTTCAACCTTCGTCGCCTGCAGGCTTGATCCAAGACCGTCCCATCCTCTGTCATTGAACTACAGTATGCGGACGACACTTGCATCTGCGCACATTCAGAGGCTGAACTCCAAGCCATCATCAACATCTTCACCGAGGCATATGAAAGCATGGGCCTTACACTAAACATCCATAAGACAAAGGTCCTCCACCAAACTGACCCCGCCACACGACACTGCCCCCCGATCATCAAAATCCACTGCGCAGCCTTGGACAATGTGGACCACTTTCCATACCTACTATCAGCAAGGGCAGACATTGACGGCGAGGTCCAACACCACCTCCTGTGCACCAGCGCAGCCTTCGGTCATCTGAGGAAGAGAGTGTTTGTAGTGTATATGGATTTTAGCAAAGCTTTTGATAAGGTCCCACATAGCAGACTGGTCACAAAGGTAAAAGACCATGGGATCCAGGGCAAAGTGTCAAGTTGGACCCAAAATTGGCTTAGAGGTAGGAAGCAAAGGGTAATGGTTGCTAGGTATTTTTGTGACTGGAAGGTTGTTTCCAGTGGGGTTCCGCAGGGTTCAGTACGGGGTCCCTTGCTTTTTGTGGTATACATCAATGATCTAGATTTGAATATAGGGGGTATGATTAAAAAATTTGCAGATTATACTAAAATTGGCTGTGTGGTTGATGGACTGCAGGAGATTATCAATCTACTGGTCAGGTGGGCAGAACAGTAGCAAATGGAATTTAATTTGGAGAAGTGTAAGGTAATGCACTTGGGAGGCTGATAAGGAAAGGTTATATACATGAGTGTAGATGAATAAAGGGACCTTGGAATGCTTGTCCACAGATCCCTGAAAGTAGCAGGCCAGCTGGGTAAAGTGGTTAAGAAGGCATACGGAATGCTTTCCTTTATTGGCTGAGGCTTAGAATATAAGAGCAGGGAGGTTATGCTTAAATTGTATAATACACTGTTTAGGCCACAGCTGGAATATTGTGTGCAGTTCTGGTCGCTGTATTATAGGAAGGACGTGATTGCACTGGAGAGGATGCAGAGAAGATTTATGAGGATGCTGCCTGGAATGGAGAATCTTAGCTATGAGGATAGATTGGATAGGCTGGGTTTGTTCTCCTTGGAACAGAGGAGGCTGAGGGGAGACCTCATTGAGGTGTATAAAATTTTGAGGTGCCTGGATATAGTGGATAGCAAGGGCCTTTATCCCTCGGTGGAGGGGTCAATTATGAAGAGGCACAGGTTTAAGGTGGTTGGTGGAACGTTTAGAGGGGATTCGAGGGGAAGCTTCTTCATGCAGAGGGTTGTGGGGGTCTCGAATTCACTGCCTGGAAAGGTGGTAGAGGCAGACACTCTCACCACAGTTAAAAGGTGCTTGGATGGGCACTTGAGGTGCTGTAACTTGCAGGATTACGGACCTAGAGCTGGTAAGTGGGATTAGATCTCTTGTTGGCTGGCGCAGATACGATGGTAAGTACTTCAGGGAATCTAATACGGTGGTCTCCTGGACTAGTTTTGAGCGCCTGGATGGATCGGAGAGGGATTTTCCCAGATTTTTTTCCACAATTGGCCCGGGTTTTTATCTGTTTTTTTGCCTCTCCCAGGAGATTGCATGACTACCGGTGGGCTGGAGTGTAAAATATTGCGATACATGGAGTATTGCAGTTGTGTGGGCTGGATGCTCTTTACTTGCCCGCCATTGTTCATTGTTCAAAGGTTTATATGTAACCTTCAGGGCTGCTGACCGAGGGCTGTGAGGCTCTTTGTCAGCCGGTGCAGATGTGCTGGGCTGAAATGGCCTCCTTCTGCGCTGTAAATTTCTATGTTTCTATGAGGACAGCACAGGCAGTGACTACCAAGGTGACCATGCTTTCTATTTTTATATCTTCAGCTTCACTCTGGCTAGTGCAGGCCACATTGGAGTATCAGCCAATTTGTTGTGCACAGATGTATCAAATAAATGTCAGTGGGAACAGCAATGCAGCAAGACAGGGCTATCCTATTTCACCAGACTGCTGATTTTCCAAAAGCACAAGGGGTGATTGATGGCAGCTATGATGTTGTCTGAGCATTCGTCACAATGCAATGGCCAATTTGAACAGAAAGGGATCCTATTGCATTAGTGGGCAGCTGGTGAATGACCAACAATACCATACAATGCTAATCAGTGCCTGCTTCCCAGGGAGAAACCACAATGCTTTCATTTTGTCACAATGGTCTGTGCCAAGCTTAAATGAAGGTGAAGAAAGACAGAAATGATGGCAGCTCATGTAGACCAATGCACACTCTTTAACCCTGGCTAATAACATTCTTGTGGTTGCCACAGGCAAAGTTAAGACACAACCAGCTGCAATCATCAGGATCATTTTTGAGCATACAAAAATGACATTTTGAGGCAACATATAAGCCAGTACTCCAGTTCCGGTACACAGAGTGTAGAAATGGAATGCTACGAGTGCATCACTTGCTGAAATGTTCTACGTTTAATTTTTTGCCACCTTCTGAGGTTAAGCAATTTAAATAATTTAGGTGAGCTTGAAATTTAGGTTGCACCTCTGAATGAGAGTTCACCAAACTAGGATAGCAATTTACACATGATTGAAAAATAGAAATACTGGGGTTACAGGAAGGCAATTATTCTCCTGAAAACCTGAAGGAATGCACTGTTAACCCCAATTAACACACTTGCAGCAATTTCCAGGCTATAGAAAGGAAGTTTGAGAGGAAGACATTATTCAGATATACGATAAGCAATGCTCAAATGTTAGTGTAGGAGCTATTAATCTGTTCTTGGAATGTGGCTGATACATTATTGCCTATTTCTAGTTGTCCTGAGTAGGTGCGCCTTCTCTGCTACAATCATTATGGTAAGGATGCTCCAACATTGCTGTTAGGTGGGCAATTCTAGGACATTGACTGAGCAACTTAGCAGCAATGATATATGTCCAAGTCAGGATGTGTGTGACTTGAAGGTGATGATATTCCCACGATAGTGCAGTCTTTGTTGTTCTGGGTGATAGAGGTCCAAGAGATGACATTTCTTTTGAAGTGAATAGATGAATAGATGCAATGCTGCTGATGGAAGGGATGGATATTGACTCTACTGTGGCAGGAACATCATTCAAGCATACTGTTTTGTCCTGGATGGCAGCAAACTTCTTGAGTGTTGTTGTGATTGCACCAATCTAGGTGAATAATGAGTAATCCATCACACTCTTGAATTGAGCCTTATAGTTGGTAGAAATATTTTGACAGGTCATAAGGTGAACCATTCATTGTAGAATACTTAGCTTCGGCCCTGCTCTTCCAGTGACGATGTTGATATGGTTCATCTAAATAAACATTTGGTCACTGATGACCAGATGTATGTTGGTGGAAGAGGACATTGAAGATCAAGGGCTGGACTTTCATTAGTTGGCATGTATGTCATCTGAATGTCACTTGCCACATGTCAGCCCAGGGCTGGATGTTATCCAGGTTCTGCTACAGGCTGGCATGGGATGCTTCATTATTAAATGGGTTGTGAATGAAGCTGAACGTTGGAATGGTTGGCAAATAGCTCACTCCTGACCTTATAATAGAGGGCAGGTCATTAATTAAATAGCTGAGAATGGTTGTGCTAAGGGTTTTGCTCTGAGAAACCCCAGCAGTGATGTCCTCAGGCCTGTAATAATTAACTTCTAACAACCACAGCCATCATCCTTTGTGTCAAATATCACTCCAACTTCTGGGGCAGGTTTCCCTTTGTTGTTTTGCTAGGGCTCCTTGGAGCCATTCTTGGTCAAATGCTGTCTTGATGTTGAGGGCAGCTACACTTGCCTCTTTTCTGGAATTCAGCTCTTGCGTACAAGTCTGGATTAATGCTGTGATGAGCCGAGTGATTCTGGTGGAACCCGAATTGAGCATCAAGTAGCAGGTAGTTTATGAGTAAGTGTTGCTTGATGACACTATTGATGACTCTATTGATTACATCATTTTACTGAAGATTGGTCAGAGGTTATTAAGCAGCAATTGGCTGGGTTACATTTATACTGTTTTTGTGGATAAACCATACCTGGGAAATCTCCCACATTTTGGGTAGATGCAATACAATAGCTGTACAGGAACAGCTTGGTTAGGAGAGAGACTAGCTTTGGTACGCAGGTCTTCAGCACTACAGCTGGGATGCTGTTAGGACCTATCACCTTGACTGCATCCAGTGTACTCAGTTGCTTCTTAATGTCACTTGGAGTGAACCAAATTGATTGGACACTGCCACTTTTAATGGTGGGAACCTTGGGAGGAATCTGAATAGGAGTGTTCTGTTGCATTTTTGGCTAAAGATGCTTGCACACATTTCAGTCTTGTCTCTTGCATTCACCTACTGGTTGAAGATGGGGATGTTCTTATTAGCTGCTTGGTTTTCCACCACCACTCTTGACTGGATGTGGTAACTTCGTGATTGGCTACCTCTAACAGCATCTACAGAATTACACACAAATGCCAAAGTTTAAAGACTGAAAGTAAGGCTTATTAACCACAACTAGTATTAAGCAATAATATTTAATTCGGCATATGAAGCTCTTTGCGATGTTTCTGAGAAATGTGATGAGGCACCACACATGTGTTTATTACGTGTTTTACCCTTGAGCAGTGGCCTTCATTGGCAAGATATTTCCAAGATTGTAGCAGTTCACAAACTATTGTGTTTCAAACTGCATTCGCAATTTCTGTACTTACTTTTTTGCATATCAACCTCATTTCAAATGAAATAGTCACCGATTTCTTTTAAATAGAGGTGAATTAATTGTGTGACTATCTTTCAGGGAAAGGACAAGGACGGATAATCAATACACTGTCCGGTTATGTTCCAGAACCTGGAACATGTGCGCTTAGTGGCCTTTTATACTGACATAGGTGTGTTGTTCCGTAAGGTAAATCCCCACAATGGCTGGGAATTTCCTTAGAGCTGCTTCCGCTCTGTCGCCGTAACTGTGCAGAAATTCCAGTGAAAAACCTTGTTTATACCATGAACGGGTTTTCGAGGAAGTTACGATGGTGGAGCAGGAGCAGCTCCAAGGAAATTCCCGGCCAATGAATTTTATATCATAATGGAATCGATTCTGGGGAGAGAAGACAAGTTTCTGGGATGTGTTGTGTAACTAGCTCAGAAATTAAAATGGGAAGGTTTTGATACTGGGGAGACTAGAAGGATTCCCGTAACGATCGGGGCAGCCGAGTAATTTTGCTGTGTTTGAAGAAGCGTGCTTTTAATGTCTTGAAAAGAGACTGGGGAAGGGGTGAAGGGGCAATTAAAACCCTTTAGGCTTGTAAAGGTTTGGAATATTATTGTTCTGATTTTGTTGGGTGCTTGTGTTCTGTTCAGAAGGCGGGGACATCTCGCAGGATTGATTGTACCCAGAGGAGGGTCAAGGAGGTGAATTTCGAAGACTTCAAATTTAAATTATTGAGCTATGATGTTCAGCAATTCCTTTAAGTTTCTTTCCTACAATGTGAAGACATCCATATTCTTGTCAAATGCTTTAGAATTTTGAAGCACTTAAGCTAATGAAAGCCTGTGGTAAGCTTTTATAGGAGATCCATTGGGTGAGAAGGAGTCTTTAAAGCTTGAGGGCGAATGTAAATGTCATGTACTGATCTGAGACCTGTACATATTTGAGTGCACAACGATCAGATAGACCGAAGTTATATTGACACTCAGCTCTTTTTTTTAGCGATAGCAAGGCTGTTTTTTTGGGCCACAGGACATATGCATACCATCGATGTTGGTATAATGATGCATGCATTCATGATTGTTCACACGACAGGTTGGAGATGTGTTTGAATCTGCAGAGAAAGCAGTCAATTTAGTTTTTCAACTGAACGGCAAAATTCTGTGAGGGGAAGCAAAATCTGATAAGCCCAACATTACCCAACATGGTGCTTTATACTGTCACTCGTGCACTCAAAAACAATTGCGCAACTCCTGACTGCAGGGCTTTTCAATGCAAAAGTGACAGTATAATTTGACCCTAAGAAATGATGGGTGCAGCAAATATATAATTGCTTCCTTTAATGAGATAAAATTGACCTAGCAATATTAATATATATATATAAGCCTAGTCTATTCACTGTGGAATACCATGGGACAGACGCAGAGAATAAATATAAGCTTAGGTTTACCAGTCAGCATTATTGTAACGCTGGTGGTTGCTACCAGCATTAAAATAATGCCAATCAGAAAATCTAGGCCATGTTATAGGGGAGAATTCCGTTTGTATAGGCAGGGTTATACCCGTTGCACTGGCTAAGCACAGTTCCCAGGAAGTGCTCTCCTTGAGAGCTAGATACCAAAATGTCATTGATTATAGGTAGAGATCTGTACCAGATCAGCTTCAGCACCATTCTTAACCGGGATACAGGGGTCTTGTAGATGAATATTACATGTTAAGGTCTAAGGGCTAGAAATTCACCACCGTAACGATCGCTTTAGCACCATTGTTTGGCGTTAAAAAATGTTCTGATGCTAAATAAATTTAAGGATTTTGCTAGTTTTGCCAGTGGTATGACGACGTCGTTAAAAAATAAGGGCCGTTTTTTTTAGAACCGTCTTTGTGGCGTCACTTGGCGTCAAAACTAAAGATAATGCCGTTTTTGTGAGTTTCATAAGAACATAAGAAATAAGAGCAGGAATAGGTCATACGGCCCCTCGAGCCTGCTCCGCCATTTAATACGATCATGGCTGATCCGGTCATGGACTCAGGTCCACTTCCCTGCCTACTCCCCATAACCCTTAATCCCTTATCAGTTAAGAAACTGTCTATCTGTGTCTTAAATTTATTCAATGTCCCGGCTTCCACAGCTCTCTGAGGCAGCGAATTCCACAGATTTACAACCCTCTGAGAGAAGAAATTCCTCCTCATCTCAGTTTTAAATGGGCGGCCCCTTATTCGAAGATCATGCCCCCTAGTTCTAATCTCCCCTATCAGTGGAAACATCCTTTCTGCATCCATTTTGTCAAGCCTGGTCATAATCTTATACTTTTCGATAAGATAACCTCGCATTCTTCTGAATTCCAATGAGTAGAGGCCCAACCTACTGAACCTTTCCTCATAAGTCAACCCCCTCATCTCTGGAATCAACCTATCAACCTAGTGAGCCTTCTCTGAACTGCCACCAAAGCAAGTACATCCTTTCATAAATATGAAAACCAAAACTGTATGCAGTATTCCAGGTGTGGCCTCACCAATACCCTGTATAACTGTAGCAAGATTTCCCTGCTTTTATACTCCATCCCCTTTGCAATAAAGGCCAAGATTCCATTGGCTTTCCTGATCACTTGCTGTACCTGCATAATAACCTTTTGTGTTTCATGCACAAGTAACCCCCAGGTCCCGCTGTACTGCAGCACTTTGCAATTTTTCTCTATTATTATTTAAATAATAACTTGCTCTTTGATTTTTTTCTGCCAAAGTGCATGACCTCACATTTGCCAACATTATACTCCATCTGCCAATTTTTGGCCCGCTCACTTAGCCTGTCTATGTCCTTTTGCAGATTCTTTGTGCCCTCCTCACACATTGCTTTTCCTCCCATCTTTGTATCATCAGCAAACTTGGCTACGTTACACTCGGTCCTTTCTTCCAAGTCATTAATATAGATTGTAAATAGTTGGGGTCCCAGTACTGATCCCTGCGGCACCCCACTAGTTACTGATTGCCAATTCAAGAATGAACCATTGTCCTGACTCTCTGTTTTCTGTTAGTTAGCCAATCCTCTATCCATGCAAATATATTACCCCCAACCCCGTGAACTTTTATCTTGTGCAGTAACCTTTTATGTGGCACCTTGTCAAATGCCTCTTGGAAGTCTAAATACATCACATCCACCCATTTATCCACCCTTTTCGTTACATCCTCAAAGAATTCCAGCAAATTTGTCAAAGGACATTTTTAAGGACAGTGATAAATACCGATTTGAAAAAGCTTATCTTACCTGGTTGAGTTCCATCGAAATCGACATTAACGGCGCCATCTTGGGAAACTGAGCTTTTTTGGAGGGAGTTTACCACGCATTTTTAGGGACATTTAAGAACATTTAAGGAGATTTAAGGACATTTAAAGAATGAGGGCTACTCTATCTTTGCCATATGCAGTGAGTGCTTATGTTATCCTGGATTATCACAGAAGAAGGCTTATTCGAAAGCATTATCAGCGTAATCAAAGAGGCCGCAGACTTATGGGAGGAGGCCTTACCCCCAACGAGTATACAGGGAGAGGCGATCATACCTGTATCTGACTGAGGGACCGAGCGTTAGAAGACTGTGCTTTCAAAAAGAGTTGGTCACAGAGATATGCCAACTCCTAAAGGCAGACATACAGCCTACAAGCGTGAGGAGGATCGCACTGCCCGTTGAGGTGAAGGTGACTGCGGCACTTGCCTTCTATGCCTCTGGCTCCTTTCAGGTATCAGCTGGGGGCATGTGCTGCATCTCGCAGCATGCTACACATAGCTGCATTTTCCAGGTGACTGCTGCACTGTTTGCACGCAGGGACAACTTCATCAACTTCCCAATGACCAGGGAGGCACAGAATGTGAGGGCTGTAGGTTTTGCTTGAATTGCTGGCTTCCCAAAGGTACAGGCTGCAATTGACTGTACGCACATCGCCCTGTGAGCACCTTTTGAGGATTCGGAGGTAAACCGAAAAGGATTCCATCGCTGAACGTACAGATCGTCTGCAACCATACGCAGCGTATCATGGCAGTTGATGCAAAATATCCAGAGAGCATCCGTGATGCTTTCATCTTGCGTGAGAGCAGCATGTTACAGAAGTTTGAGCAGCAGCCAGAAGGGCAGACCTAGATGCTGGGGGAGAAAGGTTATGGGCTCGCCGCCTGGCTCATGACCCTCCTCTGCAAAACGCAGACAGAAGCCGAGCATCACTACAATAAGAGCCAGAAAGCCACACACAACATCATCGAGAAGACAATTGGAGTGCTAAAGCAACGATTCTGATGCCTGGACCACTCTGGCAGCTCACTGCAATATTCCTCTCAGCATGTCGCTGAGTTTATTGTGGTGTGCTGCACGCTACACAACTTAGCCATCATGAGGGAACAGGATTTGCCATTGGGGATTACAGAACCACATCAGGAAAGAGGGGAGGAGGAGGAGGAGGAAGACGAAGAACTCCCGGCACCACTGCAACCCGCAGGATGACGGGGAGGAGGCCTCGTGGACGTTACGCCATTGCAAGAGCCTTGCATCAGCAGCTGATACTTCACCGCTTTGCATGAAGACTGAACAATACGTTTGATCATTGTATCCCACCATGATGACTGTTTTACCTGTTATTCTGCGAATGAGACACTACATAAATTTGGTTTAGTTGAAAAAATAATTTGCAGTTTATTAAACATTTGTACACTAGTGCTTAAGTTTAATAACATTTTTTTCATCTTAAACTTTAAACTTTTAAATTAACATCACTTAAATAACAATAAACGAAGAACAAAAGAACAGCAAAATAACAACAACAACAGCAGCGAACAAACTTCAGCGGCAGCCATCTCTTCCCCCCACCCCCTCCCCCCCCGCAACTTATTTAAAAATTGCGGCATCACGTGCCCTTCTTGCCCTCGCCTTTCTTGGACTTGCCACTAGCCTTGTCTGTTTCCTTAACCTTAGGCCATTTCCTGGTAAGCTCAAGGTTTTTGTTAGTGTCTTAGGTATGACGCTCCGCTTGTTGGGGGACAGACCAGGAGACGGCGATCCAGAAGGCCTGGCTTCGGCCTCTTCGGCCTGTGGATCAACCTGCACACTGACTGTTGAGGTTGGTCTGGAGTGGGAGCGGCATCACTTGACTCCGTCAATTGCCACTGGGCAATGACAGTCTGGGTGTGTTCCTGAGTTGCAGTGACTATCTCCAACATGCCTACAGATATTACTGATTGTCCTCCCGACATTCCCTCCCTAATGTCAGCAGATAGCACTGCTATTCCTCCCGACATTCCCTCCCTAATGTCAGCAGATAGCGCTGCTATTCCTCCCGACATTCCCTCCCTAATGTCAGCAGATAGCGCTGCTATTCCTCCCGACATGCCCTCCCTAATGTCAGCAGATAGCACTGCTATTCCTCCCGACATGCCCTCCCTAATGTCAGCAGATAGCGCTGCTATTCCTCCCGACATGCCCTCCCTAATGTCAGCAGATAGCACTGCTATTCCTCCCGACATGCCCTCCCTAATGTCAGCAGATAGCACTGCTATTCCTCCCGACATGCCCTCCCTAATGTCAGCAGATAGCACTGCTATTCCTCCCGACATGCCCTCCCTAATGTCAGCAGATTGCACTGCTATTCCTCCCGACATGCCCTCCCCAATGTCAGCAGATAGCGCTGCTATTTCTCCCTTGATCCCGCCCAAGGCCTCAAGGAGCGATTCTATAAGCTGAACGCTCTCCCCACTCATTCCCATGAGTCTACCACCTCTGTGGAGCCTGCATTTCAAGAGAGCACTGTTCAGGTCTCCTCCTCCTCCATACAGACGGGCCTGCTGCTGCCCTGGGTGTGCTTTCCTGCAACCCACTGTGACCCGCGACCTCGTAGGGTGGACAACCCAGAAATGTCCCCTTGCGCATAGAACTGTTGAAAACGCTTGGTACATCCACGGCCTGCACCTCCTCCAATTGTAATAGCACCGTCTGATCATCCTCCTCCTCCACCCCCCACCCCCTCATAAAAGATATTGTCGGCCTCCTGCTCCTCCTCAATCTCCTCCTTGTCCTCCTCGTGATCACCCTGTGGAACTTGTTCAGTATGGCTGAGGTCGTCGGGGTCATCCACTTCTGCTTGTGGCAAGGTGGCGGGGTCTTCTGCTTCATTATTGGATGTCGGTGAAACATCTGCAAAATATAATAGAACGGATGAATGGTTAGCAGTAGGGGAGGGGGCAGGGTGACATGAGTCGGCTCAAATAGTGCAGGCTCATTTGAAGGACCACGGCAAATCATACGTTGGATAAATCAAAGCGTAGCCGATGGAGTGTACATCACATAAACCGTAGCGTGGCCGACGGAGAGTACATCACATAAACCGAAGCATAGCCCACTTATGCCAACCCGGACTGGATTTTTCAGGACTTACCCTCTCTCTGCAATCTGAGCCCAGCATCTGCACTGGTGGTCGATCTTTGGGACTCACCAATAATACCTGCCATTCTACTTTCCAATGCTATTAGTGGGAGCAGTCTTGGCGGACCTCCACCAGTTTCCATCCGCTCTCGGTGGTTGTCGGACACCTTCTGCAAAGATGGCAATAGAAATTTTTAACAGAGGGGCCTTCTGCTGTTGTGGCACACACAGATAGTTACATTTACAATTCAAGTAATTGTAATGCATAAATAAAAATATTACTTACTCTAACTGCTTGGCAAAGCTCCTGCCACTTCTTTCGGCACTGATGTAGCCCACTGAGGAAACCTACTCTGCAACATGTTCCCAAGCTTGAGCTATTGCTGCTGGTTTAAGTTTACCAGGACCCTTCATACCAATCTGCCACCATCTCCTCTCTACAGCCCCTACCAGGGCCTCATTGGCATCTTGGTTAAACTTCCTGGCCCTTTTCCTTTCCAAATCACGCTCCATTTTTCGTTTTGCAGCTCCTGTGTGGAAGAACTCAGAAATCTCCAGAAACTTTCAATGTTCTTTAACAATGGTTGATCCAGACCAGGAAGTATATTGCGATTGAGTGGGCACACCTATCACGTGAAAAACGGGCAATTTCTTTTTTTTCTTTTTCTTTTTCTTGCGTATGTGCCGAACGGGCATTATTTTTAACGTGAAAAAATTTATCTCCGTCCTTAAAAACAGTGGTATTTTAACGCTACACCAAAATTTAAAAAACTTTGGGAGAAATTTAAGCCTTATTTTTTTGGCGTGATTTGAGCATAAAAGAAATGTCCGTTAATCACAAATAATGCCAAAAAACGGTGCTGTTTTTAAATGTGAAGATTCTAGCCCTATTCCTCTTAACCCAGCTTGTTTTGGCTCTGGTATCGTAGATCAATCTCATGGATGTCCCAACTCTCCAAACTATCATGTGTGGAGGTAATATATTAACATGGATAGCAGATTGGCTAACTAACAGAGAACAGGGAGTCGGGATAAATGGGGCATTTTCTGGTTGGCAAACAGACACACGGATCGATCCTGGGGCCTCAATTATTTACAATCTACATTATTGAATTCGATAAAGGGATCGAGTGTAATGTAGCCAAATTTGCTGATGATACAAAGATAGGTGGGAAAGCAAATTGCAAGGAGGACACAAAAAATCTGCAAAAGGATATAGGCTAAGAGAGTGGGCAAATATTTGGCAGATAGAGTATAATATGGGAAAGTGTGAGGTTATCCATTTAGGCAGGAAAAATAAAAAAGCAAATTATTATTTAAATGGAGAGAAATTACAGAATGCTGTAGTACAGAGGGACCTGGAGGTCATTGTGCATGAAACACAAAAAGTTAGCATGCAGATACAACAAGTAATCAGGAAGGCAAATGGAATGTTGGGCTTTGTTGGAAAGGGGATGGAGTATAAAAGCAGAGAAGTCCTGCTACAACTGTACAGGTTATTGGTGAGGACACAACTAGAGTATTGTGTACAGTTTTGATCACCTTATTTAAGGAGGAATCATCATCATCATCATCATAGGCAGTCCCTTGGAATCGAGGAAGACTTGCTTCCAATTTTAGCATGAGTTCTTAGGTGACTGTACAGTCGAATACGAGAACCACAGTCTCTGTCACCGGTGGGACAAACAGTCATCGAGGGAAGGGGTGAGTGGGACTGGATTGCTGCATGCTCTTTCCGCTGCTTGCATTTGATTTCTGCATGCTCTCGACGACGAGACTCGAGGTGCTCAGCGCCCTCCCGGATGCACTTCCTCCACTTAGGGCGGTCTTTGGCCAGGGACTCCCAGATGTCAGTGGGGATGTTGCACTTTATCAGGGAGACTTTGAGGGTGCTCTTGTAACGTTTCCGCTGCCCTCCTTTGGCTCGTTTGCCATGAAGGAGTTCCGAGTAGAGCACTTGCTTTGGGAATCTCGTGTCTGACATGCGAACTATGTGGCCTGCCCAGTGGAGCTGGTCAAGTGTGGTCAGTGCTTCAATGCTGGGGGTGTTGGCCTGGACGAGGACATTAACGTTGGTGTGTCTGTCCTCCAAGGGGATTTGTAGGATCTTGCAGAGACATCGTTGGTGGTATTTCTCCAGTGACTTGAGATGTCTACTGTACATGATCCATGTCTCTGAGCCATACAGGAGAGCGGGTATTACTACAGCCCTGTCGACCATGAGCTTGGTGGCAGTTTGGAGGGCCTGGTCTTCAATCACTCTTTTCCTCAGGCAACCGAAGGTTGCACTGGTGCACTGGAGGCGGTGTTGGATCTCGTCGTCAATGCCTGCTGTTGTTGATAAGAGGCTCCCGAGATAAAGGAAGTGGTCCACGTTGTCGAGGGCCGCGCCGTGGATCTTGATGACTGGGGGCAGTGCTGTGTGGCAAGGACAGGCTGGTGGAAGACCTTTGTCTCACTGATGTTTTTCGTGCATTGCAGGCTGTTCAGAGAAGGTTCACTAGGTAGATTCCTGAGATGAAGGGGTTGACTTATGAAGAAAGGTTGAGCAGGTTGGGCCTGTACTCATTGGAGTTTAGAAGAATGAGAGGTGATCTTATTGAAATAAGTAAGATACTGAGGGGCTCGATAAGGTAGATGCAGAGAGGATGTTTCCCCTCGTGGGGGAATCTAGAACTAGTGGGCATAGTTTCAGAATAAGAGGTCGCCTATTTAGAACTGAGATGAGGAAGAATTTGTTCTCTCAGAAGGTCGTAATTCTGTGGAATTCTCTGCCCAGCGAGCTGTGGAGGTTGGGGCATTGAATATATTTAAGGCAGAGATAAACTGATTTTTGAGCAATACGGGAGTAAAGGGTTATGGGGAGCGGGCAGCGAAGTGGAGCTGAGCCCAGGATCAGCCATGATCTTGTTAAATGGCGAGGCAGGCTCGAGGGGCCAGATGGCCTACTCCTGCTCCTATTTCTTATGTTCTTATGTGTGCCTATTCTTAGCTTGAGATCCAGGTAAGCTTTCAATAACATGCTGCAAAAAGAGATTGAAAATCTTTCTCAGTGCAAAATGTAAAGTCCTGTCCCCTCAGTACAGATTCACATGAGGCATGTAGTGAAGTCAAAGTCACTCTGGACCTGCACCTTTTATTTCACAGCTCTGGAATGCTGCACTTGCCTGAGACCTCTCCTTATATACCTGTCTCTTGCAAGTGCACCCCCGGTGGTAAGGTATGCTGGTGGTTACAGGTCATATCTTATTACAGTCATGTATAGCATGTTGGTATACAGTTATATATAATAATGTAAGATACATGACATCACCCTCCCCCAAGGTCTTAGTGTCTTTATAAGTTCAGTCTCTCAGATGGTCTACGCTCTCGTGTGGTGCACCTGAGTTGTGGTTCAGTTGTTTGCCTTGGTGTCTGTTTTTCTTTGGGTGTGGTTGCTGGTATCTCGCCTGGGCTGCCTGTTTCGATTGGTTTGATTGTTGTTGACTCGTCTGGGCTGTCTGTTGGGATTGCCCTTTCCTCAGGTTGTTCCCTCTGTCTGTCCACCAGGTGTGGTGCGAGTTCCACATTGTAGTCTGCCTCTGGTTCCGCAGTGCTGTTGGTAAATCTGCTTTTGACTTGGTCTACATGCCTCCAGCAGGTTTTCCCATTGTCCATTTGTACTACCAGCAGCCTGTTTCCTTCCTTGCCCATTACTGTCGCTGCAAGCCATTTGGGACCCCTGCCATAGTTTAGTACAAACACTTTGTCCCCTATCTCATTCCATCTCCCCCTCAAATTTCTGTCATGGTACTCAGCCAGCTTATGGCGCTTTGCCTCAATGATTTCGTGCATGTCTGGGAGGATTAATGAGAGCCTTGTGTTTAAAGTCCTTTTCATCAACAGTTGCACGGGGGGGATCCCAGTTAGTGAGTGCGGACAAGATCTGTATGCCAACAGCAGTCGCGACAGGCGACCCTGCAGCGTGGGACCTTGTATTTTAAGCATGCCTTGTTTAATGATTTGCACTGCTCTCTCCGCCTGGCCGTTGGAGGCTGGCTTGAACGGTGCCGTCTTGATGTGATTTATGCCGTGGTCAATTATAAAGTCTTGGAATTCTGCGCTGGTGAAGCACAGACCATTGTCACTGACCAATATGTCAGGGATTCCGTGCGTTGCAAACATGGTTGCGAGGCTCTCCACAGTGGTGGAGGTTGTGCTCGAGTTTAAAATGGTGCATTCGATCCACTTTGAAAATGCATCCACAACTACGAGGAACATTTTGCCCATGAATGGGCCTGCATAGTCTACGTGCACCCGCGACCACGGTTTGGTAGGCCAGGGGCTCAGTGGAGCCTCCCTGGGGGCATTGCTGAGTTGGGCACAAATGCTGCACCTTCGGACGCAGAGCTCCAAGTCCGCATCAATACCAGGCCACCAGATGTGAGATCTGGCTATGGCCTTCATGAGAATGAGCCCTGGGTGCTCGCGGTGGAGCTCCCAGACAAATGCCTCTCTGCCTCGCAGAGGCATGACTACTCAGCTGCTCCACATCAGGCAGTTTGCTTGGAGTGATAGCTCATGCATGTGCCTGTGAAAGGGTTTTAATTCCTCGGGGCAGGCATCGCGAGCCTCTGCCCAGTCACCGGTTAGGACACATCTTTTTACTAAGGACAACGTGGGGTCGCTGGCCGTCCAGGCTCTGATTTGGCGAGCTGTCATGGGCGAACCTGTGGACTCAAAGGCATTGATTGCCATGACTATCTCACAGTCCTGTTCGTCAGACCCTTCCGTGGTCGTCAGTGGTAGCCTGCTGAGCGCGTCGGCACAGTTGTCTGTGCCTGGTCTGTGCCTTATGGTATAGTCGTAGGACGCCAGCATGAGTGCCCACCGTTGAATTCACGGCGAGGCGTTGGCGTTTATTGCCTTGCTTTCGGATAGGAGGGACGTGAGGGGCTTGTGGTCAGTTTCTAACGCGAACTTGGCCCCGAAAAGGTATTGGTGCATCTTTTTGACACCGTACACGCACGCGAGCGCCTCCTTCTCTACCATTCCGTACCCGCGTTCCGCCCGCGAAAGTGACCTGGAGGCATAAGCTGTGGGTTGTAATTTGCCCGCACTATTGACATGTTGCAAAACGCACCTGACCCCATACGCTGACGCATCACATGTGGGAACTAGCTTTTTACCTGCGTCAAAGAAAGTCAAAACACTGTTGGAACACAGAAGGTTGCGTGCCTTATTGAAGGCGCGTTCCTGGACGTCCCCCCAAAACCAATCGCACCCCTTCCTGAGTAGCACATGGAGAGGCTCCAGCAGCGTGCTTAAGTTCTGCATAAAGTTCCCAAAGTAATTGAGTAGCCCGAGAAAGGCGCGCAGTTCTGAGACATTCCGGGGCCTGGGTGCCAGGCGAATTGCTTCTGTTTTGGACTCTGTAGGGCGGATTCCATCAGCGGCAATCCTTCTGCCCAAAAATTCAACCTTGGGTGCGAGAAACAGGCACTTGGTTTTCTTGACTCATAGGCCTACCCGATCCAACTGCTTTAGTATTTCCTCCAAATTACGGAAATGGGAGTCGGTGTCCCTGCCCGTGATAAGTATGTCGTCTTGAAATACAACCGTCCCTGGGATGGACTTGAGCAGACTCTCCATGTTGCGCTGGAATATGGCAGCTGCCAACCTGATGCCGAATGGGCATTGATTGTACATGAAAAGGCCTCGATGTGTGTTGATGGTGGTGAGTAGCTTGGATTCCTCGGTCAATTCTTGCGTCATATACACAGATGTGAGGTCTAATTTTGAGAAAAGTTTACCTCCAACCAATGTGGCAAATAAGTCCTCCGCTCTGGGCAGCGGGTACTGGTCCTGTAGGGAGACTCTGTTTATGGTAGATTTGTAGTCCCCACAGATTCCTACGGATCCATCAGGCTTCTTGACTAGTACGATGGGACTTGCCCAGTCGCTAAATTCCATAGGTGATATAATGCCTTCCCGCAGAAGCCTGTCTAGTTCGTGTTCAATCTTTTCCCTCATCACATAGGGTAAAGCTCTGGCCTTGTGATGGACCGGTCTCGTATCCTGTGTGATGTAGATTTTGACTTTGGCCCCTTTGAAAGTGTCCACACCTGGCTGAAAGAGATGGACGTCATCCCATTTCCAGTTTAGTTTTGCCAGCCAACTTCTCTCCAGCAGTGCTGGGGGGGTCTCTGGGGACAATCCACAGGGGAAGTCGGTTCACTGTCCCTTTGTGTGTGACAGAGAGCATGGCGCTGCCGAGGACTGGTACGATTTCTTTGGTATAGGTTCTTAGTTTGATGTCGACCCTTGTGAGTTTTGGTCTGTCTCTTTTATGCGGCCACAGTTGTTCAAATTGTTGAGCGCCCATGAGAGATTGACTCACTCCTGTATCCAGCTCCATGTTGACAGATATCCCGTTGAGTAGAACCCTCATCATTATAGGAAGCGTCCTGTTGTAGGAGCAGCGGCCATTGATCGTGTTGACTCGCTGTACATAGGTGTCCCGGGTACTGTCCCCACCGTCTTCTGGTCCGCTTTCTGACCCATACGATTTGTATATCAGCCGAGCTGCCGTTTTTTTGCACTTGCGGGCCAAATGCCCTGTATATTCACAGTTCCTGCAAACAGCTTGCTGAAATCGATATTCCCTTGACGAGTGCCCACCCCCACACCTCCAGCACAGACTGCTTGCAAAGAATGAGCTGCGTCTGGCTGATCTCTCTTGAGCTTCTCTCAGTTTGTAGTTGATTGCTCTCATTGTGGGTTGATGAGGTGTGAACGGCCGTTCCTGTGGCCCTTGATGGCTTCTGTTGCCACTGCTTGCTGTCGAAAGCCTGTTCTGCCGGTTTTGTCTGTGTGTGGGGGTAGCAGCTTTTCTAATGCTGTGAACTCCTTGTTCCATTATTTCGTTAGTTGCCGTACCTGCATTGTAAATCAACCTTGTTTCTTCTTCCCTTACCAAGAATGTCTGTGCAACCAGTGCTGCTGCCTCTAAGGTCAGGTTCTTGGTCTCTATGGACTTTCGGAATATGCCTGCATGGCCTATTCCTTCAATGAAAAAGTCTCTCAGCATTTCTCTCCTCAGTTCATCGGAGAACTCACATAAACTAGCCAACCTCTGAAGCCACAAAGTCGGGTATGCTCTGGCCCACACAGCGTCTGTAGTTGTAGAACCTGTGTCTGGCCATGTGTAGGCTGCCCGCTGGCTTCAGGTGGTCTCTTACCAGTGTGCTTAATTCTTCAAATGACTTGCTTGCTGCTTTCTCAGGTGCCAACAGATTCTTTATTAAAGCGTATGTTTTCGAGCCACAGCTGGTCAAGAGATGGGCTCTTCTCTTGTCTGCTGTATTGTCGTCTAACCAGTCTTTGGTTACAAGGCTTTGCTGGAGCCTTTCTATAAAGTCCTCCCAATTGTCTCCCGCATTGTACTTTTCATCTGATCCGTTGTTCGCCATTCTGTGGATTCTGTAATCCCATCCTCGTCGCCACTGTAAAGTACAGATTCACACGAGGCATGTAGTGAAGTCAAGGTCACTCTGGACCTGCACCTTTTATTTCACAGCTCAGGAATGCTGCACTTGCCTGAGACCTGTGCTTATATACCTGTCTCTTGCAAGATCACCCCTGGTGGTAAGGTATGCTGGTGGTTACAGGTCATATCTTATTACAGTCATGTATAGCATGTTGGGATACAGTTATATATAATAATGTAAGATACATGACACAAAAAAACTATTTCTGAAACTTCTCCAAATGGTTATAAAGTTCCCAACTGTAACATCTTTCCTTTGTCAAAACTAAGGTATTTCATACACACTTTTTATCAAGACACTTTCCCCAAAAGTAAAATACACCACATCTCTTTGCACCTACGCAGCTGTAATGATCTCACAGAAAGCTTTAAGCTTTACATTCTTTTTGAAAGATCTATAGCCTCCATTGCCTGTGGTGATGTAAGCAAACAACAATCCCTTAAATAATTGCTTTTTGGTACAAGACTATGCCTCCATAAGATTTCACTTCAATCTTCAAAAGCAGTAGAGTAATTCAACAGATCTCATTTGTAAGTTTGAAATATCAAAATAAATAATTAGTTAAACAATAAACAGGTAAATAACATAACAGTGATATGATATGGTAATATATTTACAGTAGAATGCCTGTTGTTAAACTGCTCACAATCCTAAGAAAGTAATCCTTTGTAAACACTTTTTAAATACAAACAGTGGCTGGACTTTTCCCATTGCCATGCGTGCAGGTGTGGGGGTGGGTTGGCTGTAAAAATTGTGAAAATAGGCAGCGCACCAAGAACCCGTCGTCATCCTGCCTTCTCGTGCCTTTAACTCGCGAGTGTTTCCCAGCACGTCACGGACCCGATCAAGAGAGGCGGGTGACATAATTCAACTCATTAACTGGTTGGTATCAGACCCTTAACAGGGTTTTTAACTGCAGTTTCTGAATTTAACGGCATGATCACGGTGTTATATATGTGGAATTGTATTTACTCTGTACAGCCACTAGAGGGCTCACCCTTGGAGTCCCAAGGGATCCCATAATCCCTTGGGAGCACAGGTATTTAAGGAGGCTTCACAGGTTGGAGAGGCACTCTGGAGACATGCAATAAAAGACTAAGGTCACACTTTACTTTGAGCTCACCGTGTTCAGTCTGACTCTTTCTCCATACACAACAACTGGCGATGCGATACAGATAGCGAACCCAAAGATGCAAAGAACAACGGGCATCCTGGAGAAATTTTCGGAGGGAGATGGTTGGGAAACTTTTGCGGAGCAACTCGACCAATATTCCGTGGCCAACAAGCTAGATGGGGAAGAGAGCGCTGCCAAATCAGGGTGATCCTCCTCACTGTCTGTGGGGCACCAACGTATGGCCTCATGAAGAATCTGCTCACTCCAGCGAAATGCACGGAGAAATCATACGACGATTTGTGCACACTGGTCCGAGCGCATTTGAACCCGAAGGAAAGCGTTCTGATAGAGAGATACCGGTTCTACACCTAGTGAAAAGGTCTGAAGGCCAGGAAGTGGCGAGTTATGTCGCCGAGCTAAGGCGGCTTGCAGGACATTGCGAATTTGAAGGACATTTGGAGCACATGCTCAGAGACTTTTTCGTACTTGGCATTGGCCACGAAACCATACTTCGCAAACATTTGACTGTAGAGACCCCAACCTTGAGTAAGGCCATAGCGATAGCCCAGGCATTCATTGCCACCAGTGACAATATGAAGTAAATCTCTCAGCACACAAGTACTGCTACAAGTACTGTGAACAAAGTGATGCTGTAGAGGGCAGATCACACATACCTGCAGCTGCACGTCCGCAGATGACTCAGAGTCCACCATAAAGGGTGATGAATGCAAGGCCATTAAACGTTGTTGGCGCTGCGGGGGGATCATCGTTTCCATTCATGCTGATTCAAAGAGTACATTTGCAAGGGCTGTGGAACAATGGGACACCTCCAACGAGTGCGCAGGTGAGCTGCAAAGCCTGTTAAACCTGCAAACCACCATGTTGCAGAGGAAGACAGATCCACGGAGGATCACGACGAACCAAAGCCTCAGACAGAGGAGTTAGAGGTACATGGAGTGCACACATTCACCAAGAATTGTCCCCCGATAATGCTGAACGTTGAACTAAATGGACTCCCAGTTTCAATGGAGCTGGACACGGGCGCGAGCCAGTCCATCATGGGCAAAAGGACTTTTGAAAGGTTGTGGTGCAACAAGGCCTCAAGGCCAGTCTTAACTCCAGTTCGCATGAAACTAAGAACTTACACGAAAGAACTGATTCCTGTAATTGGCAGTGCTACCGTAAAGGTTTCCTACGTTGGAGCGGTGCACAAGCTACCATTCTGGGTGGTACCGGGCGATGGTCCCACACTGCTCGGCAGGAGCTGGCTGGGAAGATACGCTGGAACTGGGATGACACTTCGTGTGCCCAGGTCTTAAACAAATTTCCTTCACTGTTCGAACCAGGCATCGGGAAATTCCAAGGAGCAAAAGTGCAGATCCACCTAATTCCGGGGGCGCGACCCATCCATCACAAGACGAGAGCAGTACCGTACATGATGAGAGAAAGGGTAGAGATCGAGCTAGACCGGCTGCAACGAGAGGGCATTATTTCACCGATCGATTTCAGCGGTGGACCAGTCCTATTGTCCCAGTCCTCAAGGGAGACGGCACCATCAGAATCTGTGGCGATTACAAAGTAACTATCAATCGTTTCTCCCTGCAGGATCAATACCCACTACCAAAGCTCGACGACCTCTTTGCAACACTGGTGGGAGGAAAGACATTCACGAAGCTGGATCCTGGATGATGCAGGAACTGGAGGAATCATCGAAGGCCCTCACCTACATCAGCATGCACAAAGGTCTTTTTGTTTATAACAGATGCCCGTTTGGAATCCGATCAACGGCGGCGATATTCCAGAGAAACATGGAAAGTTTACTGAAGTCGGTCCCGCACACCGTGGTCTTCCAGCACGACATCTTGGTCACATGTCAGAACACAGTCAAGCATCTGCAGAACCTGGAGGAGGTTCTTAGTCGACTCAACCGCGTGGGGCTCAGGTTAAAACGCTCAAAGTGCGTTTTCCTGGCACCTGAAGTGGAGTTCTTGGGAAGGAGGATTGCGGCGGATAGCATCAGGCTCACCAATGAGAAGAAGGAGGCAATCGAGAAGGCACTGAGGCCACAGAACGTGACAGAGCTGCGGTCATTTCTGGGACTCTTGAGCTAATTTGGTAACTTCTTGCTGGGTCTCAGCACACTGCTAGAATCACTACATGTCTTACTATGAAAAGGGGGCGAATGGGTTTGGGGCAAAAGCCAAGAAAATGCCTTTGTAAAAGTGAGAAAATTGTTATGCTCAAACAAATTGTTTGTTTTGCATGATCCATGTAAGCATTTGGTACTAGCATGTGATGCGTCGCCATATGGCGTCGGATGTGTATTGCAATAAGTTAATGATTTCGGTAAACTGCAACCGGGTGCTTATGCATCCAGGAATCTGTCTAAGGCTGAGAGAGCCTACAGCATGATTGAAAAAGAAGTGTTAGCATGTGTCTATGGGGTAAAGAAAATGCATCAATACCTGTTTGGGTTAAAATTGGAATTGGAAACTGACCATAAACCACTCGTAACCCTGTTTTCCGAGAGTAAAGGGATAAATACCAACGCACCGGCCCGCATCCAGAGATGGGCGCTCACGTTGTCCGCATACAGCTACGCCATCTACCACAGGACAGGCACAGAAAACTGCGCCGATGCTCTCAGTAGCCTGCCATTGTCCACCACGGGGGTAGAAATGGCGCAGCCCGCAGATCTCGCCATGGTTATGGAAGCATTTGAGAGTGAGCACCCGCCACTGCCCGGGAGATCAAAACCTGGACAAGCCAGGACCCCTTATTATCTCGAGTCAAAAGCTGTGTGCTTCAAAGGAGCTGGTTCAGTGTCCCAGTGGAAATGCAGGAAGAGATAAAGCTGTTCCAGCAGCTCAAAGATGAAATGTCTATACAGGCAGACTGCCTTCTGTGGGGCAATCGAGTCATGATCCCCAAGAAGGGCAGAGACACCATCATCAATGACCTCCACAGTACCCACCCAGGCATCGTAATGATAAAAGTGATAGCCAGATCCCATGTGTGGTGGCCCGGTATCGATGCGGACTTAGAGTCCTGCATTCACAGATGTAATACATGCTCGCAATTAAGCAATGTACACAGGGAGGCGCCGCTAAGTTTGGAGGCCCTTCAAACCGTGGTCTAGGGTACACGTTGATATGCAGGCCCGTTCTTCGGTAAAATGTTCCTTGTGGTTGTAGACATGTATTCCAAGTCGATTGAATGTGAGATAATGTCGGCTAGCACGTCCGCTGCCACTACTGAAAGCCTGCGGGCCATGTTTGCCACTCACGGCTTACCCGATGTCCTGGTGAGCGACAACGGGCCATGTTTTACCAGTGCTGAGATCAAAGAATTCATGACCCCTAACGGGATCAAACATGTCACATCTGCCCCGTTTAAACCAGCGTCCAATGGTCAGGCGGAGAGAGCAGTGCAAACCATGAAGCAAGGCTTAAAGACGGTAACTGAAGGCTCACTGCAGACTCGCCTATCCCGAGTCCTGCTTAGCTACTGCACGAGACCCCACTCATTCACTGGGATCTCACCTGCTGAACTGCTCATGAAAAGTGCACTTAAGACAAGGCTCTTGTTAGTTCACCCTGATCTATATGAACAGGTAGAGAGCAGGCGGCTTCAACAAAGTGCATACCATGATAGCGCAAATGTGTCACGCGAGATTGAATCAATGATCCTGTATTTGTACTAAATTATGGACAAGGTCCCAAGTGGCTTCCCAGCACTGTCGTGGCCAAAGAGGGGAGCAGGGTGTTTCGGGTCAAACTTTCAAATGGACTCATTCACCGGAAACACTTGGACCAAATCAAACTCAGATTCACAGATTATCCTGAGCAACCCAACTTTGACCCTACCTTTTTTAATCCCCCAACACACACACCAGTGGCAACCAGCACTACGGTTGACTACGAAGCAGAACCCATCATCCACAGCAGTCCTGCAGGGCCCAACACACCAGGCAGCCCAGCAAGGCCAGCTGCACAGCAGCTCAGCGAGGACCCAACAAATGATTCAAGAACACCAGCTTTCACAGCGAGACGATCAACCAGGGCAAGAAGGGCCCCAGATCGACTCACATTGTAAATAGTTACACTATTGACTTTGGCGGGGGAGTGTTGTTATATATGTGGACTTGTATTTACTCTGTACAGCCACAAGAGGGCTCATCCCCTGGAGTCCCAAGGGATCCCATAATCCCTTGGGAGCACAGGTATTTAAGGAGGCTTCACATGTTGGAGAGGCACTCTGGAGACCTGCAATAAAAGACTAAGGTCACACTTTACTTTGAGCTCACAGTGTTCAGTCTGACTCTTTCGCCATACACAATACACAGGAAGCACGCAGCTCGGGAAAGCAGCCTGTGAAGGGGAGGCAGAAATTCAGTGGCCATTGTGCGAGTCCGTTAATTGACAGCTGGGAGTGCACACCTTGGACCTCACTAGTTGTCCAAGGGAAAGGCTGTTGCCGACTCTATTTTGTGCCAGATTCCCTGGCAGCTGTCATGTCTCTTGTGCTGTGCCAGTCCACCCTCCCTCAGCTCTTCACACCTCCAAACAGACTTACCGGCTGGCTGTATGGAGACAAGAGCTATCCACTGTAGACATGGTTCATGACATCCCTGAAGAGGCCAAGTTCTGAGGCTGAAGAACATTATAATGAGACCACATTTCCACCAGATATGTCATACAGCAGTCAATAGGCATGCTGAAGATGCGCTTCGGATGCCTTGACAGATCTGGACGAGCCCTTCAGTATGCACCAACCAGGGTCTCCAGAATTATCGCCATCTGCTGCGCCCCACACAACATAGCGCAGAGGTGAGGATTGGGGCTGCAGGAGGAGCATGGTGCATAGCACACAACCTCTTTAGAGGAGGAGGAGGAAGCTGAGATGCAAATGCCATCAGCAGAGGTCCACACTGCTGCCCGGAAGGTCTGGGATGGCCTCATCATGGTCAGATTGAATGAACTTGCTATAATTCAGCCACATGGCTGCCACATGCTGTACTAAGTCCCCGAGTCCCCACCCCCCCACCCAACAACACAATGACCAATCCATTGCTGTCACCCAGAGCCCCATTGCGCGAGGTTAACTAATGTGTCAACATTCACTCCAAGTGACGAAACTACTTCCAAAGTTTGTGGCAGAAATGAACAAGATGGGAAAATGGTGCAAAGACAAACATTTATGTGTGCAATCAAAACAACTGAAACTTAGCACTAACATTTTTTGATACAATTATGTGCATACCCTTGTGCATCTACTTTTGTGTCATTTTTCTTTTCCGAGTGCTTCTACAAGGTGCAAGCCCTGTGGCTTCAGCAGAGGTAGAGGCTGGCTGCTCACTTTCCTATTCTGGCTGCTTAGACACTTTTGGCGGATGTCCTCTGCATTTTGGAGCCTCTGATGGCCCCGCCAAAGTCTGCTCCTCCTGCAACAGGGCAGAATTGGTCATCAGGATCTGAAGAAGCATGTGGGGCTCTGACTGAGGGGGAGAAGTGCGAGTGTTTTGTTAAGGGCTCCCACTTCCATGTCCCCTCTCACCATCATCCCTCTCATGGGCCACCCGCACTTCCGTGGTGCGCAACTTGCTGCACAGCAGTCGGGCCATGAAGGCCCAAGTCAATGTTTACCTCCCTCCTAGAGAGGAGATCTATGGACGGCTGCCAGCTGTTGTCCACAGCTAGTATGTGCTTATGTGAGTGGGGTCTTTGCTGCTCCATGCAGGTGGCCATCCTTTCCATGGAAGAGCACATCGTCGCCATCACCTGCGACATGGTGGGGCTCATTTTGGAGATGGACTCCTCCATTCTCTGCACATTTGCAGACTTCATAGCTGCAAAAGATGCTAGAGCCTCATGCACTTGTTGCTTCCCCTCCACGATCGCCCTGTTTTTGGATGATCCCCCGAGGCTCAGCATCTGCATGCAGCTAAGCAGAGCTTGGAGCATCCTATTCCCTCCGGCGAGGACCCTCCACTGCTGTCCCTGTCAACATCATCGTCTCTTGCTCACTGAGTTGTGTGTATCTGCGCTGGTGCTGGATGCACTTGGGTCTCCTGATGCTGCACCCTCAGAGGCTGGAGCTTCCTCTGGCTGAACAGTGGCTAGGAGAAGTGGTTTATGGACCTCTGGGAGAGTAAAGAGTGAATTAGATGTCTTAAAATAAGAATGGGTAAAGTGATCATTATGCACCTGATGACATGTCACTGGCTCCTGACATCAGTCACCATATGTTGTATGCCATGTGATTCTGTCACCAGGTTGCCGGGATGTCCCCTTCTCTCCATCTCTCACCTCCAGTGTCTCTCGAGCTCCTGAAATTTCCAGAGCCACCTCTTCTACTGCTGTGAGGTGTGCAATCACTGGAGGGCCAGCTCTGTTTTTCTCCCTCTCTTTATTCTTGTGGCTTTCTTCTCCTTCAAGGAGGGAAAGAAGAGAAGTTTGAGTGAGAGTGATAGATTGACTGTAAGGAATGGATGGGTTACATCTGTAGATGGTGACTATGAGGGAGTAGGGTGCCAATGCCAAATAGCCTCCTTCTGTGTTGTTACTTACTATGATTGCATTAGGATAACAGCATATCAGGGTTGGTTAATCAGATGGGGACGTGAGTATGTACATAGAGGGAGTGGAATGGATGGACGTGCAAGGTATGTTAGTGTGAGTAATGATGTGCAGGAGTGGGCTTGGGAAGGCAGAGTCATGGGGATGTCTTGATAGGCACTTCATGATGAGGTTAAGTGTGGCATTGCACTTCCCTTTCCTGACCATTGAGATCATTGAAGTGCTTCCTGCACTGGATGCAGGTCCTCCTGACCATATCCCTGCTGCTAACCACCTCAGCAATATTCAGCCATGCTCACTTTTTGCTGGTGGAGCTCTCCTTTGCCTGTCAGCAGGAAAGAGGACCTCCGTGCGTGCTCTGACATCCTCCACAAGAGTCTGCAAGGAAGAATCAGGGAACCATGGTGCAGCCCTTTGCCTTTGACTATCCATGTTTCAAAAGTCTTAGCCATAATGTGGCCATTCTTTCACACCTTCCACCCTCCTCTGGAAACCTTCAAATGAGTTGAGTGCAAGGCAGCTTTAAATATGGGCACTGGAAATGAGTCATCGATGATATCATCAGGCCTGCATCTTTAATAGGCTGGGAAACATGCATGACTCTTTCAATTGGGGCCATTAAGGGAAAGTCACTCAGAGTAATGTGTTGCTCAGAACATCGCATTCCCAACCCAGTCCGCCGCCCACGCGCACACAACCCGATGCAAATGTGAAAAATCCGGCCAGTATTTCTCTTATATTTCAGGAATTTGAACTTTTTCCCTCAGATTTTCAAATAGACATTTGCTTCGCTAATATGTCAAAACTGTTTTCTCATAGCATTGTCTAACTGCTCATTTGAATTAAACAGCTTTCATATCCCAGAAAAGAGTTACCGGGATTTCCTAGATTTTTAATACTTGACTTCTAAAATTCGAAAAGAAACTGCCAATCCAATATAAACTGAACTAATCATACATTTGGAAATCATGTGTTAGACAACAAACTTCATAGCATCATATCAGGTTAGCCTTGTACAAGGTTTTGGTTTAACTAGCTGTTAACTTCCTGAAGAAGAAGAAGAAGAAGAAGAAGAAAAAGGAAGAAAAGAACAAGAATAAGAACAATAATTTATATCGTGCCTTTAACAAAGAAAAATGTCCCGAGCCAAAAATGAACATTGAGCCAAAGAAGGAGATATTTGGAAGGGTAACAAAGCTTGGGCAAAGAAGTGGGTTTTGAAGAGGGTCATAAATGAGATGAGATGATTTAGGAAATAAATTCAGAGCATTGGGCCTATACATTCGAAAGCAAGGCCAACAATGATGTACATTCGTAACAAAATAGATGAGTTGAGAGCACAAATAGATACAAATGGGTATGACCTGATAGCCATTACAGAGACGGGGTTGCAAGGTGACCAGGACTGGGAACTAAATATTCAGGGGTATTTGACAATTTGGTAGGATAGATAGAAAGGAAAAGAAGGTGGGGTTGCACTGTTAATAAAGGATGGGATCAGTGCGTTAGTGAGAAACGATATTGGCTCAGAAGATCAAGATGTTGAATCAGTTTGGGTGGAAATAAGGAATAATAAAGGGAAAAAGTCGCTGGTGGGCGTAGTTTATAGGCCCCCTAACAGTAGCTATACTGTTGGACGGAGTATAAATCAAGAAATAATGGAGGCTTGTAATAAAGGAATGGCAATAATCATGGGCGATTTTAACCTTCATATTGATTGGACAAAGCAAATTGGTCAGGGTAGCCTTGAGGAGGAGTTCATAGAATGTATACGGGGTAGTTTCCTTCAACAGTACATTGTAGAACCAACCAGAGAGCAGGCTATCTTAGATCTAGTAATGTGTAATGAGGCAGAATTAATAAATTATCTCGTAGTAAAAGATCCTCTAGGAATGAGTGATCATAATATGGTTGAATTTCAAATTCAGTTGGAGCGTGAAAAAGTTGGTTCTCAAACCAGGGTCCTAAGCTTAAGTAAAGGAGACTACAAAGGTATGAGGGCAGAGTTAGCTAAAGTGGACTGGGAAAATAGACTAAAGAATGGGACAGTTGATGAGCAGTGGCAGATATTTAAGGAGATATTTATAACTCGCAACAAAAATATATCCCAATGAGAAGGAAAGACTGTAAGAGAAGGGATAACCATCCGTGGCTAACTAAGGAAATAAGGGAGGGTATCAAACCAAAAACAAAGGCATACAATGGGGTGAAGACTAATGGGAGGCCAGAGGTTTGGGAAATTTTAAAAAGCTAGCAGAGGACGTTCAAAAAAATGATAAGATAGATTCTGAAAGTAAACTAGCATGAAATATAAAAACAGATAGTAAGAGTTTCTAAAAGCACATAAAAAGGAAAAGGCTGTCTAAAGTAAATGTTGGTTCCCTGGAGGATAAGACTGGGGAATTAGTAATTAAGAACAGGGAAATGGCAGAGACATTGAACAAATATTTTGTATCGGTCTTCACGGTAGAAGACATTAAGGACATTCCAATAGCGGATAATCAAGGGGCTATAGGTAGGGAGGAACTAATGAAGTAACACTAAGTAAAATAATGGGACTAAAGTCGGAGAAGTCCCCTGGACCTGATGGCTTACATCCTAGGGTCTTAAGAGAAGTGGCTGCAGAGATAGTGGATGCATTGGTTATAATCTACCAAAATTTCCTGGATTCTGGGGTGAGCGGAAAGAGCGTGCGGCAAACCTGTCCCATTCTCACTTATCCTCAATGACTATCTGTGACAGGGACTGTGGCTCTCGTATTGGACTGTTCAGCCACCTAAGGACTCATTTTAAGAGTGGAAGCAAGTCTTCCTCAATTCTGAGGGACTGCCTATGATGATGATGACATAAGAGGTTACCGCACAAGATAAAAGCTCACGAGGTTGGAGGTAATATATTAGCATGGCTGGAGGATTGGTTAACTAACAGAAAACAGAGAGTCGGGATAAATGGTTAATTTTCCATTTGGCAAACAGTGACTAGTGGGGTGCTGCAGGGATCGGTGCTGGGTCCTCAGCTATTTATAATCTATATTAATGACTTGTATGAAGGGACCGTGTGTAATATAGCCAAGTTTGCTGATGATACAAAGATGGGTGGGAAAGCAAATTGTGAGGAGGACACAAAAAATCTGCAAAGGGATATAGACAGGCTAAGTGAGTGGGAAAAAATTTGGCAAATGGAAGATAATGTGGGAAAATGTGAGATTATCCACTTTGACAGGAATAATATAAAAGCAAATTATAATTTAAATGGAGAAAATTGCAAAGTGCTGCAGTACAGAGAGACCTGGGGGTCCTTGTGCATGAAACACAAAAAGTTAATATGCAGGTACAGCAAGCAATCAGGAAGGCAAATGGAATGTTGGCCTTTATTGCAAGGGCGATTGAGTATAAAAGCAGAGAAGTCCTGCTACAACTATACAGGGTATTGGTGAGGCTACACCTGGAGTACTGCATACAGTTTTGATCTCCGTATTTAAGGAAGGATATACTTGCATTGGAGGCTGTTCAGAAAAGGTTCACTAAGTTGATTCCGGAGATGAGGGGGTTGACTTTTGAGGATAGTTTGAGTAGGTTGGGCCTATACACATTGGAGTTCAGAAGAATGAGAGGTGATCTTATTGAAACTTATGATAATGAGGGGGCTCGACAAGGCGGATGCAGAGAGGATATTTCCACTCATCGGGGAAACTAAAACTAGGGGACATAGTCTTAGAATAAGGGGCCGCCCATTTAAAACTGAGATGAGGAGAAATTTCTTCTCTCAGAGGGTTGTAAATCTATGGAATTCTCTGCCCCAGAGAGCTGTGGAGGCTGGGTCATTGAATATATTTAAGGCAGAGGTGGACAGATTTTTGATCGATAAGGGAGTAAAGGATTATGGGGAACGGGCAGGGAAGTGGAGCTGAGTCCATGATCAGTTCAGCCATGATCTTATTGAAAGGTGGAGCAGGCTCGAGGGGCCAAATGGCCTACTCTTGCTCTCATTTCTTATGTTCTTATAGGCATTGGGTGATGCACAAGAGGCCAAAGTCAGAGGAACACAGAGTTCTCAGAGGGTCGGAAGAGATTACAGAGATAAGGAAGTGTGAGGCCAGTGGAGCTTTAAACACAAGAATGAACATTTTAAATTGAACGCTGTTAGCTTATTTCTAGTTTAGTGCGAGACCTTCAATGAAACACTCCACAAGTCTTACTCTCCTTGGGGTCAAACTTTATTTTTAATATATAGATTCCACAATATTACAACTCATATGCTAAATGAGTGCAACATATTCAACATATAAGAGATTCTACACAGGAATGCTTATTGTAATATTGATAGAATATTATAGTTATAGAGTAAAATTCATAACCTAACAAACTGTATCCATAAACTATCAGACTTAGTAATCACTAAGCCTGGGAGGCACGAAAAGATGTTCTACCTTGGCTATAGCTGTCAAGCTGCCTTCTTCTCAAGGTGCGCTTCGATTTAAGGTTTAGAAAGGTACAGCCCATGTGACTTTGGTTCCATCAGTCAATCTAATCATTAGACTGAAAGGCAGTTAAGAATAAAACATTTGAGGAGTGAAATTAATGAAAGAATAACGAGCCTCATAAGAACTCAGAGTATTATTCTCTTATCAAACAAAACACTGCATTGATGGCTGTCTTCTTCCTTAATTGGAGCTATAAATTCTTTAATCTGCCAACTACACCATCGGGCTTTGGATAATAGAATGGTGTTTGTTTTATCCATCTACCTCTTCATTTTTCACTGGAGCCAACAGGCCTCTCTGCCCATCGTAAAAATGTCACTTTGCTTTTACCTTCTGGAAAGTAGAAAGACAAACGGGCTTTAAAGTTCCATTTGGCTTGTGCTATGCTAGTTCAAAGTTTCTTATGTTATAAGCAAAGTCTGTTTATATCTGGTATTGCCTGTTCAGTCTGATGTTAAAAGCTAATAGTCTACAACTCACAATTGCCTAATACAGCGTATACTAATATACTAAAGGAGTAAAAAAAATGCAGGATTCTAAATCTAGTCTACTTTTATGACTACTATTTCATATCAAATTTGATCTCCTAACAAGGCGTTGGAGCACCAGGAGCCCATGAAGGTCATCAAGGATGGGGCGATCAGTGAGTGGAACTTAATATGGGATGTGGGATAGGATATTGGCTGCAAAGTTTTAGATGATCTGAAGTTCACAGATGGTAGAGGATGGGACGCCCACCAGGAGAGCATTGGAATTGTAAGGTCTGGAGGTGACAAAGGGATGGAGCAGGGTTTTTGCAGCAGATGGGCTGAGGCAACGACAAAGGTGAGTAATGTTATGGAGGTGTAAGTTGGCAGTCTTGGATGTTGAGGTTGTGAACTGTCAGATTCAATCAGAGACAGTGGCCGGGAAAGAGGATGAAATCGACGCTGATGGTTTGGAGTTTGTGGCCGGGGGGGGGTGCTGAGATGATGACTTCAGTCTGTTTAAATGAAAGAAATTTGACCTGAACAGCTTGTTATATTCCAGAAAAGAGTTACCAAAGAGATAGCCACTGAGCCAAAACTTAGGCAAAAATACATCATTTGTTTTTATCACAGGGAATGCTAATTCATCTTCAGAAAACAAGACATGTTTTTAGCGGAGAATGAGCAACAATTTATGTAAAGTCCTGACCCTGCAGTACAGACTTACACGAGGCACATGCTGAAGTCAAGGTCACTCTGGATCTGCACCTTTATTTCACAGCTCTCGAGTGCCTCACTTGCCTGAAACCTGCCTATATATACCTGTGTGGAACAGGTATGCAGTGTCTCCTGCAAGTGCACCCCTGGTGGTAAAGTATGCTTGTGGTTACAGGTCATATCTAGTTACAGTCATGAATGGCATGGTAAGATACAGTTATATACAGTAGTGTGAGATACATGACATCACCCTCCCCCAAGGTTTTATTGTCTTTATAGATTCAGTCTCTCAGGTGGTCTACGCTCTCGCGTGGAGCGTCTTAGTTGTGTTTCAGTTGTTTGCCTTGGTGCCTGTTTTTCTTTCAGTGTGATTGCTGGCATCTCGCCTGGGTTGTCTGTTTTGTTCAGTATGATTGCTGGTATCTCGCCTGGGCTGTCTGTTGAGACTGCCCTTTCCTCAGGTTGTACCCTCTGTCTGTCCACCAGGTGTGGTGTGAGTTCCACATTGTAGTCTGCCTCTGGTTCTACAGTGTTGTTGGTGAATCTACTTTTTACTTGGTCTACATGCCTTTGGCAGGTTTGGCCATTGTCCATTTGTACAACCAGTAGCCTGTTTCCTTCCTTGCCTGTTGCTGTCCCTGCAAGCCATTTGGGACCCCGCCATAGTTTAGCACAAACACTTTGTCCCCTATCTCATTCCACCTCCCCCTCAAATTTCAGTCATGGTAATCAGTTAGCTTCCGGTTCTTTGCCTCAACAATTTCATGCATGTCTGGGAGGATTAACGAGAGCCTAGTCTTTAAGGTTCATTTCATCAATAGTTGCACGGGGGGCACCCCAGTCAACGAATGCGGACGAGATCTGTATGCCAGCAACAGTCGCGACAGGCAGCTCTGCAGCGTGGGACCTTGGATTTTTAGCATGCCTTGTTTAACGATTTGCACTGCTCACTCCACCTTGCCATTGGAGCCGGCTTTAACGTGAATTATGCCGTGGTCAACGATAAAATCTTGAAATTCTGCGCTGGTGAAGCACGGACCATTATCACTGACTAATATGTCAGAAATTCCGTGCGTTGCAAACATGGTTCTAAGGCTCTCCACAGTGGTGGAGGTGGTGCTCGAGTTTAAAATGGTGCACTCAATCCACTTTGAAAATGCATCGATGACTACAAGGAACATTTTGCCCATGAATGGGCCTGCATAGTCTACATGCACCCGCGACCATGGTTTGGTGGGCCAGGGGCTTAGGGATCCTCCCTGGGGGCATTACTGAGTTGGGCACAAATGGTGCACCGCCAGACGCAGAGCTCTAAGTCCGCATCAATGCCAGGCCACCAGACGTGGGATCTGGCTGTGGCGCTCATAAGGACGATCCCCGGGTGCTCGCGGTGGAACTCCCGGACAAACGCCTCTCTGCCTCGCAAGGGCATAACTACTCGGCTGCCTCCATCTGGCTGAAAGAGATGTTCAAAATGACTTAGACCTGTTGAGCAGGAGGTCCGTTCCTCTGACGACATGGCGTGAACATCATCCCATTTCCAATTTAGTTTTGCCTGCCAGCTTTTCCCCAACAGTGCTGGGAGATCTCCGGGGACAATCCACAGGGGAAGTCGGTTCACCGTCCCTTTGTGTGTGACTGAGAGCATGGCACTGCCAAGGACTGGGACGAGTTCTTTGGTATAGGTCCTTAGTTTGGTGTCGATCCTTGTGAGTTTTGGTCTGTTGCTTTTGTGCGGCCACAGCTGTTCAAATTGTTGGACGCTCATGAGAGATTGACTAGCTCCCGTGTCCAGTTCTATGTTGGCGGGTATCCCGTTGAGTAGGACCCTCATCATTATTGGAGGCGTCTTATTGTAAGAACAGTGGACATTGATCGTGTTGACCCACTGTACCCCGGCGTCCCGGGCACTGTCCCCACCGCATTCTGGTCCGCTTTCCAACCCTTCCGATTCGTATACCAGCCGAGCTGCTGTTTTTCTGCACATGCGAGCCAGATGCCCTGTATAGTTGCAGTTTCTGCAAACAGCATGCTGAAATCGACACTCCCTTGTTGAGTGCCTTCCCCCACATCTCCAGCACAGACTGCTTCCATTGTTTCTGAAGGATGAGCTGTGTCTGGCTGATCTCTCTTGAGTTTCTCTCAGTCTGTAGTTGATTGCTCGCATTGTGGGTTGATGAGGTGTGAACGGCCATTCATGTGGCCCTTGATAGCTTCTGGCCCCACTGCCTGCTGTTGAGGGCCTGCTCTCCTGCCTTTGTCTGTGTGTGGGGGTAGCGGCTCGTTTCACGCTGTGAACCCCTTGTTCCGATGTTTCATGAGTTGTCGTACCCACAGTATAGATCAACCTCGTTTCTTCTTCTCCTGCTAAGAATGTCTGTGCAACCAGTGCTTCTGCCTCTAGGGTCAAGTTCTTGGTCTCTATAGCTTTCGGAATATGCCTGCGTGGCCTAGTCCTTCAATAAAAAAGTCTCTCAGTACTTCTCTCCTTAGTTCATCGGAGAACTCACATAAACTAGCCAGCCTCCGAAGTTCCGCCACAAAGTCAGGTATGCTCTGGCCCACACAGCATCTGTAGTTGTAGAACCTGTGTCTGGCCATGTGTAGGCTGCTCGCTGGCTTCAGGTGGTCTCTCACCAGTGTGCTCAACTCCTCAAACGACTTGCTTGCTGGTTTCTCGGGTGCCAGCAGGTCCTTCATTAAGGCGTATGTTTTCGAGCCACAGCTGGTCAAGAGATGGGCTCTTCTCTTGTCTGCCTTATCGTTGCCCAACCAGTCTTTGGTTACAAAACTTTGCTGGAGCCTTTCTATAAAGTCCTCCAATTGTCTCCAGCATTGTATTTCTCATCTGAGCCGTTGGTAGCCATTCTGTGTACAGACTTACACGAGGCACATGTTGAAGTCAAGGTCACTCAGGACCTGCACCTTTATTTCACAGCTCTCGAGTGCCTCACTTGCCTGAGACCTGCCTTTATATACCTGTGTGGAACAGGTATGCAGTGTCTCCTGCAAGAGCACCCCTGGTGGTAAGGTATGCTTGTGGTTACAGGTCATATCTAGTTACAGTCATGTATAGCATGGTAAGATATAATTATATACAGTAGTGTGAGATACATGACAGTTTAGATGAAAAAAAAACATATTCTGTAAATCTGAAATAAAAAGGGAAAATTCAGGAGAGTCACAACAGGTTTATCAGCATCTGAGAAATGAAAAGATAGATTAATGATTCTAACTGTTCGCTACACCCACAGTGTTAACTTGCCCTTTTGCTTTTCAGAAGCTAATGGAACTCTTTGTAGTTTCTGTATTTTCTATTTTTATGTCATGATTAATTTATTGTTTCAATCCACTGCACACAACAGCTGGAGACGATAATAGGTAGCTGCAGGAAAATAGGGGCTCAAGGGTGTCTGTGTGGAATAGATTAAAAGCAATGCTTCTGCCAAAAAGAAAAAGCAGAGAACTTGTCCATGCTGTAGGTCCAGGTTCCCTCGCTGGAGCTGCAGTAGGAACCTTCCCTTTTGGGAGAAGCACTTAGAAAACTAATACAAGGCTAAGCATAATCTTAATTCTCTACTAATGAATTAATCAGAATTCATATTGGTTTGGAGAAGGTGATAGTTCTGTGAGTAGGGAGATAAAGCAGGGAAATTGCCGGCTGCACAGTAAACAAGGATGAAGCAGCTGCAATCCTGACAATTAAAAATCCATTAAGGCTAAGTAGGAATTCTGTTAATTTTCTGCATCAATCAGAGACCCCTGATATGACAGATTCTTTGCAGGTCTTAAGATCCCAAAATTAGACCAATCACTCTGTGATCAGTTGAGGTGCTCTAAGTCGTGAGCTGAAGTGGGAATGACAAAAAGAAGCATGCAAAGGATCAGTCACTTGGCTGAGTTAGATACATAGAACATTTATATGAAAAGTATCTTCTTGTATTGGTGCTGGTATTAATGAAGTCCTTTGAAGAGGTTGACCAGAATGTTAAACTCTCTAATACACCCAGTAGCAATACAACCACTCTTAATAAGGTGCTGGAAAAGAAAACAAACATATCTTACTGTAGTAGTTATAGACCCATCACATTGTGAAATGGTGACAACAGGTACTGACCAAAGAGTGTGCTCGGGTGGATTTGTGAAAGGTTGCTATTCCTCTAACATTCGAAGGAAGCTTGCACATTTGCTGTCAGATTCCTCACAAATCAAGTATTCCACCATGGATCTTTCATTAGATCCCGAGAAAGCATTTGATATGATCAAGTGGAGCTATCTGGAGACATTTGACATCAGCCCTAGTTTGACCAATTGGATAAGAACTCTGTATGCGGCTGTTTGGCTTCAGTTGCATTGAATAATAATTTTTTCCATTATGGACAGAAAATCCTGCGGAGTCCGCTGACCTCTTTGCCCGAATTCCTGATTCCAGGTGCTGGGTGTGTAAATTTTCATCTCTGCACCCTTAAAGCTGTGTGTCGGGTCCGCTCAGCGCAGATAGACCTGACATTTGGGAAAAGCAGATAGTGCTGTGTTGACAGCAGGGTCCCGGTACGCTGTAAAAAAAACATTTTCCTACCTGACCTGCCACCGATCGCGCCTGCTGACCCCCCCGGAAAATTCTGCCCAATTTTACAGCAGAATCTATTTAAACACAGCGGATGAAATTCGGGAGCGCCCCGTTTGGGGGCAGTAACCTTTGACAGATGGGACGTCCTTTGCCCAGCGCAAAAGTCCCACCCCGCAACCTGAATTGGGGTCACCGCCCTGACAGGAAGTGGAGCGCAATGTCAAGCACTCCACTTCCTGTCAGTCTCGGGGTTGCCACCAGGGCTAATGTCGGAGTGCTATGCTGCCTCTTCGTGTAATGCTGATGTGTTCCACAGGCCCTCTCTTTCCGTTAAAGGGGAGGGCATGCTGCGAGCTCTGTAGGGTTTTCAGGGTCTTACATTAGGCCACCAGGGATGCGGGGTGCTGTGGGCACAGCCCAGCAGCGAAATGGAGTGCCAGGCTGCACGATTGCGGCAAAGACTGTGCGAGAATCAACACCTAGACTGGACTGGAAAGTCAGAGGGTAATGCAAAATTGTGCCATGCACCACCCCTTTAAATTTCGCCCCGCAAGCAGAATGCGCCACAGTTCGTGACCCACGAGGCGGGCATTGACATCACTCATGGCAGCCGCAAGGGAAGCTACCCAATTTCTGCAGCAGGGCGAAAACAAGCGGCCCGGGGCACTACTAGTGGGGACGTGGTGCTACCGGTTTCACACCACCGCTACCTCCTGCGCAACTCCGCGGGAGCTGCAGCACCCCCCCTCCCCGGGGGCACTAACAAGAGGTGCACAGCAAGGGAATTTTGCCCCCAGAGTCTTTATGAACTACAGCAATGACCGAAAGTACAGCAAAATCTCCTGATAGCAGCAGGTCTATTTCTCCACCAAATTACAGTGAGTGGAGGATAGTTACATAAGACAAATGTGTGGAAAATCAATCCCAGCCAATTACAGCAGTGTTTAAAAGGGGAATTACCCAATCACCTCCATTCTGGCCGGGCCTTGTGGTGTCACTATTTGCAGCCTAATTTTAATAGACTGAAAATCACATGCTGCCAGGCTGTGGTTTCCCAAGATGCATTCTCAGCAAGTACCGCTCCCTGCAAGGGGCACTAGATCACCCTGTATGGTTATATCATTGACTGTTTATTTCTTATTTTTTGATTTGATTGAAATAAATAAAACTATTCATGAAGAAGTGTTATCAGCATAACATTAGAGAATCTATTCCACCTGTACACAACTCAATGTGGAAAGAAATGCTTTGATCCCACTGATTTCTGTTATATATGTAAACACTACCGAAGTGTAAGACTTGCCACCAGGGGCGCACCTATGGGAGACCCAAGGGTCACCTGAACACCCTGGCCAAGCAGGTATAAAAGGCAAACTACCATGCTGCCTCCACACTCTGGAGTTACAATAAAGAGACCAAGGTCACAGCAGTTTGAGATTAAGATGTGCAGTCTTGTGGAGTTACTCTAAACATAACAATTGGCGACGAGTAACAGATCACAAATTTTCACGCAGTTATGGTTGCCATTGGTATTCTTGAGAGATTTGTTGAGGGTGATGATTGCGAAGCCTTCATTGAACGTATTGACCAGTACTTCGTGGCCAACGAGCTGGAAAAGGAAGAAACCGCAATCAAGTGCAGGGCGATTCTCCTCACCGTTTGCGGGTCCACGATATATGGCCTCATCAAAAATCTGCTCGCACCGACAAAACCAATGGGGAAGACTATATGAAGAGCTGTGCACGCTGGTCCGGGAACACCTCAAGCCGGAGAGCAGCTTGATGGCCAGGTATCACTTTTATATGCACCACCGTTCCAAGGGCCAGGACGTGGCGAGCTATGTCGCCGACCTAAGACGCCTTGCGAGACTGTGCGTATTTGCTGGATATTTGGGGAAGTGTTGCGGGACTTTTTCGTGCTTGGAATTGGCCACAAGGTCATTCTTCGCAAACTGCTGTCTGCCAAATCCATAGATCTGAGCAAGGCCATCACGATAGCCCAGGTTTTTATGTCCACGAATGATAACACCAAACAGATATCATTGCAGCATCGGAACTCATCGGCAAGTATTATGCATAAAATAATGCCTTCAGCAGGCAGAACTGTACATGGCAATGCCTACACGCCTGCAGAGGCCAGACCTAGGATGACTCCGAGCCCGCTGTGGGGTGTGAATGCGAATCCATTAGCACCATGTTGGCGCTGCGGGTGTAATCATTGAGCCCATCAACGTCGATTCAAGCACTACGTGTACAAGGGCTGTGGAACAATGGGGCACCTCCAGCGAATGTGCAGACGTGCTGTGACTCACCACGTGGCAGAGTCGGCAGAAGATGACCGATCCGATGTGGATCACGCTGAACGAGTAAGAGAGGCAACTCAACCCGAGGCTGAAGAGGAAGTGTATGGGGTATACACCTTCACCACCAAAAGCCCTCCGATAATGTTAAAAGTCAAATTAAACGGCATTCCAGTTTCCATGGAATTGGACACGGGGGCGAGTCAGTCAATTATGGGCCAGAAGTCTTTTGAGAAGCTGTGGGACAACAAGGCACAAAGGTCAAAACTAAGCCCGATCCACACCAAGTTGAACACTTACAACAAAGAGCTCATACCGGTCATTGGCAGTGTGGCAGTGAAGGTATCGTACGATGGAGCTGTGCATGAGTTACCACTATGGATTGTACCAGGCGATGGCCCAACGCTGTTCAGCAGAAGCTGGCTAGGAAAGATCCGATGGAACTGGGATGACATCAAAGCACTGTCTTCAGAGGATGACGCCTCGTGCACCCAAGTACTAAACAAATTCCCGTCGTTATTCGAGTCAGGCATCGGCAACTTCACAGGCACCAAAGTGCAGATCCATCTAGTCCCTGATGCACGACCCGTTCATCACAAGGCCCGAGCGGTTCCATACATGATGCGAGAGAAAGTCGAGATCGAGCTGGACAGACTTCAACGAGAGGGGAACGTATCACCAGTCGAGTTCAATGAGTGGGCCAGTCCAATTGTGCCAGTGTTGAAGAGCGACGGGATGGTCAGAATCTGCGGGGACTACAAGGTAACGATCAACCGAGTCTCGGTACAGGACCAGTACCCACTACCCAAAGCAGATGACCTGTTTGCAACACTAGCAGGAGGAAGTCATTCACCAAGGTGGATCTAACCTCTGCTTATATGACCCAGGAGCTGGCTGAACCTTCAAAAAATTGTTCATATACCACAGATGCCCTTTAGGGATTCGCTCAGCGGTGGCCATCTTCCAGAGAAACATGGAGAGTCTGCTGAAATCGGTTGTCCCAAGATGACATCTTGATCACTGGCTGCAACACCACCGAACACTTGCACAACCTGGAAGAGGTTCTCAAGTGACTGGACAGAGTGGGACTCAGGCTGAAATGCTCCAAGTGTGTTTTCCTGGTGCCAGAGATCGAATTTCTGGGGAGAAAGATTGCAGCAGACGGCTTTAGACCCACGGACTCCAAGACGGAGGCCATCAAGAATGCACCCAGACCACAGAATGTGACGGAGCTGCGTTTGTTCCTGGAACTCCTCAACTATTTTGGTAACTTTCTACCCAGGTTGAGCACTTTGCTGGAATCATTGCATTTATTGCTACGCAAGAGTGATGACTGGGTTTGGAATAAATCTCAAGAGACAACCTTTAATAAGGCCAGAAACCTGCTATGTTCTAACAAATTACTTGTATTGTATGATCCATGTAAACGTTTAGTACTAGCTTGTGATGCGTCTTCGTACGGGGTTGGTTGTGTGTTACAGCAAGCCAATGTGTCAGGCAAACTGCAACCGGTTGCATATGTGTCCAGAAGCTTACCTAAGGCTGAAAGAGCCTGCAGTATGGTTGAGAAAGAAGCATTAGCATGCATATACGGGGTTAAGAAAATGCACAAATACCTATTTGGGCTCTGGTTCGAGCTCTAAACCACCCACAAGCCGCTCATTTAGTTATTCTCAGAAAGCAAAGGTATTAACACCAATGCTTCGTCCCGCATCCAAAGATGGGCAATAACGTTATCTGCGTATGATTATGTAATCCACCACAGACCAGGCACGGAAAACTGTCCTCAGTTTGTCCTCAGTCGGCTACCATTGCCCAATACTGGGATGAAAATGGCGCAACCCGAGACTTCTTCCTTGTAATGGATACTTTTGAGAGCGAGAAGTCACCCGTCACGGCTCGCCAGATCAGGACCTGGACTAGCCAGGACCTGGTGCTATCACTAGTAAAAAGCTGTGCCTTCAATGGGAGCTGGTCGGCGGTCCCAGGGGAAATGCAAGACGAAATTAAGTCATTCCACCGACGCAAGGAGGAAATGTCCATCCAGTCAGACTGCCTCCTGTGGGGAATCATGTAATTTTGCCAAAAAAATGCAGGGAAATGTTTATACGCGACCTTCACAGTACCCACCCAGGCATAGTCATGATGAAGGCTATCGCCAGGTCGCACGTTTGGTGGCCCAGCATTGACTCGGAATTGGAGTCATCCGTACACCAATGTAACACTTGCTCACAGTTGAGCAACATACCAAGGGAGGCTCCACTGAGTCTGTGGTAATGGCCCTCCAAACCGTGGTCAAGGGTCCACGTAGATTTTGCTGGCCCCTCTCTAGGAAAGATGTTCCTATTACTCTAAATGGATTGAATGTATAATAATGTCATGTACATCCACTGTCACCATTGAAAGCCTCTGGGCCATGTTCGTCACCCATGGTTTACCTGATATCCTTGTTAGTGACAATGGACCATGCTTCACCAGCTCGGAATTCAACGAGTTCATGACCCGCAATGGCATCAAGCATGTCAGGTCTGCGCCGTTTAAGCCTGCATCCAATGATCAAGTTGAACGGGCAGTCCAAACCATGAAGCAGAGCATGAAATGCGTGACGGACGGTTCCCTGCAGACCCGGTTATCTCGGATTCTGCTCAGCTACCACATGCGACCCAACTCGCTCACCGGGGTGCTGTCTGAAGAATTGCTAATGAGGAGAGCACTCAAAACCAGGCTCTCCTTAGTCCACCTGGATCTCAATGATCATGTAGAAACCTGGTGTCACCAGCATGATATGTACCACGATCGCGCGGCTGTATCATGGTGACATTGAGGTCAATTACCCTGTGTTTGTTCTTAATTATGGTCATGGCCCCAAATGGGTTGCTGGCACTGTGTTAGCCAAGGAGGGGAATAGAGTGTTTGTTGTCAAACTTTTGAACGGACAAACGTGCAGAAAGCACTTGGATCTGACCAAACTGCGATTCACTGACAACCAAGAACAGTTTAAAGAGGACATTACCATCATTGATTCACTCATACATACCCAACCAGCAATTGACCACGCGGTCAACCACGAGGATGAACCCACCATGCCCGACAGTCTGATCAGACCAGCCACACTGCAGTGCAGCAATGATCCGATCGACTCACCCATGCCAGGACTTCAACTCAGGTGATCAACCCGGGAACGCAGAGCCCCGGATCGCCTCAACTTGTAAATAACTTGTACATAAGACTTTGGGGGGAATGATGTTATGATGTTACACTACCAAAGTGTAAGACTTGCCACCAGGGGGCACACCTGTGGGAGACGCAAGGGTCACCTGCACACCCTGGGCAAGCAGCTATCAAAGGCAGACTCCAGAGTGAGAGCTGCCTCCTCACTTTGGAGCTACAATAAAGAGACCATGGTCATAACAGTTTGAGCTTAAGATGTGCAGTCTTGTGGAGTTATTCTAAACATAACAATTTCCTTCCTACCTTTCCTAAAGATGTTGATTCCTTGCTGAGAAATCACTCTACGTATACTGGTATGTTGCCAATGTGCCATAATATTTGTATAAGCCTAGACTGTGGATGTTGGCTGCCTAACCTTGTAGGCACCCAACATCCACACATACATACTTTTTTACAGGAGTCATTAGATAGAGATCAGGAATGAGAAATCACATTCATTGCATGAATGCCAGTCAGGTCTGCTTGGGGTCAAATTGGCTCCAAGGTGGCACACCTGGAAATGGATTGGAACTGAGTAGAGCTTCTGTGACTGACTTGTTAATCTGATACCTGAATCAAGGATGTCTGCACTAATTTATTGCTGAGAATTGACCAGCCAATCTGGATATGTAACCTTGATTTTTTTATGTGAGGATGTACAATTCTGTCATAAAATGTTTTGCAGACTTTTCTCTTTAATTGGACAGTTAGCCTGGTCACTGCCTTCCACACAATGATGAGTGTACCTCCCAATTCCTGGAGTGTTGTTGGGGAAAATATATCTTTGAAGAATGAGCGAATTGTTAATTTGTGTTAATAGTGGGTTCAAGCCCCACTCCAGAGAATTGAGCACAAAAATCTAGGCTGACAGTTCACTGGAGTACTGAGGGAGTGCTGCATTGTTGGAGGTGCCGTCTTTTGGATGAGACATTAAACCGAGGCCTCGTCTGTCCTCTCAGGTGGATGTAAAAGACCGCATGGCTAATATTTATCCCTCAAACAACATCACTAAAGCAGATTATCTGGTCATTATCACACTGTTGTTTTTGGGAGTTTGCTGTGTGCAAATTTGTTGCCGCATTTCCCACATTACAACAGTGACTATACTTCAAAAAGTATTTCATTGGTTGTAAAGTGCTTTGGGATGTCTGGTGATTGTGAAATGCAAGTCTTTCTTTTCTTTTCCCATTCATCAAGTGTTATTCTCACTAAAATCATCAGACTAATGAAAGAAGAAAAATGGAAGCTCTGTACAACTGCTGTGTTATTGCAATGCCTGTGTGATGTGAATAAATCCAATGTAATTATTTCCAAATCACTTTGTTAATTTTTCTTAGTCCTAGCTGGATGAACTAGATTCTCAGACTGCTACTATAATTGATTTGGACGATGCAGATGAGAAAGCTTAAACAGAAACTGCATTTGAGATTTCTTACAGAGTGGCAGAAAATGTCTCTCCTTCAGTGCACTGGTTCTGTAAACAAGGCATCTGTACCCTGCCAAAGCAGTCACAACTAGGCATGTCAGGGAGCTGTCAGTCAGCATTCATGGAGAGTGCATTCATCTCTTAAAACATTTTAAAACAATGATTTAGCAACGAGGATATTGGAATGGTTGCTGTCTGGATTACTCGATCAGAAACCTTAAGGGTATTTATGAAATCATAATGTCCTTTAAGGAAAGAAACCTGCTGTCCTTAACTGGCCAGGCCTAAAGCTAACTCCAGTCCCATACCAATGTGGTAGATTCTTAATTGCCCTCTGAATTGGCTTAGAAAGCCACTCATTTGTATCAAACCAGGGCAACTCGGAATGGGTAAGAAATGCTAGCCTTGTCAGCGATGTCCACGTCCAAATTAATTTTTAAAAATCAGACAAGACAATCGGTACAAAATGATATCCTGTCCAAGGGAAAGTTAATTAGGTATATTTTAAATTGGGCCACCAGATGTAAATGAGGCAATAACGGCCTGAAAATGGCTTACTTGAACAGGCCTTCCACTAGGTGGCCGTAGCTCTGCCTGCTTCTGCTGGTGGGCCCTGTTAATACATAAATAGGACCGCGATTGCAATTTTGACAGACAACTGGACAGAACGTGCAATGTTCCCACAGCCCAATTGTACCAGTTGGTGCAGCAGAAGAGGTACCAAAAAGGTTAGTTTAAAATGATTTTTGATGAACTCGGAGCAGCAGGAGTATTCCTCCAGGTTCCACAAAAATAACGTGGGCCGCTGCAGCCCCAGTATCCTCTACCTTCGCGATCACCCTCCCCAATGCGGACCTACCTTCCTACTAGCTGGGTTGGTTTCCGGGCTGCCCAATATTATGCTGGGACCGGGGCCAGTGAGCTACAGTGGAGCATTCATTAGGTGCCTATAGCTCACCGGCAGCATAGTAATGAGGCTCGCGCCTCATAACGGGCCGCTCCTCCCGCCGGCAAAATTGGATGGCTGGTAGGCACGCTATGAGAGTTCAAATGTACCCCAATGAGTTACAGGAGTATATTCTAACTATCGGGCGGCAGACACAGTTGGGAACTTCGGCCGCCCGGAGAAAGGTCCCTTTGATGAGCTGCTAACACCCCGATTATACTGGGTGTTCCAAGTTAGTATCGACTCCACATAGCCAGAAATGTAACAAATGCATGCAAAGTTTGCAGTTATTCTCATAAAACTGTAGAGGGCAGCAAGACACAAATATTACATAAATCAAATCGAGATTATCTGTACATGAAAATCATACACATGCTTGTCAAATAAATATTATACGGGTTTCCTGTCATTCCCTTTTATTATATGTGAACTGACACATGATTTTTCCCCTGATTAACTATGACAATCAGTTGCTGTAAAAAGTTAATTTGTTGAATGATATTCAAAGTCTCAAAATAGCCATATTACCTTAATGTTTATATTACCAAAATATTCCAAAGACTTAATGTGAATCATTGGTGACACCACAATGCTTCACCAGTTCAGCCAATCATGGAATGGATGGCAGGATACCAATTGTTGTGGAGTATTAAAAATATAACGCTCACACAAAAGGTCTTTTATAGAGAAAAGAGTTGTTTATTAAAACCTGATTAATCAAGGGAAATCTGTCCGCATCAGTGCTGTTACTGAGTGCTCTCCACGCCGATCTCCCAGGACAGGCGGTGCAATTACATGTTTATGGAATCGAAATACAGAAACTAGGCGGGGAAGTGTTCCATTGCTTATTTGCCATCAGTCCCCGCTCACCTACTACTAATACATTGGTTGATACAGGTTACAGGCAATTTCATTGGTTACAGTAATTTCTAATGACTCTATTGATACATCAGTCGGGAAATTGTGTTGGGGAAATTGATGGGATTGAAGGCCGATAAATCCCCAGGGCCTGATGTACTGCATCCCAGAGTACGTAAGGAGGTGGCCTTGGAAATAGCGGATGCATTGACAGTTATTTTCCAAAATTCCATAGACTCTGGATCAGTTCCTATGGAGTGGAGTGTAGCCAATGTAACCCCCTTTTTAAAAAAGGAGGGAGAGAGAAAACAGGGAATTATAGACCGGTCAGCCTGACATCGGTAGTGGGTAAAATGATGGAATCAATTATTAAGGATGTCATAGCAGCGCATTTGGAAAGAGGTGACATGATAGGTCCAAGTCAGCATGGATTTGTGAAAGGAAAATCATGCTTGACAAATCTTCTGGAATTTTTTGAGGATGTTTCCAGTAGAGTGGACAAGAGAGAACCAGTTGATGTGGTGTATTTGGACTTTCAGAAAGCTTTCGACAAGATCCCACATAAGAGATTAATGTGCAAAGTTAAAGCACATGGGATTGGGGGTAGTGTGCTGACATGGATTGAGAACTGGTTGTCAGACAGGAAGCAAAGAGTAGGAGTAAATGGGTACTTTTCAGAATGGCAGGTAGAGACTAGTGGGGTACCACAAGGTTCAGTGCTGGGGCCCCAGCTGTTTACATTGTACATTAATGATTTAGATGAGGGGATTAAATGTAGTATCTCCAAACTTGCGGATGACACTAAGTTGGGTGGCAGTGTGAGCTGCGAGGAGGATGCTCTGAGGCTGCAGAGTGACTTGGATAGGTTAGGCGAGTGGGCAAATGCATGGCAGATGAAGTATAATGTGGATAAATGTGAGGTTATCCACTTTGGTGGTAAAAACAGAGAGACAGACTATTATCTGAATGGTGACAGATTAGGAAAAGGGGAGGTGCAACGAGACCTGGGTGTCATGGTACATCAGTCATTGAATTTTGGCATGCAGGTACAGCAGGCGGTTAAGAAAGCAAATGGCATGTTGGCCTTCATAGCGAGGGGATTTGAGTACAGGGGCAGGGAGGTGTTACTACAATAGTACAGGGCCTTGGTGAGGCCACACCTGGAGTATTGTGTACAGTTTTGGTCTCCTAACTTGAGGAAGGACATTCTTGCTATTGAGGGAGTGCAGTGAAGGTTCACCAGACTGATTCCCGGGATGGCAGGACTGACATATCAAGAAAGACTGGATCAACTGGGCTTGTATTCACTGGAGTTCAGAAGAATGAGAGGGGATCTCATAGAAACGTTTAAAATTCTGATGGGTTTAGACAGGTTAGATGCAGGAAGAATGTTCCTAATGTTGGGGAAGTCCAGAACCAGGGGTCACAGTCTAAGGATAAGGGGTAAGCCATTTAGGACCGAGATGAGGAGAAACTTCTTCATCCAGAGAGTGGTGAACCTATGGATTTCTCTACCACAGTATGTTGTTGAGGCCAATTTACTAAATATATTCAAACAGGAGTTAGATGTAGTCCTTACTACTGGGGGGATCAAGGGGTATGGTAAGAAAGCAGGAATGAGGTACTGAAGTTGCATGTTCAGCCATGAATGCATTGAATGGTGGTGCAGGCTCGAAGGGCCGAATGGCCTACTCCTTCACCTATTTTCAATGGGCCCAAGTTTCAGGCCTCGCCTAGAACGGCGCAGCCCCCACCTGGACGTCGGTTTATCGCGCCACAAATTGCGCCTAAAAAAAACTTACAGATTCTCCGGCTCCCTGCTGGTCCTCTGGAGTCGGACGCGGCGCAGCTCGAGCTGTGGGGAGCGGAGCTAGGTCCCTGCGCTGAAAACAGTGCCGGGACCTCTGCATATGCGCGCTACAGTGGGCGCGCATGTGCAGCAGCTCCAGGCGCCCAAAACTGTGTGGGAGGGGCCCGAAGCACGCAGCCCCTAGCCCTGGCCGAATTGCCTCACTGGGGCTGCGTGCATAAGGCTGCCTTCCACTCCCAGTTCCTGCTTTCTACTGACCCGACTCCCGCTTCCCCCCCGCCCCACCGCTCTCGGACCGGACCCAACCCCGACACCGACCCAACTCCCGCTTCCCCCCCCCTCCACCCCCGCCCCCGGACCCGACCCGACCCCCCGGACTGGACCCGACCCGCGCTCCCCCCCCACCCCCCACCTGACCTGACCTCCCTCTTCCTCCCTCCCTCCCCCACCCCGACCCGAACTGAACCGACCTCCCTCCCACCACCCCCCCGACCCAACCTGCGCTCCCGACCCACCCCCCCCACCCGGACCGGACCGGACCTGACCCAACCTGACCTTCCTCCCCCTGCCCCCGACATGACCCGACCCGACCTCCCTCTGCCCCACACACCCCCCCGACCCGAACCGAACTGACCCGACCTCCCTCCCCCCCCACCCCCGACCCGACTCGTGCTCCCGACCGCCTCCCCCCGCACCCCGGACCGGACCCGACCCATGCTCCCAACCACCTCCTCGACCCGACCTCCCTCCGCCCCCCCCGACCCGACCCGCGCTCCCGACCCCGGACCCGACCTGACCCAACCCCAACCACCTGTAAATCTGGTGCTGGGGACGGGCCCTGCCTGAAATCTTGGGCCCAGCCGGGCCCAGCCCGTTCAGCCTCCCTCCCCTTCTCCTTCCCCCCCCGCCCCCTTCTCCTTCCCCCCTTTCCCTTCTCCTCCCCCCTTTCCCTTCCCCCCTTCCCCTTCCCTCCTCCTCCTCCCCTTCCCCTTCTCCTCCCCTTCCCCTTCCCCCTCTTCCCCTTCCCCATTCCCCTTCTGCTCCTTCCCCACCTCTTCCCCTTCTCTTCCTCCCCTTCCCCTTCTCCTCCTCCCCTTCCCCTTCTCCCCTTCTCCTCCCCCCTTCCCCTCCTCCCCCTTCCCCTTCTCCTCCTCCCCCCCTTCGCCTTCTCCTCCCCCCTTCCCCTTCTCCTCCCCCCTTCCCCTTCTCCTCCCCCTTCCCCTTCTCCTCCCCCCTTCCCCTTCTCCTCCTCCCCTTCCCCTTCTCCTTCTCCTTCTCCTCCTCCCCCTTCCCCTTCTCCTCCTACCCCCCTTTGCCTTCACCTCCCCCTTTCCCCTTCTCCTCCCCCCTTCCCCTTCTCCTCCCACCCCTTCTCCTCCCCCCCTTCCCCTTCTCCTCCCACCCCTTCCCCTTCTCCTCCCCCCTTCTCCTCCCCTCTTCTCCTCCCCGCCTTCTCTCCCCCCTTCGCCTTCTCTCCCCCCTTCTCCCCTTCCCTCCCCCTTCCCTCCCCCTTCCCCTTCCCCCCCCTCCATCCCCCTCTCCCTCTACCCCGCTCCTCCCCCTCCCCTCGCTGTCAGAAACACAGACACTGACAGACAGAGAGTGAGAGACACACACAGACAGACAGACAGAGAGATAGAGACACTGACAGAGACACAATGGGAAGGGGGGGCATCCCAGCACGCTGTTGGAGGGCTTCCGGTGCTGCAGTCGGTAAGTAGAAAATGTTTTATTTATTGATTTAAAAAAAAGATTTCTTATTAATTTTTTTTGATTGATTTATTGGTTGATTTATTGATGTTTTTATCATTTATTATTGATGATGGCTCTTTATTTGTAAAACTGAAGTGTTTAATGTTTGTATACTTCCCTTTAAATCCTGCCCCCCCCCCCATTCCCTACGCCTGATTTGTAACCTACGCCTGATTTTCTAAAGTGTAGACAAGGTTTTTATGAGCGTACAAAAATCTACACTTACTCCATTCTAAGTTAGTTTGGAGTAAGTTTTCACTGCCTAAACTTTCAAAACAGGCGTAAGTGGGCGGACACGCCCCCTTTTGAAAAAAAAAATCTGTTCCAAACTGTTCTAACTGACTAGAACTGGAGCAAACTAAATGCCGAGAATTGCAATTTCTAAGATACTCCATTCTAAACCAGTTGCTCCAAAAAAACAGGAGCAACTCAGGCCGAAACTTGGCCCCTATGTTTCTATTCAGTTCTGACAGCTGTTGCTAGGGAACAGCCCCTGCAGGTTATGTGTACTTTCCTGGGAATGTCTTCCAAGGCTTGTTATCTTTGCCAGAGTTTGGTTACACTCTGCTTTAAAGAGGCTTTTGTCCCTCTTATCTCCTGTTTCTGGAACATCGTGGCCTTCTCTCATTATTTCTGTGAGCTGTCTATGTAAATCGTATGATTGCTCTTATCTCCTAAGAGAATTTCTCTGACCTTAGTTTTTCTGCCTAATTCAGCTATTCTACCATGAATGCATTTTAAACCTTACTCTCAGTCTTTCTTATTTTCTTTTAATTGCACCGAATTACTTTACCCCTAATTAAGGTTTTTCGCCCTTACACCAATTAATTTGAGCAAAAGCTAACACAACTGGAAAATAAGCACTATTGTTGCAATATGTATACAGATCCAACATAAATATGGAAATGCATGTATATTTTTAAATTAATGTTTACCCAAACTCTTGATACTCCTGTAAAGCCAATGGATAGTTTACCAGCTAGTGGTTCAGAGCAAGGTTTTAGCTTGAAAATTGTTGGGTAGCCTTTTCAGTAATCTTTCTGGAATATGATCCATGGCTTATTGATGACAATATTTGCAGCACAAGTTCAGAATATTTATTAGTCAGACAAGAACCAATAGTATGAGGCTAACTTGGGGTGTCAATATTGGAACAATTGCAGGGAGTGGGGCGTTTGGCTGTTTGAGCTCAGTAGCTGAACCCTTTAAATAATAGAGAATGAGCAGGAAATTGAGATCGAGATGATTTTTTTAGCCCAATATGCTGAGACAAAGTCAGCCTGTGGAAGTCACTATGGCCCTGAAGTTCCATTAGAATTTTAGGGCTTATCTTTTATTTTCAAGAAATTGGGAATGAGAGAAATATGTCATTACCTACAGCTTGAGTCTTCACCGCAGCTACTAATCTGATCATTAGCAAATTAGCAGAAGATGGGAGTAATGTTTTGCCAATATATAGATGAGCACAATTGCTGATGAATAACGTTGCAGCCATTAAAGTCCAATTTTTACTAGGCCACCTATCTCCATAATGAGCTCTGTTTAGGGATGGGATTTTTCCCTTGGCAAAAATCATCAATCCTGATAAAAAATTAGCAAAATAATTATGGAGTAAAGATAATTATGGGCATCTGTTTTTAACATTTTCAACCAGCAAATAAAGAGCACAACAAAAGCAACAGTAAGATCAAATCAGGTTGATGCCAAAATCAAGTCAAATTAGCGACAGAGGCATTTGATGTACATTAACTCATAAGGGAAAAAGAGAAATGTGGTTACAGGTTCTCCCGATTATAAAACTACATGGCGTGAATTTTGAGCTAATCATGTTGAAGGATGTCAGTGCTGGTAGTGTAATACTTTCCCGCTTTTGTCAATCAGTGTTAACATAAGTAGCTAACAGACAGGGAAGATTTTAATTTCATCAGTCTAGATTTGAATGGAAAGGAAAGTCGAGCAGGGTGTATAATGGGCAGATGATCCGCTACTTCCCGTTTTATGCTCCCATCAAGGTTGAATGTTTCGACCAGTGCCTCTGTGATACAGAGTTGATGTCATAACCAGTAGTATGATAATGATAAATACCCTTACAACTAAAACTGACCGAATAATGCACAAGCAACAATCGTTGGTTATGGTCAACCTCATGTGGAGATAATTTTGGAGAATACTACAAAAAAATATAATTTTTGAATTTTTAGTTTTATTGCCCTAATGGAAAACAAAGAAAACAAACTTACACATTGTCATGTGATGTTGAGCCAGTGGAAATATGCCTTTTTATTTTGTGTGTGTTTTTGCATACAATTATCTTAAATGATGACTGCAGAGAGAAGGGGATAGAAGTTGTTATGTAGGCAGTCGATTTGAGCACAGCAAGATCCCCCAAACAACAAATAGGGAGAGTGACCAGCTCATCTCTGGAAAGGAAAGTCGAGCAGGGTGTATAATGGGCAGATGATCCGCTACTTCCCGTTTTATGTTGCTGTCAAGGTTGAATGTTTCGAGCAGTGCCTCTGTGATACAGAGTTGATGTCATAACCAGTAGTATGATAATGATAAATACCCTTACAACTATAAATGTTGATTGATATCAAAAGAACCCTTCTGGAAACAGACAGCAGGTAAGTCAGCATCAGTGGTGACAACAGACAATTTAACATTCAGGTGTAACCCCTCCTCCACTTTTAATGAAGAGTTGAACCCAAAACATTAACTTATCTGTAGTTCCCATAGAGACAGGTTCTCATTTTAACATTCCATCTAAAGAACACCTCTGGCATTTGTGACAGTCCAGCACTTCCTCAGTGCTATACTGTTATGTATGCAATAAAAGTACAAACTGAGTACTGTTTAACTAAGCAATGTACAACCTTGTTTTCCTTTATTACGGCCCAAAGTGCCTGACTCACAAAATGGCTGGCCTTTTATACCAGAGCAGCACCATGTGTGTGCTGCTCAGTGGCCTCCAACAGTGATACCATCGGTGGCTACAATCAGCATGTACATACATGACAATACCCTCCTCTGAGATCTTATAACAGTTTTTCACAGGTTGAGACGGTCCGGTGCTTTACACTCCCGGGTTGACCATCTCAGTTCGATTCCTGCCTTGGGTGAATGTGCGGAGTCTGTTGTGGCTGGTGGCTGGATGACTGACTTGTTGCGTGTGGCAGTGACCATGTCAGGAATTGCAAGTCCATTTTTATTGAACCAGTCCGTGATGGAAATTCTGGGTTCACTGATGACTCTTGAGTCCACTGAAGGCTGCTGGTAGATTGGTTGGTCATCGACAGTTTCTTCATCTGACTGCTCTGGCTCGACTGTGTGCCTCAGCTTTGTTTGATCCATGTGTTTCCTGCAAGTTTGCCCATTCTTGAGCTTAATAACAAATACTCTGTTGCCCTCCTTGGCCATGACCGTACCAGCAATCCATTTGGGATCATAATTCAACACATACAGGATCATTAATAGAAATCTCGCGTGACACAGTTGCGCGATCGTGGTACCCTTGTTGACTCTGTCTTCTGTATTCAACATGATTACTTAAATCCGGGTGTACAAGAGATAACTTGGTCTTAAGTCCTCTTTTCATCATGAGTTCAGCAGGTGACACCCCTGTGAGTGTGCGGGGTCTTGTCCTGTAACTCAGCAGTATGCAGGACAAGCGGGTCTGCAGTGACCCTTGGGTTACTCTCCTCATGATTTGCTTGATAATTTGTACTGCACGTTCTGCTTGCCCGTTGGACACAAGCTTGAATGGTGCTGATCTTACATGTTTTATGCCGTTAAGTTTTATAAACTCCTGAAACTCCTGACTGGTGAAGCACGACCCATTGTCGCTCACCACTATGTCAGGCAGACCATGTGTCGCGAACATGACATTGAGATTCTCTATGGTTGCCATGGACGTATTGGATGACATGATTATGCATTCTATCCACTTTGAATAAGCATCCACCACCACTAAAAACATCTTGCCCAGGAAGGGACCTGCAAAATCTACATGGATCCTGGACCAAGGTTTGGATGGCCATGACAACAGACTCAGCGGCGATTCCGCTGGCCCTTTGCTGAGATGCATGCAGGTGTTGCACTGATGCATGCATGCTTCCAGCTCAGAATCAATTCCTGGCCACCATACGTGGGACCTGGCAATGACCTTCATCATCACTATACCAGGATGTGTGCTGTGTAACTCATGCACAAACTTCTCTCTCACTTTCTTAGGCATTACAACTTGATTGCCCCACAATGTGCAATCTGCTTGAATAGACAGTTCGTCCTTGCGAAGAATGTAAGGTTTGGCCTCGCACATTTGCTTAGGTATGGCAGACCAATCCCCTTTGAGGATGCAACCCTTTACCACCGATAATATCGTGTCCTGGCTGGTCCAGGTCTTAACTTGTTGAGCCGTACCTTCACTCTCAAAAGCTTCCATGATTAACAGTAAATCTGCCGGTTGTGGCGTTTCCACCTCCAGTGTGGGCAAATGCAACCGGCTCAAAGCATCGGCACAATTCTTTGTGCCAGGTCTGTGGCAAATAACATAATCATAGGCAGATAATGTCAGCGCCCACCTCTGGATGTGGGATGATTCGTTGGTAATGATACCTTTGCTCTCGGAAAACAACAAAATGAGCAGTTTGTGGTCAGTCTCTAATTCAAACCTCAGACTGAACAGCTATTGATGCATCTTTTTAACACCATATACACAGGCTAAAACTTCTTTTTCTACCATACTGTAGGCTCTTTCTGCTTTCTACAAATTATTGGATGCCTACAAACAGGTTGAAGTTTCCCTGACTCATTGGCTTATTGTAACACGCAACCAATTCCATATGACTTTTACATGGGTCATAATGTACCAGCAGCTTGTTCGAGCAAAGCAGATTGGTGGCTTTCTTGAAAGCTCTGTCTTGCGATGTGCCCCACACCCAGTTGTTGCCTTTTCTCAATAGCATGTGCAGTGGTTCAAGTAAGGTGCTCAATGTAGGTAGGAAGTTACCAAAGTAGTTGAGTAGACCCTGGAACGAACACAGCTCTGTCACGTTCTGCGGCTTGGGTGCATTCTTGATGGTTTTGGTTTTCACGTCAGTAGGTCTGATGCCATCAGTGGTGATTTTCCTCCTGAGGAATTCAACCTCTGGTGACATGAAGACGCACTTTGAGCGTTTAAGTCTGAGTCCCACTCTATCCAAACACAGTAGAACCTCTTCCAGGTTGTTCAGATGTTCTTTGGAGGCACGACCGGTGATCAGGATGTCATCTTGGAGCACGACGGTTCTGGGAACGGACTTCAGTAGACTTTCCATCTTCTTCTGAAATATTGCTGGAGCCGAGCGAATTCCAAATGGGCACCTGTGGTAAATAAACAGTCCTTTGTTCATGTTAATGCACGTAAGTCTCTTCGATGTCTCGACCAACTCCTGTGTCATATAGGCCGACATCACGTCCAGTTTTGTGAATGACTTCCCTCCGGCCAGCCTTGCAAACAAGTCATCAGCCTTCGGTAATGGGTACTGATCTTGTTTCGAAACCCTGTTGATCATAACATTGTAATCTCCACAGATTCTGACTATGCCATCACTTTTCAGCACAGGAACAATGGGGCTGGCCCATTCATTAAATTCGACCGGTGATATGATCCCTTCACGCTGGAATCTGTCCAGTTCAATTTCGACCTTCTCCCTCATCATATACGGCACTGCCTGAGATTTATGATGGATGGGTCTTGCATCTGAGTCCACATGGATCTACACCTTGGCTCCCATGAAGTTGCCGATACCTGGTTCGAACAGCGAGGGGAACTTGCTTAATACTTGGGCACATGGATCTTCCTCCTCCGACAACGCCTTTATGTCATTCTAGTCACATCTGATTTTCTCCAACCAGCTCCTGCTGAGCAGCATTGGGCCATTGCCTGGAACAATCCACAGCGGTAACTCATGAACCGCACCGTTATATGACACATTAATTTGTGCACTGCCATCACCTTTATCAGTTCTTTGGTGTATGTGTGCAGCTTGGCGTTAACAGGGCTCAGCCTGGGCCTGACAGTCTTAGTATCCCACAGCTAATTAAATACCCTCTCGTTCATGATCGATTGACTCGCCCCTCTGTCCAGTTCCATCGACACCGATATCCCGTTAAACTTCACATTAATCAAAAGTGGTTTACTCTTGGTTATGAAAGAGTACAGTCCATACACTTCCTCCTCTGGCATCTCGGATTGCGTATCTGGATCCACGCTAGTCTGACTCATCCTCCACGTGGTGTGTCGCAGCTTGCTTGCTCATCTGCGGACACTTGCGCTGGAGATGCCCCACTCTCAGACAGCCTTTGCAGTTATATTGCTTAAATCGGCACTGCTGGTGCTGATGATTTCCCCCACAACGCCAACACAGAGAAGTCGGATACATTCCCGCTGGCCGACTTTGGGCAGCCACAGGTTTCGTGAACGCAACCGGATAGGCCCTGCCATGTACCGCTCTGCCGAACGCCAAATCAATCGCATTTACAGTACTTGCCAAGGTTCGGTTCTTCACCAATATTTGCTTTAAACTCCTGTCCGTCGTCATACATGATTGAGCAATCTGGATGGCCCTTTTAAAATCCAACTCCTTCACCGCCAGAAGTTTGCGCAGGATCACCTCGTGGTTGATACAAATACCAAAAAAGTCCTGCAGCATGTCTGCCAACACCGTCCCGAACTTGCACGGTCCCGCTAGACGTCTCAGGCCAGCAACGAATTCCGCCGCGCTCTGGCCCTCCAATCGAACGTAGTATATAAGCTGTGTCTCGAGATGAAAATGCCATCGTCTGGCTTGACGTGCTCCTGTACTAATGTACACAACTCCTCGTATATTTTCTCTGTTGGATCACTAGGCATGAGTTGATTCTTTATGAGACTGTAGATCTTTGAACCGCACACAGTGAGGAACACGGCCCGGCGCCGATCTGCATCGTCGACCCCCTTCATTTTGTTGGCCACAAAGTACTGGTTCAAACGGCTCACAAAGTCTGCCCAATCTTCTCCCTCCACGAATCGCTCTAAAAATCCAATCGAGCTCATTTTGCAAACAAAGGTTCTTGTATTCGCGTCACCAAATGTTATGTATACAATAAAGGTACAAACTGAGTACTGTTTAACTAAGCAAGATACAACCTTGCTTCTGCTTTATTACGGCCCAAGGTGTCTGACTCACAAAATGGCTGGCCTTTTATACCAGAGCAGTACCATGTACGTACTGCTCAGTGGCCTCCAATAATGACACCATCTGGTGGCTACCAACAGCATGTACATGACATATACTGAAACGCCATCTTAGATTATCTGCTCAAGTTGTGGCGTGGGGCTTGACCCACAACTTTCTGACTCAGAGCTGACAGTGCAACTGAGCAACTAAATATGATTCCCTAAATTAAAGGGGTTAATGGCCTGGATTTTGTTGTGAACGGCGAAGGACTGATTTTTACCGTTCCCCTTGTGTACAGCTGCCCAGAGACTTTTCGCGGGCTTTTCACTGGAGATTTCTAATGATTTGTTGTCTGATCCAGTGCAGCATCCTCTACATGGGATCTGCGATGTCTGTGAGCAGGTCGAGCAGCAGGAAAGCTCTTCAACCAATTAAATTGAAGAATCCTCACTGAGACACGCAGATTGCAAAGCAGGAAGTAAAAGAAAATGCAAAATATAAATTACATATAAATCAGTGTACAGGAAGCAAAATAAAGATTGGGACATACACATGGGATTATGGGAGAGAGATAAAAGGGAAAAACAGAAAAATCAAAAAAAAATATATTTTTTTCAAATTTACAACATTAATTTTTGTTCTGAAGAAGTGAGACTCCACACATAAAATTATTTTAATAGGGCCTGCGAGTTTGTTCAGCAGTAATGATCATTTATTACACCATTAAAAATTCAGTTACACCTGATTGCACCAGCCCTAATTTTTTCATCCGTCTTTATTACGAGACTCGTGGGTAATTACCTTAAGTTCACATTATTCCAGTGATTTCAGTGTCGAATCTATTGGCGAAGACTGCAATTGCGCACTCTGTGGAGGAGCTGGGTATCTCTGACAGCAACTTCTGGTTTCTATACTTAACTGTGTATATGCAGACAGCAGAACTTGCTGTCAGTTTTACCCTATAATAACGGCGAATGCTGACAGCGTCACCGTTATGAGTACAGCAAAATAACTCAAGTGCCAGTCGTTGGGAATAGGGTGACTTAATTTAATTTGTTTACAGAAGCACTTGTTGATGTATCAGGAGGGATTTCCTCTCCAAAATAAGATTGGGTATATTACCTTATTGTAATGGCCACAAAGGTATAGTGCACAGCCCCATGAGTCCCAGGTAAGCCCACTATTCTGAACTTGGAGTACTGTGCTCAATTCTGGTCTCCATATTATAAAAATAATATACTTATCAGGAAAGAATTATCAGGCTGGGGCTCTTTTCTGTAGTAGTACAGTATTAGGCAGTCTCTCAGGGTTGAGGATGACCTGTTTCCACACAAAGAAATGAGTTCTCAGGTGTTTCCATGAGGGGCCTGACGTTCCAGGTCCCGAAATTCATTTTGAAGAGTGGAAGATGCTTGTGCCTGAAATCTTTTAACGTGGGGTGGCCGTTGCACACCAACCACCACACGGTCGAGACAGAGTAAGGTCTTGGTCCAATGTCAAGGAAATCAAAGACGACTGGAGACCAAGCTCTGCTACACGGGCCTAGTACACACACATACTCCTACTGTCCTTTGGATTCATAGGACGCAGTGTGGGCCTCACGGCCTCTCTGTTGGCCCGTGCCGCACCTTCCCTGGGCCCCGACCCCGTTGCTGGTACATGCTGCACCGCTTCTGGGCATCGACCTTGCTGCTGGGCTCCAGCTCGCTCCTCGGCCTCGCCCCTGCCCCCTCCTCCTGGGCCACGACCTCGCTGCTCCTCCATTGCTCACCGCTTCCGATCACAGCTTCCCGTCAGTCCCGGCCTCCTGGCCTCACCACTTCCGATCACAGCTTCCCGCCAGTCCCGGCCTCCTGGCCTCACCGCTCCTCCTCCACCTGGATCCCAACCCCACCGCTGTTCTCGTTCCACTCCAACCGGCTACCTGGACTCCGAGGGATTGGCGGAGGCTCTGTGGAGCATAAACACTGGCATGGACCAGTTGGGCCAAATGGCCTGTTTCTGTGCTGGAGACTCGATGATGTAACTTGATAATGTAATTGATCAATAAAAAAAGTAGCTTAATTAGAATATCTAAAACAATGCCAAAGGCAATGCAGCAAACCCCTCAAAAAACAGAATTGATTTGAAAGTGAATTTATGAATAGCCAGAGTCGGAGAAAGCTAGTTAAAAATATAAATAGAAAGGAAATTTAAAAACAAATTCTTCAATAGTTGACCTGTAGGATGAAATGTACTGCTGATTTTCACAATAATAATGAGAACATTTCTACATATATAAAGGTTATTTTGCAAAAAATCAAGTGCAACTTATCAAGAAGCATAAACTGTACATACTGGTCTTCTATCTTGGTTTAGTCAGCTATACTGGGTTATGAATTAGGATTGCGAAGCATTAGTTACTAAAGAGTGCTCATGCTTTGTGGGCAAGTATAAAAGACTGGCCTGGAATTTGCTTCAATGGCGATGGTGATGACGAGCACCATAAATGAAACTGTTGTGCTCCTTGATCCTCCAGTGGCGAATTTAAGCCACAATTTGCTTGAAAAATAATTAGAATATGCTGCAGTGAGCATAGCGCTGAATTGGGAGCATCTTGACCAATGACCAAAGTAATAACGAATTGCAATCTGATGCAAAGTGTTTAAATGAGATCTTTGAAGGTTGAACTGATGGGCAGAAACGGGCACAAATTCTTATTATGGAGAGCTGATTTCCGTTAAGAACTCAGCAAACAGAGTCTGTGTAATCAGCACACTACAACAAACAGTCTACAGCGACTATTTCAAAAGAGGCTCTACGAACTACAGCAAACAGAACTACATGACTGAAACTACAGCAAAGTCTCCTAATAAAAACAGGGTGATTTCTCCAGCAAAATGCAGTGAGTGGACGATAGTAGCATACAAATTCTGTGAGTAAAATCAATCCCAGTCACCTACAGTAGTGTGGTCTTCTGGTATGATTGACGGGGGGAATTGCCCAATCAACTCCATTCTAGGGGGGGGAATCGTGGTGTCACGATATGAAGCCTAATTTCTGTTACTTTGGGCATGAAATTGGTGGACTTACCGCCCACTGCCGCCGAGTTTTCTCGGCGGTCTCCCTGGTTTCTGGGCGGTCTCCCCTCCGAGCGAGTTTGTTGGAGACCTCCCGCTGGCGGGGAGAGAAGACTGCTGGGTACCATCCACTGATGTCCGCTGGCATGCAATGCACAGAAGAGTCCTCCCACCCACCAAGCTGCCAGTTTTAGTCCGGGCCATCCTCCGCTGCAGCAGGGGAAAAGACCACCACATGGAGGCAGGCCTAACCTCAATGGTAAGTATGAAGACCTGCAAAAAAAGGTTAGTCCACTTCTTTTCTTTACTTTTTTTGCAGGGATTCAGTGGATGGGGTCCCCTGAAGGATTTCTAGTGTTTTTTTTATAGTTTGAAAATGTTTTATTTCATCAGTTCTCCTCTCCCTGGGCCCAACTCTATCCTCAGTGGTACTTTGCCGAGGATTGCATTTGCCGCCCAGAATGGGAGCTACCGCTCGGTGCCGCCCAGAATCAGCACGCAAGTCCCATTTTTGCCGCCGGGCGGTCTTTCCCAAATTTTTCCATGAAACGTCCGCCCAAAGTACCGTCAGGATCTCAGCGGTCCTTTGAATGGTACTTGGGCAGAACTTAGCTTTCACCAATTTCGGGCCCTTTGTATTTTGCACCAGTGACTTTAAATAATAAAAGGACATTGAATGAGTGGAATACAATTGTTCCTTAATTTAAACAGTAAACTACGATTCCTGTGATTGCACAAATATACTGAGTCCACCAGTGCCATTCTGCAATGAACTAAGTGGCTGTGATGATCACAGTACTGTTAATTCAGTAAACTTGATCGCGCCATTGATTTTAATAGGGACGGCGCTGTGATAATTAGCTGTTCATCTTTATTGGTGCGGGATTTTATGGAGCAGCATAACAGTCCCTGTAAATTATGGCATAAGTCACTTGCCATAATTTCCTGGAATTTCTGCACCATTAGAATAGAATACACTATTCCATGGCCCAAGTATACCATGGCCTAAGTTTTCAGCAAATTCAAACTCAATGTGTTTTTTCACAGGATACAAAGTCAGACTTGCCTGTTTAGAATCACTAGGAGTTCTCCTCCACCTAGATTAACTAACTGAAAACCACCCAACAAATTGACAGTTGTGAATGCTGCTTTTTTCCCTGAGGTAATGGCTTCAGATGTCATTATAATACCACAAAATGCACTATGATGTTGGCCCTGAATTTGAGGTCATCAGTGAAGGCGTTTGCTGCTGGCCCCTAAGTACGCATCACATAGGGGGCTTGCAAACCCTGTGTTGAGAAGTTTGGGTTTTCTGACCTTGAATTAGATTGAACAGAAATGAATGGGGATTCTGTTGTGCAAGCTGCTGTCTAAGCAGCCAATCAAAAGGTAGAATTTTCACAGACAGTGAAAAAATGAGTAAGCCCTTAAAATTCTAACTTTTAAAAATACTTAGAGAAAGCAAATCAAATATTTGGGGGTCTCACACGGGGAAAAGCCAACCCTAAAATAAAGATGCACAAAGTTAAAAACAATTAAAAAAAACATTTTTGTAAAGTTTCTTAAAAATTTTAATTTTTATTAAAATGGCCATATTTCACACTGCAGAAAATTAAAATTAGTTTTCCAGATCCTTAACATTTGTTTGGCAGTCAATACATTGTTAAAAGCCCAGTTACACCTAATCTCCTTAGATCTAAATTTTAGTGGGGAATTTAACAATGTACTTAATGTCGAAGAGCCCAAGTTTTCGTTAGTTTCAATTACTTAGGAAATTTCACTGATTGCCGGTACTATGGTGGGTGTGGCACAGCGCAGTCAGTTTCGGAGCTGTCATTGACAGACCGCAGAGGCCACATCTAGAGTACTGCGTACAGTTTTGTTCTCTGTATTTAAGGAAGGATATACTTGCATTAGAGGCTGTTCAGATAAGGTTCACTGATTCCGGAGTTGAGGGGGTTGACTTATGAAGATAGGTTGAGTAGGTTGGAGTTCAGAAGAATGAGAGGTGATCTTATCGAAACATATAAGATAATGAGGGGGCTCAACAAGTTGGATGCAGAGAGGATATTTCCACTCATAGGGGAAACTAAAACTAGGAGACATAGGGCCCAAGTTTGCCCAGGAGTTGCTCTGTTTTTTTTGGAGCAACTAGATTTTTTTGGAGTATCTTAAAAATCGCAATTCTGCCCATTTAATTTGCTCCATTGTTAGGTTTTTATTTAGTTTCATTTTTTTTTCAAAAGGGGGTGCTACCAGCCAGTTTTGGCCATTTAAGCAAGTTCAGACAGCTAAAGGTTACTTAGGCCAGCGTATGTGGCCACGTGTCCGCACAGAAAAACCTTGCGGTGAGCTAAGAAATCAGCGCAGCTAGCCAGAGATGGCGGGGGGGGGGGGGGGGGAGGGAAGTGAGAGGACCTTGCAAAGCACTAAACACCTTCATAACAACATTAAAGCACCAATCACTAAACAAAGCACGAAAATAAGCATTCAGTAACAAATAAAAAATACAAGGAAGCTGAGAGGACCTGCACCTAGCACCAAGACTTACAAAGCACTAAACAACTAGATTAAAAATGGATTGGTAAACTAGCAAATACATTATAGCAAGTCCTGTAAATAAGAGTTTCAGCCAAACTATTTTACAGAATTTCTTTTGAAAGCAAATGAAGAGTAAACTTGAATGTAAATCAAACAAGAATTTAGGAACACATAACCAATCAATAAATAAATAAATAAACATAAAAAATAGAAGTCCTACCTTCAGCAAAGCTTTACTGCAGAAAAACACTAGCAGCTGGCCGCCGATGAGGGAGCCCATTCGGCCAGGGCTAGGGGCGGTATGACACACACCGGGAGGCTAGACTCAACACGGCATCGGTAAGTGGGGGGTGGAGGGGGTGGGGGGGGGGGGAAGGGAGGCTGAATGCAGCATAGGGGAAATGATGACAAAGGTCCAGCTCAGGTGGGCTAGTCACCTGGCCCCAATGCCTAGCCTCCCATATGGAAACCTTTTCATATGGAAATAAAATGTTAATGCTTAGAGAGAAAGGGTTAGCTGTATTCTGCTGTATTATAATTATTATTGTATTTTTGTTTTGAAATGATTACTTTAGTGTCAAAGAAAAGAATCCTGAAATAGTTAATGGTAGCATTCAAATAAGCATCTACAGATGCACTAAACACGTGTTTGCCACTGGCTGTAACATTTTCCATTTGGAATAATCTTTTCCTCCATGCAAACATTAGGCTGTCTACTGCCAAAATATTTAATCTGAGATGTGTCTTTGTTCACATTTTAAAATGTCTCATTTTGTGTCCAAAATAATGTAATCCTCACAGAAGGAAGCAATATACAAAAATAGCAGCTAATTTGCAATGGTTTTGTTCAAGTGGTAATGCAGTATGGACCTCCCTGTAATTATTAATTATCTTCTCCCGCAAAGCTGCTGGCTTCCTCATTTTTATCCTCCTCACTTGTCTTTCTGACTCCATCACGAGTTTTGTCAGTGGGGAGTGGACTACCCAATGGCAGGTGCTAATGCTTTCTGTACTTGCTGATAGGAAATTTACTTTGTGGCATAGGAATAATTTAAGGAATGGCATTACTTAAATAAGGATACAAGCAATGCTATGATTTAATCAGGTATTGTTTGGTAATAATATATTTTAAAAACTCACCCAGTGTATAGTTGGTACAATATGTTGGCGCACCAATGGTTCACTATGGTAGGAACTCTTTAAATTTCCTCATGTGCTGAATTTCGGATCTCAGCTGCTTTGCTGTAGGCAGGTGCAACACTATGAAGGCCAGATGATTTTCCAGGTGGAAGGGAAACTCTTAGGGAGAATCATCACTATACAGAATTTTGCAAATCCTAGCAACTGACACAGCAGCTTTGGTAGAACCCTGGGAGCAGGTTTGGCATTCAACTGGTACCTATGGCATTTCTGTAGGATTTCTTGGCATTCCATTGGCTCTCTGTAGGCAAGAGACTGTGGACAACCATGTTAGTGCACTGATCTGGTATATATATTTTTTAAGAATATTCTTTCCACAGTGGACTAAAAAATATCAGAAGGCTGCAAAAAAAGGCATTTACAACAAATGAAGGATGAGAACAGATCAACGACAGCTGTGAGAAGGAAAGACTGGGACTGAAAAACGAAGATCTGGATCAAGAAGAATTTAATGAAGAATGCAAATAAATGGATATGCAAATGAAAAAGGAGCCCAAGAGGCAGTATGACCAATTATCTGCTCTCACTTTGGAGCAGTTCTCCTAGGGAGCCCGTTGATTCTGCACACACTAAAGTAATAGGGCTCAATTTTGGCCAGGAGTTGCTCTGTTTTTTTTGGAGTAACTTGATTTTTCTGGCGTTATCTTAAAAATCCCCATTTTGCACGTTTAATTTGCACCAGTGTAAATGAGTTAGTTACGATTTTTATAGTTTATTTTTTTTCTCAAAAGCGGATGTTGCCAGCCACCGACGCCAGTTCTGCCCATTTAGGCAACTTTGGCCAGCTAATAGTTACTCCACATCTACTTAGGCCAGCGTATGTGGCCACTTCAGAAAACCCTTGCGAAGATTTAAGAAACTAGCGCAGGTAGGTAGGTCGGAGGCCATTCGGCCTGGGCTAGGGGCAGGCAGGAGAACTGATAGTGCTCCTGCCTGGATGATGTCTATCAGTTCTCCAGCACGCCCGCCCCTAGTCCTAGCCAAGTGAATTTCAAAAGACTAAAATTTAATTTGGTCACTAATAAAGAAACTTAATGACTAAAAAATGTGAATAGGATCAAACAGCTATACAGGACATCACATGACAAACTTCGCAAAGTTAATTTACTATACAACAGAAGCATTCATGGAAGCTTAAACTACAAAAATAAAAGAAGTGGAGAGGACCTGCACCTAAAGCACCAAGCCTTACAAACCACCAAACCTTGCAAACAAAATGTTCTAAGAATTAAATAACAAATAAAAAATTGAAGTAAGTCCTACCTTCATGGCCTGGGAAGGCAGCGTGCTGGCCTGTGTGGGAGGCCACTCGGCCTGGGCTAGGGGCGACATGACAACGTGCAACGGGAGGCCACTGGCCTGTGCTAGGTGCGGGAGCGATCGGCATCGGGATTCAACCGGCATCTGTATTCCACGAGGAGAGAGAGAGGCTGGGCTGCAAATGAATGTTGGGGGGTGGGGGGGGGGCGCCGAGGAGGAGAGCGAGTGAACGCGGCATCTGTGGGAAGAGAGAGAGAGAGAGGCTGGGCCGATTGCCAAATTTCGGCGTTACTGCGCATGCATGGACATAGCGACCCGACTCCAATGAACATGTGCAGACGTCCCGGCACTGTTTTCAGCGCAGGACGCTAGCTCCACCTCCGACTCGACTGGCCACGCTGCGCGACGACCGGAGAGAGGCCGGACAGTGGCCAACGTAGGTAGGAATGTTTTCAGCGCACTTCTGAACGGAAAAAAGCGGCATATCTCTGTTAAGTGCGCCAAAAAAAGGGGTGGGCCAAAATTGAGCCCCATAGTGTGTCAATTAGTGGCTGTGTAGACTACACTACCCAAGCGCTGGTGTTTGCTGCGAGTGTGAAGTCAGACCTTGTGAGAACAGAGAAAGGGGGGAGTGAGAAGCAGACACTACAGGAGAGACCAGAATGAAGCATGCACTGATAACATTAAGTTTGGGAAATTTAGAAAGGTGGACGATTCTGTGGCCAATGTAGAAAGTTCTTGGTGATAGAAAATGATGCCAACAAATAAAATAAGAAAACCATGAGAATAAACCACAAGTGACAATCCTCTCGTGTGGCACAGGGATTAGATACTTTACATTTTTACTGCAACATCTTTAATATTAAAATTGCAGCTTTCCTTTATCTTGTTTATATTTTATTAAGACAAAGTGAGAGGACTTTCTCCAAATGGGAATAAATCGTTTGTTGAATTCCCAACATTACTTGGAATATAACTTTTAAAGTGTGTTTGGAAACATAGCTTTATCAGTCGAAAGACAGAAAAGGACAATTTCCCAAAGGATGGTTAAATAAGCGAAGAAATCCAAGTCACAGGGTGATATGGAGAGAAGTTTGCATCTGGCACTCTGCATGAAGCCGAATGTAGAACATTTTTCAAAGCTGCCCTCATTACTTGTCTTCTAAGGAATTGCTGTTGCATTCTGACATCTCCCCAGTCTCGGCAAACTGCACAATGAACAAAGGCAGAGCTCGGAGGGAAAAAAGACTTTGAATTAAAATAAAAGAGTAGCAAAAATTTAATGTTAAAGCCAATGAAGCAGAGTTATAAAGATAGAAGGTAATATGATTACGCTATATCAAGGTTGGAATTAAATTTCAAACAACGGAAAAAAAGATAACAGTGAACAGTAAGATGAGAAGGTAATAGGTAGTGGTACTAAACTAGGAAGAGAAGGAAACAATGTGAACAAAAACTCTCTCGACATAAATAAATATATGACGAAAAAAAGCAATAAAAATAAAATGATGGAGGGAACATTATCAGGGCTGTGAATTTGTGGATGGCCAGTAAATGTTTTGCTTTAAGCATTTTAATTGATGTTTGTAACTCTACTTTTTGGGTTTTATTTTGTAAGTACACTTTTGTTTCATTTTATCCCAAATTTGATATCTGATTACGATTATTACAGATATTACAATATTTGGGGTACATTTTCACCTTTATCAGTCCGTGCAGTGTCTTACATGATGGGAGTGTATGTTGATGCATAGACCTTGGTGCTGGAAGCATGGAGGACAATGATTCACCTCTATTTATTTTGTATTATTACAGGATTGCCTGAATTCTAAATGTTTACATTTTTTAGTGATTTTTTTACCCTTGCTTATAAAAATGAGCTGAGAATGGAATAATTTTCCACTTTTGCGAACAAGTGACAGACATTTCCAGGTCAAGTATTGCATGGTCAGTTACAGAACTCCATAAGAACATAAGAATTAGGAACAGGAGTAGGCCATCTAGCCCCTCGGGCCTGCTCCGCCATTCAACAAGATCATGGCTGATCTGGCCGTGGACTCAGCTCCACTTACCCGCCCGCTCCCCATGACCCTTAATTCCCTTATTGGTTAAAAATCTATCTATCTGTGATTTGAATACATTCAATGAGCTAGCCTCAACTGCTTCCTTGGGCAGAAAATTCCACAGATTCACAACCCTCTGGGAGAAGAAATTGCTTCTCAATTCGGTTTTAAATTGGCTCCCCCGTATTTTGAGGCTGTGCCCCCTAGTTCTAGTCTCCCCTACCAGTGGAAACAACCTCTCTGCCTCTATCTTGTCTATCCCTTTCATGATTTTAAATGTTTCTATAAGATCACCCCTCATCCTTCTGAACTCCAACGAGTAAAGACCCAGTCTACTCAATCTATCATCATAAGGTAACCCCCTCATCTCCGGAATCAGCCTAGTGAATCGTCTCTGTACCCCCTCCAAAGCTAGTATATCCTTCCTTAAGTAAGGTGACCAAAACTGCATGAAGTACTCCAGGTGTGGCCTCACCAACACCCTGTACAGTTGCAGCAGGACCTCCCAGCTTTTGTACTCCATCCCTCTCGCAATGAAGGCCAACATTCCATTCGCCTTCCTGATTACCTGCTGCACCTGCAAACTAACTTTTTGGGATTCTTGCACAAGGACCCCCAGTTTCCTCTGCACCGCAGCATGTTGTAATTTCTCCCCATTCAAATAATATTCCCTTTTACTGTTTTTTTTTCCAAGGTAGATGACCTCACATTTTCCAACATTGTATTCCATCTGCCAAACCTTAGCCCATTCGCTTAACCTATCTAAATCTCTTTGCAGCCTCTCTGTGTCCTCTACACAACCCGCTTTCCCACTAAGCTTTGTGTCATCTACAAATTTTGTTACACTACACTCTGTCCCCTCTTCCAGGTCATCTATGTATATTGTAAACAGTTGTGGTCCCAGCACCGGTCCCTGTGGCACACCACTAACCACCGATTTCCAACCCGAAAAGGACCCATTTATCCCGACTCTCTGCTTTCTGTTAGCCAGCCAATTCTCGATCCATGCTAATATATTTCCTCTGACTCCGCGTACCTTTATCTTCTGCAGTAACGTTTTGTGTGGCACCTTATCAAATGTCTTTTGGAAATCTAAATACACCACATCCATCGGTACACCTCTATCCACCATGCTCGTTATATCCTCAAGGAATTCCAGTAAATTAGTTAAACATGATTTCCCCTTCATGAATCCATGTTGCGTCTGCTTGATTGCACTAATCCTATCTAGATGTCCCGCTATTTCTTCCTTAATGATAGCTTCAAGCATTTTTCCCACGACAGATGTTAAACTAACCGGCCTATAGTTACCTGCCTTTTGTCTGCCCCCTTTTTTAAACAGAGGCGTTACATTAGCTATCCCAACTATGTGTCAGAACCCCAGCCTCTGAACAGCACTCCTGTCCTCCTAAAGTGCGGTTTTTGTTTTCATTTCCCACACCAGCCATCCTTAGAGCCTCTTCAGTGCGATTGCCACTCCAGTGCCAATGGTTGGCAGTTTTGTCCTACAGATCTATGCTCACCTAATTAACAATTAGGTTTGACCCTTGTTGAGCTTATTTTGCTTTGGCAGAGAGAGGAGACCCCAATGCCAAAGATAAAAGCCAGCGGGGCGGGACATTACCCTCAGCAGGAAATTGGGAAGGGCACTTCAATTTAAGCAGAAATTTAGCTCCCAGCGGGAGTCAGAGAGAAGAACCAGAAAATGTGTCTCTTTAACTGTGATACCGCCTCCAAGCACTTTGGGACGCTGTTGGAGGCAGTATCCGGGCGGGATCGGGTCGGGAGCGGGGCGGTGTCCATCACTGCCGTGCTACCCATATCACCGCCGCACTGGCTTGGTGATGATGTCAGTGCATCGCAATGTCCCTCCCCTTCACTTAAAGGGGGAGGGAAGGTGCGAGGCCTACATGGAGCCCACTGGGAACCCCAAGAGAGGATGCCGGGGTGCCCATTGGCGGCCTGGCTGAACCAGCGGCCGCCATTGTTGAGCTGACTTAGGAGTCGGCCGACAATTAAAACAAAACCTTTAAGGGTGGCCGCAATGCCCCGTCATTGGCAGCTTCCCACCGTGCAAAGCTGTTGGGGGCACCGACCGGCAACGGCCATGCTCCCGTGGGGCAATTTCACCCGCTGGGCGGAAAAGGCGTAGCCGCCAGGTGGTGAGTGGCCAGTGTGCGGCCGACAATGGGTCAGAGCGCCGGGCGGGGCGGAAACACAGGGCACAGTGAAAACCCATTTTCGGGTTTGTGCTGTCAGTGTTCTGCATTTTTGAGTTGCTGCAAAAACTGACAAGCACTGCGCAGATAGACAGGGCTGCACCCAGGTTCTCCCGTGACTCCCTCCAAATGGACCGAATCACAGCAAGCGGATAGGCCCTTTTCCCTTCCCAGGAGGAGACCTCCCCAGGAGATCTAAACAGTCTGGTCGCACATTGCACAAGCATGGATGTGGTCAGTAGGATGTGGGTGCAGTGGCACAAACGTTTCAATGATCTCAGTAGATCACGAAACGTTAGTAAAAAGCCACACTCAACCTCATCCTGCTGTACGTCACATCACGTTCCCATCACTCTGCCTTCCCTACCCTACTGCTGCACGTCCTTACTCACACCAAATTACCTTGCACTTTCACACATCCCTCTCTATCTATATCAGCACGTCCCAATCTCACTAGGCAGACCTCACACTCACCCTCATCCTCGTGCAATCTTACCAACTAACAACACAAAAGGATAGGAACTTGGGAGGTTTATCTAATGTTTATGTAAAGGTTGTATTAATATGCTGTCAAACATTGAAATCTTTATTTTCAACACTTTATATTCTTGGACAGATGTGTGTGCACCTTTTGAAGTCGCTTAGTTAGTTGCAGTGAATGGTGAGACATAAGGGTACCCCTGCAATGGTGATGAGTCTGAAAGGAATGGCTTAGGCATTGCAGGGATGCTTTATGGTATTGGTGTGAGGTGGTACCAACCTGGCACATCATGTGGCAGCCAGGGTATACAGCATCAAGTGAAGTAAATCTGGCCATGCTGAGGCCATCCCTGGCCTCCCGGGCAGCAATATGGTCGGGGGATGATGCCCTGCCTCCTGTGCAGCATCAGTTGATTGTAGAGAAAGTTGGTGTTGTTGTTTGTGCTGTTGGTATTGGAGATGATATTGGTCGGATTCTGAGGATCAAGGTGAGACAGTGTAAAGGACACCCATGTTGATGGAATGGATGGCAGGCGAAGTACAGATGACAGAAGCATTCTGTTAATGGTGAGAAAGTTCTTCCAATGAGGTGATACTGGTTGGAGAGTGGAAAGTGGAAAGCCTGCAGAATCTGTGCTGGAAATGGACTGAGAAACTTGTGGCTGAGGAAAGTGATGATCTGCCAGGTGGGAGTTTTTACTGTACATTTGAAGCTGTCAAATAATCAGCTGGAGCAATGGCCACTGAACCCCAGCTTGATAGCCGTGGTCCCCGAAACATGTGGTTCCTGTGGCCATGAAGTTGAAGTGAAAAGGTAAGTTAAAAAAGCCTGTTAATGATCTGTGAACTAGATGTTAATGAGATTAATTGGGTCCCCCGCCGCTGCCTGTTGGGTCTGTTCAGCACTGACTGACCCAACATTGGGAAAGGAGCGTGGCGACGGGCTGATAGCGGGTCCCAACCCGCTATAAAAAAAAACGCACTTTCCCACCTGACCTGCATCCGATCCTGCCCGCTGACCCCCCGGAAAATTCAGGCCAATGGCTTTGGCCTTCCCAATGTTTCATTGGAGGAATTTGCAGCTCATCCAAGACACTCAGTCTGACAACACAGAGGCAGTGGATTGATTGAGAGAGGTAGTGGTGAGGTAGAGCTGGTCATCAGTGTACATGTAGAACCTGACGTTGTGTCTTTAGATGAAGCAAATGATCATTGAGGCCCATGCCATAGAAATTGATAGAAATCTTTGTCTCTAAAGCTTTTGTGTATTTTTTTAAGAGCAGCTCAGAATTACATTACTGTAATGCCCCAGCATAATGTGCCAGAGGATGGTAAGTTTGGGCCTGTGATTCTGCACACACTGAATTAGCTATGTCAGCTGTACAGACTTGGGGGAATGCCAAGCTGAGGCCAGGTAATATCCTACATGAAGGGAAGACAAATAGACGTTAATGCCTACCCATCCTCACTCGCTTCCTGGCAGTTGAGTTCAGTGTGCCATTGACAGAGAGCTGAGGAACAGTCTGTCCACCTGGCAGTTGGATGGGGATAGTGGCTGCGGCAGAATAACTCAGGAGAGGACAATGGGGCAAAATGCCTCAGAAAACGGGGAAAAAAAGACAGCCAGAAAACTGCTTAAAACCCTAGGAATGTATCAGAAATAATAACTTCTGGAAAATTGACTTTTACACAAATAATTAGCTGGAAACAGGAATGAGTAAGGTAAAGTTTCTTGATTTAAAAATAATCTGGGACTAGACTTTCCACTTTTGTGCAGATCGGTCAAAAATGGGTGTTATTTCCAGTGTGGGCGGTAAAAATGGGTTTTGAGATCGCTGGATTATTGGCCATTTTCAAAACCCCAACTTTCCATTTTTGAAAATGGGTGTTACTACAAGCGATCTGAAATGGGGGTTAGCGTTAACATTTTTTGACCTTCTGCCGTAAATTGTTACCGACCATAGCAATGGCATGACAATGCTCATTTCCCGCGTTTCAGGATGTCAGGGATCATCATTACATGCGCATAAGAGGAGACAGAGAGCGAGGCACCAGAGAGGGACTGAACACGTGTGTGGGTATGGTGTGTGTGTCTTTGGTTATTGTGGGAGGCACGAGGGAGATTCACCAGCAGCAAAAAGCCTACTAAGCACAAAGAAGGTAGTTGGCACCGAGTTTTTATGGAAAAAATAATATTTATCATGGAAGGGATGGAGGAGGCGACCCAGCATACATTGGAGAAGGAGGACGCTGGCGAAAGCAGTGAGCTGGGAGAGGAACAATTGGGAGGACGCAAAAGAGCGAGGAGGTTCTCGGACGAGGCAAATGCCTCCCTCATGCAGGAGGTAGAGTCATGTTGGGGTCAATTGACCCAGGGAGGGCGTGGGAAGCCCACCCCAAAGGCTTACCAGTAGATATGGGCTGAGATAGCGAAGGTGGTCTCGTCAGTGACCAACGAGATGCGTGAGGACAACCAATGCTGCAAGCGATGGAATGACCTTATCAGATCTGCCAGATTAAGTATTAGATTTATTTACATGTACTTATATATTTATATAATTGGAATTGTAAGTGTAATGAGTGATTAAAATCAGATGTGATGTCTTGCGTTTATACCGGGAAGGTTGTACTCAAAGCCTGCGGTCATAGTTTACGTCTTTAGATAAAGAATGATCATTTTCATTATAATCATGATTACATCTGTCGTTATGTGCTGTATCAGTCTCTGTGACAGTATTTAGCAATGATCTGGTGCCATGTCCTGCTGTTGTTACCTTTTACAGAAGAAGCTTTCGAGGAATAGGGCCGAGCAGAGATGAACGGGTGAGGGGCCACCAGTCATCATCGACCTCACCGACATCGAGGAGCGAGTGCTGGCACTAGTGGGGACCCACCCCTGGTTGGCCATGCAAGCAGTAGCAGAGCCTGATGTGATGCCACATGAGTAAAGTATACGCCATTGCGTGATGTAAAGTCAATAGATGCCACACCCACTCATATCCAACCAATATTATATGATTGATGAATCATAACATTCTTCTCTAAATAATGATGTCCTCATGAGAATCATTGCAATGCAGAATTTGGTGATGGTCATGAAATGTGATGTCTGTGAAGATCTCGATAGCGGTGTTGCTTTGGTCATACATATGCTGTGTGTACTGCGGGACTCACCTTGTAACCCTAGCACCCCCTTCTCCTCTAATAACCTCATTTATGTTTTGCAGTTCAGTCAGCAGCGCGGCTCTATGCAAGAACACCGAGCCCAGAAGGTGGGGCGCAGGGACGGACTCGCTGGACTCATCTCCATCTGGTGCTGAGGAGCACCGATTCTCGCTGGGTCCCTTCTCAACGAATGACAATGCCGACTTTGAGGAGCCTGCATCCCCCAACCTCCATAATCCATTTGACACCGATGACATCTAGTGCCCCTGTGGCCATTCCCACATCCACGGTGGAGGTACCGGGCCCAATCACCTCACCGCAGAGCACCCCAGGTGTCTCCAGGATGGTGCCGACCAAGCGGAGGTTGTTTCGACGCAGCAGGTCTGCTCCACGAGTGGCAGATCTGAACGGGGACATGGTACACTTGTCCAGGAGGAGTGTTGACATAGGTCAGCAGATCCAACAGACAATGTGGGGCATATCCCTCCAGCTGGCCAGCATGTCCACTACCATGACGGAGTATGTGCCGCGGATGGCGGAGGTCCTAGTAACCAGGAACACTGGTGGCAGAGATCTCCCAGTGGTCCAGGAATGCGGCACTGCACCCCAAGGTGCCGCACCCCCATTGCCAATGCCACATGAGAGCCAGGAGGAAGCTCTTGCTTCTGGCTCGGAGCACATTTCCACCTTGGGACTGTCCTCTCCCATATCCATCCAAGCAGCGGTTCTGCCGTCATCCCCCCCCAATGAAGCAGCGCCTGAGGAGCTCCTCGGCCAGGAGGCTTGGAGTCAGGAGGGCAAGGGGAAGGGGTAGAGGTGGGGAGGAGAAGCAGGGGGGAGGGGGGAGGGGGGGAGAAGGAAGGTGAGGTGCATGGCCGCAGGTGTTGTCTTGGGCATATTTTTATGTTGTTGGTTCTATTTTGGTGGGAAGGTTGGGGGAAGGGGCGAGGGGCCTAACTTGCTGGTTTGCGTTTATGTTCTGTGTTGCTGGAAATGGTGACCAATCGAATGATGTAAATGTGATAAATTTGTCATGGGGTGGGGCGGAGGTGGGGTGGGTGGTTTTTTACAGTTATAATTATGATTTCACACAAATGGTTGGTTTAAATGTTTTTTATTTAACATAACCTTGTTGTGCATTGTCTCAGATAGCTGCACCATTACACACCGCTGATTCCTCAACATGAAGGGTATAATTACACTTAACTTGAATCAACTTAAACTTTAACTGTTCCCCGGGGTGATGCACATCATTGATGTATGACCTGCACACCCAGCAGTGTTGCAGCTTTGTAAAGAACAACAATGTTCTTTCAGGCAAAGCGCTCATTTATGAGCTGCTGATGTAAGAGTCTTGCAGCTATGTAGCCACCGCGGGCCCTTTCCTGTGGTCTAGAGGGCGGCAGGGGCATGGTTTCAGCGTCAGCCTGATTGTCTGATCCGAGGTCAGCATCCATGTCCTCGTCCTCCTCTTCCTTTTCTCTCCTGAGGTGGACCCATCAATCTCTTCTGGCAATTCTTGTCCCCTCCTGATAGCCAAGTTGTGCAGCATTGAGCACACCACCACAAATTGAGCTACCTGCTCAGGGTGTATTGGAGCTCACCTCCTGAGTGACCCAGGCATCTAAAGCACTGCTTAAGCACTCCAATGGTTTTCTCAACGATATTGCGAGTGGTTCTGTGGCTCTCGTTGTGTCGCTTCTCGGCTTCAGTGTGGGTGTCACGCAGGGTGGTCATCAACCAGGTGGCGAGGCCATATCCTTTGTCACCAAGCATCCAGTATTGACCTTGTGGCTAACTGGTAAACATGTCAGATACAGTGCTCTCACACAAGATGTGAGCATCATGGATGCTGCCCGAAAATTTGGCATTCACGGCCATAATTATTTGCTGGTGGTCGACAACGAGTTGCACATTCAGAGAGTGGAATCCCTTGCAGTTCCTAAAAACCGTTGCGTACTGTCTATTGCTCCCTGCACCTTGGGAAAGTTAGCAATTCAGTAGAATCCTAAAGCCCTCTCAGTCTGAGCCTCCCTGGTCATGGGAAGCTAATAAAGTCCATCCTGTGTGCGTAAAGGGTTTCAGTGACCTGTCGAATGCAACAATGTGTGGCATGCTGAGATATAGCGCAAATGTCGCCAGCTGAGGCCTGAAAGGAACCCGACAAGTAGAACGAAAGTGCCGCGGTGACCTTGACCTTGACGGACAGTGCGGTCCTGATGGTGCTGGCAGGCTGTAGATCTCCTCTGATGAGCTGGCATATCTCACTGATAACCTCCTTGTGGAAGCGCAGTCTCCGAATGCTCGGACAAGTTGAGGTAAGACTGCTTCTCCCTGCAAGTGCGGGGGATATAAGATCTGGTCCTCCTCATGACACATCTTAGATTGAGCACATAATGCTGTTGAATATATCTTCTGCCATCTGTAGTCTGCAGCATGTGCGTACTCATCAAGACAGGCTGCGAAATGACACGCCCCATTCCAATAACTATCAGTATTACACCGATTGTTCACAAACAATAAATGTCTCCACTAAGACACCTAAAGTAAATTTCAATCGTCCACAGTCTGATAAGATGTTTGTTCAGATGTTCACATCATCTTAAAACACCTCCAGGGTACATCCAAGCTCCCCCGAAGTTGAAGCAGAGCAGCCTTTTTAGAAAATGGCGTCCCTACTGCTGTGATTAGTTCAGGTCAGAGCAACTTTTTCACCGTGGTTTTTTCGGCGAGCGATATTGTCGGCGACATGTGTGCGAGGTGCCGAAAATAACGCTCGGCGATTTTCTGAGCGTTAGTTTCAGCAAATGTGATCTTTACGACAAAAAACAGAGGCCAGGCAGTATTATTAAATATCGGCATTAATTGCGTGCCGAAAGTAACAATGGCCGATATTATTGCCGTTGGTTTTGCCCATTCTGATGTTTCTGCCCCCAAAAAGTGGGCGGGCGGTATTATTTTTTATCGCCGTTACGTACATGCCGAAAGTAACGCCCGGCGATAAGTGACCGAGACATGCCCATTAGTTTCCATTTTGTGGCTAAATGGGCGATATATGGGCGTTACACCTCATTTCAGCGTTAAAATGGACGTTAAGTGGGCGGTATGCATGCAAAAATAATGGAAAATCTAGCCCATAATGCTGAATGACTATGTGGCATAAACACTGCAAATGCTGCATTTGTGTAAATATTTCTAGTTCAATAGTAAAATTGTGGAAATGAAAACATTTCAGAATTTGTAGAAATGATGCTGCCAAAGTCAAACCATTAGAAACAAAGATATCATTGTCTTTTTTAAAAAGCCTCACATAGTTGCAAATGAATAGAAGCTTTTGATTTTTCTTACAATGGGACTCAGAAAAAGCTTCAATTTTTCATAAAATACAATGACGGTCATTGGAAATGTGACAGTTCCACAATGGTTAGCCACTGAGTTTAATTTCCAGATTTATTCACCTTTATCAAAACATAAATTCCACATCGCAAACACATCAGGAACCTCATTTAGGATACATTTAGGATGCTTACTCCTTCAGTTTGTAAAAAAAACAACCTTTTAATTTAAAATTACTGGACTACAACACAAAATAGATGTTTACTCCACACCGTCTTGATTTAATGTTGCCTTTATACCGTGCCCGCTGGTAGCAGTACAAACATTGGGATGAATTTTTACTTTGAAGAGAGTGTGGGTTTGCGAGCGAGTGGGCAATTAAAAGCGCTGAAATGGACAGTGCGGCGGGCAGCCAGCTTCAACCCACCTGCTTTCACCTTTAACTCGGTCGCGTTAATCAGCACGCCAGAGACCCGCTCGGGAGAGGCGGGTGAGCGAATTAAAGTAGTTGACAGCTTGTTAAGAGGCTATTAATAGCCTTTTTAACTCGATTGCTTTTACTGGCGATCCACGGAATTCACGGGCTTGCTGAACCTCGCCAGTGAAAGCAAGGATTTGAACAATTGATAGTAAAATAAAATCACATAAATATTCACATCTCACACTTGCTTCCTTGCCTAAGGGAAAGGTTCTTGTTGACACCGTTTGTGCTGAGAGTTTGCCTATAGGAATTTACAGGTGATTTTTGCAACTTCGGAAGTTACTCTCACTATATTGAAAGTCACTCTCATTACATTGGAGGATTGTGCCTCTGATCTCCACTTTACCTGGCATCTATCAGATCAGCATGGGTGCTGCTTATGCTGTTTTACCTTGGACCTCAGATTCGGACCAAGATGAGCCCCAGCCGCAACAACACCAGCAGGAGCAGCACCAGCCTTCTCCTCACCGACCTGCTGCTCCACAGGAGAGAGGGGATGAGTGCAGGAGTGCACCTTGCAGGAGGCAATACCCCCAACATAGGGGATATCGGCAGAGGATGAGCTTCCTGGACATAACTGAATAGCTGTGCCCCTGGAGGTTCAGGTTATTGCGTCAGGTCGTGTCAGACATTTGCAACTTGCTGAAAGAGAACCTGCTGCCCAGAGGACCTGTACCTGTACTGGTGAACACACATTACCAGTGGCTGTCAGAGTCACCACCGCCCTCAACTTCTTCACCTCAGGCTCTTTCCAAGGATCTGCAGGAGACACTTGCAGGATCTCGTAGTTGGCTGACAATATATGCATCGCCCAGGTGATCGATGCCATGTTTGACAAGTCAGGCACTTATGTACATTTTGCCACTGATGATGCCAGTGTTACTGAGCCGGCGCTCGGCTTTGCGACTCTGGCTGGCTTCCCACAGGTGCAGGGAGTCATCTGCACACATATGCTCATCAAGGCATCCCCAGATCACCCAGGAGTGTTTGTGAACCGCAAGGGCTTCCACTCCCTCGATCTGCAGCTCGTCTGTAACCACAAAAAGATCATCATGCGTGTGTGTGCTAGATTCCCAGGGAGCAATCATGACTCTTTGATTCTGCGTCAGTCTACCCTCCGTCAGCTCTTTGCACCTCTGACCAGTCTTACTGGCTGGCTACTTGGAGACAAGGAGTATTCACTGAAGACTTGGCTGCTGACACACTTGATGAGGCCAAGCAATGAGACTGAAGGGCGCTACAATCAAAGCCAGATGACGATGTGATGTGTAAAAGAGCAAGCAATCGGGATGCTGAAGATATGCTGAAGATCTCTGGACAGATCCGGAGGAGCCTTTCGATACCAGCCAAGGTCTCCAGAATCATTGTGGTGTTCTGTGCTCTACACAACATAGCGCAGCAGCGAGGATTGGAACTGCAGGAGGAGCAAGGCACACAGCGGACAGCCTCTTTGGAGGAGGAGAAGGATGAGGAAGAGAAACAGGAGGAAAATGAGGAGTAAGAGGAGGAGGAGATGTACATGGCTCCTGTGCATATTGCTGCCAAGGAGGTCTGGGAAACTCTCATTATGGCACAATTTAGTTAGGCTGCACCAGTGCACTCATATGGCACGCAGATGCTGCAGCAACTTCTGCCTTCCCCACCCTGCCCCCCACCCCCCACCACCAACACCACTAAAATGACCAAACCATTCCTGTCACACACACCCATTGCTTTGGGTTAAGTAATGTCTTACCATTCACTCCAAATGACAAAGCCATTTTCCAGGTAGCAGGCAAAAATTAAAAAGATGGGAAAATGGTGCATAGAAATAAATTGATGTGTCTCATAACTTCAACAGAAACTTAACCCTCTACATTTTATAACCCATGTGCATTCTCTTGTGCAGCTAAGATTGTGTCTTTTTTCTTTTTCTGCTACATCTACAGTGTGCAACCGCTGTGGCTGCAGCACGAGTAGAGGCAGGCTGCTCACTTCCCTGCTGTGACTGCGTAGACATTTTTGGCGGACGTCCTCTGGGTTTTTCAGCCTGTGAGGGCCACGTCAAAGACTACTCCTCCTATGACTGTGTAGGGACAGACTAGGCCATCGGGATACTAGATAGCATGTGGGGCTCTGACTAAGGGGAAGGCAAAGGGGAGAAGTGTGTCCCCTCTCACCATCTTCCCTCTCATGGGCCACCCGCACGTCCCTGTTAGCAAGGAGCTGGAAAGCCCTTTGATGCACATCACTGGGGTGCTTAAGGGCCAAATCGAGGAATCTATCCATCCTATATATGGCTGGAATAAAGTCTGCCAGCTGTTAATCACAGCAAGCATGCACTCGTTCGACTGGTGGATTTGATGCTCCATGCAGCTGCCCATCCTTCCCATGGAAGAGCACATCATAGCCATCATCTGCGACATCATGCTGCTCATGCTGGAGATGGACTGCTCCATTCTGAGCTGGAAATCCTGCCAGAGCCTCCTGTATTTGTTGCTGCACCTCAAGAATCATCCGCTTTTTCGAGGGCCCCCATGGTTCAGCATCTACTGAGCAGAGCTTGAAGCATCCTGCCCCCCTCCGATGAGGACTCTCCATGGCTGTCCCTGTCGCTACCATCTGCTCTTGCTCACGTGATGTGTGAGACACCAGGTGACAGCACTACTCTCTCTCTTAGTGAACCCACTGACGTGTACCACTCCAATTTCATGGGTAATTCCATTTGCATAGATTCACAAATTGAAGTGCAGACAGGTGGGTATAGGAAGCGCACTAGTGGTAGGAATGGAAGAGTGTGTGTTTCAGACCATTAAGCCTTTAGGAAGATTGAAAAGGCATTTCAACCCATTCGCAGCTTTTACCAATCCCGATGTCACAGTGCCAAGCAAAAAATCAAGGCGACAGGAATCTCTAGATGTAAACATATGTCTGCAGGTAAATAATGGAACAGTCCAGCATCAACCCTCCCCCGCCCCCACCCACAGTTGATGGCTGCTGAAGGTGAGCTACATGAGATGACTACAGAGCAGAGCTGCCCTCTGTGTCACTTCCCACGGGTCTGAATTGCTGCATATCTGGAAGGAGGTGGAAGGAGTTTTGATGCTGCAGTATTGTTACTGATCATGTAAGCCGTATTGTGCATGTTAGTACCAGGTGCCCTTACAGCTGATGGCACAGCTCGAACCTTGGCTGTGTGCTGGCCCATACCCTGTGAAGACAGTTTCCTTGTTGTCAAGTATGTGAAGTAAGGTCTGCAAATGTGGTTGGTAATGTAAAATAAATTTGTCATTAGGGATACCAGCGGGACAAGAGTTAAAGTGTTGGTTCCTGCACCGACCAATAAGGAGGTAAAAGGCCTCTCTTCAACCTTGTACCAAGGCTCCAGAAGTTATCAATTCAATAATATTCCGACAGGATACGATGTGAGAACCTAAACAGACATTGATAAGACCTTGTGAAGAGGCTCGAGGCAGACTCACGGGCACCAAGGAGAATCAACAAATTCTGACCTAATGAAGTCATTCTAGTCATGGCCTAAGGTGGTCACGAGGGTCTTGGCCTGTCAATCCAAATTAGCATAAGGTAGTCCAATTAGAGATCTAGGGAGGTCTTACCAGGGAATGGAGAGGTTTTTGAAATGTATAAAAGTTGTCTGATTGTGCTGTTCGGGGAGCATCTCCACTCACAGGCGGCTGTGATAAGAGGTGTTCCCGGACGTTCGTAATAAAAGATCGTTATACCTTGCCATCCGTCTCTGTCTGCTAACTCTGGGGGCTGTTACGCAGGTTGGGGCGAGCGTCGACACTCTATATCAGGGGGCCCGCTCGTGGGAGGAGAAGCCTTCCTATTTTCCCCTTACATTTGGCGCTGCGAGAAGGGTACGGACTTCCCGAACGGAACAATGACCCAGCTGTTGGGGTGAGTATGTTTTAATTTACCACCTTCAAGTTAGAGCTGAGGCATTGTAAACCGCAAGGGAAGGACATCTGTACAAAGAACCACTTGTAGCAGGTCCAGGAGGGATGGAGATGGAGGACAGGGATGATCTAGAGGTGGAAGGGGGTCAAAAGGTGCATCCTAAAATGCGCGCGTGGAGGTAGCACGGTAGTGCGAGGGTATGACGCAAGGGAAGATATAGAGGAAGGTCTATTGACCCCAAACAGTATGAGCGCACGGTGCAGGGACGAGAGAGTGAGGACATGGAGATGACGTCCCTGCAGTGACGGGATATATTGACCCAAAGCATAGCAGTACGAGTGTACGGTGCCAAGGGAAGACATATAGATATAAATAACGTCCTGCAAACCTAACACGAATTAAAGGGAGTGCCCAAGGTAGCCCCGAAAAAGATGAGTAACACGGCTATTAAAAAGGTGAATAAAACCAATCATTAATTGTAACTTGTGTAACTACGTAATGCCATAAAAAGAGCTGATAGTGACTATCTTAAGTGACATATGGATCCAAAAATAGAACCGGTCAAACAATTAATAGGCTTTGTTGAATGAAAAGAGACTTTTGTGAATGTCTGTTGTTGAGTGAGAGTCCTTGTGTGATTTTTTTTTTGACTGTGGAATGAATTTTTCATGTTTCTGAAAGCCTGTTTGGAAAAATAATGGAGCTGCTTATTTTAGCTCCACCCACTTTTCCAAACAGAGTGAAAGTTTTTTAACCCTTCGTAGTGTTGTCTTGTATGTGGGAAGTTTTAAGACATTTTAAGTTGGAAACGCAGGTGTGGATTTATTCGGATGATAAGTTACGGAGCTAGGAAATATACAAAGGATAAGTTTGTTGAGCAAAATATAAAAAAATACATGGTCCCGGTGGTTTTAAAAAAAAAAAGAATTTATTTGACACGCTCACTTGTTGACACAAAACATGCAATCATTGATTACATTGGGTTGAAAGACATAAATTTAGTCTGAGATAAAGAATGCCTTTTTTAAAAAAAAGCCTGCGAGGGTCTCTCGAGGCTGCGGGCTGGGGAAGTACGCTCCCATTTTCCTTTGTGTAAAACCTTGACGTGAAAGCTTCTGGCTCAGTAAAAAAAAGAGTTTTAAATAAAGATTGAAATTACAAAATTTGAATTGGAATTTTGAGATATTAAGAGAAGGCACAGCAAAATACTGAGATGGATTCAAACTAAAAAAACAATTATTAAATTAAATCTAATCTCTTAAAGAAAAAAGGAGGAAATAAAACTAAAAGGTTTGGAAACAATCTAGAAATACCTTCAGGGATCAGGTCAAACTCCTGGGCGAGTGGTGAGCTATCTGCGAAGGTGTAAAAGGGACTTTGAAAAAATGTTAAAACGGCAAGCTTTAGCAGTTTAGAAAAAAGACATTGTAACGACCTTGAAACTGGAATTTGAGATAACGAAAAGCAGCCCTCAAAGCCTACGTGCTAAACTCTGTTCTAGTTATGGAGAAAAAAAAGATAAAAACGCAACTTTGAAAGAAAACAAATTGAACGAATTTGAAAGAAAAAGTGTCTTCGATTGTCTGATGATTGTAAATTAACAAATTTACAGAGACACGAGCCTTCCGTGTAAAATACAAAACCTAATTTGAAGAAAGGAGATCTGGGGAAAAAAAAGACACAATGTACTAAATAGGTGCTGACAAAAAAAGGGTGTTTGAGATGGAAAAAGACATAACTTACTAAATACTAGTTGATATCGGCTGTGAAAAAGATATTGGTTTAATTGAAAAAAAATAATTTAAAGAGGTAAAAGACACTCCCCATTGATAATGATTTTAAGTTACGAGAAAGTTTCACTGCAGTTTGAAAGATTTCCAAAATGGATGTTGTTTATCAAGAAAAGTTCCGAACAGTCTAAACAAGCAGGAGGATTTTGAAAATAACGAGGAGAAAAGATCTAAGCTATGCGAACTCAGCACAGAAAGAAAAAAACTGGGAATTAGAGAAACTTACTGAATTTTAAAATTCTTATAGAAAATGGAACTGGCACGGAAGTTTAGATTTTGTGCCGAGAGAGAAATGAAACACAAGATTTGCCCAGTGAACGGGACCATAAAATAAAACGAAATGTTGGAATGTATACAGCGTGTGTGAAAATTGGATTTCAGTAAACAAAATAGCTATTAAAAATGTGTGGTCTCGTTTTAAATCAATTAAAAAAAATTATTTGGCAAGTACTTGAATTAGAAGTAAAGAAAAAATTGGAGTTTAATCTAAAATGCCGTCTTTCCTGATGAGAAGACTTTTATTATGACTGCTTTACTAATGATTTCTGCTGTTTTAACGGATTCCTAATTTCCAAGCAAGTTTTGAAGGCACAAAGACTTAAAAAAGAATTTTTCGGATGATTACGCGAAGCCGTGTAATTACATCAGGCTTTCTTACAAACCTGAAAGGAGTTAACCCTTTCCATTGACAGCTGTTTTATACTGGACATTATTAATTTGGATTTCTAAATAGAATAAAAAAGACTCGCCTGACAGATAGAGGAAATGGTGCGATAGTCAGAATAAAAATAAAAACAGAACTAGCCTATGTAATAATACTCGCCTGATACAAATAAAAGAAAGATGCTCAAACAAAACAAATTCAAGAGTTAAAAGCTAAGATAAATAAGCTGGAAGAGATTTAAAAAAAAAATGGGGCCAGAAGGATAGTGCAGTGCACAGCCATAGCACCATTACCTATGGCAATAGAGCCCACGTGGGTAAGTGTAGTCCACAAACCCAACCTAAGCCTTGCCTCCGATTTCACAGAGTGACCTCGACATGCATGGATAAAAGATGAGTAGACCAGAACCTAACACCTGGTGACGACCAGGCTATCTGTTTAAAATTTGCAGATAACACACTCACCGAGATGGGACCGCAGCGGCTACTTCGACCCTGGAGACTTAGGATACTGGGAACCTTAAGGCCCACGCAAGCACTGGATAATACAGATGGACTACGAGAGATATAGCACACGCAGGAAAGACACAACTACATGAACTAGCTTTGTTTAATTTAACTGCCGAAATATGCATCCTAGCAGCCAAGGACTGGAGTAAGGACAGAACCTATTTTAACGCATGGCTATGTATAGTGTATTAAGTAAGGTTGTAATGCAGCAGGCTGCCGATGCCATGGGCGCCAGTAGATTCCGAGGATAGGACCTAGTTCATAGGACCAAAAGGGAAAGGGCGCAGAAATCCAACTGGATGGAATTTCAGGTCTAAAAGCTCATGTCTGGGTGGACGAAGCTGCAAAACAAGCCGCCAAATCCACCCGCAAGAGAAACAGAAGGGTGGGAACAGAACGAAGCAAAAGGGCGGTGGGACCCCAGGATGTTTAGCAAAACTGGTCAATGGGATAAAATGAAGACAAAGGGAGGTCTCTGGAATATAAAGTGTGTGACACGGTAACAACACGGAGAAGCCGGTATTGTTAACGTGCAGCGCAAACAAGAAGGAATACAACCTAAAAAGGGGGGGCGGATGGAGTGCGGAGGAAAGAGGACAATAAAGGTCCGGCTTGGACACCAAACACGCCCAAAGGGACCCTGGGGAGCCCTACCACTGCCCCGACAACCACCCTGGGGACAACAACTCTTCCCAGCACAAACAAGCAAGTCCCCCCATAAGCCCGTCCATAAAGACCGGAGCCAAAGGGGAGCTAGTAATAAAAGAATCTAAAGAAAGGATATAATTGGGGTGCGTCAGCGACTACTTAACCTAAATCTAATGGATATCATTCTTCCTAGCTTCTGTGGGAATGAAACTACCAGAACTTGACACAACGGATCCTCGAAGGCCCGGAATCCACTGCCCTGAGATTTAATGTCAGAAAGGGAACAGGGCAAGGTCGAACAAAAAGGGGAATACTGGAAACACTAGGCATGGGTTATGCGGCATGGGTTACGACGATGAATTCCATAGACCTGTATGCAATAGACGACCGGGTTAACAACTTAACGTAAATCTTGAGGGGTTTACTGGGGAGGGACTTCAAGCCTACAAGCGCGGTTGGGAGATGGCGCGGAAGGGGAACTGTTACAGGTGGCCCATACATTGCAGAAGCATGCCAAGACAATAAATTTGATCCACGCAATGGGGAACGACATAAGTAAACGATTACAAGCCGGGTATGGGGCCTGGATTAAATGAAGCACAACATAACTTGGAGCAACTCCAGAATGGGGACATACCAGATTGGATCCCAAACAGCATACTTAACAATTGGACTCTAGATAAAAAAATGAATGACACATGCGAGGTACGAAGGAATAGTCACGCATGGGTGCCAAATTTCAGATGTGTTACTGGGCGGGTGAATATGATCGGATTTGTGTTGTCCATACCACAGTATTATGTAACAAAGGGAGACTCCTTATACCAGATCGATAATATCGGTGAAGTAAGAAACCAAACTTGGTAGCGTTACCATCAGCCCGCCAGACAGGTGATTAAAATTAAATTAGTCCGATAGGCATTGACATAACTGATTGCTATAAAAATAATCAAGTGATTTTATGTCGAGGTACGCCACGAATGATGAATGATGATTGCAGACTCCACCAAACAAACGGATGCATGCTGAGTATCACTCCTCTCGAACACGATTCCGAAACAATCACTGCTCCACAAGGGAATGGAGATTTGGTGCGTGAGCACAGGAGCAGCCAACCCGACGATTAAGACCAGGGGAGGAGTCACCCCCTGTCATCACCAACCCTAACTTCTGTTTCAGGCCCATGGTAAAAATAGACATAAATGGATACCACATACATCCCGAGACAATGGAAATCATCCACGGAACGGTCACGGATACCCTCTGAGAGGGGTACAAGGAGGCGGTATGGGAACCGCAAGGCACCAGAATTAAATGAGGAACAATTACGTTTGGTGCAAGGAATCCAGAATCAAAGACGACAGTATATCCAACTGATGGAAGAAGTAGACAACCTACAGCGGACACTAACGCGATGCTGGCTGATCAGCTCTGGTACTCAAAGCTGTGGGACAATGGACTTGATATTCAATTTCACCCATGGATAAAAATAATATCACATGTACTTGTTGTAATACAGGGCCTGGTTATGATGGGATTAACATGTGCACGAATTAAACAGGTCAAATGATACATCAGGGCACGCACTATGATTAAGACCATAAGGGATGAAAATTTAAGCAGTCCTACAGGAAGGACTTACCTCATATAACTCTGCGGGAAAGGTCTCAGGAGGTCCCGAAGCTCGAGAGATGGCCACCCAGGTGAACGGACCTATCTGGAACTTGCCTTCAGGGAGATAGTTATCAGGAAATATGGCCAGCTTGGCATATAGCCAAGGGCCAAAAGGGGGGAATTGTAAGAGAAATTTGGCATTAGGGGTACTAGCGGGACAAGGGTTAAAGTGCTGGTTCCTGCACTGACCCAGAAGGAGGTAAAAGGCCTCTCTTCGGCCTTGTACCAAGGCTCCAGAAGTTATCAATTCAATAATATTCCGACAGGATACGATGTGAGAACCTAAACAGACATTGATAAGACCTTGCGAAGAGGCTCGAGGCAGACTCACGGGCACCAAGGAGAATCAACAAATTCTGACCTAATGAAGTCATTCTAGTCACGGCCTAAGATGGTCACGAGGGTCTTGGCCTGTCAATCCAAAGTAGCACTGATAAGGTAGTCCAATTAGAGATCTAGGGAGGTCTTACCAGGGAACGGAGAGGTTTTTGAAATGTATAAAAGTTGTCTGATTGTGCTGTTCGGGGAGCATCTCCACTCACAGGCGGCTGTGATAAGAGGTGTTCCCGGACGTTCGTAATAAAAGATCGTTATACCTTGCCATCCGTCTCTGTCTGCTAACTCCGGGGGCTGTTACGCAGGTTGGGGCGAGCGTCGACCCTCTATATCAGGGGGCCCGCTTGTGGGAGGAGAAGCCTTCCCATTTTCCCCTTACAGTAACATCTGGGTGGGTACAGCTAATCAGATTTTGTTGGTAGATATTCACTCTGTCATGTTTTTAGTTAGTACAATGTAAACCATGAAATACTTTTCTTCTGATGAACCATCCAGTGTAACCATTAGTCAGGCCTTCCCATACATTTGTGCTGTCACAGCCTATCTTGAGAGTTGGAGCTAGGCTTTCCACCTTGTTCGCTCGGACCCATAAAATGGGCGATGTTTCAACCTTCATGATCGCTGGAACATCGGCCATTTATTGGACTGCGATTTTCGGCTCGGCGATAGTCCAGCGATGTGAAATGGGTGAAACGATAGCCCAGCAATGTCACATCGCCCAGCGATAGCCCAGCGATGGCGAAGGGTACACACATTTTTTTTGGGTTGGCCATGTTTTCCCGCGTTTTCGGAGGTCAGGGGTCATCCACACATGCACAGAAGGGGGAGAGAGATCGAGAGAGGAGAGAGAGATAGAGAGAGAGGAGGAAGACAGAGACAGAGAGGTGAGAAAGACAGAGAAATATGTCTGACAGCGATGAAAGTGGGAGAAATGTGCAGACAGGGAGGAGGAGGGCCAAACCCTTCTCCGAGAAGGCCAACGAGGCCCTCGTGATGGAGGTGCACTCCCGCTGGGCCCAATTGACAGGGAGGGAGCATGGTGGGAAACCAACACAACAGACATACCGCAGGTTATGGGGCGAGATAGCCGAGGCCGTCCCGTCTGCGTGCCACGAGCCCAGGGTCTCCAACCAGTGCTGCAAACGCTGGAACAGCCTCGTTGCTTCAGCAAGAGTAATTACGACTTTATATTTTAAAGATGCAGATTCTAAGTATAATAATCATTATAATGGTAATTCTGGATTGAAGGTAAGCTTGTTATTCAAACTTAGACATCATCCCCACTAAGAACTGGACAGGGCCATGAACTGGTGCCTGTTTTAAGTCTCTCTGGCTGCTGTCATTTACATATTGACCCAGTATGGACTGGGGGAGAGCTGCCTTTGCTCACTCTCTGGCCTGGGACACTTTTGGACATCAGCTACTGTCATTGAATTGTGGACACAACCACTATTAGCATATAACGTTTGAAACTGTAGTGTATAAATGACATAAACTAGTCAAATAGCTTATGCCATGCTCTATTCACATTCGCAGAGGAAGATATCTCATAATCGGGCTCAGCAGAGGTGCACCGGGGGAGGCCCTGCTGTAATACAGACCCTCACCGACCTGGAGGAATGTGCTGCAGCACTAGTGGGGGCCCACATTCGAGCGGTGCATGCACCACGTGAGTTATGTGTCAAGCAGTGTAAGAGCTATGCGACATCATTTCATTCTCATATCATAGACGAATGATGTCATGTTATGCATGCGGCCTCTGTGCAACTCTCTGCCATGCTCAGGTCGACAACATAAGATCATAAGAGCAGTCCATCTGGCCATCTGTCCCCTTCTCTGCCCGCACCCTATAAACCTTCACTCCCTTATCATTCAGTCTATCTGTGACTGATCCAGCCTCCACAGCTCTCTGGCGCAGTGATTTCCACATAGATGTACTGCCATAGATACCACCATATGATGCATTAATATGTAATGTTTCTCTATCACAATAATGGGATTAGTGCTGTTCCTCCTACGTATGCCAGCGCGGTGCAACAATGCTTTCTGATCTAATAATCTCAATTGTGCCTTGCAGCTTTACCAGCTCCAAAGGCGCAATGGAAGGACAGACGCTCACATGGACCTAACCCACTGCATGTGTCATTCACCATGGGTGGTGGAGACCACTGAGCCTGAGGTGGAGGAGGATTACCTGAAGACAGAGGAGGGTGCCTGGGGAACCTGTGGCCACGATGGGGATCCCAACTGATATGTCCTTACGATACATGGATTACAATGCTGGTTGAATACATGACATCACCTCTCCCCCAAAGTCTTATTGGGATCACAGGTTGAGTCTCTCTGGTGGCTTACGCTCTCTTGTAGAGCGCCTGAGTTAGGGCTCCGGTTGTTGGGCGCTGGCCTGAGTGTCTTCTGTTTGCGGTGCCTCAGGCCTATCCAGACTGCCCACAGTGATTGGGCTCTCCTCCCTTTGGTTCCGGTGTGCGGTCACCTGTGGTGGAGTGAACTCTACATCGTGTTCTTCCTCTGCTTCTTCTATGGGGTTGCTGAACCTCCTTTTTGTTTGATCCACGTGTTTGCGGCAGATTTGTCCATTGGTAAGTTTAACTACCAGAATCCGATTTCCCTCTTTGGCAATCACAGTGCCTGCGAACCATTTGGGCCCTGCAGCGTAGTTGAGGACAAAAACAGGATAATTTACATCAATACATCGCGCCCTCGCATTCCTGTCATGGTAGTCATATTGTGGCTGGCGCCTGCTCTCGACAATTTCTTTCATGGTGGGGTGTATAAGGGATAGCTGGGTTTTGAGTGTCCTTTTCATTAGCAGCTCTGCGGGTGGAACCCCTGTGAGCGAGTGAGGTCGGGATCTATCGGCCAACAGGAGGCGTGATAAGCGCCTTTGTAGGGAAGCCCCTTGGATTCTGAGCATCCCCTGTTTGATTATCTGCACTGCTCGTTCTGCCTGGCCGTTTGAGGCCGGCTTGAACGGTGCCGTTCTGACATGGTCAATTCCATTGCCTGCCATGAAGTCCTGGAATTCAGTGCTTGTGAAGCACGGGCCATTGTCGCTGACCAAGATGTCCGGTAGACCATGGGCGGCGAACATTGCCCGTAGACTTTCTACCGTGGCAGAGGATGTGCTTGAATTTAAAATGTCACACTCGATCCATTTGGAGTAGGCGTCTACTACAACCAAAACATTTTTCCCATGAAAGGACCTGCGTAGTCCACATGGATGTGTGATCAAGGCTTGGGGGGCCATGGCCAGGGGCTATGGGGGGCTTCCCTGGGCGCATTGCCTAGCTGGGCACACATGTTGCACTTGCGAACACAAAGTTCCAAATCTGCTTCTATCCCTGGCCACCAAACGTGTGACCTGGCAATTGCCTTCATCATGACAATGCCCGGGTGCTCATTGTGGAGTTCTCTGATGAACACCTCTCTGCCCATCTGGGGTATGACTACGCGGTTTCCCCACAGTAGGCAATCGGCCTGAATCGAGAGTTCATCCCTGCGCCTGTGAAATGGTTTAAATTCCTCAGGGCATGCCCTGTACGTGGCTGCCCAGTCCCCATTCAGGACACATTTCTTGACTAGAGACAATAGCGGGTCTCTATTTGTCCAGACTTTAATATGACGGGCTGTCACGGGTGAGCCTTCGATTCCGAAAGCTTCAACAGCCATGACCATCTCAGCAGCATGCTCGGTAGCCCCCTCAGTGGTGGCTAGTGGGAGCCTGCTGAGTGCATCGGCGCAGTTTTCAGTGCCCAGTCTGTGCCGAATTGTGTAGTCATAGGCGGCTAACGTGAGTGCCCACCTCTGTATGCGGGCCGATGCGTTTGCATTTATGGCCTTGTTGTCGGCCAAAAGGGACATTAGGGGTTTGTGATATGTCTCCAGCTCAAATTTCCTGCCAAACAGGTACTGGTGCATTTTCTTTACTGCATATACACATGCGAGTGCCTCCTTTTCTACCATCCCATAACCCCTTTCTGCCTGGGACTGACTCCTGGAGGCATAAGCTACCAGCTGTAACTGACGCTTGACATTGACATGCTGCAACACACACCCGACACCATAGGACGACGCATCGCACGTTAACACAAGTTTCTTACATGGGTCGTATAGTGTTAACAGAGTGTTGGAACATAACAAATTGCGTGCTCTATTAAAAGCCCTTTCCTGGCTGTCCCCCCAGACCCATTCGTGACCTTTGCGTAGGAGCACGTGTAGCGGCTCTAGCAGCGTGCTCAATTTGGGAAGAAAGTTACCAAAATAATTCAGGAGCCCCAGGAACGAACGCAGCTCCGTCATGTTACGGGATCTGGGTGCTCTCTGGATCGCTTCCGTCTTGGACGCAGTAGGGCTGATCCCGTCTGCTGCTATCCTGATCCCCAGGAATTCTACCTCTGGAACTAGGAAGATGCACTTCGCCTTTTTCAGTCGCAGCCCTACCCGGTCCAGTCTGCGTAGCACCTCCTCCAGGTTGTAGAGGTGTTCTTCAGTATCGTAACCCGTGATGAGGATGTCGTCCTGAAAAACCACCGTCCCTGGAATCGACTTGAGGAGGCTTTCCATATTTCATTGGAAGATCGCGGTGGCCGAGCGAATCCCTAACGGACATCTGTTGTACTCAAACAACCCCTTGTGTGTCATGATGGTGGTCAGCTTCTTCGACTCACTCGCCAGCTCCTGGGTCATGTAAGCTGAGGTTAGGTCCAATTTTGAAAAAAGTTTGCCACCGGATAGCGTCGCAAAGAGGTCCTCCGCTCTCGGTAGCGGGTACTGGTCTTGGAGTGACACCCGATTAATGGTGGCCTTGTAATCACCATATATCCTGACCGACCCATCCGCCTTGAGCACCGGCACAATCGGGCTCGCCCAGTCACTTAATTCGACTGGCGAGATGATGCCTTCCCTCATCAGGCGGTCCAATTCACCTTCTATCTTTTCCCGCATCATGTACGGCACTGCTCTGGCCTTGTGGTGTACTGGCCTGGCGTCCGGGTTTATGTGAATCACTACCTTGGCCCCCATGAAAGTGCCGATGCCGATTTGAAATAATGAACCAAATTTGTCCAAGATCTGTGAGCATGATACTCGCTCCACAGAGGAAATTGCATTGACATCGCCCCATTTCCAGTTCATGACAGCAAGCCAACTCCTCCCCGGTAGTGCGGGACTGTCCCCTGGGACAATCCAGAGTGACAACCTGTTCTCCGAATCTTTGTGGGTCACGTGGCGCTGCCTAGCACCGGAATGATCTGCTTTGTGTAAGTCCGTAGCTGTGCATCAATCGGCGATAATTTTGGCCTCCTGGCCTTGGATGCCCACAACTTTTTGAACTGTTTGATGCCCATCAGGGACTGGCTGGCCCCCGTGTCTAGCTCCATTGATACTGGGATGCCATTGAGGAGCACTTTCATCATTATCGGTGGCGTCCTGGTGTATGAACTGTACACGTGCTCCACATGAACTCGCTGAACTTCAGCTTCCAGCGATTTCCCCCAGCGTTCATTTCTGCAATTTCTGCAGGTATTTTGCTCATTTCTGCAAACTCCGGCTTAATGTGTGCCTACACGCCTCCAACATGAGCTGCTGTTGGAAACAAAAGGTCCCTTGCCAGTTGATCGTCGCTGACTGCCCCTGTGACTGTCCTTGAGTGTGCCATTAACAGGTGTTGATGGCCTCATTACTGGCCGCATTGTCCCTTGCAATGGCGTGAATCGCCGTTCAACTTGCCATTGTCTCTGTCGAACTCCCCCTCTGGGTTCGACTACATGTTGGGGCATGCTCGACTGCCCTTGTCTGCCTGGAGAACTGTGTGCTGCTTCAACAATGTTGAATCTCTGTCCCAACCATTCCTTAACACAGTACCTCTCGTCTGTTCTGCTAATGGCCATGCTCGCGTGGTTTAAATCCCAGTTTCTCGTCGCCATTGATACGTCCTTACTATATATGGATTACAATGCTGGTTGAATACATGACACCAACTGAGGAGGTAACGGAACCAAGCGGCATGCAGTTGGTGACGCCAAGGTGCACATTGGTGCTGTTGCAGACTCCATGGAGGTCAGGTCAGCAACTTGAGCAAAGGCCTACCCTGGACCACCACGTGGAGTGCCTGGCAAGACTGGGTGAAGAATCTGTCACGATACAACACGAGCAGCTCCAAGTGTTTGTAGGGTTCATGCAGGAATTCTCCCGGGTGTCTGCTAGCCAAGCGGAGGCAACGCAGCAGATGATCCTGGAGTTTTATGGAATCTCCTCCTCCAACCATGCCATGCGGCATGCGTTCTTGGCGGTACACGGCGCTGCACCCCGAGCTCCTGTGACCACAAGCACAGACACACAGGTGGGTCAGGAGGATGCACCACCTCCTGACTCGGAATTTAATCCCCCTGTTTTGTCTTCCCCGCCAACAGCCCCCCAACAGGCGCTCGTCCCAGCATGTTCCCCACCACAGCAGGAAGCCTTGCCATCGCCCACTTCGCAGCAGTACCCGGGTACCAAAACGGGTGGGTGAGGCAATGACACGAGGGGGTGCAGGATCTGGAGGATAACGTGGCCGCAGGTAGGGAGGGGGGTGCACTCTTTTTAATATTCCTATTGTTCACATTTATTGTTGGTGTTGTCGTTTCACTGTTGGTGTGTGGGTTGGCGGGGGGTGGGGGGGGGTAGTTGGGATGGGGGGTGGGGGGTGGGAGGGTGTTTTGTTGTTTGTAATTGAAAAATTATGTTCAAAAGTTGTCATTTTATTAAAACCATTTTATTTCACTTTACAATTGTTGTGCAGTGTCTTCTAATAACATAAGTTAAAATAGAACATTAGTGCAACTGTTGTTAAACAATGTCCAGGCCAGACTTAGTAAGTATGAAAAGTCATTTATTTATATAAATATAAGAAAATGTCTAATTGTGAGTGTATCTATCTTTAAAAGGCCGTTAAATAATCACAAACTATCTAAGCCCCTGTTTAAGAGGCCTCCTGTCTTCCTTTGATGTTCAAAATGGCGTCCGTAGTGCCCAGTTCTGTGAGGAAGGCCAGGCAATAGCAACTATTCTCCAGCGATCACCTCAGCGATGTGAGCCGAAAGTTGCGCTGGGCGATGTGTTGGCGATAAGCTCGGTGATGTGTCCCAACTTTCCATTTTTTGGGCGATATCAGCCCTTTTGGGAGATATATGGGCACTAACCCAACGATGTGAAATGGAAAGTCTAGCCCTTGGTGTTTTGGTGTGCACTAATCATCTCCCAAAGTGAGGTATGTTGGTATATTTAGCTTGTTCCGCAGATGCAGGTATGCGGGCACCAGCAGTTGTACACAGAGCACCTATCCTGTAGTAGAGTCTGTGTAGGTTTCCTTCATTGTTCCGCTTCTTCTTCTTCCAAACACTTCAGATGGGCCATTGCTATTGGGAAACCCATTGGTTGCAGAAATGCTGCTGGTGCCAAACAATTGACACCAAGACTGATAGGAATTTGCATGCCAGCAGGAAGAAAAAAGAAAATAAAAAATATTAGAAAAATGGGCCGAAGTATTCATTTACCCAGAATTGCTACACATTGAGGTTTCTTTCAGGTGTATCACGAGGAGTTATGATATCTTCTTTGGAATAAGTAACCCAAGTTTGGAGTATTCTCAGAGCCGCAGGAGACAGGAGTATTGATGAGCCATTTATGCAAATCCAATTTGTTGTGTTTCAATGAGGTACCTGTAGATTAAATATCTTCAAAACATTTCAAAAAGTACTTCATTGGTTGTAAAGAGCTTTGAGACGTCCGGTGGTCGTGAAAGGTGCTATAGAAATGCAAGTCTTTCTTTTTATATATTCATGTGTTTATGATGAGAGCTATGGCATGCAAATCATCCAGTGAACTTCACTCTGAGGAGGAACCTAGTTTTGTAGTGAACCACTGTGGAAAGGGAGTGGACAGAGAACTCCTTATAATGTGATATTCGAAGTACAGCCAGTGAAATGGTAAACATTGCCCAGGTTATACTGGCTTGGGAGGCACCAATAAAATCTCATTCTGAATTTTATTGACTGTTTTTTTTAATTGCTGCACGGGAAGTGCAGGCACTGGAGCGGTTTTGGGATCTTCGAAGAAAAAAATGGTTCTTACGCTAACCGAGTGCTGGCATGGCATTCGTGGTGCATTCATGTGGCATTGCGCTCAGCACATCAGCGTGGCGCTGATGATGTCAGCAAATCACTAATGATATCGGTGTGACACAGGCATGCCAGTTCACACTGCTGCCTCACAATGTCCCTCCCCTTTTAAAGGGGAGGGCCGCTGCGAATTCTGCAGCCTCTTTAGTGGTGCCCACAGGGCCACCAGGGAGGGTGTCAGCCAGGCCAGTGGTTTGGCACCCAAGAGGGGGTGCCAGTCTGCATGTTGCCGCCGTGCTAACACCTCCCCTTTAATGGTGGTCGGGGCGCCACAGCCACCACAGTTTCTCACACCGAGAAGCTGTCATTGGCATCACACCATGCCGACCTCGCGTCCCGTGGGGCAATTTCCCCCAAGGAGTGCAAAGGGGTTGGCGCGGGGCATTATGGGGTGGTGCTCACGGCGATTATGTCATCGCCGTGTGTACGCCGTGGCGTTGCATGAATCACGGGGTGTGGCACAAACCACACTTCGCCGGCGGAGCCCCGGGGGAAAATCCGTTCAGGGCAATGTGGCCACCGCATCCACGTGCTAATGGGCACTGTACAAAGGGACAATTTTGGCCCCATTGTATCCCGGTGTTGTTGATTCCGAGTTGTGCTTACATCAGGCTTTGATCTACATTTTATTACTTTCCAATATGTAGCAAAGTATCATCTGGTTCATGCTGAAGTGAGGAAGGTTAGATTTGAGACACAGGAAGATATTGTGCTGCGTGATACTAGTAATGAATGTGATGGATTATTTTAAATGGTTGAACATCTTTGATAAAATAGCAGAGAAATTCTATACAATTTGTTAATGTTTTCATTGCTAATATCAAACAGATAAATGTCAACCTGTGAATGAACGTTCATGACAGATGTTCAGTTTGGAAATATTTGGGTAAGAAAGTACTTAGTTGTCATTTTTATTGGTATATTAATTTCCCTATGTATAACACAATTATGTCAGTGACATCCCATAAGCCAAAATTCACAATATAATGAGTTAACATGTAAGAGCCCACTCTCAGAACAAAGTTCCATCTTACATATGGTAAACCTTGTCCTCCCCTCCTCCCTTTCTTGTACTTATGATTCCAACATCCTCTCAGTTACCTTCCCACCTTCTTTCTACCCCTCCTAACCCCAGCACTTTTTCAAAATCTTCTTTAGTTGCACGTGTGGCTGTCTCATAAATGATGATTTTCATTAGTATAAAACTAGTTTATCCAGACGAGAAAGCAGCAGTAGGTAGTGGTGATTCCCTCAAATTTTTCTGGTTCACCTGGGCCCTTTAACGGGCTGCATGGGCTTTTCAGAATTCCGCACATGCACGATTTCTCTATTTAAAAGCCGGCTGACTTTCAGTGAACATTGATGGTGACCTGAGCATTCACTGGCAATGGTCTGAGGCAGATGACTGGCTGTGAAAGAATCTATCAGAAAATTATATTGTGTGGCCTAATTGGAACCCGTGGTTTCTCCACCTTTAATTGTGGCTGGTTTACAATATAAAAAGAAGAATTTCTTTCCTTTTTTTATAAGTGTGATATGTATTAGTCAAAAATTCTGGTAAACGTAGGATGGTTTGTTACAATATGACAGGTTTATTTAAAAATTCCTGATATAACATATCTGCCGATTGGAACAAATCAAACCATTCACATGTTACATAAAAATTGGTATTGAGAATCATTCACCTAATTATATTCAAGATTCTGCTCTTATAAATGTCAAAAAGAAATATTTCTTTTAGAAAGTGTGGTAAACTCAGACTGGTCACTGCTATTTCACATTCTTTTTAGAAAAACAAGCAATTACCACCTCTGTGCTGTGGTCCTTCAGTCAGAAAGATGTGAGGCTTCTTGCTGCATGTTCCCTGTCACTGCTGTCAACACTGCTCTCTGTGTCAGTATGACAGCAAGAGTACTGAGCAGGTCACCTGCAAATGTTTGTTTTGCCCTCCATTCCCAATTGTTCTGCAACCATAATATGCTCCAGAGAGTGGCTCAATTTGAAAGACAGTTGATGATGAAATTTGAGCCTTGTTCTTTGAGTGGGAGTCTGATTCTCTATTATGAAAGTTACTTGACTACTATTTTCTTCCCAGTTCTTCCCTCTAATTATGCTGGGTACCATTCTGGGTAACAGTGCACTGACAGTCCATTGTTACTTCACTCACAAGGACATTCTTCAAGTGTGAGCTTAGACAGTAAGTGTTGGCTATTTGACCATAGAGAACATGTATCGGAATCTAATCTTGCTCTCATCTAGCATTCCCACACATGCATTCTTTAGCTGTATTTACTGGATGGCAATAAGGAGCAGAGGTCACTGGAGTTCAGAAGAATGAGAGGGGACCTCATAGAAACATATAAAATTCTGACGGGGTTAGACAGGTTAGATGCAGGAAGAATGTTCCCAATGTTGGGGAAGTCCAGAACCAGAGGTCACAGTCTAAGGATAAGGGGTAAGCCATTTAGGACCGAGATGCGGAGGAACTTCTTCACCCAGAGAGTGGTGAACCTGTGGAATTCTCTACCACAGAAAGTTGTTGAGGCCAATTCACTAAATATATTCAAAAAGGAGTTAGATGAGGTCCTTACTACTAGGGGGATCAAGGGGTATGGCGAGAAAGCAGGAATGGGGTACTGAAGTTGAATGTTCAGCCATGAACTCATTGAATGGCGGTGCAGGCTAGAAGGGCCGAATGGCCTACTCCTGCACCTATTTTCTATGTTTCTATGTTTCTATGTCTATGTTTCTATGTAATGTTTCTTTCCAGCTACCTCACCTGATACAAGAGAACTTGGCCCTCGTCATGGATTAGGCCTGTGACTTTTGATGATCTGTATGTCTCAGTATCACAGCAAGTTGTGCATTTATTTGCTGAGCTTTTAGGGAATGCCTACATTGGATTGTTTCCAAGAGGTGAACCAGACTTAATTTTTTTTAAATGCAATGGAAATTAGCTAGTGCTTACACAGAATTATGTTATGACTGAAAGCATTATCTACAAGTTGTATTTCACTGTTGCTAATATAGTCAACAATGAAAGATAATTGCTTTGAAGTTACTATAATCAGGTAGTATTCCACTAAAATAGCAAAGTCAAATTCCCACTTAGTTACATGATAAATGAATAGTTTATTTTTCATTAGCGAGTTTCCTCCATGAACCTTGGATGAATGTGTGACCCATGTGGTACCAACTAATAAAGAAGAGAAGCCTCTTGACTCAATTCCTTGCCTGTGCCAAGTTAGCTGATCTCATGGTGGTGACTAAGGAGACCACACTGGCCTTAGTACCACAGGCTAAGTAGAGAAAAAAATCAGCATAGATTTCTAATCTTGAATGTTTTCCTATGACCCCTGTGAATGTCAGGAAAGTACAATATGTTCTGGCTATGATGTTGTCCACAAGTTCACACATCCCTCCCTTTCTGCCATTCTGCTTTAACCATTCACACATCCTCTGGGTCACATATATATCTAATATTTCTCTAATTTCTCTCATCGTGCCTCCTTTTGTTTTATGCTATTATCTCTACTGTCATTCAACCATTTCATGTTCTCTACCTAATCACTTTACATATCATTTTTCTTTGGTGTCATTTTTATCCCAATCCTTTTTGCTTTGCTCTGTTCCTCCTTATAAGCTGTTCTTCTGTAACATCTTCTGGTTCTGAGGAGGGTCATGAGACCTCAATCATTAACCATTTTCCTTTCTCCACAGATGCTGCTTGATCTATTGAGTATTTCGAGCATTTTTTGTTTTTATTTCATAATTTAAAAAAGCTTCTGTATATTTCCATAGTATCTTGTATAAAAGTCCTTTTATTTTCATAAATTCAAATCATTACACAATTTAGCCAGTTAAGGTGATAAGAAAAGGTTTATCGCCAACCTACATTGACTTCCGGTCCAGCAACACCTTGAATATAAAATTCTCCTTCTTGTGTTCTTCCTGGCTTTAAGTTCTGAAGTTCCCTCCCTAAAGCGTCTCGCCTCGCTATCTCTCTCTTTCCTCCTTTACTACGCTCCTTAAAGCCTAAATATATGCAAGTTCTTGTTGTTGTTAGAACTATGAGGCTGCAAGATTACTCTGCAGAGTTCTACCTTCATGAGTAGTCCAGGTTTTAGTGCTTATACCATACACGACAACGGTGCCAACATTTCCTGCAGCTTTAATCCATTTGAGAATACAGATGATCCTTAAGCAAATGTTTTATCAGGATTTTATGATGGACTTGCAAATTGGAAATCCTGATTTACAAAAACTCAGACGTAGGATTTCACTTCAGACATATAGAATAGCAATCTTTTATTTGCAACGCATGCAGTCTGTTTCAGATCTGGACTGCAACCTAAAGAGGCAGAGAATGCAGAATTTTCTTTAGATTTGCGAGCCTTTAAATCAACGTGGAGAATGCAAGCAATTCCAGGCTGTGCTGGTCATTTTTTGTAACTGAACTTGAATGCTTGATGCTTTTTCATTTAACTGTCAGTCAGTAACGCTCAGTCAGCTAGCTCCAGACACATGACTTTTCTTTTTGTGGCAAATGAGATTTCATTTTATAAAGGTTCCACTGTATATAGTGTAAGGGATGGTCAGAAGTAAGTAAATTACAGAGATATATTTTGCCCAGCATGAGGACACATATAAACCCACATTCAATAAATGACTCCAGAGACAGCTGCAATTCATTGCCTGGCTGACCCAAATTTTATACCACATATACAAGGTATTTTTGTTTTCTTTTTCTCTTTTCAGGAAAACTAGTTGGTGGGTCTGAATGGTAGGTCTGCACAGGTGAGTAATAATGACCAACATGTATGTGGCATCACAGGTGTAGGAATGCAATGGATATCTGAAGTGGAAAAGGCAGGGTCATAGGAAAGTAATCTGTCTTCTGACAGACAGAGAGACAGACCTGTAATTTACAGAAATGATACTTTCAGAAAGACAAGAGATACAGGGGCTGAACTTGGTCAAGATCTCCGCCCGCCCAAGTGCCGCCCAAAGTGCCGTCGATGGCCGCCGAAGTACCGGACGGTACTTTCGGCAGGGTTTTCATCGCTGAGGTCTCTCGAAGGTCGGCGGGCGGCAAATCAACAATGTACACTGCCAATCTGGGCAGCAGCAGGCTGGAGGTCTCACTCCCGGCGGAAAAGGCGCTTGCCGCCCAAGTGCCACCGAGGATGGAGTCGGGCCCACAGAGGGTCGAAGAGGTAAAAGTAAAAATCATCACCAACAAAAAAAACATCTGCCGACCTTCAGGGGACCCCATCCAGGTAAGTGCCTGTAAAGAGATAATTTAAAAACATTCCACTTACCTTTTTTACAGGATCTTGACGATCACCATTCAGGACAGAGCAGCCTCCATGCAGCGGTCCACCGCCGTCCTGCTGCCGACTCCAGCCGACTCCCGCCTGCATCAATCTGGCATCTCGGTGGCGGGAGTCTACTTACGTGCATCGGCTGTCCGCTGATGTCAGCGGGCGCTTCCCGGCAGCTCTCCCTTCCCGCCCGCTCCAGGCCACGTCAAAAGTGGCACCGGGTGGTTTGAGCAGAGGAATGTTGGCAGCAGTGGGCGGTAAGTTAATCGATTTCGGCCCTAAGATTGAGATATTGAGCTGAATTTTTACCTTTGAGTTGGGTCGGGTGTGTGGGGGCCCAAACTTTCCATTGGTGAGCTCTGCAGTGTGTGTTTAACATACTACATCAATTGACTTAGTCAGGCGGGTTTCCCAGCCAATTAACTGGAGCGGGTCTGATGATATCACAGATGACTCGCTTTCAGTTCACCTATTTAAAGGAGCCTTGCATGCATCAGAGTTGAAGGTTGTCGGAGGTAGTTCTGAGGTTATTGTGAGAGGTAGCTGCTGCTGTTATTTTGTTCCAATAGTTTGACTGTGAAGGTTCAAGCATTATAAACAAGGATGCAGGCTCAGTACCAGAAGGCTGCACCAGGTTTTCTGATTCCTTCCTGGAAATTCTGCTCCAGGGATTGAGAATTCACAAGGAGGTTCTCTTCCCTGGTGAAGGGAGAAAGAGACCACCACTGATATAAAGAGGGCATGGCTGGAAATTGCCCATGAAGTGAGCAACCGGGGTATTGTGAGCTGATCCTGGATCCAGTGTAGGAAGCGATTAAGTGACCTCATGAGGTCAGGAAAGGTGAGTGCTTAGTAGGCTTAGTGAGGCCACACTCACCTACATCCTGATGTGCTGTCACCCAAACCCCCTCACTCTGCCTTCCCAAGCCTACTCCTGCACGTCACTCCTCACGCCAACCTACCTTGCAGGTCCACTCATCCCTCTCGGTCTATGTACATACCCACATTCCCATCTGACTAACCACCATTGATACTCACCCTCAGCCTAAGGCAATCACAAAAAGTAATGCCACAGAAGGAGGTCATTTGGCAATGTCACACCACTCCCTCATAGTCACCCTCTACAGATGTAGCCCATCCATCCACTACATTCATTCCATCACTCTCAATCAAAAGTTCCCTCCTTGCAGTAAAAGAGAGCCCAAAAGAGAAGTGGAGGTGCCCCTCCAATTTACAGTGCACTGATGCCAGCAGATGAGGAGGCCCTGGAAATAGTGGAGTGACAGATCTGCTGGCGGTGGGAGATGGAGAGAGGAGACTGGCCAGCAACTTGGTGACAGAATTAAATATCATACAGCCACATGGCATACAACAGTCACTCATGGTGACATGTCAACAGCCAGTGAAATATGTTCATGTACATAATGATAACTTAGAATAGTCTTATCATAACAGTTCTAATTCATGTCTTTACTCTCCCATAGGCCCATTAAGTGTCCCGTTTCCCCCCCCCCCACCCCCACAGTCCAGCGGGAGGAAGGAGACAAATCCTCAGAGGAAGCTCCAGCCTCTGAGGGTGCACTATCACTTGATCCATGCACACCCAGTACCAGCGCTGATACGCACATCTCAGTGGGTCCTGCGAGACATAGGGCTAGATTTTCCACTTTTGTGCAGATCGGCCAAAAATGGGCATTATTTCCAGTGTGGGCGGTAAAAATAGGTTTTGAGATCGCCGGATTATCTCCCATTTTCAAAACCCTAACTTTCCATTTTTGAAAATGGATGTTACCACGAGTGATCTGAAATGAGCGTTGGCGGTAAATTTTTTTGACCTTCTGCCGTAATGTGTCACCGACCATGCCAATGGCATGGCAACGCTCATTTCCCGCATTTCAGGAGGTTGGGGTCATCATTACATGCGCCTAAGAGAAGAGAGAGAGAGAGAGAGGGAGCAGAGAGAAACTGAACGTGTGTGTGAGAGTAGTGTATGCTTGTTTGGCTGTTGTGGGAGGCACGAGGGAGATTCACCAGCAGCAAAAAGCCTACTAAGCACAAAGAAGGTAGTTGGCACCGAGCTTTTGTGGAAAAAATAATATTGAACATGGAAGGGATGGAAGAGGCGACACAGCACGCTGTGGAGACTGAGGACGCTGGTGAAAGCAGTGAGCTGGGAGAGGAACAATAGGGAGGATGCAAAAGAGCGAGGAGGTTCTCGGACGAGGCAAATGCCTCCCTCATGCAGGAGGTTGAGTCAAGTTGGGGTCAATTGACCCAGAGAGGACGTGGGAAGCCAACCCCAAAGGCCTGCCAGAAAATATGTGCTGAGATAGCCGAGGTGGTCTCATCGGTGACCAACGAGGTGCGTGAGGGCAGCCAATGCCACAATCGATGGAACGACCTCGTCGGATCCGCCAGAGTAAGTATTACATTTACTTACATGTACTTATACATTTATATAATTGGAATTGTAAGTGTAATGAGTGATTAAAATCAGATGTGATGTCTTGCACTTACATCGGGAAGGTTGTACTCAAAGCCTGCGGTCACGGTGTACGTCTTTAGGTAAAGAATGATCATTTTCATTATAATCATGATTACATCTGTCGATTATGTGTTGTATCAGTCTCTGCGACAGTACCTAGCAAAGATATCACACAATAATCTCATGCCGTGTCGTGTTGTTACCTTTTACAGAAGAAGCTTTCGAGGAATAGGGCCGAGCAGAGACGAACGGGTGAGGGGCCACCAGTCATCATCGACCTCACCGACATCGAGGAGCGAGTGCTGGCACTAGTGGGGACCCACCCCTGGTTGGCCATGCAAGCAGCAGCAGAGCCTGATGTGATGCCACGTGAGTAAAGTATACACCATTGCGTGATGTAAAGTCAATAGATGCCACACCTGCCCAATATTATATGATAGATGAATCATAACATTCTTCTCTAAATAATGATGTCCTCATGAGAATCATTGCAATGCAGAATTTGGTGACAGTCATGCAATGTAATGTCTGTGAAGATCTTTGATAGCGGTGTTGCTTTTGTCGTGCATATGCTGTGTGTACTGCGGGACTCACCTTGTAACCCTAGCACCCCCTTCTCCTCTAATAACCTCATTTATGTTTTGCAGTTCAGCCATGCAAGAACACCGAGCCCAGAAGGTGGGGCTCAGGGACGGAGTCGCCGGACTCATCTCCATCTGGTGCTGAGGTGCACCGATTCTCGCCCGTGCATCTGCTGGGTCCCTTCCTAACGGATGACAGTGCCGACTTTGAGGAGCCTGCATCCCCCAACCTTCATAATTCATTCGACACCGATGACATCTAGTGCCCCTGCGGCCATTCCCACATCCACGGTGGAGGTACCGGGCCCAATCACCTCACCGCAGGGCACCCCAGGTGTCTCCAGGATGGCGCCGGCCAAGCGGAAGTTGGTTCGACGCAGCAGACCTGCTCCACGAGTGGCAGATCTGAGCAGGGACATGGTACACTTGTCCAGGAGGAATGTTGACATAGGTCAGCAGATCCAACAAACAATGGATGCCAGTGGATGTAGTGTATTTAGACATCCAGAAGGCATTTGACAAGGTGCCATAAAAGGTTACTGCACAAGATAAAAGTTCACAGGGGTAATATATTAGCATGGATAGAGGATTGGCTAATGAACAGAAAACAGAGAGTTGGGTAAGTGGTTCATTCTCGGTTTGGCAATCAGTAACCAGTGGGGTGCCGCAAGGATCAGTGCTGGGACCCCAACTATTTACAATTTATATTAACGACTTGGAAGAAGCGACTGAGTGTAATGTAACCAAGTTTGCTGATGATACAAAGATGGGAGGTAAAGCAATGTGTGAGGAAGACACAAAAAATCTGCAAAAGGACATAGACAGGCTAAGTGAAAATTTGGCAGATGGAGTATAACGTTGGAAAGTGTGAGGTCATGCACTTTGTCAGAAAAAAAATCAAAGAACAAGTTAATATTTAAATGGAGAAAGATTGCAAAGTGCTGCAGTACAGCGAGACCTGGAGGTACTTGAGCATGAAACACAAAAAGTTAGTATGCAAGTACAACAAGTGATCAGGAAGGCCAATGGAATCTTGGCCTTTATTGCAAATGGGATGGAGTATAAAAGCAGGGAAGTCTTGCTACAGTTATACAGGGTATTGGTGAGGCCACACCTGGAATACTGCGTGCAGTTTTGGTTTCCATATTTACGAAAGGATATACTTGCTTTGGAGGCAGTTCAGAGAAGGTTCACAAGGTTGATTCCAGAGATGAGCGGGTTGACTTATGAGGAAAGGTTGAGTAGGTTGAGCCTCTATTCATTGGAATTCAGAAGAATGAGAGGTGATCTTATCGAAACGTATAAGATTATGAGGGAGCTTGACAAGTTGGATGCAGAGGGGATGTTTCCACTGATAGGGGATGTTATGTATGGAGAAAGAGTCAAACTGAACACTGTGAGCTCAAAGTAAAGTGTGACCTTAGTCTTTTATTGCAGATCTCCAGAGTGCCTCTCCAACCTGTGAGGCCTCCTTAAATACCTGTGCTCCCAAGGGATTGTGGGATCCCTTGGGATGCCAGGAGATGAGTCCTCTGGTGGCTGTACAGAGTAAATACAAGTTTACATATATAACAGGGGAGACTAGAACTAGAGGGCACAATCTTAGGTTAAGAGGCCGCCCATTTAAAACTGAGATGAGGAAAAATTTCTTCTTCAGAGGGTTGTGGATCTGAGGACTTCGCTGCCTCAGAGAGCTGTGGAAGCTGGGACATTGAATAAATTTAAGACAGAAATAGACAGTTTCTTAAACGATAAGGGAATAAGGGGTTAAGCAGAGCAGGCAGGGAAGTGGACCTGAATCCATGATCAGATCAGCCATGATCGTATTAAATGGCAGAGCAGGCTCGAGGGGCTGTATGGACTACTCCTGCTCCTATTTCTTATGTTCTTATCTTATGTTCTTATATCCCTCCAGCTGGCCAGCATGTCTGCCACCATGATGGAGTATGAGCCGTGGATGACGGTGACCCTGGAGCTGGTAACCATGAACATTGGTGACAAAGGCCTCCCAGTGGTCCCAGAGCAGGGCACTGTACCTGAAGGTGCTGCACCCTCATTGCCAACGACACATGAGAGCCAGGAGGAAGATCTTGCTTCTGACCCGGAGGATGTTCCCATCTTGGGACTGTCCTCTCCCGTATCTGTCCAAGCAGCGGTTCTGCTGTCATCCTCCCCAATGAAGCAGCACCTGAGGAGCTCCTCAGCCAGGCGGCTTGGAGTCAGGAGGGGAAGGGGAAGGGGTAGAAGTGGGGAGGAGAAGCGGGGGATGATGGCGGAAAGGAAAGTGAAGTGCATGGCTGCAGGTGTTGTCTTGGGCATATTTTTATGTTATTGGTGCTATTTTGGTGGGAGGGTCAAGGGAAAGGATGAGGTAGCTAACTTGCTTGTTTGCATTTGTGTTATGTGTTGCTGGAAATGGTGACCAATCGAATGATGTAAATGTGATAAATTTGTTGTGGGCTGGGGCGGGAGTGGGGTGGGGTAGGGTGTTTTTTATAGTTATAATTATGATTTCACACAAATGGTCGGTTTAAATGTTTTTTTATTTAACATAACCTTGTTGCGCATTGTCTCAGATAGCTGCACCGTTACACACTGGTGATTCCTTAACATGAAAGGGTATAATTACACTTAACTTGAATCAACTTAAACTTTAACTGTCACCAAGGTGATGCACACCATTGCTGTATGAACTGCACACCCAGCAGTGTTGCAGCTTTGTAAATAACAACAATGTTCTTTCAAGCAAAGCGCTCATTTATGAGCTGCTGATGTAAGAGTCTTGCAGCTATGTGGCCACCATGGGCCCTTTCCTGTGGTCTAGAGGGCGGCGGGGCATGGCTTCAGCATTAGCCTGATTGTCTGGCCTGAGATCAGCGTTCACCTCCTCGTCCTCCTCTTCCTCGCTCTCCTGAGGTGGACCGTCAGTCCTTTCTGGCAATTCGTGTCCCCTCCCGATAGCCAAGTTGTTCAGCATTGAGCACACCACCACGAATTGAGCTACCTGCTCAGGGTGGTATTGGAGCTCTCCTCCAGAGTGGTCCAGGCATCTAAAGCGCTGTTTAAGCACTCCAATGGTTTTCTTGACAATATTGCGAGTGGCTCTGTGGCTCTCGTTGTTTCGCTTCTTGGCTTCGATATGGGTGTCATGCAGGGGGGTTATCAGCCAGGTGGCGAGGCCATATCCTTTGTCACCAAGCACTGATCTTGTGGCTGACTGGTAAACATGTCAGATACAGCGCTCTCACGCAGGATGTGAGCATCATGGATGCTGCCCGGAAATTTGACATTCACTTCCATAATTATTTGCTGGTGGTCGACAACGAGTTGCACATTCAGGGAATGGAATCCCTTGCAGTTCCTAATAACCTCTGCATCCTGAAAAGGTGCCTGCATCGCTATTTGCGTACTGTCTATTGCTCCCTGCACCTTGGGGAAGTTTGCAATTTGGTAGAATCCAAAAGCTCTCTCAGTCTGAGCCTTCCTGGTTATGGGGAAGCTGATAAAGTCCATCCTGCGTGCGTAAAGGGCTTCAGTGACCTGTCTAATGCAACAATGTGTGGCATGCTGAGATATACCGCAAATGTCACCAGCTGGTGCCTGAAAGGAACCCGACAAGTAGAACGAAAGTGCCGCGGTGACTTTGACCTCAATGTACAGTGCGGTCCTGATGGTGCTGGCAGGCTGCAGATCTCCTCTGATGAGCTGGCATATCTCACTGATAACCTCTTTGTGGAAACGCAGTCTCCTAATGCAGGTGTTATCAGACAAATTGAGGTAAGACCGCTTCTCCCTGTAAGTGCGGCGGGTATAAGGTCTGGTTCTCCTCCTTAGTTTGTCACGTTTTAGATTGGGCTCATAATGCTGTTGAATATATCTTCTGCCATATGTAGTCTGCAGCATGTGCGTACTCATCAAGACAGGCTGCGAAATGACAGGTCCCATTCCAATAACTATCAATATTACATCGATTGTTCACAAACAATAAATGTCTCCACTAAGACACCTAAAATAAATTCCAATCGTCCACAGTCTGATAAGATGTTTGTTCAGATGTTTACATCACCTTAAAAGACCTGCAGAGTACATCCAAACTCACCCGAAGTTGAAGCAGAGCAGCCTTTTAAATGAAGCAACCTGTGATTTAGAAAATGGCGTCCATACCGCTGTGATTAGTTCAGGTCAGAGCAACTTTTTCACAGCAGTTTTTTCGGCGAACGGTATTACCGGCGAGATGTGTGCGAGGTGCCGAAAATAACGCTGGGCGATTTTCTGAGCGTTAGTTTCAGCAAATGTGATCTTTACGACAAAAAACAGTGGCCAGGCAGTATTATTTAACCTCGCCGTTACTTTCGGCAAGTAATTAACGCTGGGCGATATTATGGGCATTGGTTTCGCCCATTCTGATCTTTCCGGCCTAAAAAAGTGGGCAGGCAGTATTATTTTTTAACGGCGTTACATAAATGCCAAAAGTAACGCTCGGCGATAAGTGATCGAGAAATGATCATTAGTTTCCATTTTGTGGCTAAATGGGTGATATATGGGCGTTTTACCTCATTTCAGCGTTAAAATGGACGTTAAATGGGCGGTATGCATGCAAATATAATGGAAAATCTAGCCCATAGAGTGGTGTGTTACAGATCACAAGTGAGCAGGAGCAGATGGTAAAAACAGGGACAGCAGTGGAGACTCCTCTCCGGAAGGCGCAGGACACACCAAGCTCTGCTCAGCTGCATACTGAACCTCGGGGGTCGTTGACAAAGATGGTGATCTTGGAGGAGCCATCAAGCGGCACTTACTCACCAATGACCTGCTCAGCGATGCCCAGTTTGGGTTCCGCCAGGACCACTCGGCCCCAGACCTCAATACAGTCTTGGTCCAAACATGGACAAAAGAGCTGAATTCCAGAGGTGAGGTGAGAGTGACTGCCTTTGAAATTAAGGCAGCATTTGACCGACTGTTGCACAAAGGAGCCCTCGTAAAACTAAAGTCAATGGGTATCAGGGGGAATACTCTCCACTGGCTGGCGTCATACCTAGCACAAAGGAAGATGGTTGTGGTGGTTGGAGGTCAATCATCTCAGCCCCAGAACATCACTGCAAGAGTTCCTCAGGGCAGTTTCCTAGGCCCAACCATCTTCAGTTGCTTCATCAATGAACTTTCTTCCATCATATGGTCAGAAGTGGGGATGTTCGCTGGTGGCTGCACAGTGTCCAGTGCCATTCGTAACTCTTCAGGTAATGGAGCAATCCATGCCCGCATGCAACAAGACCTGGACAACATTCAGGCTTGGGCTGATAAATGGCAAGTAACATTCACGCCACACAAGTGCCAGGCAATGACTATCTTCAACAAGCGAGAGTCTAACAGCCGTTCCTTGACATTCAAAGGCATTACCATCACCGAATCTCCCACCATCAAAATCCCGGGGGTCACCATTGACCAGAAATGTAACTGTACTAGCCACATAAACACTGTGGCAAAAAGAGCAGGTCAGAAGCTGGGTATTACACGGTGGGTATCTCTCCTCCTGACTCCCCAGAGCCTTTCCACCATCTACAAGGCACAAGTCAGGAGTGTGATGGAATACTCTCTACTTGCCTGGATGAGTGCAGCTCCAACTACACTCAAGAAGCTTGACACCATCCAGGAAAAGCAGCCTGCTTGATTGACAGCCCATCCATCGCCTTAAACATTCACTCCCTCCATCACCGACGTACCGTGGCTGCAGTGTGTACCATCTACAAGATGCGCTGCAGCAACTCACCAAGGCTTCTTCGGCAGCACCTCCCAAACCCTCGACCTATACCCCCTAGAAAGACAAGGGCAGCAGATGTATGGGAACACCACCACCTCCAAGTTTCCTTCCATGTCACACATCATCCTGACTTGGAAGTATATCATCGTTCCTTCATCGTCACTGGGTCAAATTCCTGGAACTCCCTCCCTAACAGCACTGTGGGAGTACCTTCACCACACAGACTGCAGCGTTTCAAGAAGGCGGCTCACCACCACCTTCTCAAGGACAATTAGGGATGGACAATAAATGCTGGCCTTGCCTTTGATGCCCACATCCCTGGAACCAATTTTTATAAAAGCAGCAACAAATATGCGAGGCTTTGGCAGCATTTCCAGCCATGATGTGCACGATTGTGGAGATAATGGAGGAGTCCATCTCCAACATGAGCAGCACCATGTCACAGGTGATGGCGACGATGTGCTGTTCCATGGAAAGGATGGCCATCTGCATGGAGCAGCTAATGCGCCAGTCAAACGAGAACATGTTTGCTGTGAACAACAGATTGCAGACTCTATTGCAGTCATATCTAGGAGGGATATCAACCTAGAGTTGGCCCTTAATCACCCCAGTGATCTCCAGCTCCTTGCTAGCCAGGGAAGTGTGAGTGGCCCATGAGAAGAATGATGGTGAGAGGAGACATGGAAATGGGAGCTCCTATCAAAGCATTCCCACTTCTCCCCCATTGCCTTTCCCTCAGTCAAACCCCAGCTGCTGCCTTGGATCCCAATGGCTGAGTCTGCCCCTTCACAGTTGCAGGAAGAGAAGACTTTGGTGGGCTCTAACAGGCTCCAAAACCCAGAGGACGTCCGCCAAAAGTGTAAAACCAGTCACAGCAGGAAAGTGAGCTGCCTGCCTCTACCTCTGCTGAAGCCTCGGGGTTGCAAGAAAAATTACATGATTGTAGATGCACAAGTGTATGCACATGGATGTTTTCCAAGATGTTACATTGTTGGGTTTCAGTTCTATTTTTAGTCCACATAAATTTATTTCTTTGTACCCTTTACTGTCTTGTCCATTTTTGCCTGCAACCTCGAAAGTGGCCTTGTCAGTTGGAGTGAATGGTGAGACATTAATTAACCTCGAGCAATGGGTGTGCCTTTTGGTTTGTGGGGAAGTGGGTATTTGCTTCAGCACCTGGATGCCAAATGGTTGCACTGGTGCAACGTAACTATATCTGGCCATTATGTGGCCATCCTGGGCCTCCCGCGCTGAAACGTGCGCCGCTGCCAGTGCCATCTCACTTCAGTTTCCTCCTCCTCCTCCTCGTCTTCCACCTGCTTCTCCTCCGAGGAGGCATGCACTCTGCGTCTTGCTCCTGCTGCAGTCCCAATCCTTGCTGCTGTGCTATGTTGTGCAATGTGCAGCATACGGCTCTCATTCTGGAGACATTGGCTGGTGCGTATTGAAGGGCTCCTCCAGGTCTATCTGGGCATCTGAAGCACATCTTCAGCATCCCGCTTGCTTGCTCTATTACACATCTGGTCATGATGTAGCTTTGATTATAGTGCTCATCGGCCTCATTGCTTGGCTTCCTCAAGGGTGCCATCAGCCACATCTTCAGTAGATAGCACGTCTACAAGCAGCCAGTTGGTAAGTCTGGTCAGAGGTGCGAAGAGGTGAGGAGGGAGGGTGTTTTGATCCGGGATGATAGAGTCATGACAGCTCCCTGGCAATCTGGCACACATATGCATGATGATTTTCCTATGGTTGCAGATGAGTACACATTGATGGAGTGGAAGCCCTTACTGTTCACAAGCACTGCTGGGTGACCTGTGGTTGCCTTGATGGGCATATGTGTGCAGTTGATGACACCCTGCACCTGAGGGAAGCCACCCAGAGCTGCAAAGCTGAGCGCCCGCTCAGTCACACTGACTTCATCAGTGGCAAGTGCACATAAGTGGCAGACTTGTGAAACAAGGCATCGGACACCTGCGTGTTGTATTTGTGGGCATGACTGCGAGATCCTCAAAATATATGCTGCAGATTCTTGGAAGGAGCCTGAGGCGAAGAAGTTGAGGGTGGTGGTGACTTTGACAGCCACTGGTAAAGCATATCTACCAGGTCCACTTGGCAGCAGGTCTTATTCCGGAAAGCTACAAATGTCTGCCACGACCTGATGTGATGATGTGATAGCCTGAGTCTCCTGAGGCACTGCTGTTCAGTCATGTCCAGGAAGCTCGTACTCTGCCTGTATACCCTGTGTTGGGGTATCGCCTCCGGCGAAGTGCACCCCTGTGCTCATCCCCTCTCCTGGGGAGCAGTCGGTCAGTGAGGAGAAGGCTGCTGGTGTTGTTGGTGTTGGGACTCATCTTGCTCCAAATCTGAGGTCCAAGGTGAACCAGCATAAGTGGCACCAATGCTGATCTGATAGATGCCAGGGTAAAGTTGAGATCAGAGGCACAATCCTCCAATGTAGTGAAAGTGACTTCCGAAGTTGCAGAAATCAACTGTAAACTCCTGAAAGCAAACTCTCTGCAACAATGATGTCAGCAAGAGCCTTTCCCATAGGCAAGCAAGCAGGTATGATGTGTGAGTATTTATGTAATTATTTCACCTGTCAATTGTTCAACTCACACAATGGCTGGTCAGATGTCGCCTGCTTTGACAGGCGAGTTTCAGGAAGCCCATGAGTCTTGTGCACAAGCAGTAAAAGCTGAAACCTTAGGTTAAAAAGCACCTTAATGCTCTGTTACCGACCTCTTAAATACTTCAATGAGGTCGCCTGCCTCTCCCGAGTGGGTCTCTGGTGTGCTGAGAAACGTGCTGGAGTGAAAGACGGAAGTCGGTGGGATGAAGGCGGGTTCCCAACACACTGTCAATTTCAATGCTTTTAATAGCCCACCCGCTCGCAAACCTGCACATATTTCAAAGGCAAAATTCCAGCCAATACTTGTGCACAATATCCATTTCTCTTTCATTTTAAAATAAAGCCCTCTATGACAGTTAATCAAGATGGCCATGCTGTAGACATGCCTGGTCCCTCCGAATTAAAGAATGAAAGACTAGATTTTGCACCGTGCAGATTGCGGGTGGCCAGAAAGTCCCAGTGGGAGACCTGGTCCATTTTGATGTCTGGGTCTCATTCAATCAGCAGGCTGGTGTGGAACCCGAGTGCACCCATGAGAGCCCGCTGACTGCAGGCTGCCACAATAATGAATGCTCCTGCTGGCCTCCAGGCCAGAAGAAGGTAGACCAGTGGGGGAGGGGAGGAGATCCAATCTCGATGAGGGGAGTCCCAAAACAACTGCAGACAAGGCTGCTTTCGTGGAATCTGGAAGAGCTGCTCCTCCGGCCCCACGAAAATACAGTAAAATGTAACTGTGGGCTCCACTTTTGCTGGCCCACCTCCTGATACTGAGTGGAGAATGTGCGGTGCACTGCCCAGTACTGTCCTGAAATGGCAAGTGAGGTCCTAGACACCCTGTTTTGCAAATGAAAATGCCTACTGTTTGACTCAGGAGAGTGCTCTGACCAGCCAATGGCCAGCTTGGGGGAAGATATGTGACAGCCACAGCAACAGCAGGAATGGGGCAATAATTATTCCCCATTATTTGCGGGTTGCTACTGTCCTTTTCCCTCCTGGCAGGAAGCCTCAAGTAGTCATGCATAGAATGATACCAGGCGGAAAGCTGTCATTTGTCCCATTGCACCCATGGCAGCTCTCTGCAAAACCTATGCACTTAGTTTCATTCCACCTACTCTTTGTAATTGTTGTTTTTCAAATGCTTTTAATATTTGTAATAAAGTACAGTGTGGAAAATAATCAACATATATGTAGAAGAAAATTATGTTTGAAAGTGAAAAAATTCAAGGTTCATTTTTCCCTGCTCTATTTATTTACTGTTTACATTTTCATGTTTCACTCCTTAACCTTAAACATCCACTCCTCCATGACTACAGTGTGTATTATATACAGGATACACTGCAGCAACTCCCCAAGGCTTCTGCGACAGCACTTCCCAAACTTGTGATCTCCACCACCTAGAAAGACAAGAGTAGCAGGTACATGGCAACACCTCCAAGTACCTCCAAGTCACACACCATGCTGACTTGGACATATATCGCCATTCCTTCATCGTCACTGGGTCAAAATCTTGGAACTGCCTACCTTAGAGCACTGTAGGAGTAGCTTCACCACTTGGACTGCAGTAGTTCAAGAACACCAGCTTCTCAAGTGCAACTAGGGATGGGCAATAAATGCTCGCCTTGTTAGCAACGGCCATATGTCGAGAATGAATTTTAAAAAAAAGACGTATCCTGATACCACTTCATTCTGAAGTAAACAAAAACTGTTTATTGTGCAGTTAATATTGCCCATTGATTTGATCTCCCTTGGAGTGTTCAGACATACATTGGGCACTTTCCTGCTGTGGGTTCTGATTTCACTAACATACTCATTTGGAAGGTACCTTACATTTTGTTAGCTAAAATATACAAGAGGTTATACATGGATCATGTTCCAAATGTCTTAAATTGTCCATTGAGAACAATGCTGTGATACAAATTAATATTAATAAATTTGTTGCACAATTCACAAAACTAAGAAGTGCAAAAATAGGTTCAAAATAGCCCTTTATTAAATTTAAACTCTCAATTTCTGTTGTATGGAATGGGAAAATAAGTTTATTAATTGGCAAACATACTAGATTATGTCTATAGGAGGAACTAAAACTCAGTTCAATCAGCACTTATGAACTAATGGAATAAATGATTTTCAGAATAAGAAAATGAAAGACTTCTTTATTCTAGTAAGGACTGCATCCTAATCATTGCCTTAATTGGTGTCTTTGATTTGTTAGTGCTAATCCATTACTACTGTGTTAAGCCTTCATTGAAAAGTATGGTCTGGTGGTAATACCACCAAAATTCCAATTGTCCCCTAAATGGGAAATAGACAGTAACATCATCATCATCATCATAGGCAATTCCTCGGAATCGAGGAAGACTTGCTTCCATTCTTAAAAATGAGTCCTTAGGTGGCTGAACAGTCCAATATGAGAACCACATTCCCTGTCACAGGTGGGACAGATAGTCGTTGAGGGAAGGGATGGGTGGGCAGGTTTGACGCACACTCTTTCCGCTGCCTGTGCTTGATTTCTGCATGCTCTCGGCGATGAGACTTGAGGTACTCGGCGCCCTCCCGGATGCACTTCCTCCACTTAGGGCGGTCTTTGGCCAGGGACTCCCAGGTGTCAGTGGGGATGTTGCACTTTTTCAGGGAGGCTTTCAGGGTATCCCTGTAAGGTTTCCTCTGCCCACCTTTGGCTCATTTGCCGTGAAGGAGTTCCAAGTAGAGCGCTTGCTTTGGGAGTCTCGTGTCTGGCGAATGATGTGGCCCGCCCAGCGGAGCGAATCAAATGTGGCCAGTGCTTCAATGCTGGGTCGATAAATAGATAGTCGATAAATACCCCCAAGGTGTTTGAAAATGCATAGTTAATTGATTTTGTTTAGTAATAAAAACAGAAAATGCTGGCAACACTCAGCAGGTCAGGCAGTATCTGTGGAGAGAGGATAGTAATGTGAACGTTTTAAGTCGATGACCTTTCATCAGATCCCTACCTTCCTCTTTCCACAGTTGCTGCCTGAGGGTCTGTTGATAGGTTATCGACCTGAAACATTACCCTTACCTTCCTCTCTCTATAGATGCTGACTGACGTGCGGAGTGTTTCGAGCATTTTTTGTTTTTATTTCCAGCATCCGCGGTATTTTACTTTTAGATGTTGTTTAGCAACTTCCTTGAAAGCCTGGCAAGTATTTTTTCCATTGACTTAAAATGGCTCAGGTTTTATTTAAAAAAAAAGTTTTTGACAAACAAGCAAAAAAAAAGCTTTGTCAAACCCTTGAAGTAAGGACGCCACTTGTGTCAAAAAGCAAAGCACAAAAACAGGATGGCATGACATATGACATCCTTGTGATAAAAATGATGCACAGCTCTTTTCCTTCCTTCAGTGATGAAAACAACGTCCATTTTAAAGTTACTGTGGGGCCGAAATTGCCCCTTTCCTTAAGGCCTGTTATTGCCGGAAATCGGCGGCCACGCAGCAGAGTGCAATGGCCGCCAACTTTTCGTGTAATGACCGCCATTATCAAAATTCCACTCCTGCGGTTACCCGGCGGTGACCAGCTCTCCCCCTACTGTTCTGCTGCTGCCGATCTGTGTAAATGCGTCATCAGAGTGCACACCGCCGATGATCACCATGGAAGGCGAAATTCCGTCGAGAAAATTTTCTTCCCGCTGGGTGGTGCCAAAAGCTGCTTTTCTAAGGCGGTCCAGTGAGACTGTGGTCTTCCAAAATGGCAGTGTGGCTTCCATTAAAGAGGAGGACGCACTGCCGCTGCCGCCATGTTTTTTTTTGTTGGCAGACTGACACGTCGGGCCAATAATTATGCCCCCGGGTTTGGCCGGGCCGCCAAGAGGGGATGCCAGGCTGCTGGCCCGGTCGAAACCCTTCCTGGTGGCCCAGTGGACTGAACTTTAAAAATCGCGACGGCTCTCCCCTTTAAATGAAGGGGAGAGCCGTGGTGGCGCGGGCGCCATGATGACATCATCAGCGCTACGCCGATGACTGTCAGCGGCGGACATTACACCCTGCCCCAACTTCTGCCCTTCTAGTGTGCTCATTGTAGCATATCCACCCCCCATTATGAGAGACTACTGGTCCGCCGGAAAAAAATGCCGAAGAGCAGAATTTTGCTCAAGAGGCCACCTCATCCACCGCAGCGGTAAAAACACTAGAATTTTGGCCCCGAATTACAACCAATGCACACAAATACACCAACTGTGCTTTAAGTTCAGGAATGCATATCCAGGCAAGGCCACCACACACACATAAGGAATTAAGAGGAATGTGGATCTGAGCGTATTATAAAGTGATTTGGCAAATGCATCTTTCCATTTTATTTTTCTATATTCATTTCTTACAGAATGTGACTTCACATATTTCAAGTCAGGTACTTCATATTTTACCACAAGTCTTTGTAAAGCAACATAATACAAAATAAATTGGAAGAATCTCTGCTGGCAATCTTCCATACCCACATCCCTCCCAGGTATAGCCAGAGAGCCATCCTGATGTTTTTATGGATCTTGCCAACATTTTCAGCCTATGCAAATATCCAAAAGCTGCATTTGGGCACAGCCCCGAGCAGCTGCAGTTATAATCTGAGCAGCTAACAAGAAACAGCAGTTTAACAGAACCTACTGGTATCAAGTTGCCATGGCAATGTTACCTAGGAACAACTTTGACAGATGTAACGTTCAAGCAAAGGAGGATGCTGCTGTATCTTATTTATTAATGAACCACGAGGACCAAGAATTGAGGAAAAGTGTAAATTCTAATTATGATAGCACAGCTAGTAATGAAATTGAAGTGAATTCTGGAGGCATCTGAGTGTCTAATTTAGACTGAATAGAGATATTCCCACTGACTTGACCAGTTGTTTTGTGGAGCCAGGAGGAGGTGTCAGGTGTGGCTTAGAGAAATGGCATGAACAGCTCTTTTTAGTCATTTATGCTATTTCTCCAGAAATTACACCGATCTCCTGCAAGAGAACCTGGTGGAAATTCTAGGCGATTATGCCTGGCCTGAGACTAATTGAAGGGCCTAGCCATTCAGTTTCAATACAACCATCTTGTTGGGTTTATCTGTGTATATGTTTGACTAACATTTCAGAAGTTTCAGTGGCACATATTTAAATTTCCCTCGCCTCAGTCTCATTTTGAAAAGCTTTTCTCAGCCGATCTTGTTCAAATTTGGGACGTCTGCCTGACGCCATGGGAGACAGACATAGGCCAGAGATATTCAGGAACAAACCAAGAAAATAAAAGTAATATTTACGGATTTTGTGCCCAGTCCAGCAATTTAGCATAGTAGATGATACTGTAATTTTTCTATCTTTTGAGATGGATAGTTAAGAATATAAGAACATAAGAACATAAGAAATAGGAGCAGGAGTAAGCCATTTGGCCCTCGGGCCTGCTCCATCATTCAATAAGATCATGGCTGATCTGGTCATGGGCTCAGCTCCAGTCATTCATTCATTTATTCATAGGCAGTCCCTCGAAATTGAGGAAGACTTGCTTCCACTTTAAAAGTGAATTCTCAGGTGACTACAGTCCAATACGGGAATTACAGTCTCTATCACAGGTGGGACAGACAGTCATTGAAGGAAAGGGTGGGTGGGGTGTCTGGTTTGCCGCACACTCCTTCCGCTGCCTGCGCTTGATTTCTGCATGCTCTGTGCGATGAGACTCAAGATGCTCAACGCCCTCCTGGATGCTCTTCCTCTATTTAAGGCGGTCTTGGACCAGGGACTCCCAGGTGCCAGCGGGGATATTGCATTTTATCAAGGAGGTTTTGAAGGTGTCCTTGAAATGTTTCCTCTTCCCACCTGCAGCTCGCTTGCTGAGTAGAGCACTTGCTTTGGGAGTCTCGTGTCGAGCATGCGGACGATGTGGCCCGTCAAACGGAGCTGGTCGAGTGTGGTCAGTGCTTCGATGCTGGTGATATTGGCCTGAGCGAGAACACTGATGTTAGTGCGTCTGTCCTCCCAGTGCATTTGCAGGGTCTTGCGGAGGCAACGCCGGTGGTACTTCTCCAGCGCTTTGAGTTCCACTTCACTGCCCGCTCCCATTAACCCTTTACTCCCAATATAATCTATAGTACGCCATTGCTTTTTTTCACCAATCCATTTCCTGTTGAATAAATCTGGCAAGTTATACATTTAGTCACAGTCCAGCAAAATGTTTATTCTGCAGCATTCCTAAGTGGATGGAGATCACTTGAGGGCACATGATTAAGCAGTAGTCAAAATACAGTGATGAGGATTTTTAATTCTATCCCTGGGCTCGCTGCAAATTACTTGGACATTGGGCAGGTAAAGACAAACTCCTGTTCATAGGGAGTGAAGGTTGACCTCTGAGAGTAGTATGTATTGTTGAAATTGAGAAAAATATTTAGATTAAAGATGAAAAAAAAACATGAATTTAATTCTCAGCTAAATACCGTGGCTGTGATTGTGCTGACCTCGGCTATCCATGGCGGACAACGTCATTGGTGACCTCGCTGCTGTCTCCATCCCGCTCTGTGAAATGAATTTCCATTGATTGAGCTTGTTAAGCCTGCCCAGCACGTTTCCCGGCTAATTAGAGGAAGCGGGTCTGATGACATCATTTGATGACACATCATCAGCCGATTCCCTTAAAGGAACCAGTTGGCCAACTTTATTTTGACCTTTGTGCTGTCAGTGTTCAACAGCACTTAGGTGCTGCAAACAATGACAATGATTGCACAAAGGTGCAGGACTGCACCCAAGCTCTCTCATGACTCCCTCCATATGCTTATGGAGGGCTTCACAGCATGCAGAGGTGTCCTTTTCCCTTCCCATGGGCGGAAGAGACCTCCCCAGGAGACTAACGCAGCCTGGTTGCACATTGCAGAGGTGGGCACAAGCAGGGAAGCAGACAGGAGGACCTGGGTGCAGTGCCAGAAATGTTTCAATGATCTTAGTAGATCACAAAATGTTAGTACACAGCCACATTCAGCCTCATCCTGCTGTGCCTCGCATCACATCCCCATCACTCTGCCTTGCCTACCCTACCCCTACACATCCTTATTCACACCAGCTTACCTTGCTCCTCCACCCATCCCTCTCAACCTGTATTATCCCTTCCCCATCTCACTAGCCACCTGTTATGTATGCAAAAAGGCTCAAACTGAGTACTGTTTAGCTCAGCAAGGTACAACCTTGGCTATGCTTTATTTAGGCCCAAAGTGCCTGAATCTCAAAATGGCTGGCCTTTTATACCTGAGCAGCACCATGTGCATGCTGCTTAGTGGCCTCCAACAATGACGCCATCTGGTGGCTACAAGCAGAATGTACATACACGACAATACCCCCCCCTCTGAGATCTTATCACAGTCTTTCACAGGTTGAGACGGTCTGGTGCTTTGCGCTCCTGGATTGACTGTCTTAATTCGATTCCAGCCTTGGGTGAGTGTGCAAGGTCTGCTGTGGCTGGTGGCTGGATGACTGACTTGTTGGGGGTGGCAGTGGCCATGTGAAGAATTGCAAGTCCATTTTTATTGAACAGGTCCGTGATGGAAATTCCGGGTTCACTGATGACCCTTGAGTCCTCTGAAGACTGCTGGTAGGTTGGTTGGTCATCGATGGTTTCTTCGTCTGACTGTTCTGGCTCGTCTGTGTGCCTCAGCTTTATCTGATCCATGTGTTTCCTGCAAATTTGCACATTCTTGAGCTTAATAATGAATACTCTGTTGCCCTCCTTGGCCATGACCGTACCAGCGATCCATTTGTGACCCTGACCATAGTTCAACACATATACAGGATCATTAACAGAAACCTCGCGTGACACAGTTGCGCGATCGTGGTACCCTTGTTGACTTCTGTATTCAACATGATTATTTAGATCCAGGTGTACCAGAGGTAGTTCGGTCTTAAGACCTCTTTTCATCATGAGTTCAGCTGGCGAGACCCTTGTGAGTGTGTGGGGTCTTGTCCTGTAACTCAGCAGTATGCAGGACAAGCGGGTCTGCAGTACCCTTGGGTTACTCTCCTCATGCTTTGCTTGATAATTTTACTGCATGTTCAGCTTGCCCGTTGGATAAGGCTTGAATGGTGCTGACCTTACATGTTTTATGCCATTAAGTTTCACAAACTTCTGAAACTCCTGACTGGTGAAGCACGACCCATTGTGGCTCACCACTATGTCAGTCGCGAACATGACATTGAGATTCTCTGTGGTTGCCGTAGACATGCTGAATGACATGATTATGCATTCTATCCACTTCGAATAAGCATCCACCACCACTAAAAACATCTTGCCCAGGAAGGGACCTGCAAAATCTACATGGATCCTGGACCAAGGTTTGGATGGCCTCGACCACAGACTCAGCGGCGATTCAGCTGGTGCTTTGCTGAGCTGCATGCAAGTGTTGCACTGATGCATGCATGCTTCCAGCTCAGAATTAATTCCTGGCCACCATACATGGGACCTGGCGATGGCCTTCATCATCACTATAACAGGATGTGTGCTGTGTAACTCATGCACGAACTTCTCTCTCCCTTTCTTGGGCATTACAATGCGATTGCCCCACAATATGCAATCTGCTTGAATAGACAGTTCGTCCTTGTGATGAATGTACGGTTTGGCCTCCTCGCACATTTGCTTAGGTATGGCATACCATTCCCCTTTGAGGATGCAACCCTTTACCACCAATAAAATCAGGTCCTGGCTGGTCCAGGTCTTAACATGTTGAGCCATGACAGGGGTTCCTTCACTCTCAAAAGCATCCATGATTAACATTAGATCCGTCGGTTGTGGCGTTTCCACCTCCGGTGTGGGCAACGGCAACCGGCTCAAAGCATCGGCGCAATTCTCTGTGCCAGGTCTATGGCGAATTACATAATCAAAGGCAGATAATGTCAGCGCCCACCTTTGGATGCGGGATGAAGCATTGGTATTGATACCTTTGCTCTTGGAAAACAATGAAATGAGCGGCTTGTGATCGGTCTCTAATTCGAACCTCAGACCGAACAGGTATGCATCTTTTTAACACCATATACACACGCTAAAGCTACTTTTGCTGTCTTGCTGTAGGCTCTTTCTGTTTTCGACAAACTTTTGGATGCATACGCGACAGGTTGAAGTTTCCCCGATTCATTTGCTTGTCGGAACACGCAATCACTTCCATATAACGATGCGTCACAGGCCAAAACTAAATGTTTACATGGGTCATAATGTACCAGCTGCTTGTTTGAGCAAAGCAGATTGGTGGCTTTCTCGAAAGCTCTGTCTTGCGATGCGCCCCACACCCAGCTGTCACCTTTTCTCAATAGCATGTGTAGTGGTTCGAGTAAGGTGCTCAATTTAGGTAGGAAATTACCAAAGTAGTTGAGTAGCCTCAGGAACAACTGCAGCTCTGTCACATTCTGCGGCTTGGGTGCATTCTTGATGGCCTTGGTTTTCAGGTCAGTAGGTCTGATGCCATCAGTGGCGATTTTTCTCCCGAGGAAATTGACCTCCAGTGCCATGAAGTCATACTTCGAACGTTTAAGTCTGAGTCCCACTCTATCCAAACGCAGTAGAACCTCTTCCAGGTTGTTCAGATGTTCCTTGGAGTCATGACCTATGATCAAGATGTCATCTTGGAATATGACGGTTCTGTGAATGGACTTCAGTAGACTTTCCATATTGCTCTGGAATATTGCTGCAGCCGAGCGAATTCCAAAGGGGTACCTGTGGTAAATAAACAGTCCTTTGTGCGTGTTAATGCACATAAGTCTCTTCGACGTCTCGACGAACTCCTGTGTCATATAGGCTGACGTCAAGTCCAGTTTTGTGAACTACTTCCCTCCGGTTAGCATCGCAAACAAGTCATCAGCCTTCGGTAATGGGAACTGATCTTGTTTCGAAACCCTGTTGATTGTAGCCTTGTAGTCTCCACAGATTCTGACTGTGCCATCACTTTTCAGCACAGGAACAATGGGGCTGGCCAATTCATTAAATTCTACCAGTGTTATGATCCCTTCATGCTGGAGTCTGTCCAGTTCAATTTCAACCTTCTCCCTCATCATATACGGCACTGCCCGAGCTTTATGATGGATGGGTCTTGCATCTGAGTCCACGTGGATCTGCACCTTGGCTCCCGTGAAGTTGCCAATATCCGGTTCGAACAGCGAGGGAAACTTGCTCAATACTTGGGCACGTGTATCTTCCTCCGATGACAACGCCTTTATGTCGTTCCAGTCGCATCTGATTTTCTCCAATCAGCTCCTGCCGAGCAGCGTTGGGCCAATGCCTGGAACAATCCACAGCGGTAACTTCCGAACCGCACCGTTATATGACACATTAGTTTGTGCTCTGCCAATCACCTTTATCAGTTCTTTGGTGTATGTGTGCAGCTTGGTGTTAACAGGGTTCAGCCTGGGCCTCACAGTCTTAGTATCCCACAGCTTATTAAATGCCCTCTCGTTCATGATCGATTGACTCGCCCCTGTGTCCAGTTCCATAGATACCGGTATCCCGTTAAACTTCACATTAATCAAAATTGGTTTAGTCTTGGTTATGAAGGAGTGCAGTCCATACACTTACTCCTCTGGCATCTCGGATTTCGTATCCGGATCTGCGCTAGTCTGACTCTCATCCTCCATGTGGTGTGTCGCAGCTCGCTTGCTCATCTGTGGACACTTGCGCTGGAGATGCCCCACTCTCAGACAGCCTTTGCAACTATATTGCTTAAATTGGCACTGCTGGTGCCGATGATTTCCCCCACAACGCCAACACGGAGAAGTGGGATACATTCCTGCTGGTGGACTTTGGGCAGCCACAGGTTTCGCGAACGCACCGGATAGGCCCTGCCATGTACCGCTCTGTCGAACGCCAAATCAATTGCATTTACAGTACTTGCCGAGGTTCGGTTCATCACCGATATTTGCTTTAGATTCTTGTCCGTCGTCATACATGATTGAGCGATCTGGATGGCCTTTTTTAAATCCAACTCCTCCACCACCAGAAGTTTGCGCAGGATCACCTCGTGGTTGATACTGATAACAAAGAAGTCCCGCAGCATGTCTGCCAACCCCATCCCGTACTGTCCTGCTAGACGTCGAAGTTCGGCAATGAATTCCACCGCGCTCTGGCCCTCCGATCGAACATGTGTATAAAACCTGTATCTCGAGATACTGATGCCGTCATCTGGCTTGAGGTGCTCCTGTACCAATGTACACAACTCCTCGTATGTTTTCTCTGTTGGATCACTAGGCATGAGTAGATTATTTATCAGACCGTAGATCTTTGAATTACACAGTGAGGAGCACGACTCGGCGCCGATCTGCATCTTCGATCCCCTTCATTTTGTTGGCCACAAAGTACTGGTTCAAATGGCTCACAAAGTCTGCCCAATCTTCTCCCTCCATGAATCGCTCTAAAAATCCAATCGTGCTCATTTTGCAAACAATGGTTCTTGTATTCTTGTGGCCAAATGTTCTGCATGCAATAAAGGTTCAAACTGAGTACTGTTCACCTAAGAACATAAGAACATAAGAAATAGGAGCAGGAGTAGGCCATAAGATCCCTCATGGCTGATCTGATCATGGACTCAGTTCCACTTCCCTGCCCACTCCCCATAACCCCTTATTCCCTTATTGTTTAAGAAACTGGCTATTTCTGTCTTAAATTTATTTAATATCCCAGCTTCCACATCTCTCTGAGGCAGTGAATTCCACAGATTCACAACCCTCTGAGAGAAGAAATTTCTCCTCATCTCTGTTTTAAATGGGCCGCCCCTTATCCTAAGATCATGCCCTCTAGTTCTAGTCTCCCCCATCAGTGGAAACATGCTCTCTGCATCCACCTTGTCAAGCCCTCTCATAATCTTATACTTTTCTATAAGATCACCTCTCATTCTTCTGAATTCCAATGAGTAGAGGCCCAACCTACTCAACCTTTCCTCATAAGTCAACCCACTCATCCCCGGGATCAACCTGGTGAACCTTCTCTGAACTGCATCCACAGCAAGTATATCCTTTTGTAAATATGGAAACCAAAACTGCACGCAGTATTCCAGGTGTGACCTCACCAATACTCTGTACAGCTGTTACAAGACTTCTCTGCTTTTATACTCCATTCCCTTTGCAATAAAGGCCAAGATTCCATTGGCCTTCCTGATCACTTGCTGTACCTGTATGCTATCCTTTTGTGTTTTATGCACAAGTACCCCCAGGTCCCGCTATACTGCAGCACTTTGCAATCTTTCTCCATTTAAATAATAACTTGCTCTTTGATTTTTTCTGCTAAAGTGCATGACTTCACATTTTCCAACATTATACTCCATCTGCCAAATTCTTGCCCACTCACTTAGCCTGTCTATATCCTCCTGCAGCCTCTTTATGTCCTCCTGACACATTACACTTCCTCCCATATTTGTATCATCAGCAAACTTGGCTACTTTACACTCAGTCCCCTCTTCCAAGTCGTTAATATAGATTGTAAATAGTTGGGGTCCCAACACTGATCCCTGCGGCACCCCACTCATTACTGATTGCCAACCAGAGAATGAACCACTTATCCCGACTCTCTGTTTTCTGTTTGACAGGGCATCTTCTATCCATGCTAATATATTACCCCCAACTCCGTGAACTTTTATCTTGTGCAGTAACCTTTTGTGTGCCACCTTGTCAAATGCCTTCTGGAAGTCCAAATACACCACATCCACTGGTTCCCCTTTATCCACCCTGTTCATTACATCCTCAAAGAATTCCAGCAAATTTGTTAAACATGACTTCCCCTTCATAAATCCATGCTGACTTTGCCTGACCAAATTTTGCTTTTCCAAATGTCCTAAGCAAGGTACAACCTGGGCTCTGCTTTATTTAGGCCCAAAGTACCTGACTCTCAAAATAGCTGGCCATGTGCATGCTGCTCAGTGGCCTCCAACAATGACGCCATCTGGTGGCTACAAACAAAATGTACATACATGACACCCTTACATCACCCTCATCCTGGTGCAATCATACCAACTAATAACACACAAGAGTAGACACTTGGATGTTTTATGCAATATTCATGTAAAGTTTCTGTTAATGTGGTATCAAACATTAAAACCTTTATTTTCAACACATTGCATTCTTGGACAGATTTGTGTGCACCTCTGGAAATGGATTAGTGAGTTGCAAAGAATGCTGAGACATAACAGTACCCCCTGTAATGGTGATGAGTGTGAAAGGAATGGCTTGGGCATTGTCGGGATGCTTTATGGTGTTGGCACATCATGTGGCAGCCAGGGTATACAGTGTCAAGGAAAGTAAACATGGCAATGGTGAGGCCATCCCTGGCATCCAGGGCAGCAATGTGCTGGGATACTGATGCCCTCTGTCCTGTGCAGTATCAATTGATAGCAGAAAAGTTGGTGTTATTGTTGGTGCTGCTGGTGTGCCTGCTGCTGCTGGTGTTGGGGCTGATTGTGGTGGGATTCTGAGGACCAAGGTGAGAGAGTATAAAGAGCTCCCATGCTGATGGACTAGATGGCAGGTGAAGTAGAGATGACTGAAGCGATCTGTCCATGGTGAGAGAGGTAATGAGGTCAGACTGGCTGGAGATTTGTGTAAAGACTTGCAGCATGCTGAATCTGTTGGGGAAATGCAGTGAGGAGGAGCTTGTGGTTGAGGGAAGACATCTCTGTATGGTGGGAGCTTTTACTTTATATTTGAAGTTATCAACTCAACAGCTGATTCAATGGCCACTGAACTCCCACGTCAGATTCACAGACATGATCCCTGAGCAGTGAGGAACCCATGGATGAGCACGTAACCTCAAAATGTGAGCTCAAATGTATTCTTAATGATCTTTTAACAAGGTCATAATTACCTGAATTGGGTCCCTCGCCACTGTTTATCGGGTTGGCTCAGCGCTGACAGACCCGACATTGGGGAAGGCGCATGGTGGTGGGTTCACAGCAGAGTCCCAATCCGCAGGGGAATAAAAAATACTGTCCCACCTGACCTGTCACCGATTGTGTCTGCTGACCACCTGGGAAATCTCGGCCATAGATAATGTTTGGAGTGAAGCTATTTCTGTACAGAATGTACTGAAGTAGTACTCTTCATCCTCTTCCATACCACTTGATACCATCATCCTGCTCCCTCCCATTCATTGTAATCTGGTTGGGGGACTTTTTCTAGTAAAAGTACTTGTCTGAAAACATTCACATCAATGGATACTTCTAGAAAAAATATCCATCCCCAAGAGTGGCTCAGTAGTACCACTACTTACTGAACTGGCCAAGTCCTGAAGGACACAGCAGGTGGTGAGAGAACCAACATGAAGGAAAAACCTATTTGACCTCATCCTCACCAATCTACCTGGTGCAGATAAATCTGTCTATGACAGCATTGGTAGCAGTCATCACTACACAGTGCTTGTACAGACGAAGTCCCATCTTCACACTGATGACATTCTCCATCTTGTTGTGTGGCACTGCCACCATGCTAAATGGGATAGATTTAGAACAGATCTAGCAGCTCAAAACTGGGTTTCCATGAGGCACAGTCGGCCAACAGCAGCAGCAGAATTATATTCCACCACAATCTGTAACCTCATGGCCTGCCATATCCCTCACGCCACCATTACCATCAAGCCAGGGGAGCAACCTTGGTTCAATGAGGAATGCAGAAGATTATGTCAGGAGCAGCACCAAAATGAAGTATCAACCTGGGGAAGCTGCTACACAGGACTACATGCATGTTAAACAGCAAAAACAGCTATAAACAGAGCTAAGCAATCCCACATTCAACAGATCAGATCGAAGCTCTGAATATCTGCCACATCCAATCGTAAATGGTGGTGGACCATTAAACAACTAACGGGAGGAGGAGGCTCTATAAATATCTCCATCGTCGATGGCAGAGCCCAGCATGCGAGTGCAGAAGACAGCGCTTAACCATTTGCAACCATCATCAGCCAGAAGTACCGAGTTGATGATCCATATCAGTCTCTTCCTGAGGTCCCCACCATCACAGAAGCCAGTCTTCAGCCAATTCGATTCACTCCATGTGATATCAAGAAGTGGCTCAGTGCACTAGATACAGCAAAGGGTATGGGTCCCTGACAACATCCTGGCTGTATTGCTGAAGACTTGTGCTCCAGAACTTGCCGCATCTCTAGCCAAGCAATTCCAGTACAGCTACAATACTGGTATCTACCCAACAGTATGGAAAGCTGCTCAGGTATGTCCTGTCTACAAAAAGCAGGACAAATCCAATCCGACCAATTACCGCCCATCAGTCTGCTCTCAATCATCAGCAAAGTTAAGGAAGGTGTAGTAAACAGTGTTATCAAGTGGCACTTACGCACCAATAACCTGCTCACCGATGCTCAGTTTGGATTCCGCCAGAACCACTTGGTCCCAGACCTCATTACAGCCTTGGTCCAAACATGGACAAAAGAGCTGAATTCCAGAAGTGTGGTGAGAATGACTGCCCTTGACATCAAGGCAGCATTTGACCGAATGTGGCATCAAGGAGCCCTAGAAAAATTGAAGTCAATGGGAGTCGGGAAGAAAACTCTCCACTGGCTGGAGTCATACCTAGCACCAAGGAAGATGGTTGTGGTTGTTGGAGATCAATCATCCCAGCCCCAGGACATCACTGCAGGAGTTCCTCAGGCAGTGTTCTCAGCCCAACCATCTTCAGCTGCTTCATCAATGACCTGCGCTCCATCATAAGGTCAGAAGTGGGAATATTCACTGATGATTGCACAGTGTTCAGTTCCATTCACAAATCCTCAGAAAATGAAGCAGTCCATATCTGCATGCAGCAAGACTTGGACAACATTCAGGCTTGGGCTGATAAGTGGCACGTTACATTCACGACACACAAGTGCCAGGCAATGACCGTCTCCATCAAACGGGAGTCTAACTACCTCCCCTTGATATTCAAGGGCATTACCATTGCTGAATCTCCCACCATCAACATCCTGGGGGTCACCATTGACCAGAAACTTAACTGGACCAGCCACATAAATACTGTGGTAACAAGAGCAGGTCAGAGGCTGGGTATTCTGCAGTGATGTCTCACCTCATGATTCCCCAAAGTCTTTCCACCATCTACAAGGCACAAATTAGGAGTGTGATGGAATACTCTCCACTTTCCTGGGTAAGAGCACCTTCAACAACACTCAAGAAGCTCGACACTATTCAGGACAAAGCAGCCCGCTTGATTGGCACCCCATCCACCACCTTAAACATTCACTCCCTCCACCACCGGCGCAGTGTGTACCATCTACAAGATGTATTGCAGCAACTTACCACAGCTTCTTCTGCAGTACCTCCCAAACCCGCAACCTCTATCATCTAGAAGGACAACGGCAGCAGGCGCATGGAAGTACCATCACTTTCAAGTTCTCCTCCAACCTATACTCCATCCTGACTTGGAAATATATAGCTATTCATTCATCGCTGCTGGGTCAAAATCCTGGAAATCCCTCCCTAACAGCAGCATGGGAATACCTTCAATACAAAGACTGCAGCAGTTCAAGAAGGCAGCTCAGAACCACCTTCGCAAGGGCAATTAGGGAATGGCAATAAATGCCAGCCTTGCCAGCGATGCCCACATCCCGCTACAATTTTTTTTTAAGTATGATTGATCAGAAGGAGAGACTCTGCCAGTATGAGACTGATGGGGAGAGACTCACCAGTATGGGACTGATGGGGAGAGACTCACCAGTATGGGACTGATGGGGAGAGACTCACCAGTATGGGACTGTGCCAGTATGGGACCGATGAGTGTAATATATGTGGGTAGATCAAATAAAGGACAGAAATATGATGAGTTGCTAGTCCATGTGCTTGCTTTATTAAACCAGAGCAAACTGAGCATGCTCATATCAAACCATGTGATAATACATTACACTGCTTTCCCCTTTAAAACAAATATATGTATTCCAATCTCAAATACAACAAAACTGTGGTTCCACGTTTCCCAGCATTACATGTACCGCATAACAAAAACTCCTGTCTTTTTTCTTTTAAATGAACTGCAAATCCAGTTGAATAACAGGTTTGCAGAAGCTTCCTAATCTTTGTACTGAAGGTTTTATTGTTGAACCAATTTTCGGGCTGTCTTGTTTTGGTTCTGAATTTGAAGATGATCCTGTTTCTATCTCTCACTTGTTTGAACCTGATTCTTCAGTTACCGAAGTCTGAATTGAGTACGTGATAATGATCAAGTGGTTCACGATCATGTCTTGATTCATCCCCAGCAGAGATCATTTGAGCAACATGAACACTTCGGATTTTTTTTACCAATTTCAAACAAATATCTCTTAGTTCCATCAACCTCTATTATGGTTCCTACATCCCATTTGTGTGAACTCAACTGATAACACGAACACACTTAGTTGGTTGAAACTGTATTCTTTCTGATTGGTGTCATAATAAAGTTTCTGACTCAACTGTTTCTGTTCAACTCTTGGGGCCAAATTCGGTTGAACAAGATTCAATCATGTTCTGAATTTCCTCTTCATCAAGAGTTCTGTTGATGTATCCAGATTTAGTGTGTAGAGTAGTTCTGTACTTCTGCAAGAAATTTGCCAAATGTTGTTTCATGCTGAGTCCTGAACAACCCTGCAACACTTGCTTTTTGAGAGCTTATTCTGACTGACCTTTCTGTTTCCCCACTTGATACAACCTTGCTCACAAGGCAATTCAGTACGATGGTTATGGTTTCAAATCTGTGTTCATACACTGATCAGTCCATCCATTCAAGATGTTTTCATGCACTCTTTTCAGTACTGAGTCCTTTTGTGCCTCACCTGCAATCTCATGGGAAGGTCTTTGTCAACTGCACCTAGCATGAAAACGCACCTTCACTCCCAACACCTGAGTCCTTATGTGGCAACCTGGGCAAGGCATCTGCAATTGCATTGTGCATTCAATTGTGTAGTCATATTGTGACAACACTAACAATGTTGCATTCTTGATGTGGCCTTTGCAGGGATGGGTGATTTGAGCCCCAATATTGCTCGGAGCAGTTTGTGATCAGTTATCAGGGTAAACTTTCTGCCAATCAGTTACTGTTGGAATTTCTTGATCCAAACTATTATGTATGGAGAAAGAGTCAGACTGAGCACTGTGAGCTCAAAGTAAAGTGTGACCTTAGTCTTTTATTACAGGTCTCCAGAGTGCCTCTCCAACCTGTGAGGCCTCCTTAAATACCTGTGCTCCCAAGGGATTATGGGATCCCTTGGGACTCCAGGGGATGAGTCCTCTGGTGGCTGTACAGAGTAAATACAAGTTTACATATATAACAACACCCCCCCAAAGTCAATAGTGTAACTATTTACAATGTGAGTTGATCTGGGGCCCTTCTTGCCCTGGTTGATCATCTCGGTGTGAAAGCTGGTATTGCTAAATCATTTGTTGGACCCTCGCTGGGCTGCTGTGCAGCTGGCCTTGCTAGGCTGCCTCGTGTGTTGGGTCAAGCTGGGCTGCTGTGGATGATGAGTTCTGCTTCATGGTCAACCGTGGTGCCGGTTGCCACCGGTGTGTATGTTGGGGGATCAAAAAAGGTAGAGTCCAAGGTGTGTTGCTCAGGATAGTCCGTGAAACTGAGTTTAATTTGGTCCAAGTGTTTCTGGTGAATGAGTCCATTTGAAAGTTTGACCCGAAGCATCCTGCTCCCCTCTTTGGCCACGACAGTGCCAGGAAGCCACTTGGGACCTTGTCCATAATTCAACACAAATACAGGATCATTGATTTCAATCTCGCGTGACACATTTGTGCTATCATGGTATGCACTTTGTTGAAGCCACCTACTCTCTACCTGTTCATGTAGATCAGGGTGAACTAACGTGAGCCTTGTCTTAAGTGCTCTTTTCATGAGCAGTTCTGCAGGGGGGATCCCAGTGAGCGAGTGGGGTCACTTGCGATAGCTAAGCAGGACTCGGGATAGGCGAGATGCAGTGAGCCTTCAGTTACCCTCTTCAAGCCTTGCTTGATGGTTTGCACAGCTCTCTCTGCCTGACTATTGGACGCTGGTTTAAACGGAGCAGATGTGACATGTTTGATCCCATTACGGGTCATGAATTCTTCGAACTCAGCACTGGTAAAACATGGCTCGTTGTCGCTCACCGGGACAGCGGTAAGCCGTGAGTGGCAAACATGGCCCACAGGCTTTCAGTAGTGGCAGCGGACATGCTAGCCGACATTATCTCACATTCAATCCACTTGGAATACATGTCTATAACCACAAGGAACATTTTACCCAAGAACGGGCCTCCATAGTCAACATGTACTCTAGATCACGATTTGGAAGGCCAAGACCATAAACTTAGCAGCGCCTCCCTGTGTACATTGCTTAACTGCGAGTATGTATGACATCTGTGAACGCAGGACTCTAAGTCCGCATCGATACCGGGCCACCACACGTGGGATCTGGCTATCGCTTTCATCATTACGATGCCTGGGTGGGTACTGTGGAGGTCATTGATGAAGATGTCTCTGCCCTTCTTGGGGACCACTACTCGACTGCTCCACAGAAGGCAGTCTGTTTGTATAAACTTTTCATCTTTGCGCCGCTGGAATGGCTTTATCTCTTCCAGCATTTCCACTGGGACACTAGACCAGCTCCCATGAAGCACACAGCTTTTGACTAGAGATAATAAGGGGTCCTGGCTTGTCCAGGTTTAGATCTGCCTGGCAATGACGGGTGATTGCTCACTCTCAAATGCTTTCATAACCATGGCCAGATCTGCGGACTGCGCCATTTCCACCCCCGTAATGGGCAATGGCAGCCTACTGAGAGCATCGGCGCAGTTTTCTGTGCCTGGCCTGTGGCGGATGGCATAGTTGTATGCGGACAACATGAGCGCCCATCTTTGGATGCGGTCCAATGCATTGGTATTTATCCCTTTACTCTCGGAAAACAGGGATATTATAGGCTTATGGTCAGTTTCCAATTCGAATTTTAGCCCAAACAGGTATGATGCATTTTCTTTACTCCATAGACACACGCTAATGCTTCTTTCTCAATCATGCTTTAGGTTCTCTCAGCCTTAAACAGACTCTTGTATACATAAGCAACCGGTTGCATTTTCCCGAAATCATTAGCTTGTTGCAATACACACCCGATGCCATATGGCAACGCATCACATGCTAGCACCAAACGCTTACATGGATCATACAACACAAGCAATTTGTTTGAGCACAACAATTTTACAAAGGCATTTTCTTGGCTTTTGCCCCAAACCCATTCGTCCCCTTTTCATAGTAAGACATGTAGTGGTTCTAGTAGTGTGTTAAAACCCGGTAAGAAGTTACCAAAGTAATTCAGGAGTTCCAGAAATGACTACAGCTCCGTCATGTTCTGTGGCCTCGGTACGTTCTGGATTGCCTCTGTCTTCATGTTGGTGGGCCTGATGGCGTCCGCCGCAATCCTCCTTCCCAAGAACTCCACTTCAGATGCCAGGAAAACGCACTTCAAGCATTTTGATCTGAGCCCCACGTGGATGAGTCGAATAAGAACCTCCTCCAGGTGTTGCAGATGCTCGACTGTGTTCCGACCTGTGACCAAGATGTCGTCCTGGAAGACCACGGTGTGTGGGACCGACTTCAGTAAACTTTCCATGTTTCTCTGGAATATTTAAACCGCTGATGGGGGTTCCAAACGGGCATCTGTTATAAACAAAAAGACCTTTGTGCGTGTCGATGCAGGTGAGGGCCTTCGATGATTCCTCCAATTCCTGTGTCATCTAGGCTGAAGTCAGATCCAGCTTCATGAACATCTTTCCTCCCGCTAGCGTTGCAAAGAGGTCGTCGGCCTTTGGTAGTGGATTTTGGTCCTGCAGGGAGAAACGATTGATAGTTACTTTGTAATCGCCACAGATTCTGACTGTGCTGTCTCCCTTGAGGACCGGGACAATAGGACTGGCCCACTCGTTGAACTCGATTGGTGAAATAACGCCCTCTCTTTGCAGCTGGTCTAGCTCGATCTCTACCCTATCTCTCATCATGTACGGTACTGCTCTCGCCTTGTGATGGATGGAATTAGGTGGATCTGCACTTTTGCTCCTTGGAATTTCCCGATGCCTGGTTCAAAGAGTGAAGGAAATTTGTTTAAGATCTGGGCACACGAAGTGTCATCAGCGGGCGATAGCGCTCGGACATCGTACCAGTTCCAGCGTATCTTTCCCAGCCAGCTCCTGCCGAGCAGCGTGGGGCCATCGCCCGCTACCACCCAGAGTGGTATCTTGTGCACCGCTCCATTGTAGGAGACCTTTACGGTAACACTGCCGATTACAGGAATCAGTTCTTTTGTGTAAGTTCTTAGTTTCGTACGAACTGTGGTTAAGACTGGCCTTGAGGCCTTGTTGCACCACAATCTTTCGAAACTCTTTTTGCCCACGATGGACTGGCTCGTGCCTGTGTCCAGCTCCATTGACACCGGGAGTGCATTTAGTTCAACATTCAACATTATCGGGGGACAATTCGTGGTGAATGTGTGCACACCATGTACCTCTGCCTCCTCGGTCTGAGGCTCTGGTTTGTCGTGATCCTCCGTGGATCTGTCCTCCTCTGCAACATGGCGGTTTGCAGGTTTAACAGGATTAGCAGCTCGCCTGTGCACTGATTGGAGGTGTTCCATTGTTCCACAGCACTTGCAAACGTACTCTTTGAATCGGCATGAATGGAAACGATGATCACCCCCTTAGCGCCAACAAGGTGTTAATGGCCTTGCATTCATCACCCTTGATGGTGGACTCTGAGACATCTGCGGATGCGCAGCTGCAGGCATTTGGGACCTGCCCTGTACGTTACGATTCGAAAACAACATCACTTTGTTCACAGTACTTGTAGCAGCACTTGTGTGCTGAGAGATTTGCTTCGTATTGTCGCTGGTGGCAATGAACACCTGGGCTATCTCTATGGCCTTGCTCAAGTTTGGGGTCTCTACAGTCAAAAGTTTGCAAAGTATGGTTTCATGGCCAATGCCAAGTACAAAAAAGTCTCTGAGCATGTGCTCTAAATATTCTTCAAATTCGCAATGTCCTGCAAGGCGTCTTAGCTCGGCAACATAACTCACCACTTCCTGGCCTTCAGACTGTTTGTAGATGTAGAATCAGTACCTCGCCATCAGAACGCTTTCCTTCGGGTTCAAAATGCTCTCGGATCAGTGTGCACAAATCGTCGTACCATTTCTCCATGAGTTTCGCTGGAGTGAGCAGATTCTTCATGAGGCCATACGTTGGTGCCCCACAGACGGTGAGGAGGATCACCCTTCATTTGGCAGCGTTCTCTTCCCTATCTAACTCGTTGGCTACGAAGTATTGGTCGAGTTGCTCCACAAAAGTTTCCCAATCACCTCCCACCGAGAATTTCTCCAGGATGCCCACTGTTCCCTGTATCTTTGGTTTCGCTATCTGTATCTCATCGCCAGTTGTTATGTATGGAGAAAGAGTCAGACTGAACACTGTGAGCTCAAAGTAAAGTATGACCTAAGTCTTTTATTGCAGGTCTCCAGAGTGCCTCTCCAATCTGTGAGGCCTCCTTAAATACCTGTCCTCCCAAGGGATTATGGGATTCTTCGGGACTCCAGGGGATGAGCCTTCTCATGGCTTTACAGAATAAATACAAGTTTACATATATAACACTAACACTATGGTGAGTGCTTCCTTTTCAATTTGCGCATATTTTCATTTGCTCTTTGTGAGGGTTCGCGATGCGAACGTGGTTGGTCTCTCTTGGCTGTCATCCATTACGTGGCTTATGACAGCTCCCATATCGTAGCTG